>NC_089221.1:8503628-9139613 GCF_963924675.1 Phocoena phocoena | reverse complement strand
TGATGAAAATGGCACTTCACTTATATGGCCTTCATTTCCAAAACCCATAACCCCTGTTTAACAATGAGATGGGAATTCTCTGGTGGTCCAGTGGTTAGGACTTGGTGCTTTCACTGCCATGGGCGGGGGTTCAATCCCTGGTCGGGGAACTAAGGTCTTGCAAGCCAAAAAAATGAGAGAAACATCAGACAGACATAAATTGAGGGACAATCTACAAGATGAGATAATTAAAAAGAATCCTTATCTATTTTTTTTCTGGAAGCCTAGAGGGACATACAAAGAATAAGTGGTAGACTCTAATGCTGGTAGGATTATTGAGAAGCGGTGACTTGCTTTCTCCTTTGGACATAAAGAATACCGTGATTTAGGTTTTCCAAAGTATACTGCTTTTGTATTTTTTCAAAATGTATTCATAGAAAGCATTTCTTGAAAGTAGTCAGAACGTTCATATGGCCTATTGAGGGAAGGCACAACGTGCAGCCTTGGAGGGAAAAATATGGCCAAGAGCTTCATGTTTGAGACTTCTGCCATCCCTCACTTAAAAGCCTGTGAATTGTTTTTTCTAGTTCATTAGAATTTTGATATGGATTGCACTGAATCCAAAGACGGCTTTGGGCAGTATGGACATTTTAACAATATTGATTGTTCCAATTCATGGGATATCTTTCCATTTGTTTGTTTCTTCTTCAATTTCTTTCATCAAAGTCTTGTAGTTTTCACAGTACAGACCTTTCACCTCCTTGGTTACACTTACTCCTGACTATTTTATTGTTTTTGATGGTATTGTGAACGGGATGGACCTTAAGGTTATCATACTAAGTGAGGTAAGTCAAACGGAAAGATAAATATTGTATGAAATTGCTTACATGTGGAATCTAAAAGAGCTGAACTCATAAAAACAATCATAAAAACAAAGAGTAGAATGGTGAGGGTCGGGGGTGTGGGGAATGGGAGAGACGTTGTTTAATGTACAAATTTGGAACTAATAGATAAATAAGTCCTGGAGATATAATACACAAGATAGGGATTATAGTCAACAATACCGTATTATACATTTCAGAGCTGCTAAGAGACTACATTTTAATTGTTCTCACCATAAAAAGGAAATTATAACTATGTGACATGATAGAGGTGTTAGCTAGCGCTAAGGTGGTAATCATATTGCAATATATGTGTATGAAATCAATACATTGTACATGTTAAACTTACACAATGTGATATGTCAATCATATCTCAATTTCTTAAGCCTGTGAAAGCAGAGCTTTTGAAAAATGATGTCAACAACGTTATCAAAACTCTAAGATTGCTCAAACCGCCTTTTCAAAGGCAAACAGCACAGCAGGTGGATTTTGTGGATCCGGAAACAGCTGTGGCGAGTGGGGAAGCCCAGACAGTGGGGACTGGTGCTGTCATTCTGGAGGCCAGCCTCACACCTCCATCCCAGCTGACCCAGCTGGCCCAGCGCCAGAGAGTCAGCCTAGAACAGGGGAGCCCCTGAGAGTCCCCCTGCTGCCTCGGCCACTGCTGGGGCGATGCCACCTGGCATTGTAGTCCTAGCCAATTGTAGGGCTGACATCACCACTGACTAAGGTGTGGTGGTTGTATTTTAATCCAAACATATATTTTTCTTATTCTTAGATCAATAAGTGTCTAAAGAAGGATCAAGAACAGCAATTCTCAGAGTGTGGTCCAGTGACCCCTGGAGGTTTTCTAGACCCATCCAGGTGGTCTGTGAGGTCGAAACTAATTTTTTTTTTTAAATAATACTGAAATGTTACTTGCTTTTTTCCAGCCTTATTCCCTCTCGAGCGTACAAGGAAGTTTTCCAGAGGCTACATGACATGATATTGCAAGAGACTTAATGCAGAGACAGAGATAAGAATCCAGCTGTCTTTCTTCAACCAGACCTTAAAACAAAACCTTTTGGTCCGCTGTTACCTTTCCACGCTCATCCCACCCTCAGGTCAGACTGGACCAATCACCGTCTTGGGCACGTGGACTGCTGCCCCAGCTCCTCGCTTCTCCTCCGCCCTTTCCCCGGTGGACCGCCCTCCTCCTGCCTCCGGTCAACCGGAAGGGCTCAGTTCCACACCCCGTCCCTTGAAACCTGTTCGTTCATTATCACTATGCCTACCCACCCACAAACCAGAGGGAATCTCCTTTCTGTCCTATAACATTCATCGTCTGTTTTGTATTTTAAAATAAATGTTTACTTTGCTGTTGCTCTAAAATCTCTAAGAAATAATGTGCTTTGGGTAGACTTGTGTTTAGTCATTTAACGTTTACCAAGCATTTTCAATACGCTATCACATATACTTCCTGTGAATATTGTAGAGGGGCGTGTTATGTTCCCCACTTTTAGGTGAGGGCGCTGAGACTCAGAGCTCTCTGATGGAGAGCTTCTGATGCTGTGGAGTTTCTCTGATGTTGCACATTTAATGTGTGATCAGGCTGCGTCTCAAACCTCAGTCTAGAGACCCCAGGACCCGTGCTCAGTCATTTATAGATTCTCCTGCTCAGACTGATTCTACATGGAAAGCTGAGTAGAGGCTCGTGGGCCTGAAAAGACAGGAGTAAAGCCTCAATGTACTATGTCTATTCATCTGTCACTTAAGCTCTCTGAAAAGGATATACTTGTAGCCTTTCACACCCACAGAAAAGAAATTTAAGGAGAAAAGGGTCAAATAATGTCCTAATCTCCTAGTACCACTGAATCCTGGATAGATGGTTTAAAAAAAAAAAAACTAACAAAAGTACATGTTCTTCAATTTCAGATTTCAGACTCCCTTGAGATGATTTTACCTTGCCTTCGAAAGCCTCTTTATTCTTGATGTCTTTGTCATGTTTATTTTTTGTACTTATAGCAATTCGTATACCCCTGTAAGAAATTTTATACAGGGAGATAAATGCTAAGATATAATATTGAATAACTATTTGAATCCTTGTGTAAGATGGGTATTACTGCCTCTACTATGGAACTATGATCACAGAATGTGGAAGTAACTTGCGCAAGGTCAAACAATGACTCAGTGAAAGAGCCAGAAATAAAATGATCCCTACCCTCCACCCCCATTTCTCTGCTAAAACACATTTTTCATAAATAACTTACATAGCATTTGCAATTCTGTGGGAAATCAGTATTCATGGTTGTAGTACTCCCATCATTCTTGCAGTTTCTATTTTCTAACTTCCAAATAAAGATAAGAGGAATATTTTGCTAAGATTCAGGCTGGTTATTTTTTCCTTCAAATATCCTTAGCTAAAGGATGACCTCAGATGTGATGAAAAGTGACCTCCACGTCCTTCACCAGCTGTTGAATCACTTTTGCAAAATGCCTCAAAATGTTTCTCAATTACCCTGTGACTGACTGACGAGTTGGAGCCCAATGAAACCCTGGAGGATTCCCCATGTGTGTGTGTATGTGTACGTGAGAGAGAGACAAAGACAGAAACAGAGACAGAGACAGAAAGAGGGGTAGTCCATCATTTTTATTTGGGGACATGCCTATCTTCTTCAAGTATTGTATGTGTACTTGTGGGTGTCAAAGAAATTATATTTAAATAACCATTATTTAAAACCCCCATAACATAATACAGTGAGAAACATCCTGGATGTTACAAAGCAAAGTTGAGAATGGCTGCTGCCCTCCCCTTCCCAGCAATATCAACAATGGAAGAGAAATCCTGTGAAGTGAATAAGAATTCTCATCCAGCAGACAACAGCACAAGGAGACAGAACATATGGGCCAGCTGGGAATAAGAAAGCAATGTTCATCAAACTGATTGATAGGCGGGGTTATTTTAATACACCGTGGGACAATTCTTGCATTTCATGAATGCTAACGAAAACTCCGTCTGCAATAATAACAGTATATTCTGTAGTATATTATGGTTTATGAAGCACTTCCAAACGTGCAACCAGGATGGTGGTGAGAACGGGCTCTCCTGGGTTTCCCCACATTAGCTATCGACTCCCGTGCTTGGCCTTTCACAAGCTCGGTTCCTCCGAAAAGGAGGGCAGAGAAGCCCTCATGTCTCAGGATCTTATGGAGAGCAGACGGGACAATGCTGAGCTATAGGGGCTTGCAGGCGGCACTGAGACGGCCCTGGATTCTCACACCAGTCCTGAGGGAGGTCAGTGTTCACATCTCCAACTTGCAGATAAGAAACTGAGACTCAGAATGTTTCAGTGACATAGTCAAGGTTCCAAAATATACACATGGAGAAGAGAATCTGCATTTTCTGTTTCTTCTTTGAATACTTCTTCCAGTGTTTACAGCATTCGCATTAAGTAGTGTCTTAGACTCAGTGCCATTTTTGCCAGCACCACTTGGGATTACAAAAGAGCCTGCTTAGAGAAGAAGGGGAAACGGCTCCCAAAACTCTACTTTAGAAGGCAGCCAACGGTGGGTAGAAATGGGATTGGGGCTTAAAGACCTGGCTTCTGGTTCCAGTATGCACTCAACAGGGTTGTGTCGCACATAAGTTCAACCATCCTTTCTTCCCCTTTTTGTCTGTTTGCTTTTGTCTTTCTTGGTAAAAATGGGTCAACCTGCCTTACTCCCAGAGTTATAGTGAGCTTATAAGATTATTCACTCAGAATTCTAATAATATCTATGGAATGTGCATGTCCACATAAAAAGCTTCCAAAGGGTGGTGTCTGACATATATCCTCAGCAACTAGGACTTGTGGGGCTGGACACACACACACACACACACACACACACACACACGAATATACTTGTGAGTGAAAGTAAGTATCAGAAAACATTAGTGGTCATCTGTATTAATGTAGTAGTGGCCAATCTGTATTAATTATCTATAATACATACTGTGTATATTTTTCATTCTCTGTGTAGACCTCATTTGCTGTTCTTTGTTTACGTAACAGTTGTGAGAAACTAAATGTATCTATGCTCCAGAATTATGTGGGATAATATCTATCAAGTGCTTCTTCTGTACCCATCGCGGTTCTGGGTGGTAGAAATACAGTGAGTAAAGATGGACAAGATCTCTCTCCTCAGTGGGCTGCCAGTCAACCGGGCAAGTCAGAGGAGAAAGACAGTAATGCCCAGGGAGATACTGATGGACGACGATGAAGACAAAGTTATGAGAGTCGAGTGCCTGGACTGCCTTCTTCAGATCTGGTGGTCAGGAATAGGCCCTTTCAAAAGCTGGTTCCAGAATGCCAAGGAGTTAGCCATGCACGAATCTGGGGGAGACGGTCCCAGGTGGAGGGAACAGCTGATGCTAAGGCCCAAAGGGAAGGGTTGGTCTGTCACATCTGAGAAGCATCAGAAAGGCCAGTGTGGCCAGAGGAGCTGTGAGAGATGAGCTCCTAGAAGCAGGCAGGGCCCCCATCACCCAGGGCCTGGTAGGGGTTGCATCTGGCTGCATGTAAAGACACCAACCACAGGGACTGCATCTACTAGGGGTTTGTTTTCCACGCAACAAAACAGTCTGGAGGCGGGGTCCACGGCCCTGCAGAGACACCACAGAACCTCAAAGTCCCGCTTCCTTTCGTCTTCCTGTTCCGCCACCTTTAGCATACGGCTTTCATGCCTTTGGTTGCCTCGTGGTTGCGATACAATCGCTCTGCCTTCCACCTCCTGTCTGAATTCAAGGCGGTGTGAACAATGAAGTCACCAGGAGGAAGGGTGGTCCTCATATCAAGAATGCAGAAACTTCCCCAGAAAACCCCAGTCAACTTCCACTTACATTTCAATGGCCAGAACTGCCTCTTGGCCACCCCTAGCTGTAAGGGAGGCTGGGAAATATGGGTGGTTTTTTTCAAGCTAAATTCCTTAAACAACCGTATTTTCTTCAGTAGGAACGCTATGGATTAGGCGGGTTCTCTAGTTTGGATTCTCCTCTAGATGGGAAGGTATCTATGGGTAGGTGGGTGAGTCAGGAGTTCTGCTTCCACATGTAAAACTAGGCAAGGCTGTTAACACTGGAGTGTCTTGATCAGTGTGGTCCCAGAACAGGCCTCAGGCAAAGATATGGATCCTCCCCGGCCTTGGTGCAGTCCAGTGGTGACCGGAGCCCCCAGAGCCCTTGGGTAGCTTAATTCCTTCCTCAGCATGCTCCTTCTTTTACCCCCAGGGTTCCCTAGCAATACCATGGGTCATTGAATTGAAGATGCCATCGCTCTTAACATACGACTTTAGGTACCCCTAAGAGGAAACAACGCTGCAAACTAAACTATAACACAAGGTTTTCGAACCTAGAATTTTTATTTCACACTTCTTAGAAATGGTGCTTTTAGACTTAAGGCATGAGCTTTTAACCATATAGCACTCTTGAACACACATAAAGAAGAAAATATTCATACAATTAGTTTGGTTAGGTATCCTTAAAGCTTCCTTCTATTTAGAATCAAACCATCAGTGTCTGTGGATTTCCTCACTCTGTTCTATGAATAGTGTTAGTGATGGAGCATCTCCTAAAAGAGTGTTCCACTACTGATTTCATATTTTCTTATAAGCTGCTGACACCTGTCTGCAAGTTTTGATATGAATGCAAGACAAAGACAACTATATCACGACTGCTGCCTGGCCAACAGCTGTCCCGCTGGTAGTGTTACTGAAACGTCGGGGGAAAGTCCCAGATCAACGTAGAGTATGTGCATTTCTCTGTGTGCCCTGATGCAAAGAGCTGGGCAGCGCTGAGTTAGACATCTGGGTAAGGGAGGTCAAGGGCGCAGTGGAATGTGAGTCTGGAGCTTAATGGAGAGGCAGGCATAGAGAAATGGGTTTGCAGATTTGGGGTCCATATGCATATGGATGATAGTGGGCCTCATGTGACCACTGAAGCCAAGTCTATACACGGAAGAGGGCTGGTGTTGAGCCTTGAGAGATTCAAGTGTTCAGAAACCTAGAAGAGGAGCCAACCAACCCAACTGAGAGTTAGCAGCCAAGCCTCCAGCCCAAGCACTGGATGTCAGCGCCACGATGTGGCAACCCTGAAGCTAAGGAGGAAGGGGACGGTCAGCTAGGTCAAGCGCTGCTGACAGGTCAAGCAGGGTAAGAGCGGAAGAGTGAACACTGGATTGGGCAGCGTGGAGGTCACGAGTGACCACGATAAAAGGAATTTCCTGGCTGGCGGCAGCCTGTGGGGCACTGATGGCAACCAGATGGACTGGACTGGGTTGAGGAGACGGGGGTGGGGGTGGGGGTGGGGGTGTTGAGATGCTCTTCGAGCAGCTGTGCTGTCAAAGGGAGACATATAGCCAAGAGAGCCGATGGTGTTTCCTTTTCTAAAGACACTGGACATGTCTGAACGCTAATTTAGCAAGGCGGGACTGATGGTCCGTAGAGGATACCTGCAGTTACAAAGCGCTTGAGAAGGCGAGAAGGTTGCAATCCGAGGCACAAGGCCAACGGGTCAGCTTTGGACAGAATCAAGACCCAACGCAACAGGAAGACCGCAGAGACAGGGGACACAGACGCCACCTTGCAAGACCTCTGTCCAGGTTTCCAGGCCTCACAGCTCTGCCTTTCTCCCCCGGAGTGGGGTGGGGGGGAGGCTCTCCCATTTGAAGCATCTTTTAACAAATCGCTGCTATTCTTGGGCCCCCGGTCGGTCCCACCTGGGGTCTCATTTCCGCACTTCACCGGTCACTCCGAGCGTGAGCCGGGTGAGGCCATCTGGCAGACGGTCCGGTTCCCCGACGGCACACAGCACCCCTGGGCGCCCCACTGTTGAAGCTGTTTCCCCACCACCGTCACCGTCTATCTGGAGGGTTGGTGGAGCACCGTGCACGGGGGTGCCACCCTCCTGCTGGGCGCTCTTCAACCTCGGGCGACTGTCCCCGCCGGCACCAACGCCCGCCTCTTCTAACCGTCAACACCCCGCCCCCGCTCCCCTTCTACCTCCTCCGCCCTCGGCCGAGGCTTCCAACGTGGCGCCGCCGACTGCGCATGCTCAGTACCCGGGGCGCGCGGGAGCCGGCGGGAGCCGGCGGGAGCCGGCGGGAGTCGGCGGGGCGGGGCGGGGCGGGGCGGGGCGGGCGCAGTGACGCCACCGCGCAGCCGCGGGCTGGCGGGGCCGCGCCACGTAGGCGCGCAGCGGCCGCGCCCCCTCGAGGCGGCCGCGGTCGGTCCGCCCGCGCGCGGCCCCGCCGCCCCACGCACGCGCCTCCCTCGCTCCCGGCGCTGAAGCTCGCGCGCACTTCTCTCCAGGCCCGCGAGCCTTCGACGACCGCCGTCCAGGTCCCTCTGAAACCCGGTCGCACCATGTCTTCGCCTCCCGAGGGGAAGCTAGAGACGAAAGCTGGACACCCGCCCGCCGGTACTGACTCGTTCCCACTTTCTCTCCTCTCGCGGGCCCGGAGGGCGGGCTCGAACCCGCGGGCACGGGGCGCGGAGCGCGGAGCGGGGCGCCGGGCGGGGGAGGCAGCCGGCCAGCCTGGGACGTGTCCGCTCGTGGGGTCTAAGTTAAAATCAGCCCCGCGCTGGTGAGACGTGTTTTATTTATGCGAAACATCGCAAGCCTGTGCGAGTTGCATGCAAATTAGAGTGACTTGAACAAGCCCAGATGCACAACTTGCTCCCAGAAGTTTGGGCGGTGAATACTTACTTAGAATGTACAGAGGTTTTAGAAAAACGAGTAGCCGAAACAACGACAAATCAGTGTTTTTAACGTCATGATGATAAATCGTAGGCTGACAGCATTACAAAAGAACCAAAGGAGCGGAAATCATTTTTATCATTAATCACTCAATATGACTTTTTTCCCCTCCAGTTTCTGTCGCATTCTACTTTTCCTCAGAAGTGGTTTTGTTTTTTGCTTTTGCACATCCTAAACTTCCGAGCCAAGGAGGTTAAATGCAGGAAAGAGTAATCTTTCTTAGAAAATGTGTCTCTAACCAACCTTCATGTTCAAACCGTCTCTTCCCCTTTCTGAGCCCAGTTCCTGTTTGCTCTTTCGAATCTGCCCAAACTGGTGGATTGCTTTTTCTCCTCTCCTTTGGAATGACGATCGATCCATATGGAAGGACACTGGGAGGGAATCAAAGGTGATTGGGTCCCAGGATACGAGTCATTTCAGTGTGTGGGGTTTTAGGGTCTTAGTTGCACACGTAAGTTAAAGTATCAACTCAGTTTGCTAATAACAGAAGCCTTAGCCAAACATGGCTGCTTTTTATGGAACATTTGTGCCATCTTCTTGTTAGAGGAAAGATTCCCCTAATTTCTGTCTGCCACCCCCCCACTATAGGGCACTAATTCTCTGCCTCAACACGGTGAATAGAGAAGTTCTTTACATATGTTGCATTCCAGAGTAGGGAATGCTTTTCACTAGTGAAGCAAGCTCTGAACAACAAGAAGACTGACTGGCACTAGGAAAGAAAAATGGCTAACCGATGCGTGGGGATGTAAGAGCATGGGATTTTAGAAAATAGTTCCACTGTAATGGAAAATAGACTTTGGGGGTCTCTGTGTTGAATTAGTTTAAAATTAGAAAAGAACTTCAAAGGCATTTCCTTTAATCATAATTCTGATGTTTAATTCCTGCCGCTGCGGGTTCATGTCCATCATTCCTGCCTGATGACCTGGGCAGCACCGCAGGAGGGAACACCTTCATTTACACTCGTGGCCATGGACCACACAGCAGCAGTCTGCACAGGGCTCCCCTGTCCCCGGGCAATGAGTGGCATTAGATGTATGTGTTGGAACGATACCAAAGCAAAGTAGCGGTAATGAAATTACGTATAGAGAGAGCCATATGGAGAGTTTTAAGATCAGAGGTATAAACTGTCTATATTAACTCCCTGGGAGAAACTTCATGAAGGACTCTGATTTTCTTTGAATTGTAAACAGCTAGGCTGTGTGAGTTACAAGTTAAACATCTTATTTATGCCCAAGGAGAGGGGAGCCAGTGTATTTGTGCTGCTGTAGCAGTGCACTTGGGTTTTAAGTTTTGAGGCCTGTCACTTCTCTAGGGTTCAGTTTTCCTAATCCATGAAATGGGAGGTTCGGGCCAGATGGTCCCTGAGAAAGTAGCAGGGCAGGGCTGCCTTTGTGCTGTTCCTGTCGCCATCCATCAGGATTGGAGCCCAGGGGCAGTTAGTCCCACAGGTAAACTCCTCAAGTGACTTCAGGGCGGGTCCCTTAAGCCTTTGAGAACCCCTTCCAGCAGGAGCTGCTAAGGAAGCTGTCACTGTTATCCTGCATTTCCCAAGGCCGGTCACACTTGGCCAGGGGTGCAGGTTAGAAAGAGACCTTTCGTCCCTTGTGATATATTGTCTGCCAGGTAGTACCGCTCAGGTGCTTTTTCTCCCTGTGGTACAGAGGCCCCTGATTGGAAGGCTGTTTTGGCAGAAAGTTCTGGGTGATCTTGTTTACTCCGGTATGATCAGAGGTTAGACAGTTCTGCAGATTAGATGTTTAAAAAAAAAAAAAAGACAACCACTATAATAAAGGAAAATCATCAAGTCCAGCCGAGAGCCCAGTTCATAAATCAAAATAACGGCCTTAAAAACACTGGGAAAACTTTCATTAAGGGCTTAAGTTGGATAACAAGAGCTTGTGCTTAAATCTGCAATTGAAGACAATAAAACTCTCCTCCATGACTCTCTTCTTTTTCTTTTGTGTTTTCTCGTTTTTGCTGTCTGAACCGGGGACGCTCCTGTACATCCCCATAGCCTCCACCTGTCTGCCTGTTCTTGCTTCCAGGGCTACCCATTGATGCGCAGTGCCTGGTTCAGAATACTCAATAAATAGCTCCCGAGTTTCTCCAGAGCCTCTTACTGCCTCCCCCTTCCTCCGTAGCATGTGCAGACCACAACTTCCCTCCGCCGCTGAGCTGTCTCCAGCGGGTACTGGGGGAGCAGCTCCGACTGTCAGCCAGCCTCAGCAGCAGCATCACAGCGGAAACTGTAACTAACATTTGCTGAGTGTAACAATGCGTGGGGGTATAGGGGAAGAAGAAGAATTTTCCCTTTACCCTTCTAGGTTCTTAGCTGAGATCCCCCTTAAGATAAAGGACAGATTAACAAGAGAAAAACAGAAGTTTAATAACATGTATATCTCCTGTATACATGGGAGATACTCAAGAAAAATGAGTCACTCCCAACCACCACCTTAAATAGTAAAGATGAAAAATGCCAGGGAGAAGGGGAGGCCCGCGTTATGGGCCCGCGTTATGGGAGGGAACCAGGAAATGCACCAGTGGGAGGAAGACGGTTATGCAGATGTTAAGATTTTCCTATAATTTAGTCACCCTTTTCTTCCTGGTACAGAGAGAGAGACACAAGTGGAGATTTCCCTTATAAATGTAAATGTTCCTAACAAGGGTGACTTCTCGGTATACGGCTTTTCCTTGTGTGCTCTTTTTTTTTTTTTTTTTTTTTTTTTTTTTGCGGTACGCGGGCCTCTCACTGTTGTGGCCTCTCCCGTTGCGGAGCACAGGCTCCGGATGCGCAGGCTCAGCGCCCATGGCTCACGGGCCCAGCTGCTCCGCGGCATGTAGGATCTTCCCGGACCGGGGCAGGAACCCGCGCCCCCTGCATCGGCAGGCGGACTCTCAACCACTGCGCCATCAGGGAAGCCCTGTGCTATTCCTTAATCAGCTCAAAATCATACTTATGCTGAAGAGCCATGTTTTGGGGTGGCATGCTCTGCTCCCCTTCACCAGCCCAATTCTAATTGCTTGGTACTCATGAGCTCATTTAACTAACAGTCACCTTACAGTTGGGATACGGAGGACAACACCCTCTGCAGTATTGCCGACACCCCCAAGCCTTGAACCGGCAGCCCTTCTCGACAGGGGGCTCCATCACTTGCCAGGGGCCTCCTCCCAAGGTGTGAGATTAATGAGGCTTCTGAAGAGCCTGGGAGAAAGGTGCTAGGCGAATAAATACAAAGTCCACCCACTGAGTGGTGGCTGGCACTGCATTGTGTCCTGCAGTGCGCTGGGGGCCGGGTCCTCTGGAAAAGTAACCAAGTCTTCACGATTTGAGACCTTGCCACCGCCCTCGGCCACAGATACGGCCACAGATACCTGCGGAGACACGGGTGAGACTGCTTGTTTTATGGGAGTTCTTGCAAATGCAGATTAGCAAAGTGAATGAGGTTCTGTTTCATCGAGCGGCAGCGCTCTGATTGCCGGCAGAAGGGGGGACGTGATGCCAAGCCCCACTGTTGCTCCAGCCGGTTTCCATGAGTTTGTGGTGGCGAGGAGGATAACGTCTCTTTGTTAAATACGTTTTGCTGGCCCTGTTCCCCCCCATTTCCAAGGGGAGCCAAAACCGTATGTCAGGAAAGTTCTCATAAATCTAATACAGGATAGCTTGGAGCGTTACTAATTTTACGTATGGTTTTCTTTCAAGAGTAGAATTTATGTCCCTTCTAGAACTGAGTCAAATGGATTTATTAAAGTAAAATGGGAAAAGAGACCACTTTGCTTTTCTTTAGTAACTTCAAAATAATTCAGTTCTCTGTTCTCTTAATCAGTCAGGATGCATTTAAAGGGTTGTGGGTGATACTTCTCCTTGAATTATCTCCGTCGGGGGTTTTCATATTATCGCGGCCACTCTGTTGCTAGAAAGGCAAGACTGACTTGGTTTTTAGTGTATTAACCGTGCAATCACAGGTGTGCTAAGCATGCCCCCAGCACCCTCAACCCAGTCACTGATCAACGCTTGAAGATCCAGGAGAGGGGTCTGCCTTTGCTCCTGACATGCCAAAAAAAAAAGAGAGACCCTTTTAGTCACTGCATTTTTTTTGATAATAATATTTTAATTATAATCTGAGCCTTTTTAAAAAAATTTTATTTTGTTGAAAGTCACTGCCTTTTTTAAAAAAGCTTCCTGTCAGGGTGGACCGAGCACCTCTAAGACGTGTTTTCAGTTTCCCCTCTGTGCTCTAGGACTTTGCGGGACCGACGCGTCCTCCTCTTTCTGTTTATTCCAGACGATGCCTGTGCACTCTTGCTTGGTTTTGAGTAGTTTCTCCTTCCCAGCTTCAGAAATTCTTTTGTTTGGATAGGGACTATTCACTTTTGTATAAAGTACTGTGTGGTGAGACATGCAAAATGGGTCTCACTGGGCAGAAATCACGGTGTTTGCAGCTTCCTTTTGGAAGCTCTAGGGGAGAATCCATTTTCTTGCCTCTTCCAGCTTCCAGAGCCATCCACAACCTCAGTTCCATCTGCGACATTCCTTCCCCTTTGCCATGCAGCCCAACACATAAACAGGTTCCAGGGACTAGGGCGTGGCCATCTGGGGAGGGCTCATTACTCTGCCTCTTTTTGCTGTATTAGGGCCACGACCCAGGTAAATGGCCCCAGCCCAGCTGCAAGGGAGGCTGGGGTTAGGGTTGATGAACGCTGCCTCACTGCCTGTCCCCAAGTACCTCCAGGCAGGGATGCTACTTCTCTGTGGACTTTCTGAAATCCGCCGCCCTGAATGCAAGGTTTTCCCCTGTGGCTGCCCACACCCTCCTCGGGTTTGGCCCGGTCGCCGTCCGGCTGGTCCTTGTCTTGGCCTGCTCACCACGCACTCTGCCCTCTGGGGCGGCCTGTCAGGGGATGGAGCGGGCCCTGCATGGAAGACGGGTTGGCCTGTCCAGTCCCGTTCCACAGCCCCATGGCCCTGCCCCATGCTCCACGCCCCTGAATGCCACGTCTCCTCTCCTGCGGGGTGAGCAGGGTTGCCGCCGTGTTGTTGAAGGGCCTTCCCACCTTAACACCTTCCGACTCTGAGCGCAGAATAGCAGTTCCCTTGTTTGGTCTTCAGTTTTTTTAGAGAGGAAACCGTCAGGGCTGCAGGTTCCGCAGTTTACCTGGGACTCGCTTTTTAGCGCAAGCATCACGTTCCCCCGCTGCCTCAGGCCGGAAAGCTCCCGTGGGGGGAATTGCACTTGGCCTCGGGGGTGAGGGGTGCTGGGGCTCCCGGGGTCCCCGTGACTCACTGCCTTTCACCCTTCATCCTCCACTCTCCCTTCACGGGGCTCCCCACCTCGGGGCCACCAGCCTCCCCAGACGGGCGTGGCTCTTCTGCTGGCCAAGGAGCCTCCTCTCCTGGTGGAGCCCTTCCTCTTAACCAAGAGGGACCATATTCCTTTGCCCTGATCCCACCACTGTCCCCCATCCCGGGGGCTGTCTGGTCCCGCGTCCACTTTGCTTTCCGGCCACAGTGCTGCTTTACCTGAGATGATCACGTTCTCGGCTAACCTGCAGCTCTGGGTGTTTCTGGTTTGCTTCCTTTTGTTCTCACCGGAGCAGTTCTCGGAGCCTTTCATCTCTTTTTTTTTTTGCGTGGATTTGGTTTCCTTTGAATCACATTTCAGTAGCTCTTCTTGGGCAAGAACAAAGAAAGCATCCGCTCACAAGTCCTGCTCAGCACGGCAGCCAGGGCTGGGGCTGCTCCCTGGTGCAGGGTGCTTTTACTGTCCATCTAGGGACACCCTTCTCATCCCCCTGCCCGGCGGGCAGCTGGGGGGTCTTCCTAGCCTGCTGTTGAGTGTGGGCCCAGAGCCAGCTGTCGGGACCATCTCACAGTCAGGCACCCAGATGCCTGAGGGGATGCCCGGCCCTGGGGGGATATGTCATCAGCTGCTTGCTCAATATTTACCCAGCTGACAAAGTCTGACCTGGAGGATGCTTCCTCTTCCCCCTTTGCTCCTTGGGAAGGAAGCTGCTCTGCAGAGAGCTTTCAACATCAAGCATACTTTCTTTCCTGTCCTAGACCCTCTCCACAGGCCATCACTCTTGTCTCTCTGAGGAGGAGTGGCGCTCTGTTTCCTGGAATGTTCACGCAGGGCAAGGCCTGCGGGTTGTGATTAAGGGTACAGGCTGCCGGGGTCAGAAGCTTGCTACCTGTGCGACCGGGGCCACTGGCTTCCTCTCCTCGTGTGGGGGGTCTACACCATAGGGTGATTGGAAAGTCAGGGGGTAGGGGGGTGCCTGGCCAGTGGTTACAACAGGGCCTGGCATGTGGCATGAAGAGTGGAAGGATTCTCCAGGATCTGCAGGTCACCAGAACTTACTTAGGTGTGGTGAGGTACTGATGACAGTCCTGGAGGTGGTCAGCTGACCAGGGCAGTGGAGCGCCCCATGGTGGGCGAGCACTTTGCAGGGTGTGTCACTCACTCCCCAACAACCCGGTACATCGGTCCTGCCATCCCCACTTTACACGTGAGGAAGCTGTGGGGAGGAGGTGATAAACCACCAAGGACTCGCACACTGGAGGGTTCTCTAAGTGCTAGATGCTAGTTGTGAAAACCCGTCTCCTAAGAGGAGCTGAGAGTTGAGCATTCATGGGAACCAGGCCCTGGCGGAGGTGTTTCACATGGGCTTACTCCTTCAGTCCTCAGAGAACCCCTGGGGGGAGAGCACTGCCACCCTTTCTTCACAGGCAGGGCCCTGAGACAGTGCCAGCAACTTGCCAACACACACACACACACACACACACACACACACACACAGGCAGAGCTGGGATTTGAACCCAGGGATCTAGCTCCAGTATCCATGCCCTTAACTTCAGCTTGGCACTCCTGTTAAGAGGAAGCTTGTTATTCTTTTCTCCCCCCTCCTTAAATTTATTTATTTATGGCTGCGTTGGGTCTTCGTTGCAGCAAGCGAGGGCTACTCTTCGTTGAGGAGCATGGGCTCCAGGCACCCGGGCTTCAGTAGTTGCAGCACGTGGGCTCAGTAGTTGTGGCTCGCGGGCTCCAGAGCGCAGGCTCAGTAGTGTGGTGCACGGGCTTATTTGCTCCGCGGCATGTCAGATCTTCCTGGACTAGGGAGTGAACCCGCGTCCCCTGCGTTGGCAGGTGGATTCTTAACCACTGTGCAGCTTGTTATTCTTGAAATTTGAAGCTCACATTTGAATAACAAGCACCACAAAAAAAATCTGAGTTGTTTTTGTTTTTACTAATGTCTCAGAAAAATACTTAACATTCACAAAGAATTCTGCAAAGATTTCTGCAGAACAAGCTCTGCCTTTACATTTTTTTTACCAATGAAGAGTCCTAGAGACAGTAATAAAACATTTGATAAATATGTGCTGTTGTAATTTTGGCAGTCGTGCAAGTTAGAATGAATCTGTCGCAGCCTTGAGTTATTATTATTATTGCCACTTTTTACTGCTGCATTAATCACCACACATACTGTGAGAGATTGATGAAGTTAATTGTTTTTATAAACTAGATTAAATGAAGTGCTAACGTGGGGTGACTGGTTTTGGACGTGTGTACTTACGTCAACAGAGAAGTGGACAGGCTCCCTGCGAGCTTTCCGAGACGTGATTATTTCGAACGTCACCTTGATGTTCATCCTCCATTCCTTTTGTAGTGAGTTGTACACTCTTTTTACTGTTAGCCAGTTTATAGAACACACCTGGGATTTATAGTTTTAAGGTTTTTGTGTCTACCAGGTCGAAATGATTCAGAGATTATTTTTAAATGGGCATCTGTATTAGTTTGCTAAGGCTACTGTAACAAAATACCACAGACTGAGTGCTTTCAACAACAGAAATTTATTTTCTCACAGTTCTGGAGGCCAGAAATCCAAGATCAAGGTGCCGGCAGGTGTAGTTTCTCCTGAGGCCTCTCTCCTTGGCTTGCAGATGGCCGCCTTCTCACTGCGTCCTAACGTGGCCTTTCCAATGAACACGTGCATCCCTGGTGTCTCTTCCTCTTCTGATAAGAGCATCAGTCCTATCAGATTAGGGCCCCACCATAACAGCCTAATTTTAACTTAATTGCCTCTTTAGAGGCCCTGTCTGCAAATCTAGTCAGGTCTGAAGTTCTGGAGATTAGGGCTCCAACCTGTGAATATAGGGAGATCACAGTTCAGCTCATAACAGCACTTTTAATCAGTTTCTCATGGGCATGGAATAGGGGTGGGATAAATGGGAGAGGAAAAGGAATTTTTAAAAAATTTAGTGGGACAGTTCTTCTAGCCTCCTCTTTTGGCCAAAAACATTCATAATCTTATATTTCAAGAGAGTGAGTAGATAATTATCTTAAATATATTACAGAATTTTATTTTCAGTCTCCATTTCTTAAGGTTTGGCAGGCTACATAACCTGGGAAATCTTGATAAGCCACCTGCAAATGGTATTTTTGTTTTCTTATTTATTTATTTTTTTAATTTGAACCCAAAGTGAGGGAAATCTGTAGGAATCACACCCAGAAAAGTAGCTAAATTCAAAACAGTTAGCCTGAACCTTGAGCCCACGTGAGGCAGGAAGTGACCTGGTGTCTCTTCCTCTTTTTATAAGAGCACCAGTCATACTGGATTAGGGCCCCATCCCTATGGCCTCATTTAACCCAAGACCCCAGCTGAAAGCTGGTGCTCAGAGGCCAAACTCATGGAGAAAGGGTGCAGGAAAAAAACTGTGTCCAGCAACACAGTGGGGTGGTGGGGAAGCTGGTATGTTTCAGCCTGGCCTCTGGATGGCAAACAAAGGCTCCTGGAGAACTTGAAACTGCAGGCCTGCCTTTACATGGGCAATGAGTTCAGATTTACAGTTTGGCCATTCCTGTTCTCAGTTAATGTAAAAAGGATTTCCAGGTTTGACAGAAGCGTGTACAGCAACTCTCCAAAGGGATGCTGCCTGCACCCCACACCCCAGAGGATCCCCACAGATAAAGGCTTACTGAAGACAAGCCCATGGCCCACACTCACCCCAAACAAGAGCCAGAATCAGAGAAAAACGAACAGTGAATGAGACTCCCGAGGACCTCAGATAATAAAATAATTAGATATACAACCATAAGACAAGTATGCCTAAAATGGTTAAATACATAAAATAATTAAAAACACGAAATATGAGTAATGCACTATCAAATAAAGAACAGACAGATTTGAGGGGGGAAAAGTTCTAGAAATGAAAAATAAAAATGATTGGAATAAAAATTGGTCAGGATAAAAGCAGATTTTTGAGAGAATTACTGGACAGGGTTATATTTCCTTCTTAACAAAGTAAATGTCCCCTCCCCACTGAAAAGAAGTGATGGGAGATTCTCGTTCCAAAACCAGACCAGCAGACGCATCACTAAACACGGTCCTTTATTTCACATGCCCTCTGCTTTGCCTTCCTCTGATGGACTGCAACTGGGTACTGCTGGCCGTGCAACAGGCATTGTTAGCTTCCTGAATCCTCCCAGGGAAATTGAAAACTAATAAACCCGAAGTGTATAAGCCTCAGGGTGTTTCACATTCTCCTTCCTGTTTGCAGCATCATAAAGAAACCAGTCCTGGGCTTTCATAATTCAGCAGGGTCCAATGTAATTTGAAACACCGGAGGATGTGGCCTGGCAAGCTGATTGTACTGTGTGGTCAGAGCAGGGCTGTGGCAGAACATAGAGTGGCTATCCTGAGGAGGGAGGGTGAATACCCTGAGCCCCACACCCGAATGTGGGGCCAATGAGCTCAGTTAATACACTCTACTTTCTATCAAGTGCCAGGAAGCTGCTGAGCACCTCTATCTTCGTCCTTTTGGGCTGCTATAACTGAATACCACAGACTGGGTGGCTTATAAACAACAGACATTCTCACTGTTCTGAAGGCCAGAAGTCCAAGGTCAGGGCACCAGCAGATTCGGTGTCTGGTGATGTCCTGCTTCTTAGTTCACAGACAGCTGTATGCTCTGTTCTCACCTGGCAGAAAGGGTGAGGGAGCTCTCTGGGGTCTCTTTGTAAGGGCACTAATCCCATTCATGAGGGCTCCACCCTCATGACCTAAGCACCTTCCAAAGTCCCCACCTCCAAACAGCATCACTTTGGGAGTTAGGATTCAACAGCCTCTCTTCTCATCTAAACTTCTCCATCTTAGGACGTGGCTCTTATCCCCTTTCTGGAGATGAAGCATTGAGGCTTTGAGTGGCTGACTAATCTAAGACCACATAGCTGAGTACATGGAGGGACTTGCTGACCCTAAAACACGCACAGGCGACTGCCATGTGGGGCTGGCTTTTTGGATATAAGGCCAGCATTTCCATACTTTATCCCATGGAACACTAGAGTCCTGAAGAATGAATACCAGCATTACCTGGGGGAGGAGTTCTGTGGTGAAATACACTTGGGAAAGATGGCACATTACATGCCCCATATAAAGCTTACAATGCACACTAAAGGCAGAAAATCTTGTCTTGAGGAAACACATTTAATTTGTTCAACCTCGCATTTCCCACACTTAATAGATCCTAGAATCCCCACTTCTGTTGTCATGTTTTTCTCTTGCAAAACATCATTAACATATTAGCCATTAAGGGAATACAAATCAAACTACAATAAGACACCACTTCACACCCACTAGAATAACTATAAAAAGATAGACAATAACAAGAGTTGGCGAGCATGTGGAGAAACTGGAACCCCTACTGGCTGGAATGTAAACAGTTCCATGGCTTTGGAAAGCATTTGGGGTTCCTTCAAAAGGGTAAATATGGGGTTACCATGTGACCCAGCTATTCCATTCCTACATATGTACCAAGGAAATGAAGGTACATGTCCATGTGTCCACACAAAAACTTGTACATAGACAGTTGTTTATATCTGCATAATTCACAGTAGCCAAAAAGTGGAAACAATGCAAATGACCACCACAGATGAATGGATGACAAAATGTGGTCCACCATGTGTGCCGTGGAGTATGATTTAGCCATGAAAACGAGTGAGGTACTGACATGGGCTGTGACATGGATGGACCTCGGAAGCATTATGCTAAGTGAAAAAGCCTGTCACCAGAGACTATGTATTTTATGAATCTGTTTATGTCAAACGTCCATGAGAGGCAGATGCAGGTGACTGGTTGCTAGGAGGTGGGGGAGAGGAGGGATTGGAGAGTGACCGGTGATGGGTTTCTGTTTAGGGTGATGAACATGTTTGAAAAGGGTCATGCGCAACTCTGAATACACTCCAAACCAGAGAACTGTACACTCTAAATGGGTGGGTTGTGTTGTATGTGAATTACATGTCACTAAGGCTGTTTTTAAAAACCAAATAAATTTCTGCCAACTCTAGGGTTTCACAGCACAGTTTGGGAAAGGTTGCCACCGGAGTGGACTCTGGCTGTGTGCACAGCAGCTGTCCTGTGTCACCTGTGGCTGTATCGCCCCTTTGAAAGCACCATCGGCATTTGAGAAAATACTACAGGCAGGGATTAAGTGGGGTTTTTTTTTGCATCGAGAAGCTGAGTGTAACCGAAAGCAAGCAGCCACTGTGTCCACACGGTTTATACTCTGGTTGCACTACTGCTCTTACCAAGTACTTGAAAGGAGACCAGACAAACAAAGGAGGCTTGGAAACGTTCTAAGTGGATCTGAAGTAAGAGACAGTGTTGAGTGTCACATCATATTGAATCTCCCTCTGACAGCCTTAACCTCGGCGGTTAATCACTGTCGCCGCCGGCTGATCTGGACTAACCTGGGGCCATGGGACAAACATACACCCTTGAGCTGGTTCCCCTGCCGTCCGGTGGTTCCGTGTCCACACTGATCATTCCCTCTTTGTCTTCACTGCAGTGAAAGCCGGTGGGATGCGAATTGTGCAGAAACACCCGCATGCCGGAGACACCAGAGAAGAGAAGGACAAAGACGACCAGGAGTGGGAAAGCCCCAGGTAGGAGAGTTCTGGCGAACCTTGAGATGTCTCACAAATCACCGTTACTCAGTTAAACGTTAATGTTTGTTCTCTGCTCCGTGCTTCTGATAACCCCTGGGCTTCGTGGGCCCTGTGCTGTGTGCTTTTCCTCTCCTGAGCAGTGAGGTGGGGCTTGTGTTCCCAGATGGGAGAAACAGGGCATCGAGAGCACACCCTCTGCCTGCGTAGATCCGAGCGGGTGCATCTGTCTGTGGGCAGAAGCCCTGAACCTCCACTACCATACTACTAGTTGAACCTCTGGGCTGGGCCTGGCATTCTGTGCAGTGAGGGCAGAGAACTACTGATTGAAATAATGTTTACAAACGTTAGGGCTTTGCCAGTTTCAGCCAAGCAGAATCACTGAGGCCACACCCTTATGAGTGACCGAGTGCCCTTAAACGACATCTCTGCCCCCAGCTTCCCGGGTCCCCGACAGCTCATCTTCCTACAATACAACCATCTCTGTTTATACCTGTCTTCCTTGGTGATTCTGATGTCAAGTTTGGTCCACCGACCTTGATACAAGTCCATTTCCTTCCGCCTTGTAACATACAAACATGCACCACCAATGCCCACCTGTCTGTGAGCTTGTCCATGTAAAGGAAAGTGGACACTAAGCTTTCTGCCTTGTAACTCGCCCCCAGACAAGTCTCAGTCAGGGGAAAAGGAAGAGTGGAGGACAGCCAACCTGTGTTTCTGTACTTCATTCCAGCAGTCCTGAATAGCAGGTGGAACGCTCCCTGGGTTACACACGGGAGACTGAAGTCCACAGAGGCCATACGCTTGCCATGCCGAGCAGGAACTAAACCCAAGTCTGGGGTCCAGAGCAGGGCAGGCTTCCATAAGGGTAGCTGCTGACAGCACGCACCCCCTAAGAAGGACGTGCATGTGCTTGGTGATCCCACATGTCTGCTTACATATGTGCTGTACCGTTGGGCATTTTCTATAAAACCTCATGTGATATGACTTACAGGGCAGTCACTGGAAGGGAGGACAAAATTTGAGGTGAAGTTTCTGCGTGATTATTGCCCATTTTAAATCATGAGATTAGCAACGGGAAGGTTCTGCCTAAGTTCTGGTTTTATAAAAGAAGAAGGTGGTTTAAAGAAAATTCTAGAATTTTCTTTCCACTGGCTATCTTCACAAAGCTGTGTTTGGCACGTAACATCAGGAATTCTCCTACAGGTCCATGGTCCTGTATCTGAAAACCTTGGAGCCTAATTTATTTCAGAATTGAGCAATTCTGATGTTTTAGGAGATGAAGCAGGTTTTAGGAGTATAGGACCATACACATTTCATACAGCACCCGTAGTGGGGTCTCGGGCAGCCTAATCTGTATGATGTTCGCACCAGCAGAGATGCATTTTAAAAATTTACAGACTTGGATCAGTCCAGGTTAAGTTTTGCCTGCATAAGAGTTGTGACAAAACTTTGGTTCAGTGTGTGAGAATATTCTTGGATTTGGAACCGAATGTAAGAGCCTGTGGCCTGTAGTCATTTCCTCCTCTAGGAAACCCAGGATGTCGCTTCCCTTCATACCCACTGGTTCCCTAAGAAGGAAGAGAGGATGAGACAGAGAGCCATGCCTGGAAAAGCATCCTGGAAAGTTAATGAAATGTGCTTTTCTGCATGAGTTTAAGTGGAATAAGGGACAAATAGCTATTTCTCTGCATAACACAGTGTCAATACAGTGACAGATGATAATTTATTAGCGTGTTTAGAAATAAGGACAGAACAGCCCATTAGTTTTCTTTCTATTGATTTTTTCCTCATGAGGTGAAATACAGCATTTATGGAAGATGTACAATTTAAATATATGTGCTAGAGGATGAATGATTGCACGAGAAAAGAGAGAGCACCCAGCTCTCTAGATTTTATCATCTTATCCACTTTGAAGGGTGGTTGGAATGAAGTGTTTTGAAGCAGGCGGACTACAGGGCAGGGTTTGCATATGACCAAGAGTATGCTTGTTCCCTGCAGTCAAATTGTTGTACTGTGTTCCTCATGGTGTGTTAGCTCTTGTCCTCTGGACTTTGGCTTCTCTCTTTACTGCTGTGGGTTAAACCACCGGACACACCATTGACAGAAGGGGTAAGCCCCTGCAGACTCTGAAGCTATTGGCATATGTTGCCAATACAGTTTCTTCCAAACCCCTACACCAGACCTGGTACTCTGTATAATAGGTCATTTCCATCACCATGCGCTCCCCGTTTTTCTGGTGGGCTAATTGACTAGTCATAGTTAATAATGGTCATTGATAATGTTACAGAATGCAGCGAACCTGGCCCTGTTCTAAGTGCTCTGCCCATGTTTATTCATTTGAACTACTTGCAACTGCTCTATTCTCATCCCTCTTTGAGAGCTGGTTCTTGATTATTATCCTCATTCCAGATTACTACTCCCACTTCAATGGCTCAGAGCAGTCAAGTGACTTTTCCAAGGGCACATAGCGAGTGAGTGGCAGAGCCAGCCTTCCAGAGTGGCAGCTGGGTCCGTAGTCCCCTACTCTTAGCCCCTGGGGTGTGTGTACCAACTGAGCACCCGTTTTGTGCTAGGCACTTACTAAGTGCTTCCCATTGGGTTTAGTGCATACACCACCCAAAAGTTGGTATTACTATGCCCGTTACACAGATGAAGAAACCAAGGCCCAGTGAGGTTATCTGACCCAATGATATGTAGCCAGTCAATGGTCTGGCCAGGATTCAGTCCTGACCCTGTCTTGACTTGGAAGCCTATGTCCTTAATAGGCTACAGAAGCCCCCTGAACTGACAAAATATTTTTAGGATCAACAGACTGTAAATCCAAATCCCTCTATAAAATAAACGTACTGATTCTGGGGTTGCCCATAACCTATTCCATATTCCTCAAGCCCATAATCCCACCTTTGCAGCCCTACCATCAGTAGATGGCCTAATTCCAGCTTACAACAGGGTTTCAGGGCACTGGGCTGGTTTTACTTTACATGTGGAAAGACCGCTTCACTTCCAGAATTTGTCAGACATTTAATGTTTTACATTAATTTCCCTTGGAAATGTCATGGCATGTGACTTCAACATTCATATTACCCTAATCCTAAAGTTCTATATTTTTTCATGTTTTGATCCAAGTGTTCTCCAGATATGAAAATAAGTGCACAGTCTCAGATGCCAATTTCCTCCTTAGATCCGCATTTGCAAAACTCTTTGCTTTCCCTCCCAGATATTTAAAACTGGCTTTGTATTTACTGACTCATCTCTGGCGGCTTCCTTCCACAATCAGTAAATCAAGTACTGATTACAGAGAAAATGAACAACTGGAGCGTTAAAGAGGTTATTATGTGACCCAAAAAGACCCCCAAACACTTTTACTTGTAATCTTCTTTTGCAAGTCTTTATGTTACTCTTACTCCCCATAATCTGGTAATTTTTCAGATATAATAATAATTTCTTCTGCCACCAGATTGTTTTGAAATGCTCCGTTTAAAAAAAGAAAAAATAATCATGTAGCACAAATTTGAAAATGTTTCCCAAGAATTCCATCAAGCTGAGTTCTAGCTACCTGTGGCTCTTCATATCCAGACAGAGTAAGAGACTTCAACTGACCCAATCAAGGAAAGCTCTGATCTTCCTCAAAGCCTTCTGTTGAGCATATTAAGATGAAGTGCCCAGTTTCATTATGTAAAAGAGAAATTGCCGCATAGAATGGACTTCAATAGTCAGTAGGATTCACTAAAAAACAGTGTAGTGGTGAACATGTACTGAGGTCCTACCATGAATCGAGCTTGGTAAAAAAAATATTTTAAAAGGTAGGTGACAGGAAGAGTAAAGTAGAAATGGAAGGGTTTGTGTGTGGACTGGGGGTGGGTAGGAAAGGGGTGGAAGGAAGAGCGAAGTGGGGATGGGGCAATAAGGGTAGGAAGGGAGCAGCCCTTCTCTGAGCTCGGCAGTTTGTACAGCTCTGACTCAGGGCTGTGGTGCTGTTTTGTGTTCACATACCCCCAAAATAAGCAAACAATTCCAATCATCCAGAATGTGGGAGAGATCCAAGATGGAATACACACAGTAACAGATGGACCTAATTGTAATACAAAGGCTACTATTACCAACTGAAAGGCGTGGGTGGGAGAGCGACCTAACCTAAGTACAATAATAGTATTTTGGGAACCAGTATTTTGACTGGATAGTATAAGGCTAAAGACAAGAAATGCAAAAAACTGTGCATAAATGCTACACTCCAGTTAGTAAATACGTCTTCAGGGGTTTGGGTTAGCAATTCTGAAATTGCTTTATGGGTATATTACAATTGAACAAATAAGTAAATACCTTGTGGCTAATGGAGAGTCAAATTTCTCACTGTTAGAGAAAGAAGCTTACAAATAGGAAAGGGGAAGACTAAAATGGCTCTGTGGTGTTTAATTAGAATTGGAGGTATTAGTATGAACTCATAGTTTTAAATGGATGGATGGTTGGATGGATAGTAGATACATACAGACATGTACATACATATATAAATAAATATACATGGGGGAGGATTTGTGTACACACCTGTACTTCCCAGCTGTGTTCACTGACAGGGCATAAAAGAACTGGCACCATGTAGCCATGAGCATCCCTAGGGCCAGGATCTTGGTTTCTAAACACCATTCCCCAATCAAGTGAACTAGGGTGTTTTGGAGAAGTAGTTAATTCCAGGGCCAGGGCTGGAAAAATACCAGATGAGCCTGTAACAACTTGTAGTGCCAGAACATAAGGAAAATTCCAAAAAGGATGGGACATGTCAAAACAACACAGAAGCCAACCTGAAGACACACCTAATGGCAAAGATGGAACAGTTTGTGATAAAATAAATAATGATAGGATTGGAATATAACCCATAGAGTGAAATAGATATCCGTGAGTCCATACTGATATAAATAAGTTGAATACATAAATGAGAAGGGACAGCTCTTCTTTATAGAAGAATTCCAATTAATATTGGTATAAGGAAGGCGGGAACTAGAGTATCACCAATAGGCAAGCAGCACTGTGGTTGTCAGCAGGATCCACGGACGGATGCTACCATTAGTGGGCAGAAATTTATGGAGAGAAGGGTTAATTTTACAATGTCAGTTTCCTCCAATATATTTGTTAATTGCAAAACAAGGAATGTCTTCACATGGAGACCATGAAAAGGACGCTCTTTCACAGCATAAGCGCTGAAATAAGAAGGCAGAGAGTCGTCCTGTTGGACCTCAGACGGGCACCTGCAGATCCGTGCCGATCATTTTTGTTGCTCTGTGCACGTATGTGAATGACCGTGAAAGTGCCGCGAGTATTTGTTTCTCATCAAACTCTCACCTGCTTTTAGCCGTCACTGATAACTCCTGCCTGAAACAGTTATTACCAGATGCAGGCTCTGTTGCAATGGGGCTGCCATCACAAATACCACACACTGGGTGGCTTAAAATAACTGAACTGTATGGTCTCACAGATCTGGAGACTGGAAGTCCAGGATCCAGGTGTCCCCAGGATTGGTTCCTTCACTGGCAATCTTTGGCATCCCTTGCCTTGTAGATGTAGCACCTTGATCTCTGTCTTCACATGGTCTCCTCCCTGTGTCACTTCACCTTCCCTCTGTATATGTCTGTCTCTGTGTCCAAATTTCCCCGTTTTGTAAGGACATCAGTCATATTTGATTAGGACCCACCCTAAAAGCTTCATTTCAACTCAGTTACTTCTGTAAGACCCTATTTCCATAAAAGGTTAAATTCTGAGGTACCGGGGGTAAGGATTTCATATATTTGGGGGCGGGGAACAATTCAGTGCCTAACGGATGTCAAATAGTAATCTATGGCCATTTTTAATGGTTCTCTCAGTTAAAGTTAATTCTGAAGATAAGAAACAGAAAATTGAAAATGCTGAAGTTAAAAGATGGCACAGCCCGTATGCCTGGGAATTTTTATCTAAGCCATTATCTGCGTGTTTGAACTTGAACTAAACCATGTGGCTTGTGAGCCAATTTCAACATCATCCTTACTTTGCAACAATATCATCTTTTATATCCAAGCTGCCTTTTAAAAGGGATGTATCTTTCTCCCTATGATGTGTGGAGATACCATTGGACTAGGAGTGCTGAGTGCCAGCCAGCTCCCAACTCCTGTGCTGCTTGGATGGCCTGTGTCGGCAGGCAGGACCCATGACGTGGCAGCAACAGTTGACCCGGGTGCTGGAGCGCCGTGGGCCACAGACCCCTGCCCTCGGCCAAAGGCAGAGTCTCGATGTGGTGGGGACATTGAGTGACATGGGATGTCCTTGTGAGGGGGGTAGCTGGTGTCACCTGCTTGTGGTACAGCAACATCCTCAGAATAGAAAGCACAGGAGGAGGGATGTCATAGCAGCGTGAAATAGTGATGGATGGCCCTGTCTACCTTGGTGAGGAAAACGGGGAGAGTCTAGTCGCTGTTCGGCAGCTCTCACTGTCAGGTTTGCCCACGTAAGGGCTGGATGTTTGAGATGAAGGTTTCAGCAGGACCTGCCCTCTGAAAGCAGTAGGGAAGGATCTGTTCCAGACCCGTCCCCTGGTTTCTTGGCTGGTGGTAACGTAACTCCAGTGTTCACATGGCATTCTTGCTGTATGCATGTCTGTGTCCAATGTCCCCTTTTCATAAGGATGCCAGTCATATGGGATCAGGGCCCACCCTAATGACCTCACCTTAACTAATTATGCAACAACTCTATTTTCAAATAAGGTCACATTCTGAGGTACTGGAAGCTAGGGCTTTAACATAAGAAACTTGGGTGAAGGGTGGGGACACAATTCAAGCCATAACAAGCAGGCAGCACCTCAATGCCACGAGGCATCGGTGGGTGGTGCCCAGCTCCAGTGACATCCCAACAGCAGTGGTGGCTCGATAACTTGTGAACCGTGAGACCTACGTGGCAAGTGACTCTTGCTTCTGTGCGATCCGTTATGGTCGCCCAGGCTGAGCACTGCAGCAGCCTGCCTTCCCGTCCAGGTGGATGCCTTGTACCAGGGGGTGTGGCCCCAAACTTTGATCATGCACTCCATCAATTTAAAAAAAAAACGCTTTTTGCCTGCACCCTCCATATGTATATATTCATTTTTTAATTATACATGCATATTTTGCTACCATTATATACATTGTAAAAGGTATACAAAATGGATATTAATGTATTAGATCAAGGTGAAATAAGCAATACTTTACATGTCTTGCTAACCATTATGACTTTTGATTATCATTAGCTAACCTCTGAAGGTCCAAATACCCTCGAGGTAGTGTTTCTTATTAATGATTCCAATGTAAATCTAAATTTCTAATGTCTTCCCTGGTGATTTCAGGTTTTATGGAGAAGGGTGGCCTCCTGTCACATCTGATTAGATCTTCGCTGTTTGTAATGTGGTTCATGAAATACCTGTGCCAGGGCAAGAAGCGAGAGCTCTTCTCTTTTATTATTGTTCACTCGTGCTTGTATTGGTGTTACCTTCGGCCTCTGGAGGATTTTTTTTTGCAGGAATCTTTTGAAGCCACATGTTCATTTTGTCACAGTTTGTTTAGATTCATTCACTATACATTTGAGCACAGATCTAGGTGCTTGGGATAGATCAGAGATACAGTGTCCTATATATGTGGCAAGACATAGGAAGCAAAGGAAGGGGCGCAGGGACCTGTGGGTGGTGACCCCCCTCCTTCCTCCAAAGCCTTAAGGGCCACGAGGCTGGGTGATGGACAGTCAGCCTGCAGACTGTAGTAGATAGTGGTAAAGCTTAGTTCGTTGTGTTTTGGTTCTTTACGTAAAAGATAAATGCAAATAGAAAAATTTGCACGTCTATCTCACTTTCCCAGTGACACCGTGGCCTTCTGAAGCGCAAGGACTGCCTTCCTCGCTGATTGATTGGTGGTGGCTCCAATACCAGTTCTGTGGTTGTATGTAGTATAAATTAAACGTGTCTTCCAAACCTGTGGCTATCTGTATTTTAGTATGATCAATAGAAGTGCAACTGTGTATATTAAGAAGTTTTGCCCAGAATTGTCCAGTGAACACAGAGCAGCTGGTGTGGGATGCAGATAATCTGTGTCCCAGGAGTCGTGGGCAACGGCGTTGACAGGAACTCGGTGTCTGAGCTCCCCTTTCACGTAGATGGGCCCCAAGGAAGACTCGGGTCTGGCAAGTAGTGAATCAAAACCTCACCGTGCCACAGAGGGAGGAAGGATATGGGCATCCCTGTGTTACGGGAGCCTGGCTGGACTCCACCAGGGTGAGGATGAGAAGGGAAGTACGGAAGGCTCGGCTGCCCTCCAGCGCCTGGTGCTGTTGGTCACGGGCTCAGAGGCAGTATTCGCTCAACATCGGGTTCTGTAACGGATGCGGAAATGGGGTGTGATTGATGAGCTTCGGAGCATCCGGTTCCCGGCTCCTCCCCCTCCACAGACGTCCAGCCTCCTTATGAGATTGCCACGCTCCCCGCTACCTTTTATCAGATAGAAAGAGGGAAGAAAGGAAATGGAGCAATCAGTTTTCCTCTCCAGGCACAGCCCTGTTCGTCTGTACTGGAGTCGGCCTCTTGGAACAGATAACTCTTTCGTGTTCATGGTGTTCCTCGAAGGGTTGTGCTGTTGATCAGGAAGTTGTTTCCTTATTACATAAACATAGAAACTGAATTTAAATCAACTCTCCAGCAGTTGGATCTTACAGGATGCAATATGTAAGAAGAACTACATGGAATAATGCTGCATAGAAGAACTACTGCATAGAAACAAGAGCCCTTTACTGAGTTAGTTACATTACAATTACTATTCCTGAAATTTTCAAACCCTCTATTTAAATAAACTCCCTTGACTTAAACTGGGTCAGAATGCATAGCGCTCAGAAAATACTTAGTGAATCAGTAATAATTAGCTTAGAATTTGATCCTTTAGAGGTATGTTGTTAATTAACTTATTAACTTGATTACTTCTTATTTTCCGGCTGGTGAAAGAGGTGAGCTAGGTAAGGCCAGTGTTGAGGATGAAAATTCTTCATCCTCGTGGGCACATCCTGTTGAGCCCTCAGCTCGCTCTAGGGAAGATGGAGACTTTGATTTCTGCTTGTGCACATCCTTAGGGGCAGAGATATACTCATTAATGTGGACTAGAGTCATGAGGATGGTATTATACTCAAGAAATCCTCACAGAATCATTGGATTTAGAGCTGGACATACCTGGGAGGTCACCTAATCCAGGTGTTCCCAGGTGGAGCTCTTGAGAAGTAAGATGGCAGGTTTCACTCAAGATCTGGAAGGGTCTAGATACCACAAGCAAAACACCTATTAGGTAGAGATCAACAGAGATTTTTACGTGAAAAAGAAGCCCTTGCCCACTTATGGGTATATATCCAAAAGAATTGAAAGCAATGTCTCCAAGAGTTATTTGCACACCCATGTTTATGGCAGCGTTATTTACAACAGCCAACAGGTGGAAGCAACCCAAACGTCCATTGATGGATGTATGGATAAACACAATGCTTGCGGTATATACATACAATGGAATACTGTGGAAGGAAGGAAATCCTGTCACTGCTATTACGTGGATGAACCTTATGCTAAATGAAATAAGCGAGTCACAAAAGGACAAATATTATATGATTCTACTTATACACATACATATACTTAACACTACTGAACTGTACACTTTAAAATGGTTATGATGCTAAATTTTATGATATGCACTTTTTACCACAATAAAAACAAATTTTTTTTAAGAAACAAAAGAAGCCCTGCTGCTGAGGAAAGTAGTTTCTGGCTCCTCAAAAGGCAAACACGGCATTACCGTGAGCCCCAGCAGGTCTGCTCCCAGGTGCGCATCTAAGAGGACTGAATACAGAAGCTCATACAAAAACTTGTACGTGAGTTTATCACATCGTTATTCACAACAGCCAAAAAGCGGAAACAACCAAACACTGCCATATACACCATATGGTGTACCCATACAGTGCAATACTGTTCAGCCATAAAAAAATGGAGCGCGGATGCATGTTACGACGTTGGATGAACCTTGGAAACGTGATGCTAAGTGTAAGAAGCCAGACACAGAAGACCACACATGATATGATGTCATGTATGTGACATGTCCAGAATAAGCGAATCCAAAGAGAAGATTACATACAGCATTACATGCAGATTACATATAGCAGATTCCTGGTTGCCAAGGAGCTGGGCAGGATAGGGAGTGACTGCTTACTGGGTCTGGGCTTTTGTTTTGGGAGGGAAGTATTCTGAAATTAGATAGAGGTGATGGTTGTATAACAAAGTCAATGTTCAAAGAGCCACCAAATTATATTTTTAAGTGGTTAAAATGGTGAATTTTATGATGTGTGAATGTTACCTCAGGTTAAAGAAAAAAAAAAAAGAAGTCCTCAGGCACAAAAGGTTGGGAACCATGGCTGTAATCCAGCCCCTGCATCTTCATAGCTGGGGAAGCAGATACACACTGAAATGACTTTCTGGAGGGCCATGGCTGCAGTACTCGAGGACAGCAGGACAACTCGGGGAGGTGAGGAGAGAGACATTAGTTGGATGCCATCCACTGCCAACAGCAGATGACCCCAGCGCAAATGGGCCCAGGCATCAGGGACATGTGCTGCCTCCCATGCAGAAGGCCCAGAGTAGGTCTGGCTGCAGGGGAGGGAGGTGGGTCTTTCTTCCAGGACGGCCCTGCCCCACTGGTGGCTCTGGCTGGTCCTGCAGCAGCTTTCTCCGGTGGTGGGTTAGCCACAGCAGGTCCCGTCTTCACATACCGATGTATGGTACCCAGAGGAGGAAACAGGCATCTCTTCTTGCATCCTTTTTAGGAGCAAGAAAAGCTTTACCAGAAGCCCCCGAGCAAACTCATTGGCCAGAACTGGGTCCCAGGACTCTTCCTAACTCGTACCCTGTGGTTTGCAGTAACGTGCATGTTGTGGATGTCGAAAAATCAGGCGCAAAGACCAGTACCCTGGGTCATGCGTGTCGTCCATGGAGGGTTCCTGGAGCTGGGGAAGGGGTGTGGGAGGGGGATTTGACAGGCCCCAGGTCTACACAGGAGAGGAGGGAAGTCCAGGGAGGGCAGTGGAAGCAGAGGTCGGAACCTCAGCCTACAGCCTAGGGAACGAGGTTTGGGAACCGTAGGGTCTCAATTCAGAGCAGGGTCTGAATTAAGAGCTGGCACCTAGCCAACGCTACAGAAAGGTTCCCCTCCCAAGGGCACTCACAGACTCCCCACAGAGTGCTTGTTTGAACCCTTACCCATTTAGGATGAAAAACTGAGGGATTTGTGAGTTAGGCCAAATCCTCTTAAAGGTTATTCCCTGTTGACACCATCAAAACTGACCAAAGACCACTGGTTCAGTTTCTAGAATTGCACCGTGCCCAGTTCTTCTCCATCTTTATGGGACAAAGCGTTTTTGTGCCTCAGTGTTTTTGCACATGGCAGCCTTTAGTGATTTCCCAGGGTGCACACCTCCATGTCCCCCCTGCTCGAGGCTTTTCATTTACTCCCCCCGCCTCTGTAAGCACCTACTGTGTGCTGGCCCCATGCTCTACAGCTGGGACATGTTAGTGAACAAAATGAAACCCCTCTTCTCACAGAGCTTACGATCAGGTGTGGGCACCAGATTCACAGGTAGGCAATTGGATATATGTGTGGCAAGTAGTGGGAAGGTTCTTCATCTCCTAGGAGAGAACTACACAGGGAGGAAGCCAGCCAAATGTTCTTCACCTCTGTTAACACAGCCAAGGCCCCTGGGAATGAGGTGGCCTGAGGCAGTCACGGGAGGGGGTGGGGTAGAGAGGAAATGAGGACGGCTGCTGGTGCCACTGTCCTAGGACACAGCTGTCAGTGACCTCCTGAGCCCACGCGTGTCACACATTAGCTGATCACCCGGATCACTGACCACTTTTGCTCCACCATTGACATCTCTTTTCTACAAAGGTAAGTTTTCTGCTAAGGGGAAGCGAGAATAGGATCTTGGTGGAAATGGCTTCAAGAATAGTGGTCAAGCCTGAGGCTAAGGATTTTGCAAATAGAGTACAATCATTATGGGCTGGTTGGTCTGCTGGTGGGAGATGGTTGGCAGCTGCTTCCCGGGCGCTCGAGGTGGTGAGCAGAGCCTGGTGAGGGCACCCCAGAGCACTAGAGAAGGCTGTGCCCATGGGCCCCCATGAATTTGTCCAGAAGTTGGACTGCTTCCACTAACTTTTTATTGTGGTTAACTTTGAACTTATGTAAGTCAAGACTTAAAGATGAAAACTGCAGGGGTGGGGGTGGGGGGGTGAAGGTTCTAAATGACGTCTGTCACGTGTTGCTTTGTAGCCGGGTCCCTCAGTGGGATGATAATGAGATTTAGAGCATCTTCGGCCAGGCTAACTAAATTTAGAGAAGTAATTGCTGTTTACCCTTTTGGGTGGCGTCATGGGAAGCATGAAAATGAAGGGACCGAAAGCCAAGATGACAGAGTAGAAACAGCCAAGTTGTGGTTTGGGTGAAGATAGCAGTCGAGGATAATGTTTAAGTTTGATTATAGGAGCGCTAATTCGTTCCCTTTCTTTAACAACATTCCTTCCTACGGCTTTGCAGCTAAAGTTAACTTTGCCACACGTGGATTTAGTAGAAAGCTGACCAGATGGAGTAGTTTTGTCAGTTGTTTTGTTTATTTGTTTTTTTAACTTAAATGCAGTTGATTTACAGCCTGGTGTTAATTTCTGCTGTGCAGCAAAGTGAAAAGTGTCATTGGACTTTTGATAGTGATCGCGTTGAATCTGTGGACTTTTGATAGTGATCGCGTTGAATCTGTGGATGTTTGATAGTGATCGCGTTGAATCTGTGGATGTTTGATAGTGATCGCGTTGAATCTGTGGACTTTTGATAGTGATCGCGTTGAATCTGTGGACTTTTGATAGTGATCGCGTTGAATCTGTGGATGTTTGATAGTGATCGCGTTGAATCTGTGGATGTTTGTTTGATAGTGATCGCGTTGAATCTGTGGATGTTTGATAGTGATCGCGTTGAATCTGTGGACTTTTGATAGTGATCGCGTTGAATCTGTGGATGTTTGATAGTGATCGCGTTGAATCTGTGGACTTTTGATAGTGATCGCGTTGAATCTGTGGATGTTTGATAGTGATCGCGTTGAATCTGTGGATGTTTGATAGTGATCGCGTTGAATCTGTGGATGTTTGATAGTGATCGCGTTGAATCTGTGGACTTTTGATAGTGATCGCGTTGAATCTGTGGACTTTTGATAGTGATCGCGTTGAATCTGTGGACTTTTGATAGTGATCGCGTTGAATCTGTGGATGTTTGATAGTGATCGCGTTGAATCTGTGGATGTTTGATAGTGATCGCGTTGAATCTGTGGATGTTTGATAGTGATCGCGTTGAATCTGTGGATGTTTGATAGTGATCGCGTTGAATCTGTGGATGTTTGATAGTGATCGCGTTGAATCTGTGGATGTTTGATAGTGATCGCGTTGAATCTGTGGACTTTTGATAGTGATCGCGTTGAATCTGTGGACTTTTGATAGTGATCGCGTTGAATCTGTGGACTTTTGATAGTGATCGCGTTGAATCTGTGGATGTTTGATAGTGATCGCGTTGAATCTGTGGATGTTTGATAGTGATCGCGTTGAACCTGTGGATGTTTGATAGTGATCGCGTTGAATCTGTGGACTTTTGATAGTGATCGCGTTGAATCTGTGGACTTTTGATAGTGATCGCGTTGAATCTGTGGACTTTTGATAGTGATCGCGTTGAATCTGTGGACTTTTGATAGTGATCGCGTTGAATCTGTGGACTTTTGATAGTGATCGCGTTGAATCTGTGGACTTTTGATAGTGATCGCGTTGAATCTGTGGATGTTTGATAGTGATCGCGTTGAATCTGTGGATGTTTGATAGTGATCGCGTTGAATCTGTGGATGTTTGATAGTGATCGCGTTGAATCTGTGGATGTTTGATAGTGATCGCGTTGAATCTGTGGACTTTTGATAGTGATCGCGTTGAATCTGTGGACTTTTGATAGTGATCGCGTTGAATCTGTGGACTTTTGATAGTGATCGCGTTGAATCTGTGGACTTTTGATAGTGATCGCGTTGAATCTGTGGATGTTTGATAGTGATCGCGTTGAATCTGTGGATGTTTGATAGTGATCGCGTTGAATCTGTGGACTTTTGATAGTGATCGCGTTGAATCTGTGGACTTTTGATAGTGATCGCGTTGAATCTGTGGACTTTTGATAGTGATCGCGTTGAATCTGTGGATGTTTGATAGTGATCGCGTTGAATCTGTGGATGTTTGATAGTGATCGCGTTGAATCTGTGGATGTTTGATAGTGATCGCGTTGAATCTGTGGACTTTTGATAGTGATCGCGTTGAATCTGTGGACTTTTGATAGTGATCGCGTTGAATCTGTGGACTTTTGATAGTGATCGCGTTGAATCTGTGGATGTTTGTTTGATAGTGATCGCGTTGAATCTGTGGATGTTTGATAGTGATCGCGTTGAATCTGTGGACTTTTGATAGTGATCGCGTTGAATCTGTGGACTTTTGATAGTGATCGCGTTGAATCTGTGGACTTTTGATAGTGATCGCGTTGAATCTGTGGACTTTTGATAGTGATCGCGTTGAATCTGTGGATGTTTGATAGTGATCGCGTTGAATCTGTGGACTTTTGATAGTGATCGCGTTGAATCTGTGGATGACTTAGGGTAGTAGGAACATCTTAACAATATTACTCCATCCAATCCATGAACACAGGGTATCTTTCTATTATTTATGTCTTCTTCCATTTCTTTCATCAATATTTTATAGTTTTCAGTGCACAGATCTTCTACCTACTTGGTTAAAGTTATCCCTAAGTATTTTATTATTTTCAATTCTATTGCAAATGGGATTGTTTCTTTCATTTCTTTTTCAGGCAGTTCACTGTTATTGTATAAAAATGTAGCTGATTTCTGGGTGTGCTGGTTTTGTATCCTGCATCTTTACTGAATTACTTTATAAGTTCTAATCGTTTCTTGGTGGAGCCTTTAGGATTCACTAAGATCATATCTCTAAGCTGTTTCACTTCTTCCTTTCTGATTTAGATACCTGTTATTTCTTTCTCTGGCCTAATTGTTCAGGCTAGGACTTCAGCCTGTGTTGAACAGAGGTTTTGAGAATGGGTGTCCTTGCCTTGTTCCTGATCTTTGTGGGAAAGTTTTCAACTTTTCATCATTGAGTATAATATTAGTTGTGGGTTTGTCCCAAAGATCTGTGTCTTCTGTCTGTACAGACATGCAAGCATACACACACACACACACACACACATGCACAGGCACACACACACGCGCGCACACACACACACACACTGTGGCTGAATGACTGGTTAGCTGACATGCACCTCACCTGGGAATCTCGCCAAAATGCCCTGGTCTGTGGTGGGATCTGAGACTGCATTTCTCCTCAGTTCCGGGGGTGAGGCTTGGGGCTTGGGGGGGTGCAGCGAGGGGAGGTGGCCTTGGTACTGCATGTTCCCACCACACTTTGAGCAGTGAGACTCCATCCCATTCTCTCTAATGCTCACAAAGTCCGTGTGCTTTTCAGAAATGTATCGACACTATGTAAAAGGTAGAAAATGTTATATGAATAATTTACCTTTTAGCTGTTCGTTAGTAATTATAACTTCCTAATTAACCAACGTATTTATAAGTACTCCAGAAAGAAGGAGGCAGACACTGTGAGAACTGTCCCTTGAGCAGAATTGAACCTTTTTTCTATGGGACTTGAATCTTTTGAGAAAGTATCTATCACTCAGCTGGTTGAGCTTATGATTGTGTCTCATCTTAATCGGGCCTCGGGGAATGAGAAGTGTAGATTGTCCCAGCTATCAAACAAGCAATTCAGCATCATTCAGAAGTCTAATAGCCAAATAATGACAAATCCAAGCCACTGATAGACTAGGTGCTTTATATACTTAGTCTTATTATGTCTTCCCAGTCTGCAAGGAAGGTGGTGGATGCTTATTTTATGAGTGAGGAAATTTGCTCAGAAAGGCTAATGACATGCCCAAGGTCATTCTGATAGGAACTGATGGAAGTAGGATTTGAACCCAAATCTATGATTCCAAACACACGCAGCTATATTTAAAATGGATAACCAACAAGGACCTACTGGATAGCACAGGGAACTCTGCTCAATATTATGTAACCATCTAAATGGGAAAAGAATTTGAAAAAGAATAGATACATGTATATGTATAACTGAATCATTTTGCTGTACATCTGAAACTACCACAACATTGTTAATCAACTATACTCCAATGTAAAACAAAAAAGTTTTTTAAAAATGTCCTTTTTTAAAAAAAAAAATGTCCTTTACCATTATTAGAAGCAACAACAGAGACTTGCTGCTCTGCTGCCCGGCCCTTGTACTCTGGTGACCAGCCCTCTTTTCACAAGGAGTTGGAGAGAAATTATTGAAAAGAGAGCCTAAAACTCTACTTAGAGTTTTAAAGTCCGGAGATCTATTTTCAGCGCTAGGATTGTATTAATAGATACCGGTTTCCAGCTAAGCTCATTTAAGATGGAAGAGATTCTGTGATTTCCCTTCCACCCCAGTTGTCAACAGGCTTTGCTGTTCCACAGGGTTCTGCTGAAGGAGCCCTTGAGTGACCCGGGCCCCTCCCACAAGGGCACGTTCCCCGACCCGACCCCGCCCCACCCCAGACACGCCCCCTCGGCCTGAGTGACGTCAGCTGCTGCTCCAGCCGGAGCCCCAGAGCCCGGAAAACGACCATCCCCTTAGGAAGCGCCAGCCCCGAGTACGGGGGACACGGGGCCCAAGACTCAATTTAAGAAGCTCTGAGGTCCCCAAAGTCGTATGCAAGGAAAGGAAATCAGAGCAGGAAAGTGCAAATAAGAGGAAGTTGGTAGCAAGGTAAAACCGATGCCTCACGGCTACTAAATTGTTACGACTTTAAGTGGAAAAAAAAGAAAGAAGGGCTTAAATTGGAAGGGTGGTGTCACATGGACCCAAGACAAATACTGCTAAAGAATGGAAGTGTCTGTTTTCATTTTGCCAGAGATTCCAAATGTGATTATATGTAAACAAATGCAAACCCTTCCCACCTTCAGCAAGGGTGAAGAGTGGATTTTTACGAGAAATGCCTTTGTTGCCTTTGTTGGGTCAGAGAGGAGCCTGAAGGGGAGAGAGGCTCAGGTCAGCAGGGTCGATGTGTTGCAGGAAAGAGAGCGGAGCGGAGCGCAAAAGGATGGTGACATCCCAGGTCTCAGGTGAGTCCCTGGGACAGCTGCCGAGTGTGGGTTCTTAGCTTCACGCAGGAAAGAATTCAAGAGTGTGCCATAGTAAAGTGAAAGAAGGTTTATGCAGGGAGATACACACTCCATAGACAGAGTGTGGGCCATCTCAGAAGGCAAGAGGCCCGGGGATAACGGGGTTGTCAGTTTTTATAGGGGTGGGTAATTTCATAGGCTAATGAGCGGGAGAATTATTCCAGCTATTTTGGGGAAGGGGTGGGGATTTCCAGGAATTGGGCCAACACCCACTTGTTGACCTTTATGGCCAGCCTTGGAACTGTCTTGGCACCCGTGGTGTGTCATTTAGCATGTCGATGTGCTGCAATGAAGCGCACACTGAGGCTCAAGGTCTAGTGGAAATCAGCTCGTCCGCCATCTTGGACCTAGTGCAAGTCAGCTCGTCCGCCATCTTGGACCCAGTTGGTTCTAACTAATTTATGTCACGTCCTCAACGGCTGTCATTCTTTTAAAGTTTGTGCCCTGCCCCCTCCTGTCTCATATTGACCCCCTCCTCTCCTCCAGGGAAGATGAGGACATTCTACCCCGAACATCTCTGGGCATTCAGAGCTTATGGCTTCGTGCCCAGATGGCTATCGTCCTGGATGAGAGGCACTGAAAACCCAGGCCTGGGGGTGAACACAAGGGCTCCTTAGGGGGACACAGAACCAGAAAAGAGAAATGTTTCTCCTTGAAGCGTGAGCTTGAGCCACTCAGGCCTTTCATCTGTTAGTTTATCTGTTGGTCTTCTCAGCTTCCTTTTTAATCCTAGACCACCCTTATGACCATGAAATCAAGCAACTTAGGTACACGTCATCCTCAAGAACCAGCTTTCCGTGTCTGCCTGAAGTGTGCGTAAAGCACCTTGGCCTGGGAAAGGCCCAGGCTGGGGACGGAGCCGGCTCCATGAGTCCTGGCCCGTGGCCCCTGGGTGGTCCCAGGTAGAGTGCTAACCTTTGGGGCCTGTCCCCTCATCTGTAGCACAAGATTTGTAGACCAGTCTATTTCCCTTACAGAACTTCTATAGTGAAAACAGACTGAGCGCAATGAATATCTGCACGCTTTGAAGAGAGCTAACAGCACAGCATGAATTGACAACAGTCTCACCTGGTTACGGCGATTCTGCTGTGTGGCGGGCACTCCCCTAGACTCAGGAGGAGATGAGAAAACATAAGTTTGTCCTCCAGAAACTTGGGGAGACGGCTCAGTCCTCACTGAGCCCCTCTGCATTTCTTCGGTGGTAGAGTAGTTCCTGGTAGGTGTTTATAAACCATGTCAGGCTTAAGCAGGATGAAACATGCTGTGTTCTTAAGTCTTTTTAAAGGTTTTACTAAGAATTATTGTATGACATTTTTAGGGTAGCACAGGTGAAATGGACTCTGCTCAATGGCTCATTAAGCAAATCTCTCAGGTTTACTTTTGTGCTGTATGTGTCTTTCTGCAGCCGAATGATGCACCATTTGTATTTTAGCATTTCTTCAATAATCTTCCAAATGGACGCCTGGCAGATGCACTCGATGGCACCCAGGCCCCTTAAGATGCAGGGCAAGATGGACGAGCCTCCTTTTCTTATATCCTGTCAACACTGCAGGTGTCATGACTCAGCATAATGAGGATGAAGATAATGACATATAATAAAATGTAGAGCCAACTCAGACCAAGATTTTTAATAAGGCAGGAGCTTGGTTTCACACATTTCTTCTTTTGCTTTAGTATCTGGCCCAGAACCTGCAAAATAATCTCTCCTCGCTAAGTGCCATGTGGTAATTAGTGACTGTAGCATGCTGTCTTTTCCTTTACTAAAAATGCCCCAAACTGTTTTGTTTTCTCTCTTGTCTGGGTATTCTTAATGATCGTTCCTATATGTGCCTCTGTTTCTCATCTGTTATTTCTCCCCAAGTGTCCCAAGGAAGTGGGCTTAACAATAGGCATGTTAGGCTGAGCCCGAGGAGGTTAGTATTGTTTCCACAGCTCTGCAGCCACTGCATTGTTCTTACAAAGCATCAAGGTGGCATAGAACGACTCACTTGGAAGACCTCAGTTGGGCCAGCTGTATCACTACCTCATGCAACTCAAATTATATTTATAGGATAGATACACACACACACACACACACACACACACACACGGGGAATTGAATTAATTTCCATGGTTTTTTACATTCATCTATTTTTTATCTAACGGGTTATGTTTTTTAAGTCTTTATTGGATTTGTTACAATGGTGCTTCTGTTTCTGGGGGGTTTTTTTGGTGGTTTTTTTTTTTTTTTTTTTTTTGGTTTGCATTGGAAGGCGAAGTCTTAACCACTGGACCACCAGGGAAGTCCCTCTAATGCACTATTAATAGGGTATCTTCCCTCTTCTATCAGCTTAAAAGTTTGTTTTCGTAAGTACTGTTTTGGAAGGAGGAAACTGCTTACTCTTTAGAGGAGAGCATGATAGCAAGAAGAAGGTGAGACCACAGATATGTAAGGCATGTCTGTCTGTATTTCTTTGGCGTTGACATTTCACCAAGGGACGTGGCTCTGAAGGATGGCTGTCCCTTCTCATGGCCAGGACTTTGCGGCTGCAGCGGCCAGGAGCATAAAGACGTGTAAAGAGGATTTTTCGGTACCTCGAACACTGAATGTCTTCCTGTGTAGCTTCTTTGATTGATATTCTGTGGGCTCCTTCCTAACTGCGCCCCTTAGAGGGTGGTCGGGAATAGCGATTTCCAGAAAGACTCTGTGTGAGGGTCCGTTGCTGGGTGGTGGGTGTGAGCTGGGAGGACCTCACTGTCAGTGGCTAAGCATCTTCATTTAGATGCCAGCGTTTTCCCCAGATGGTTTTCCTTAGGATGACTGGGACATTCCGGGGCATCTGGACCTGGCGGGGGTCGGGAGGGGTGGGTGGCAGCCAGCAGCTGCCTCCCATGCCACAGGGACAAGGTTTAGTTAGCAGCTGCTTGTAGGAGGGGTGGAGGGGTAGAGATGAGAAGATTTCTTCTGGCTGCTCACAATGTCTAGTCCAATGGGAGCTTGCTTGGCACCGTTAATGTGTTCCTGAGAAATTCATCATAAATCAGTTTCCCCAATCAAATGTTCATTTCTTCCTGACATAATTTCAGAGTTTATTCACCCTTGTTTTCCCACTGAGTCTCCATTGATGGCACTCACTTTCTGCTTCTCCCCTCACGTCCTGTTCACCTCTGAAAACTGTAAATGATCGGTGAGCAACCCTGGGATGCCGCGCTTCCTAAAATCGGCCACAGCTGTTAGAGGAAAAGGGGCTATGCGGCTGTGAGCTGCCCGCCGAGCTGAGTGCTGTGGGAATTATAAACGCGTCCCCATTGATCCTTGCATCTCTGCCGGCGAAATTAAAAAACGGTGTTCATCTTTGCCAAATCCAGGCGTGCCGTATCATCAAGAGGCTTCTTGTCAGGTCCAATTTGGGATCATCAAATTAATTGTTACATGTGACAAGCTGACATGTAAAGAAAGTGATAAATGCCTTGGTGCAGCCTCCCTGTGAAAATTCCACGGTGAGGTTTCATGGCCCCGGGGCCCGGATGATGGATGAGGCAGGAGAGCTCCCCTTGCTCCAGTGCCTACTCATCTCTCTCCACGGCATCAGGAAAATGCCCCCGTTGGCCTAAAAACCCTCAATAACCCGCGCCTTTCCCAAACTGTGTTAATTCTTCGCCTTCGTCTTTTGCTTCCTCCCCAGGTAAACTCTTGTGAATCGCTTTTCAGGGGGGCTCTTCACTCCCTAGAAGTGACCCAGCAACTATTTTATGAGACCCCTGGCGGGGTCCTCAGGATCTGCCTGTTAAGTGGCCCAAAGGACAGGCAGATGACTGCCACTCGCCTGGGTTTCTCCAGGTTGGAGGATGCTGCTGTGAGAACCCGCAGGGGCAGGCTGCTACTGATGTCCCTTGGGGAGGGGGCGGGGCACGGCCCTTAGACTCAGCTCCGTGAGTGACACCTGCAGGTGGGCGGACGCATCAGCAGCCTGTGGCCTGGGAAGTTACTCCCCACGTTCTTTAGCGCCATTCCCATCATGTCAGGAATACTCTGTAGTACCAGATGCAGCAACATCCCTCCAAGGAGCAAACCCAGGGCATCAGGCTACAATATCTAAAGCTCTGCAGCATTCCATCTGTGGGTGGGTCCTCCCTTCTCTCGCCTCTAAAAGTAGCAGCTCAGCAACTGTATTTCCCTCCACGGTGGGTGCTACGAAGTTTACAGCCACATTTGAGGCTCAAACCATAGGAAGGACCTACATAGGAAATCCCTACTTTCCTAAGAGGAGAGCCTACACTCTGCCCATCTATGTTTCCTCGTTTTTCAAATGCTTTTGAATTTTTTCCTGTATATGTTTCCCGATTTTGTTTTTGTTTACTCCTTGTAATACAGGTTTTCTCACCATAAGAGGTATGAAATGCAGTTATCAAAATAGGACTTTAAACTATGCTATACTTATTTAGAGGTTTAATCACAAGATTTCATGATCACTGCTATCACTTTGTAGTGGTGATGAATGTAAACTGTAGTTTGAGGTATCTGCAACAGCAGGAGCGTGACATAAGAGTTACAGGTTCGGCTGATACTACCGTGGCTTGTTGCCTGAGTTCGTAACAAAAGAGAATGAAGGGCTTTCCTGGTGGCGCAGTGGTTGGGAGTCTGCCTGCCGATGCGGGGGACACGGGTTCGTGCCCCGGTGTGGGAGGATCCCACATGCCGCGGAGCAGCTGGGCCCGTGAGCCATGACCGCTGAGCCTGCGCGTCCGGAGCCTGTGCTCCGCAACGGGAGAGGCCACAACAGTGAGATGCCCGCGTACCGCGAAAAAAAAAAGAGAGAATGAAAATAAAGATACAGGGTTTGGGTTTTGTTTGTTTTCCCCTAGCCCTAGTTCATGGGGGCCCTGATTTTTAGTTCTGGGACCCTTGGGTTAAGAACCCTTGTCTTTGAGACATATTGTATCAAAACATATATGTCTAAACTTGTATGACAGGTTTCCTCTAATTTTCCATCACATCAGACAACTTTTCAAAGGTCTAGATTCCGGCATGATTTTCAGGGTCCTATACCCCACATGTACCTTCATTCAGTGTGGGAAGGGCCCCCACCTTAGTGTAAGTGATTGGACAGCAAGTCTGCATCCCTGCCGGCCCTAAGCACCTTCTCCATTTTCATATATAACAAAAACACTCCCAGGCAGGCTGACAAGACTTCCTCTCACACCGTGCATGTTCCCTTAGCTCAGCCCTCAGACGCCTCTGTGCTGTTTGCCCTTCAGCGTCCAATCCAGAACCTGCGTGCCTTCCTGCCCTTGGTCCTCACCTCGGGTGTGGGGTGGGTGCCGACTGCTTGCCCAGCTCTGTGGTTCCTCAGGGGGCACCAAGCCTGCCCACGGTTGCAGGGATAGCATCCCGGGGAGGTCTAGCCTCCTCTCGACCTCTGCAGTGGAAAGGAGTTAGGGGCAGAAAACTTGGGTGTCAGTCTCAGCTTTGTGACCTGCTGCCTGTGTGGTGGTAGGAATATATCGTAATTCTTAGAACCTGGGCTTTTGGGGGTATAAAATGGGGGTAAAATAATAACCCCTCGCAGGGTGAAAAGACACCAGCTTTGTACAAGATACTGCTCATCGGGAAGCCAAGGGCTTCCTCAACCAGGGCTTCAGGGCTTCTTTACAGACCGCACGCTCGCCCGGCGCTGGTCCACAACTTTCCACTGCGCCACGTCGGTCTCTGGAGCCCCTGCTTTTTGTAACCTGTCATTGAAGGCCCTACCCAGCGTCACTCCATCCAACCTTTGCTGCAGACTTCAGGTCCCACACTTTTCCATGAATCCAGGCCTGAGCAGAGAGCACACAGTGCCCAGCCCTCCTCCACACTTGCGCACTGCCGCACCTCCCATCTGGAAGGTTCTCTCAGCTCACCTCAAGGCCCCCCATATGCTGCTCCCGCCTTCCTGCAGCCTTCGGGGACTTCTCCCCTCTGCATTCCTTCTACACGTGCAGCTGCATGTGCCCCTGTATCACTTTGCTGGGGCTGCCGAACAAAGTGCCACGGACTGGGCGGCGTAGACCGTGGAAATGTGTTTTCCCACAATTCTGGGAGCCGGAAGTCCAAGGTCAAGGTGTTGTCAGGGTGGATTTCTGAGGCCTCTTTCCTGGCCTTGTAGACAGCCATCTTCTCCTATGTCTTCACATGATCTTCCCTCTGTGTTCGAATTCTCTCTCCTTGTGGACACACCAGTCATACTGGATTAGGGCACACCCACCCTAATCACCGCATTTTAATTTAATGACCTCTTTAGGACCCTGTCTCCAAATAAGGCCACATTCTGAGGTGCTGGGGGTTAGGACTTCAACATAGGAGTTTGGGGGACACAATGCAGCCCGTAACAGCCCCTCACTTAGCACAGGGTCACCACCTGCCGGAGTCCTTCCCGGGCTGCCCGTGAGCTGTGTTTGCACCGAGATTGTCTCCGTCTGGGGGGAAGCACCATCTACTGTCCCTCTGAACCCCTGCGGTGCTTGAGGACTCACTCGGAGGGCAGTGTGATTTAGGGACCTCTGCCTGAATCAGCTGGTCTCCATCTAGTCAGGGACACAGGGTGTATACACCTGTGGACAGGACGGTGAGAAACACCAACTGAGTGAAACAGGAGACAAAGCACTGTAGGAGCTCAGAGGATTTTAAAGCCATAAGAGTGACACTCGAGGGGCCCGTGTGTCCTCAGAGCACCAGTCGGGAGGATCCCATTAGGATGCAATGGGATGCTTTTCTCAAACCATGGTAATCATGTCCCCAGCCGCACCCCGTCTGGGGCTGGCGCTCGCTAGAGGACAGACACAGACGCGGAGCTTTGGCTTGGCAGGTGAAACTCTAATGGTTTCTAATGAAGGGAAAGGGTCAGGCCCACGCCGGCTGGAGGCCGGCCATGCAGCCAGCTGGGAGCTGCCAGTCACTGTTGGCCACGCGGATTCCCCGGTCCTGCTTGTCCCTTGCGATGTGCAGAAGGACAGAATCCTCTGCTCTCCCCTTGTGCCAAAACCAGGAAGCAGGTACCCCCGGGCAGGATTTGTGTCATGTTTGACAATTTCAAGTATTTCAAGAGCTCAAGTTTTACATTCACTCGGGTTTCAGATAAAGCCCTCAGTTGTCATTGTTTTAGCTACATTACGGGTTTTCTCTATCTCTTCTTCTCCCACTCGGTGCCCTCCCGGGGTAATCTCATTTCCACTCACAGTTTTCACACAATGCATGTGCAGATAGGCCCTTAGCCATGGTCTGCGGGTGTAGATAACCCCAGGGCTGTATCTCCAGCCCTCACCACTTCTCCAGTTCGGGCTGGAACGGCTGACTGCCTGCCAGGCCTTTCCATCTGCGTGTCCAAGGCGAGCTAAATCCCATTTGCCCTGCCCTTCATGCCCGCTTCTCTTTCCCCCCACCCCCTCGTACCTTACAGCCCTAACAGGGGAACATCTATAGCCCCACCATCACCACAGACACACACACACACCACCGTCCAGGCCCGGGCCCCAGGACTCTGCCTCTCAGGGCGGGACTCTGGGCCGTTTGCGCTTCGCTTCCGGAGATGACTGCCCACCTCAGCTCCTCTCTGCCCTGCACTCTCTCTCGGAGGCCCAGGAGGGTGAGGGCTCCCTGAGGACGTCCAGGCCTTGCTTGCCTGTGCATTCTCCCATCCTGGGCCCTGTGGCTCTGTGGACTAGATGATAGAGGCCAGGAGCCGCCCCTTCACCTGGCTGATTCCTGCTCACCCTCAGGCTCCACCTGGGCCTCGGCTGCCCCACCTGGGCTCCGTGGAACTCTGCTTAAATGCTTTAAGGGCACCATAGATTAAAGTTGTGTTTTAGAAAACTTTCTCCTGCCTCCTTGGAACTCTCACTGCATGCCGGGCTCTGGAGTAGGCATGGCGCGACACCTTCGGCCCAGGTCAGCCCGAGAGCACTGGAGCCACCTTGCAGGCAGCCCGTCGGCAGCCCCGAGTGCCAGCCCCCGGGAGGGACAGGTTGAGCCGGTGTACAGAGGCGGCCGAGCCAGGTTCTAAGCCGGGAGCCTGGGCATTTTCCCGAGGGAGGCCCGTGGGAGGGCACAGTCCGCCCGGCTCTCACCAGCCAGGCGCAGAGCTCTCAGCTGACGGGGCTGAAGGCATTCCCAGGGAGGTTTCTCCCCATCACCTACAGGAGGCATCTAGTGTAAGGAACGGCACCAAAAAACGGAGGAGAGCTTAAACAAGCTTTGCTTGGGAACGCTCCCGGGCGAGGTCCACTGGTCCAAGAGAAAGGGGCCAGAGAAGTCGCGCCCAGCTGTGGGCGCGAACAAAATTTATAGGGGCGGACGCAGGGCAGGTGCTTGCTGTGTGAAGCAGCCCTTTTTTGGTAATCTCTCGGGTGTTGTGGCAATGTCAGGTGTCAGTTGCATCAGCCTCAGAGCCGTTGGTTCCACCCCTCGGGGAGCGGGAAGACCGGGGCCGAGTGGTGTGGCAATGTCAGGTGTCGGTTGCATCAGCCACTTTGGCGGGGGTTCCGTCTGGCTCCCTGGGCCCTTCCCCGGACCTGCTGGCCTTACACCTAGCAGCGCACCTTCCTCAGCCCAGGTGTGCCGCCTCCGCCCACATCCCCACGTGATGCCCTTTCCACTGCGCCCATCGCTGGGTCTGGTCCTTGCTTCCCTTTCCCGTTCCGAGCGTCACCGCCCCTCCTAGGCTTCAAGACCCGATGCACCTGACTTCCCCTCTGACCGCTTTGTGGACCTCCGTGACTCTCCGTGCTTTGTCTGTGCTGTGGCGACGTTTTCTAAAGGCATCTTGGCGCCATGGGCGCAGGATGGGAGGGAGCTAGTTAAAGCCGGTTCTGCCGCAGCTGCTGTGTGCTTTGGCCACGTGCCTGCCTGCAGTGCCCTGAGCCTCAGTTTACCGTCTTGGCGATGGGGTGGTTATATCTTGTTCGGAGGATTGTACGTGATAAAGCTGGTTGAGGCTTCTGCGTGCTGCCCGGCCAACAGCATCACGCAGAAAAGAGCAGCCTGCTCTCCGTCACCTAAGGCCTGAGGATGGAATTACTCTGGATGGGCATGGGGGGGGGGGGGGGCGGGAGAGTTTTTACATTTTGTTTGTGTGTTTGTTGTGTGCGTGTGCGTGTCTCTGGTCTGTATCATTGCCGGGACACACGGTAGCGAATTTTCCCCTAGTTGTTTGTGAAGGTGGAGGTGACTGGACCTCCCCTCTCCCCGCAAGCACAGTGACCTTGGGGACAGCTTGGTTCTCAGCCCTGAGTCATGGCAGCATCTCCTGGGAGTGGATGAAGCACAGATCGCCAGCCCAGCCCCCAAGTTTCTTGTTGAGCATGTCTGGGGGGGCCGGGGCCAAGGATGTGCCTTTCCAACCGGTTCCCGATGAATTGACGCTGCCGTGCGGGGACCACATTTTGAGTCACTGCCCTGAAGAACGTGAGAGAAAGGTGATAAATCTGATTGAGTACTAACAACCATCCTTCCCTTTTGAGGACCTGCCCTGGGACATGTTACAAGGAGCTAAATGTCAGCTTTTTTTACAGTAGCCACATTTTTCGATGACATTGTGAGATGTGGGTGCCTTCCTTCTGTAGCGTTTTTCAAAGCCTGCTTCCTAGCAGTTCAGCCCTGTAAAATACCCTGATAAAAAAAGAGTCCTGTGGCCCCAATTCCCGCCACCCCGCCTTTGTCTTACTGTAGCCTCGGGGTCCTGTGCGGCCCCTCCCAAGAGACCGCTGGCTGGGAACCAGGTGGCCGCTGTGTGGCCTTAGGTTCCACATCCATGGATCGCCCACCAGCCAGTGGGCACCGCACAGGGCAAGGCAGGCCCAGGAAATGACCTTCAGGCAGCACAAGTCGGGCTACAATCAGGCCAGCGTTTTTTTAAGTATTTTTAAAATATTAAAAAAATATATTTGTTAAAGCTCCGAGTATTCTTTTACTGCTTCAAACAAACCAAGGGAAAAAGGATTTAATTTTCAGTCAACGAGGAAAATTGAACACATTATTAATTATGTGATATTTTTAAAAAGTGACTGTTAATTGTATTGGGTGTGCTAAAATGGTATTATTTTGTTCTGTTAAAAGTCCTTATGTTAGAGATACCTGCTCAAATGTTTATGGATGGAATGGTGTGACATCAGGAATTTGCTTTAAAAGCCACCAACAAAACAAAGTAGAGGTGGGAGGAACAGATGAAAGAGGAAAGTCAGTATGTTAGTTGTGGGAGCTAGGTGCCAGCATATACTACGCTTTCTACTCTTGCTTGTGTTCGCAAATTTTAAATAAGTTAAAATTTAAAAGAAAAATTCTAAGAGTCCCATAGTCGGAGAAGTCTCGCCAACATCTCTGGTGGTCCCCTCTTGGGAATTCCTAGCACACCTGAGCCTATGACCCAGCTGGGGAGGCCCAGCCGCAGAGAAAACCACAAACCCCGTGCAACCCAGCGTTAGCCAAACCTGTCTGCAGCCCTCCGCAAAGCGCAGCGGGGAGTTTACAGTGAGGTGGGATAGGAAACCTTCTCCGACGGTGGAATGTCTTTAGCATTTGACCTGTTGAGCTCATTCCTCTCTGGGGCCCCTTCTGTTTGGCTCTCGTACCCTGGGCAACAGCTACGCTGCCTCAAGTAGACTGATGTGGGATCGCGTGGAATTAATTGGACTTCATTTGTTATCCGCCATCCCAAGTAATTTGCCTGACTCTTTATAGGAATGTGTGTATATATTCTGAATAGCAAACTTAACAGCTCTTGTAAAGTATAACCATGCAGTAGAACTTTACTAATTCGTGTTAATTCTCCTCAATAACAGTGTGATGTACTTTCTGGAATTCCAAGTTAGAAAATATAAAGAAATGTGGTATTGTCGCTTTTGTGACCCTACCGTAACTCAGACTTTTCTAATTAGAGTGTTGCCATTAAGATCCCTCACAGAGGAGATGTGATTTCATGCATAAGTAAGAATTCTTTTTAATAAACATGTCAACTATCTGTGTCTACAGATAATACACAAATAATATTTTCACTGTAGGGTTTTGGGGTTTCTTCCCCAAACCTTATTTTCTTAAGGGGTTTTAATATTCTTCCTGTTCTTCTGTTTATGTTGCCTACTTGTCCAACCTTTCTCCTAAGGGATATAAACTTCAAATTAGTGAAATCTGACGAAATAAGGTTTTACTCTAATGGAAAAATCATTCACCTGATAACAACACTCAAGCCGCCTGCCAGTGCCTTGCCATCTGGTCCAAGGACGTTGTGTCTTGATCAGAGCCTTAGCTGTTAGTCTCCACATCCGTTCCTGTAATCGCCCTATGGTGCAGGAGTTTACCTGCGAAACCCTACAGTAACTTTCATGCATTATTATAATTATGGAGAAAAATGGAGGCTCAGGAAAGTTTATCATTTCATGCGTTTCCTCAGAGTAGACTGTAGGCTGTGGTCCATTGGTAGATCCTGAGGTCCGTTCAGCTGGAGACAGACCAGCATTTTTTTTTTTCTTAAATAGAATAAGGTCAAGCAGAGAATACGAGAGTGCATCCCAGGCTGTAAGAGTCAGAACTGCTTGTTTTAGGTGTGTCTGTGTGCGCACACTGGGTCACAAGTGTTAATGACCCAAGTTTTTATTGTGGGTCATGATCAAAGCCATCTGACAGAGAATAGTTAAAGCAATTCCAGACTAGAGAAGAATTAATAACTGAAGATTAAACTTTTTCTCCTTAAAGTTAATAATCTGGTCGCATGTGCCCCCAAGTCGTTTCCGTGCTCTGGCAGCCTGCGCCCTCTAGGCTCTGCCTGCTAAATGGGGTTGCAGCGAAGCGCAAGTTTGTATCACTGGTGGGATTCCTTTGCGTTGTTAAAGGACGATTCAGCTCCTTGGGGTACCGTCCAGCTCTTAGCACTAAGAGTTGGAGCCCCTCGGAAGAAGTGATGACATCACGGTGAGGCACCAAACTGGTGTGATCATGGAGAGTTAAAGCGAGAACAGGACTGTTAGCAGCCCTGGTGCCACCAGTGTCCCCCACCCCTTGATCAGTGCCGGGTGCTACGTTGTGAAGTACTGTGAATATGAAACTTTATTCAGGGATAACCAGCGTCCTGCAGTTGAGAAAATATGAGAACCGCTCCTGGTCCTTTCTCTGTGGTCCCCTGCCCCGCCGGGGGGCAGGCGCTTGTCTGTTTCAGAGCCTCCGCTGGACAGGTGTCATCCGTGCTCAGCACCGCTCACCTTCAGAGCGCAGCTGAAACCTCACGGGTCCTGCAAACCAAATCCCCTGCTGTATGCGCTCCCATCACGCCTTGGCTTCTCCATAACCGCTCTTTGCCTAAATATACGGCCTCGATTAATTTCTCATTACTCATTTTACCGGCCTCAGACTCGTGCAGCCTGGCCGACTGCCTCGGAGGCAGATCACTGGCTTCCCTTTAAAGCCGCTCCCCTCTGAATTCTCCGTGTGGGTTTTGGAACTAGCTGTCCACCTTGTGTCTCACAGTCGTGGGAATCCAGATCCAGAAAGGAGAACTCACTTGCCCGAGGTTAGGGAGAGACAGGGGTGGTTTGCATTGTTCCTGAAGCAGGAACAGACTAGTCCATGTGCACCGGGCATGCTGGCAGAGCCTTACCTGCTCTCTCCACGGCCATTCTCTGACCTACAGAGTAGGTTTACATAAACCCATCGGACGACCTAAGTGTAATTTAATGTATTAAATTTGGATAAGCTTTTTCTGACCTCAGGTCCTGTTTTGAAGTTAGGAAAAAGTACGTCCTTGATCAAATCCCATGATAATTTTTCTCTCAGAAACTGTTGCAAGAAATTCCTCCTATTAAAATGTCTCTCAGCTGCCCGGTCATTGATTAGTAAAGTGAGTTAGTCTTAACTAGTCAGTCTGTCACTGTCTGATTTTCTTATAAAATAAGGGACATTTGGGTAAATTCAGAAAATTGTGCCGCAGCTACAGAAGACCTTAAAGTATTTTGAGGTTTGGACTTTGAAAAGCACTGGCTACCGTTAGGGACCCAGGCTTGTGGGTTTGGATCCTGGCTTCTCCTCTTACTAGCTGTGTAGCCTTGGGCAGCTTACTAAACCTCTCTGTGCCTCAGTGTCCTCATCTGTAAATAAGTTGTGGTTGATGACAGATCTTACCTGATCAGGCCCTTGTGAAGATTACATGAGTTAATGCTTCTCCAGCACCTGGATTAGTTCCTGGCACAGAGCAAGAGAAATATTAGCTCTTATTAGCAGTATGTCCATAACGGACTCTTCACCTCCATCACTTTACAGTCAAAATCCTAACGAGCTGAAAGCAACCCTCGCACTCTAAGTGGATCACTCTGGTTGTTCTTGAACAGTGAAGCCACAGGGTGCTGAGGGGGCCACCTGCCTCTCAGGTTTGGGGGCATCTTTTCAGTGTCCCACTGTTTGATACAAGTGCCGATGCTAAGTGAAGCTCAAATTTCCCCGTCCAGAGTTTGGAGATTACTGTGGCTTTCTCATCCCACCTAATAACACGTGTTTGAAAAATGCTTTGTTTCTAGGGATCTCACATGATTTCGAGGGCAGTTTTACTCTTACCCAAAGGAAGGCAAAATTCTTATTGCCCAAATGAATGTCACTTTGTTATGGCCCCAGGAACAAATGTTCCACCAACGATACTTGGTCCAGCTTTCCCACCTCACTGCATAATTTCTAGAATTTCCCAACATGTGGATATATCGAATAAACTCCAAGGGAGAAATCAAAGCTCAAAGGTATGACTTCACTTTACTTCTAAATCTGCTGCTGTCCCCTCGTCACCTGGCTCAGGAAAGGGTATACTGCCGTGGAAAGGAAGGCCGGAGGAGGGCAGAGTCTTAGACCGAAGATGGTTTCCCCTTTCTCCATTAAAAATGCCCATTGTCGACCGGGTTTTGCACGGACGGCGTGTGCCGGTGAGGGCATTCAGCCCTCGATGGGGGCGCTTTGTTTCACCACAAGTGACAAGGTGCCCCAGCGTCTGTGAGCCACGTCCACAGCCTTGCTTACCGTCAGCAGTGGAGCGGGCCAGGCTTGTCCATCCAGCGACCCCAGCAGCACATGACTGGAGGTAACTGGCCATGGGGAGGAAAAGGAATGGAAAAATGGATGCCCTAGACTTGGGCCTCGAGGTAAATCGCTGTAGTTTCCCTTCCAGCCTTGGAGGTAAAAGCCTTTCGAAGTGGATCAGCCACTTTCAACTCTATGCACAGTCAGGAACACAACTGAAACTGCCTTTAATCAGAGTCTGAGCGTGTCAGTGCTGACAGGAGTTCTGCCCCAAAGGGTTCCACGTTCAAATGCATTTAGGAAACATGGGTTAAATGAAGTTTACCTGGTTTCCTTATGATGTCTCAGGGCCCTCATGTACCAGGGGCATTTAAATCTCTGAGAGGAGGAGACAGTCAGCAGTGTTTCCAAAAATTAGTCGAGCAAGGTTACTCAAATCACGCCGCGGGACTGGAGTTGGTTGGAACGTATTTGGGGCCACAGTCCTGAGGGCTGTGCATGTGACCAGTATAAGGGGGACAGTTTGCCAGAGAATCTGAGGACCCAGGTTCTTGTCAGGGCTCCACTCCCTCCCAGATCAGTGACCACAGGCGACGTGGCCTCCTCTGTCACAAGTGGCTTCCTCATCTGTACAAAAGGAGGCCAAGCTCCCCACGTGCCAGCCGCCCTGCGCACCTCGCGGTGAGGGGGCTGGAACGCGGGAAAGCGGGCTCTGAGCTCAGCTTCACATGTGACACAGGGTTATGAGGACAAGTCCTCTGAACCCAGAAGAGGCTGAGGCAGGCTGCCAATTTGGGAGGAATTCCCTGGTTGCAGTCGTTTTATCCTGCCTTGCCAAAGGTTTTGCTTAAATGCATGAATCAAATTTTACTCTCTATAGATAAATGTACAGAACTGACCGCAGCTTCTCTGTGTAATCCCAGACTAATGCCGATGATTCTTTTTACCCCTTGACAGCTGTACTGTCTTCTTTATTCCAAATCCATTTCTCTTGCTTGGTGGTGGAGGGAGTGACAGCCAGGGCCTCGTGGGAGGTAGTGAGCAGGAAGTGCTGCAGTGTCCCCGGAGCAAGCAAAATGCACAGTCCGGAGGGTTCGGAAAACTGCAAAGGTTTTCGTATTTTCACACTAAAGCTCGTATGGTGGCAGAAACTGAACCGATGTGTAGCTATTTATATTCTTTATGTATCCTACTTAGTGTAATCTCTATACGTTTTGCTGTAGAAAATAGTAATGGTTTTGACTGTGGGGTGCTGCCCCGGACCCCTTCAGGAATATTCATTGTATGTGATTTATGCAACGTGGTGCCTTTATAATATTTGCAAAAAAATATGAATTCTGAAACCTATCTGGCCCCAAGGATTTGGGGTACGAGATCAGGGACCATAATGGAAACTGAGGCACAAAGGCACATGTCGCCTGTGGGGTTGGCAGAGCAGGCTGCCCTGTTACTGGGTTCAGGAGGGAGGTTGCCGCCCCCTTGTGGCTGCTCTTCACCGTCACGCACCTGGGCATCTGGCGACGAGAAGCGTCATCAGTGCTTTGGAAGCCCCTCCCTCTCCCCTTCCTCCCTTCCCTCCTCTGAAAGCCGCAGAAGGGGGAGGCACACCACGCCGGAGGCCCCTGCTCTCTGCTCCACCGGGGCGCCTTGGGAAACCAGCCAAGGAGAAGGCTCCCGGGTACCCCCGCACCCGGACGGCCAGGTAAAGGAGCAGTTAACGTGCACCCCAGGTGCTAGCTACCGCCAAAAGCCAGCAGTACTTTATGAGCCTTGGAAATCTTGTTGTACCAGTCCGTTCTGAATTATCAAATTAACACTGCCTATTTATAGCAACTTCTTAATAGTTTAATGATTTACTCATCCCTTATGGATCCTTTGGTATATTTGTTGTCGTTGTTAGAGGAAAGAGTCCTTTTAGAGCTACTTTACGGGGTGAGTCCCTTGATGATGCTTCCAAAATTCTAAAATAGAATCCCGCTCAACTCTTCCTGACACACATATTGAGAATCCAGCTGAAGAGGCAAAGGGAGCTTAAAAACTGTCCATGTCGAGGGTCGGAATAGCAGCTGCCCATTTTAATCTTCTCCAAGCTCCAGAGACAATGCCTTGGATATTCTGGTCCCTCTTGTATTAAGCGAAGTCACACTTTATAAAATAGACTCCAGTTTCTTTATAAGGTTGGCTGCCTTTAAGCCTGGGCCTTAGTCTGGTCACCTGTATTTTTTGAGACTTTTAGGGAAATATGGCAAGAGTCCTGCAAAGAAACCCAGCCCTTGTTGGCATCTGCCAGGAATTGCCATATAGAAAGTTGATGGATTTTTCTCCTGTTAAATTTAATTCAGACTCTTGAAAGTGGTCTCAATAAGGCACTCCCCCTTCTCTCTCTTCCATCTGCCCCTGTTCTTATCATCCGAGACTCGACGCATGGTTCCATCAGCACTCTCTCGGTTTGACTTGAGCTGATTCGAAAACGTACCTCTTAGCCTGAGCTCTCTCTTAATAGGGAGAGAGACTCTTTACTATTCTTCAAGATCATTCTGGCAAAAGCTGGAGGAAGAGCCCATTTGCTTGGGAACACACTCCAGGTTATGCCCCCATCACGGGCGGATCTGGCCCAGCCAGACCGGTAGGTAACAAAAACAAATCCACATTTTGAATCGCTCCTTCGCAAGCCTTTGAGGCTCTGGTGCAAGAGGAGTTTCATGCACATCCTAAGACGTGAGCCACAAACAGCGCCCAGGGAGTCACCCTGGTTAATTCATTCCCTGCAGCTGCTACAGGACATGCCGCTCATTTGGTGCTGACGGCATACGTTGAGCCTCTCTGTGCACCAAGCACTATGTCAGGTGCTGGGGGCACAGTAAATTGAACCGTTGACCTTGACCTTGAAGCAGTGTTAGGCGTGAAGAGCCTCCACTACATCGTGGTACGTGGGAAGTCCTCGTGGGAACACAGCTGGGCAAGGGTCAGCTCAGGGAAAGCAATGGAAAGATAACATGTGAGCCGCCTTTGAAGCTGGCTCAGGTTTTCAGGTCATACAGTCAGGAGTTCCAGCATTTTTTTTTTTTTTTTTTTTTGCGGTACACGGGCCTCTCACTGTTGTGGCCTCTCCCGTTGCGGAGCACAGGCTCTGGACACGCAGGCTCAGCGGCCATGGCTCACGGGCCCAGCCTCTCTGTGGCATGTGGGATCTTCCCGGACCGGGGCACGGTGTCCCCTGCACCAGCAGGCAGGCTCTCAACCACTGCGCCACCAGGGAAGCCCAGGAGTTCCAGCATTTCTAACACACATGATAAAACTCCTAAGAGCCCCAGTAATGTTGAGGATCTTTTTAGAATTCTTTGTCTCGGCTTGGAGCGGCTTTGCAACATGTTTAGACTGGTATGTTTTGGGGAGTGAAAAGAGGCACGATGAGTAATGACACCGTGACCGAGGCCTAAAGCCGGACTGTCCCAGAGAGTCAGGGACACCTGGGCCAATTCCGTCTTACCTCTATTGGTCAGGGAAGAGGCAGGAGGGGGTTGGCTGCTTTTTTTTTTTCTTCCAGAAAAGGATAGGAAGACAAATACAATGCCATCTGCCCTTACGATCGTTTTTGAAGACTGCGATGCAGAAAATGTTTGTACTTATGTCACCAATAATTGTTTTAGGATCTCACAGCCCTGTTACGGAGCCATAAAGATGTTGCTTTTTTCTCTATATTCAAAGCAGCACCTTTCTGAAGCAAATGCTGAGGAAAAGCAACACCTGGCATCTCGAGCTTCAGAATTCCTCTTTGACTGGGGTTCTCTGAAGGGGATAGAAATTACTTCTTTTAAAACAGTGTTTCAAGTCAGTACTCCCATTCCATCCTCACCTGCCTGCGTGAAAGAAGCAGCACGGACAGGTGCAGGTGATTTTCATCCGGGTGCTTGGTCACGTGTCTCACGTGGAACACTGCCCTCATTCCCCGGGCAAGCCTCCGGGCCAGTCTCAGGCAGGCACCCACTGCCCAGCAGACTCCGCGCTCCACACCTTTCCAGGTTGTCTCTTGGGTGTCACTGTTCCTTAGGGTCCTCCCCTCTGGTTTCCAAGGTGACAGCTCCGCCATTGGCTGTATTAACCGAGGCTGTGCAAACCCTCTACTCCAGAGACCATGTGGCCCAGATTCCCTGGAAGAGCTCTCGTTTCAAATACCATCTTCCATTGTCCACATAAGGGCTTCTACTTGTCAGGCAGTGTGTTCTAGTTTGCGATAACAAAATGCAAAACAATGGGGTTCTATGACCTGTGGCATGTGACCCAGAGAAACCCAGAGGAAGCAGGGCCCTGGGTCCACTTGCACGTAGTCTGTCTTGAGCCCCAGTCCATCCTGAGCAGCTCAGAGCCTGGCACAGTTAGGCTGTCTGGTGCCACTGGGTCTCCAGTACCCAGCCCTGTGGCTGCACCGGCAGTTGCTCGGTGTTTATTTAACGCATGGGCCCAGGCACAGGTGGTGGTGAACAGACTCACATTCATGGACCCGCCGTGCCTTGGGCATCCGTGCTGCCCTGGATCCCAGCAGTGCCAGGTTGAGCCCCCAGCCAGAACCTGCTCTTCGACTGAAACATCCTCCTCTCCCGACCCTAATAAAACTCCCCTTCTTGCAGGGCCCATGGGTGTTAAAAAGGAGAAAAGTGAAAAAGGCTCCCAGCTCTTCCTCTCCCCCAGCCTTAGTTTGCATCTCAAATCCTTTGCCTTCCTGGCAGTGATCCATCACTGTCCTTGACTGAGGGTGTCCTTAGGCGCCTCTGAAATGTGGCCCTGCTGTTATCACACTTTCCCTCACTCCCCCTTCGGTGTGGATTTACTTGCCCAACGATGATGGAAGGCGGGCTGTGGGGTAGGCTGTGTTCATGCCTGCCATCTCAATGTAACATATAGGTTCTCCTTTGATCTCTTAAACACTGAGTTTACATTTAGCCCTAATTCCCCTAGGAGCTCATCATGACCGACCTCCTAAGAGGTCGGGCCAGGGTGCCTCATCCCAGCTGCCCTCGTTGTGGCCGTGGGACCGACTCTCCAGCTGTGACTGGGCTCGCTAGGAAACTCCAGATTACGGCCTGTTCAGTTCTTCCCCCAAAGCCCTGGCGCGATCCACGCTGCGGTCCCCGAGTGTTGCCTCGGGTTTCGGATCGGCGCCGTCCTGCAGACACAAGGATGTGCTTCTCTGCTCTAATTTTCCCAAGTACGATGACCATCCTACAGTCCTCCCTCCCCACTGTAACGTGGGGACGCATCTGCTTTTGTTTACACGCTCAGCTCACGACAGCTCTCTCCTGGAGTCACGCCTTGCGTGCAGCGTGCCGAACACACGATGCTCCCCTGAGCTTCCCCAAACCCCCGTGAGATCCAGGGGTAAGTAGCCCCTCACCTCAGATGAGGAGGCTGAGGCTCAGGGGCCCCTGGCCACCTGGCCATCAGTGAGAATGTTTTCTGTCTGCCGGCCCATCTCTCCCAGCCCCACGCATTCGCCTTGTTAATGCTTCATTGGTGGCAAAGGCAAATTATCTGGCTGCCCGCAAGGAAAGCAAAGGGCCCTAAGGGAGGAGACCCCCGAAGGGAACATCCGGCAGGGAGGGTGCTGATGAGAGACTCAGGGTGGGGCGCGGGGTAGCACGCCTGCTTCTAACCTTCATCTCCACTTGGAACCCTTACTTGCCAAGTGCGGAGAGAGTCTCTGCTCGCCCACACGTGCTCGGGAGCGGCCCTGGAGAATGCGTATCCACCACCATCTGAGGGAGGATCATAGCCCGCGCTAGTTCTTCCTGTCGATAAGGACAAGCTTGGTTTTCTTGTGGTTGTCATGGAGACTGGCCACACTGAGATAAGGAAAACCCGTTTCTGGAAAATCACGACGACCTGTTTTCCGGTTTAGCGTCTGGTAAACCTCACAGGTGTGCTGCGTCGGCCGCCTGATGACATTCGGGGGGCCTGTAGGACCAGCTCTCTGAGGACTTTCGTCTTCACCTGGCCCCTAACTCAGAGCCCTGCCACGCAGCAGGAAGAGGAGGGCCGCCGCGAGAGGAGGGGCAGGTCCTCCAGCTACTACACAGGCAGGAGGCGGGAGGCAGGCCTGACGCGGCATCAGCGCTTCCTAATTCTGAGGCATGTTGGGTACTCAGTGTGTATACGTATGTGTATTTCTGTTGAGTGGATAAATAAATGACACTGATGAATCAACAAATAACCCAACAAATGAAACTGATGGATCAAAAACAAACCTTAGGGCCCTGAGCAGTGATTTCCCAGGCGGGAACCTGGGCAGGGAAGGGGATCAGAGCTTCCCCAGACTCTTCACTATCAGGCAGAGAAGGAAGACCGATCAGCGCCCCGCGTGCGCGCCCCACAAATTTAGTGACCTTGACAAGGTCTGTCCGGCTGCGCTCTGGGCTGTTAGAATATTCTCAAGTGCTTGCTCTAAACACGGGGGCGAGGGTGGGAGCTACTGGACTGAATGGAAGTTGTCCTAAGTCACTAGCTGGCTTTTTTTTTAAGGAAGCAGAATTGGCTGTGGGTTTACTTTTCTGCGTACCTGCTCTTTTTCTGTTAGTTGTGGATAAAGGCTTGAGGGCGTGGTGTGATCCACAGAGGCAGCGTTTTAATCAGGCCGCAGCTGAATGTGCAAAGCCAGAGACCACTGAGGACCGCGGCTTATCACTTATCAGGTGTACCTGGATGCCCAGGGAGGGAGTGACGGCCGCTAGCAGCTCACCAAATCCCTCTGCGCCGTGAGTTTGGAGGGTGGATTAAGGATGTAATTACTGGTGAATCCAGCAGCCGAAAAGTCCAAATGCTCTTGTCCATCATTCCAGGTACTTGCCTTTAACCTGAGCTGTGTTTGGTGCTCCCAGGCCATGTCCTGACTTTTGCAAGAGGCGAAGCTCCCACGGCCAAGAGAGACCTGCCTGGCAGTCTCCTGAGAGCAACTTAATCTGGGTCTCCTCTTTCCTTGCTAGGGTATCCCAGAACCAGCCTAGTGAGAGCTGGTCCCACGTAAAGCCAGCTCCCTGCACCTCCCAAGATGGGAGTAGACCCAGACCAGACGAGTGTTTTGGTGTCTGTATTTTATTTAATATCAGCGTGTACTTCTTTCTAACAGGAATTCTATTAACAGTCGTTCTACTGTTACACATCTTGCTTACACGATCATTTTCCTTTTGTTAAAGCCATAATAGCTGTCCTCTAGAAAATACATACTTTGTACTTTGAACCATGGATACTGTCTTCCCCCAAATCGTACCATTATAAAACATGACCTTGACCCTGAAGACAGCAGACAAGATCTGATTTTAAGCTATAGACAATAAATACCCTGGTTTTTAGCACCTGTCTAGTCAGCATTAACTATTCACTGGTACTTCCCTATATTGGAATTCAGAAGAATGACACTGAAACAGATGTATTCAGAATCAAAGATGGGACGGTTTAAAGTGTAAGTGCTACTTACTGAAATGACATAACATTAGAACGTTTAATACATATGTGTGATAGTTACACAGATTATCTGATAGTTATACAAAGTATTCTCCGGTTATGCCCAGAGCATGTCCCTGTTGTAATGAGCTGATTTTGCCAGTGGAGGCAGTATGCTGTCCTAAGCACAGTTTACCTACATTATTTCATTTGAACTCACAACTGTTCCATAAAATAGGGATCGTTCCCATTTCACAGATGGACATTGAGGCCCAAGGAGCCTACTCATCTGAAGTAAGATTTGAACCGGGAGCCATCTGTCTCCAAAGCCCAGTCCTCAAACGATGCATTTCACAGCTTACCTCTGTGATGCTGAGTCCCCTCTGAGCTCTGTAGAGACAGGGGCAGAATGCGGTGAATTTCCAAACAGATGCTCAGCTCGCCCCCGCACTGTCGGGAGGCCTGGCTGGGTTTCTCTCATCAGATACGGTGACCGCTCTGTATTGTGATGAATGCAGACACACATACTGGTCCAGAAAGGCCCCCCTGTATGAAATCCACAAGATGCAAGCTAACGATTAGAATCATGCCTGTATTTATCTTATCTTCTTTGCATCCAGCACAGGAGAGAGAATAAGGTAAGAGCAGAGGGAAGACAGAGGAGGGAAAGCCATAGGTCACACGATGAGACGGTCTTGTGTGTAAAGGGCATTGGCATGAAACTTAGAGTGCCTTTCTGGAAATACGTGTCTAGAGGGAAGATGGGGCTTCCCGGGCCCTGGTAAGATAGCTGTCACTGTACCTTGTGTGTCTGTGGGACACATCGTTTACACATAGGCCATCCTCGCCCTACACACTCAGTACTTGGGGTGGCCGCCTTCTCGAAACAAGCAGGTGGTGAAATGTTGGCATCTGGATCGACAGTCAGCCAAGCATCTGTGGGTGGAGTGTCATCTGGAGAGCAGGCTTTTTAGAATCTCAAAGAAGAGCATCCTCCCACCTGGAGACCGGACCCCACACATCTCTAGGACAAACTCAGAGGCACAGGCTGGGTTTGGGCTTTGTCCCAGAGTCATGGCATCCTGGGATCAGCAGGCCTGAGTCAGGGAACTAGAGGCACCACAGCCGATGCTGCACCTTGGCCTTCTCGTTGAAACAAAGATGTAAACACGAGCTCAGACATTGTCCCCCAGAAGAGCACCTTTGCTTGTGCCCTTTAAAAAGATGTTACAAACTCCGCATGCCAAATCCTGCAAGGAATTGGGTCCCTGATTATTTTCTCTAGATTTAGAATTTCGCCTAAAGCCCTTGAGTCGTGTTTCATTTCCCTTTAGTGAGGCTCCCTGCACAATGACCTAACCCTTAGGGAGAAGGGAACACACTCGTCCTAAGGTAGCCCCTGCCCACCGCGGACCCCCAGCTCCCTGTTACCCTGGTCCTGGCCGAGCCAGCCAAAGCCTTGCTGGCCCAAGAGCCACCAGCTAAGAGGACCAGCAGTGCCATCTTGTGGGAGTTCTCGAAGCTCCTAAAATCAGGCGGAAGGTGGGAGACAACCTTGACTGTCAGGCTTCGAAGAATGACACACGAAGAAATGTATGGATGCAGTCAAGTGAGAGGGTCCCCTCTGGTCACCAGCCATGCTAATTATTATTTTGGTGTCCAGAAAATTAATAACCCAGATAAATGAACACCAAGGCAGAAAGATATTTCAAGAACTACAGTGGCTAGGAAGGATTTCGTTTTCCTTCTATTTACTAGGAAGTGTATTTAAAATCACCCCTGGTGGGAATATATTTTTCCGTAAACTCTATGAAAACACAAAGCCATAGGTATTCAAGTCCAAATATAGCCGCGGAATCTGCTTCTAGATCACCTCGAGGCTCTGTCCTTTCATGGGGAAGGTCACCAAGGAGGTGCCTTTTCCCAGGAATCTGTCGTGGGAGCAGGACCCAGACCAGCCCACCTCCATCACTAAGAGAAGAGGGGCCTTAGACCCCATTCGCTCTGCTGACAGCAGCAGATTAAACTGTGCCCCTTCCTTCAGCTCACTGTGCTGTGGCATCATGTCCTTCCCATTACACACGCGTGTGCACACACACACACACGGATCTCCGCCTAAACTCCTTCTCAGGCTCCGCCCAGACTCCCCTCTACGAAGTACCTCCCCCGCCCCGCCCCGCCCCGCCCCCAGTGTGTTAGCTGCTTGTCAGAAAATGAAATTGAAATCCTGACGCAGCTTTCTGGGCTTGAGTGTTCCTGAGAACAGTGTGCTCCCTGACTCACCAGGTGGCTTTGACTTTTAGGGAGATTCTCAGGGGAAAATCCCTTTCTGAACGCTCGTGTGCTTTCTCACCGGGAAGGGAGGGAGCGTCACGTGATGACCGCTCCCAGGTCCTGATGTAGCCTGGATGGCGCCGTGCTCCCACCACCACTGCCAGTGTCCCCACCAGCTTCCTTCCATGCTTGCTTCCTGTGCTGAGACCAGGAGCTGTGGGTGGGGGAGGACTAGTGGTCTGGATGGAGCCTCTCACCGCAGGGCAGCAGCCTCGCTGTGAACTCGAGTGGCCTCATCACTTTCAGGCTTTCTCCCTGTCTTCAGTGGGCTGGGAAACTAACAACCAAGCCCAGGCCGTTCCCATCAGGTCAAAATAGGACTCAAATAGATCGAGGGCCCGGAGAGTTTTTCTTCAAGTCCGTGGTTTGGTGACATCTGTTTTGTGTATCCCAGACCCTCCTTTTGCTTCCTTGGGAGCTTTTCTGTCCCAGATAAGCAGGGTTATTCTGCACTGCTAGGGGATCTGAAGGTGAGGCAGAACTGATCCGGTTGTGAATTAGCAGTGGAGACATAAGGAGGGGCTAGAGATGTGTCATCCTCATCCCAACACCTACCATTTGCTGAGTGCTTGCGATGTGCCTAGGAGCATGTGTACATAGAGTCACCTGGCGAGGGAGGGTCCACTGCCTCCCGTTTTACAGATGAAGAAACTGAGCCTCAGAAGGTCAAATGCCGGCCTACCAGCCAGTCACTGGCAGAGCCAGGATGGTCTGACATCAGAACCCACACTCAGCTGGCGTCCACCTGCCACCTTTCCTCTGGGCCTCCTTCTTAGACTGTGTTGACTGCGTCTTGACTTGACGGATAGTTTGAAGCCTTCACTGGGCTTTGTTCCTGAAGCTCGCGAGCTGAGATGTGGGTGATGGTGGGACCCGTGACCCAACACAGAACACGAAGCTGAGAGCTCCAGACCCGCGTCCTCCAGGCTCTGCCTCTGGGAACCACGAACAAGATTCAGCCTCCTCCAGCCACCCATAAAATTGGGATAACACCTGCTGAAGAGGATCAGTTGCGTTAATAATTTATGTGGAAGCACTCTGTACCCTAGTTGAGTGCTACAGACATAAATGATAGTTTTCAAGGAAAAAAAAATCCATTTTCAAGTCAGAAAGTAAATGCTTAGGCGGATTTGAATACCTTGTACTGCCTGGTTGAATAAGGGATCTTCTGATTGCATTTAGATTACTTACTTTAAAAATCTGCATCTCGAAATCCTGTATAGAAGGCAGAACCTAAAAACAGAGGCTGCGCCATGACCCACTTCTCAGCCCTAAAATGAGGGCATCAGGCTAGTGCCCTGGGCTGCCCTTGTTCCAAGTCTGGCTTGGAGCACTTATCTACTATGCAACTGTCCGGCAAGTTACTGAATCTCTCTGATTTACTGTTCCCTCATCTGTAAAATGCAGATAACAGTTTCTACTTTGTAGGGTTGAAAGGTTAGATATCACAATTCTGTGTAAAGCCCTTAACTCAGTGCCTGGCCCACGATAAGTAATAAGTAGTAGCTGTTCCCATCTAATATCATTCCCATCCTGCAGAGAAAATAGAGAACAAACAACTCATTAAAAGCTATGTGTCCCCATCTCCTGTAAACAATGCCCACTGATTCTTTCAGAGCGTCTTTACATGAAGAGGAGAAAGCATTTGCAGAGGATGACTTGGTGGACTGCCTTGAACCCAGATCAAAACTGCTAACATGAAAAGGATTCTGTGAAATAGAACTCTTGGCAATGCCTTTGCTGCCCTTTTGACTACTTGCAATGGGATTAGTGACTTGCCTGGTTTCTCGGTCTTACTGATTACTCTGTGTGTGTGTGTGTGTGTGTGTGTGTGTGTGTGTGTGTGTGTGCGCGCACGCCCCGATCCCAACACATTCCTGCATGGCAACTCAGCGACCCCAGTCCTTGTCAGGATGCTTGGGAAGGCATAGGCTGACCCGCCAAGCAGGACTCCTACCCACACCCGACCGTCCCACTTCATGGAAGCCTATTCTTAGATGAAGAAGGGGCCCTGCACTTTTCTGAGGGTGGAATCCCCCCTTAAAAAGGATTTCTAAGGGCTTAACCCCCTGGAGTTCCAGGAAAGAAGGGAAATGACTCCATATCACTAGCTGGGAAAGTGGGCCAGCGTAGGGAGCAGGCACTAGTCACTCTGACCACGTTGCTTATCAACAGCAAGCCAGGGAAGACGGTCAGCATTTTGATTCTCTTCGGGGCGCCCAGAATCGCTTCCCCAGGCTGAACTGCTCTCCGTAGTCCCCGAGAAGGGTAGCCTCCATGTGCCTGGGCCAGGCACACGGGTGTCCTGCAGAAGGCTGGGCTGCCAGAGGAGCTTATCTTCAGTGTGTCCACTGCAGTCTCGGGCAAAACCCTAGAAGCCGCAGCAGAATGGAGGCGGGGAGGGGCCTGAGGTCGTGAAGGAATTTGCAGTCAAGCCCATGAGTCTGGGAAAGAGCCCTGCTAACCTTCCTCAAACATGCAGGGCCTGTCCCACGGAGGAGGTTGTGGACTTGGGTTGGGGCCACTGGGCGAAGGGCAGGGAGCCAGAGACCGTGTCACCATGAGGACACGCAGAGGGCCACGAGCTCCTCGTCTGCAGAGGCACGAAGGCCTCGGCTGTGGCCACGCTGCACGTGGGCGGGAAGCTGGACGAGGTCACCACTAGGCCCCTTCCAGCCCCAATTCACCAGCCAGTGGATTCACACCTCTCAGGGCTGGACAGAAAACGTCCGCATCGCCCGGGGTCTGCGCTGACAGCCCAGGTTGTGAAGCCTTAGGACAGAAAAAAGAATGTGATCTCAATTATTTTTCTACGCGGTGTTTTGGATATGAGTGAAATAAAATATATTGAAATTTATTTCCGTATTCGCTGTTTCAGAGTTCAGCAGAGTTTTTAAGATATGAACTCAAGTTTTCTCAGCCCTGGGGACTTTCATTTAAAGATGAGACCGTGAAAACTCAGTCCTGAAGGCGTCTGCTTTCCACAGGGTCACGCATTCACTAAGCATTTCTGGCATTTTGTCCTGCCTTCTGCCTTTTCTGAGAATGTCAATAAGGCATAAACCTTATTCATCACGGAAATTTATAAAATAAAGAATAGGGAACTTCCGTTAAGGACAAACGACCCCGTTAAGAATTTGACGTGGTCCTTGACAGGTGAATACTGGAAACCTAGGTGCATCGAACATTTGGCGTGTGTGCAGGCCAGGTGTGGTGAAGTTGCAGTTGATGTGTAGGAGGGTTACCGGCGCTCTAATCCCCGCTAATTGCATCAGGTTCTCAGTTTCTTTAAATTTAAATAAATACGGTTTTCAAAAACTGGAAAGGCCCGAGGATGTGGGGAGGACGGGAATGATATTTTTCTCTGTCTCTGTTTCCTGCGAGAAAGTACTGTTGCTTCTTCAAAACAACATCTGTCAGAATGATTTTCATCAGATTAAATAAATCCTCAAAGCCGCTATCACAGTTTATAGAATCTTGGAAACGTAGGATATGCTTCGCGTGGAACCCTAATGGAATTTAAAGTATGTGTGTTTTTGCAAACACAGCTTCGAGAGCAGACTCTTTACTGGGGTTTGTGAATTTAAGCTACCACGTCTCAAAGAGTTTAGAAAGTGTTTTTACTACATAAATGTAATAGACCATCGTTTACCAATTTGAGATGCTATTAACTGTAGATGGAAAAGGCATTGAGCTTGGGGCTCTTTGGCCAAGCCTGATGAAAACCAGCATTGCACACTCTGACAAACAGCTGTGTGAAAACAGATACCGCTCTTAAGTATGGCACGAGAGGCCAGGCTTCTGTCATCTTTTCACAGGCAGCTGCCATATGTCCTTATGGTCAATTATGGCCTTTTCAGTTTTTTAGAGGAGAGAGAACTTTGTTGCCGCAGGGCGGGGGGTGGGGGGGGGCGGGGGTGGGGGGGGCGGGGGGGGCGTGGTTATGTCCTAAAGACCTTGAATGATCAGTACAGATTGATATTTATTATTTCTTGCTGCAAAAAGCTTACTCTTAAAATTAGTTGCTAAATTTAATCCCAGTGAGATACCACTTCACACCCATTAGAATGGCTACTATCCAAAAAAAAAAAAAAAAAAACCCCAGAAAATAATAAGCTGTGAGCGTGTGGAGAAACTGAACCCTATGCATTGCTGGCGGGAATCTAAATTGGTGGAAATGCTGTGGAATGCCGTTTCTTGGTTCCTTTACAATATTAGAATCTAGAGCATGGTTCTCAAGCTTCAGATGCGAAACCCTTGGCCGTGAAATCCCTGGAGACAGCCTGTGGGTGATTTGGACCAGTCGAAGCAAGATTCCTTGGATTCCAAACAAATGCAAACGTACTACATCAGGGACTTAACGCTTGAGCCAAATTTACTCATCCCTGGCTGGCTATTGATCCCACAGCCAAATCATATTTGTAATAAAAGAAAAGAAAAAAAAAAAAACCCAACCCAGTTTACCACACCACAAAAGCTAAATAAAACAAAACCAACGTCACATAGGGAACATTTCTGTGCTACTTAGTAAAACTTGAAGTTTCTTAGGCTCATGGAGTAACAGAAATTACTTGGGGGAATTTGGGGTGTTTTTGTTAAACTCTCTGGGATGTAAACAGTGAACTTTCTGAATCCTGAGACTTTTGCCTGCAGCAAAAGAAAGCTAAAACAAGGACCCCTGCGGCAGGGTGGAACAACAGAGCTGGTGGAAGGCAAGCTGGGCAAATCAGGGATGGATTCCGCTCTGCCTGCCCACAAGACCAGCCTTAAGCAAAACTGGCCACTTCTGGGAGCATCTCACTTTCCCCACCGGCCGGCCTTGCATTCATCTACAGCTCCCGGGTCCCCTTACCTCTGACTGAGGCATTTCAGAGTTGTGCACACCTATGTACTACCTGGAACTGTGTTCTGATACTTTTAAACTACGACACATGCAGTTATTTTTTTAAAGGCATAGGAGAGTCTATAATACCATAGAAGTAAGCTCGCCAGATACTAAGTGCAGAAAGCAGAAAGCAGACAAAACAAGGTGATTCTTTTGGTAAGAAAAACGGAAATTTAAGAAGACAACAAGTGCATCTGTCTATCCATAGAAAGAAAGGCTGGAAGCACATCCCACATGTTAACAGTGGCTATCTCCAGGTGGTAGAACTGCAAGTGGTTTTAACGTGCTTGGCTTGTTGCTTTTCAACGATGAACTTGTACTGCTTTGATCCTATATTCCGTCCCCTCGGTATTGGTGACAGGGTGGGCCAGCTAAGTACCATGAAAGAGGTTAAGAAATGGCAAGAGCTTCACAAGGACCTTACTTTTTTTTTTTTTAATTTATATTGGATTATAGTTGATTTACAATGTTGTGTTTGTTTCAGGTGTACAGCAAAGTGAATCAATTTTACATATACATATACCCACTCTTTTTTAGATTCTTTTCCCATGTAGGTCATTACAGAGTATTGAGTAGAGTTCCCTGTGCTATACAGTAGGTCCTTATTAGTTATCTATTTTATATATAGTAGTGTGTATATGTCAATCCCAATCTCCCAGTTTATCCCTAGCTCCCCTCACCTGCTTCTAACCATAAGTTTGTTTTCTACATCTGTGACTCTTTCTATTTTGCAGATAAGTTCATTTGTACCCTTTTTTTAGATTCCACATATAAGTGAAATCATATGATATTTGTCTTTCTCTGACTTCACTCAGTATGACGATCTCCAAGTCCCTCCATGCTGCTGCAAACGGCATTATTTCATTCTTTTTTATGGCTGAGTAATATTCCATTGTGTGTGTGTGTGTGTGTGTGTGTGTGTGTGTGTGTGTGTGTGTGTGTCACTGCAGTACTATTTACAATAGCCAGGACATAGAGGCAACCTAAATGTCCATCAGTGGAGGATTGGATAAAGAAGATGTGGTACATATATACAAAGGACCAAATGTTTTTAATACTTGGGGTCCCGTAGGGGCCAGGAGCTTTGCATAGGCTCTGGGATCTCCCCTGTTAGAAGCTTCCGGAAGCCGTGGACTCTGCGAGGACTCTGAAAGGGTAGCCCCTCAGCCCATAGGACAGGAAGCTCCCTGGTTGGAGTCTCCCATTTATCCAGCATGACCCTGCTCCTCCCCTGCTCCGGGGAGCACCCAGGTCCATATCTCTTGAGACCAAAACTACTGCGCTTGCCCACAGTTACAGTTTAAGGATTAACCAAAAACCGAAAGAGGGCCCTTTGGTGACGCGCCCGCTGTCTGCTACGATCGCTCTCCGCTCTCTGCCTGAGCTCAGCCTCCGCAGGAGGAGGACCCGCGAGTGTCCCGAGTGCAGCAGCCAGCGGGTCCATGTGATGAAATAACGGGAAGAGGTGTGCCTCCCGCTTCCCGCGCCCTCCCGAGGGTCCTTGTTTGTCACACGGCCCTGAAACCAGTCTCCACGTTCTCGTCACCTGCGTGTGCCTCTGTTGTCAGTCGTGATGGTCAATGCGTTTTCCTTCTTGTCTTCCAGTCCACCCAGACCGACCGTGTTCATCTCCGGTGTTATCGCCCGGGTAAGAGCCCTTTCATCACATTGAGGCCTCAGCCCGCGATGTCCTGATTCCTCCTGTCCTTATTCAACCCCACCTGTCCACCCAGGTCTGGAGGTCACTTAATCAATCACCCCCTGTCCATGGAGCGTGCTTCTGCACATCCGCCCGTCAGGGGCAGATGGGACGGTGGTGACGTGGAGCCCGAGCTGGTGCAGCTGCCTCTCCTCTGTCCTCGCCCGTCTCCCTTCTCTTTAGGCTCAGCCAGGGTCGGCAAAGGCTTTCAGGGTGATCTGTGAGCTGAGACTGTTTTTACATTTTAAACGGTTGAAAATTTGAAATAAGAACTATATGGCGTGATGTGAAAGTTACATGGACTTTAAATTTCTGTGTCCATGGATAAAGTTTTAGTGGCACACAGCCTTGCTATTCATGGATGTATATCATCTACGGTCCTTTCATGCTGCACTGGCAGAGTGCAGAGAGTATGACCTGAAAAGCCTAAAATATTTACTCTCTGGCCCATTACAGAAGATAGTTGCTGCCCTCTGAACCAAACTGATGGGTTTGGGTCACTCTCTTTGCCTTTCAAGAGCCCCCTCTTCTTGTGAGACCTAACGGTTTTGTAACTGCAGACCTCCCCCCAGCAAGCCCCCATGTGGGGGACAGTGCACTAATTCTATCCATTGATCTGCGGCTCACAGCCCATTCGAGCCCTTAGCATATGATGTGTAAAGAAAATGCCACTGTTGGGGAGAGCTCAGCACAGCCATCCAGGGACCCTGGGACAGACGGATGGCACATCTACTACGTGCGAGGAAGTTAAATGCCCACACAAATCTGAGGTCACCCCACAGCTCAGCCAAGAGCTCACCATGGCTCTGTCCTGCCTGGGGTGGGCTGGACCCCAGCCCCTGTCACAAATGCACAAGAAGGCAATTCCTCCATGAAAAACAGCCGGGTACCTTCTCTGAGACTCGGCTGGTTGAACCTGGCTTATCTCACAGCTTCCAGCCCTGCCCTGTGTGTTTCCTTCCCAACGAGCGCTCCAGGCCCAGCTCGCAGCTGTGGCAGCAAATCTGAATTTAAGACCCTGGATTTGGTTCTGTCTTGCCCCTCAATTCAAAAAAAAATCACAAGAACTGTTCTAGCAGAAGAAAGCCATCCAACACCCAGCTTAGTTCTGAGTGAGTCATATGGTACCTTATCCCATGGCGTGGCGGCAGAGACAGCGAGCTTTCTCACCTTCTGGAAGGGACACGGGCCTTGGTGCCTGCTTGGGCTCTCCAGAGAGCTTCAGGACCCCCAGCAGTCCCAGGAGACAGGCTTCTACCTGCCGACAGGTTCCCCACTCCATCACCCACCCGCCCCGTCCCCAGAGGGAAGCCAGAAGATGCTGGGTTTGCGTCTTGCTTCACGTACTCACTCAGCTGTTCACGGTCGATGAGCCAGTGCTTTCCGTGTCTCCCGCCAGGGCGACAAGGACTTCCCCCCGGCGGCTGCCCAGGTGGCCCACCAGAAGCCCCACGCCTCCATAGACAAGCACTCTTCCCCGAGGACACAGCACATCCAGCAGCCTCGCAAGTGACTGGCGAGGACCCAGCACCCTCACCAGCCGGGCCTCAGTTCCCCGACACTTGGTATTTCCCCAGCAAAGAGAACTGGTATTTTCTTCAAGACACTGCTCCCTTGGGAAATTTAAGACAGAGCAAAGCGCCCCTTCCTTTGCCTTGAATTTCCATATCTAAAGCTAGAATCAGACCCCAAAGCTTGTTTCCAGGGAGTCCTGGCAGATGTTGTCTGCGAATCACTGGCGCTACAAGTGCCGTTAGCAGAACTTGCTAAGACTTGAGTGAAATGGAATTGTTCAGAGTTTAGCTTCAGTTCCGGTTTATCAGTTGCCCTGGTCTTAAAAACAAGCGGGCACAAATTTGGGAGGGTTAGATCAGGTCAGGGGAAAACTCAATCATTTCATGCTTTTCGGTAAGAGGACAATAAAGTCTTAATACCTAGTGGGGAGAGAAAGAGATGAGAGCGTTAATTACAGAAAAACTGAGCAGGGGAGACTTTTGAAACAGGCAACAGCGTCACTGCATTTCTCTCCTTTGTGTGATGAGGGATCACAGCACAGGGCGACACCAAGCACTCCCAGGAAAACCAGGGAAAAGCTTACAGCTTTGAAACGGCTCTTTCATTCCAGGGGTCATCTTGCTGAAAAATTTGCCCAAAGGGAATACTTCCAGAATGAGGTTTCTCAGTGTGGGTCCCAAGTCCTGCATTGCCCCACCATCCAGACAGGCTTGCCGCGAAATCAAGGCAAACCTTCATTTTTTCAGTAATCACCTCTAGAGCTGCTCTTGAGCTCTGGGAGTGATCACTGACCAGGTGGAGGAATAGATGCCTAGCTAATTCTGGAACACTAGAGCAAAAGCACTGACCACGTGGGAAGACGAGACGAGAACCTGCCCTTTGTCTCCCTAGGGCAAAGTAGAATTACCACGTGCCATTTGAGCTAGAAAAGCCTGTTTGTCCATCAGTCGAAGTGTCAGGAACTCCCTCTGCCCAAGGGCACATGTACCTGGGCCCGTGTTCACTTGGGCCTCTCAAATTATCCTACGCTTTCTGCCCGGGTTTCCTACCCAAAGCTGCCTTAGACTGCTCGGTGGCTGATGGCTATTGGGTGCTCTGCTTTTCTGAAAAGCCAATGGGCTCGTTTACTCAGATGTTCAAATCTCCCGGAGCAGATGCTTTGGGAGAGGGTGTAGCCCAGCTGGCACGCTTGCCAGCATGGTGTTTGCCGCGGGGTCAGCAGTGCGCACACCACAGCCTTTCTGATGCCCTTTCCAGCTCCACGTCCGTGACCGGTAAAGGTGACACAGACCTAGCAGACCCAGCTCTCACCCTTTCCTAAGGAAAAAGCTGGCCCTGCTTAACATCCTAAAGGCAACATTTGGTTTCCCATCTCACTGACTTGCGGCAGCCGGGGTCTCACCCTCAAGGCACCGTGTAGTCACCTCTCATACTTCTTAATCGCTGAGATGTTGCTAAAAACTGAGGCTGGCTTTTAGAGATGCAGATAGGGCGGGCAGCCTCCTCCCGGCCGTCTCCTGGAGCCGGCATCTCAGAAGGATGCTGAGAACAGGCAGCACTAGGTCAGTCTGTGGACCACTGCACCCTCTGGTGCAGAGATGAAGACGCATCCTTGATACTTTTTAGTGTGGCAGCCAGGACTGCCATGCTGTTTCCCAAGGTGCATTTTTCTTGTCCTTTTAGCTACATCTGGCATGTATCTGTAGATCACTGAAAGCAAAATGTTCTTCTGAATGAGTTTATCGATGGTTAACCTCAAGAAGAATAATGATTATAATAAAGCTCCTGCATTTCTTCTCATGGTTTGTTTTTTCTTACATCTCAGAGACTTTTCCTTCTCATTTTATTGGAGTTGCAAGATGGTTTCAATAGAAATACGAACATGCAAAAATGAGGGGTATTTTCACAAACTGTTTCCCAGACACAAAGCCAAACTATTGGACAGCAGGCACCTTGAGTCTAATCGTCTACTTTAAAATGTCATAAAATGGAAAAGCTTAATGCAGTGGATTAAAACGCATTCCTTGGGTTCAGCAGCTGGCCCCGTGCTGGGAAGGCCCTTTGGGAACAGACTTAGAAGGAATGATTAGTAGTAAGCCCGGGGATGGCTGTATGCAGCTTTTGATGAATAAACTAATTTATCCAAAGGTCTTCTGGAAGCTTTATGATCAGGATGAGAAAATAATCACAATCACTAAACCTCAAGATCCAGAATCAGACTACACATTTGAGTTGGGAGAGACTCTGAGGTGTTTTCACCTGATGAGGACCTCGGGGGCAGCCTGGCAACCCTGAGCCTGGGGGTGGCAGGTATGGCCAGAGTCTGCATCTCCCAACAAGCCTCACCTCTCCTTACCCCTTAGGGTCACCTCTGGGCCCTGCAGTTTGTATTCACGCATCCATCTCCCTTACTGTTGGGTTGGCCAAGAAGTTCATTCAGGTTTTTTTCTGTAACATCTTACAGGAGAACCCGAATGAACGTTTTGGCCAACCCAATAACCTGAGGATGGAGTGAGGGTCTTATGCATTCAGTATCACTGGGTAGAGAGTCATTCTCGGTACATAAATATGAATAGACATGCCAAACACAGACTCACCGTGGAGCAGGATCCCCCCCCACCCCAGGGCTTTTGCACATTGTTAACTGACGTCATTGTCACCTGTGTTAGTTCCCCATTGCCACCATAACAAAGTACCACACACTGGGTGGCTTAAAACAATGGAAATGTGTTACCTCACAGCTCTGGATGCTAGAAGTTTGCAGTCAAGGTGTGGGCAGGGCCATATTCCCCCAGAAGGCTCCAGGCGAGGGTCATTCTCGGCCCCTTCCACTCGTGGCAGCTGCTGGCAATGCTTGGCGATCATCAACTTGTCACAGCATAAGTTCAGTCTCTGCTTCTGTTGTCACATGGACGTCTTCTTGTGTATCTGTGTCCAAATTTCCTTCCCCTTCTAAGGACAACGGTCGCTGGACCAGAGCCCACCCTGATCCAGTGTGACCTCATCTCAACAAATTAGATCTGCAAGGACCCTGTTTCCAAATAAGGTCGTATTCACAGACACTGGGGGTTAGGACCCGAAATAGTGTCTTCTGGGAGAGACACTATTCAACTCAGGACATCAACCATATGCTGAAAAGCCAGAAACCTATCTCCCCGCTCACAGCATTTGAACAGCTGTTCATTTGGTAAATTGCTTTCCTGAATGAGCTTTACTATGAGAAGGCTTCACCCGCCACAGATTTCGTTACAGTGTTGCTGGCCACGGAGCAGTCAAAGCCTGTGTGCAGGGGTAAGGGGAGGAGAGCAGGGCAGAGGTGCCAAGGGATGGGTACCCCCAGGCTACAGGGGGCTGTCTACCCCCGGTTTCAGTAGCTCCTGAGACTGCAGTTCTCAACCGCACGTGTCCTCAGATCAGAGTCACAGTGTTTCTACAGCCTACACCTTGTCTTTTGTAAGAGTGCTGCATGGGCAGTGGTCATCCCATTTTACAGATGGGAAGACTGAAGCTTGGTGCCCAGGGTCCAGAGTCATTGTTAGCCAACGCTTGTCCAGGGAAGATACACAAATGGCCAATAAATACCTGAAAGATGCTCGATATGAGTCACCAGAGAGATGCAAATCGAAATCACAGTGAGATACCACTTCACACCCACGAAGATGGCCAGGATCAAAAATCCAAATAATAACAAGCGTTGATGAAGATGTGGAGAAATCAGAACCCTCATACCGTGCCTCATACAGAGAATGTAAGATGGCGCAGTCCTTGGGAAAACAGTCTGGCAGTTCTTCAGACGATTAAACATAGAGTTACCGTGTGACCCAGAATATCTATTCCTAGGTATATACCTGAAAGAAATGAAAACAAGTGTCTATGCAAAAACTTGTACACAGATGTTTAGGACAGCATTACATATAACAGCCAAAAGGTAGAAACAACCCAAATAGGTCCATCAACTGAGGAATGAATAAACAAAATGTTATATACACACACACACACACACACACACACGCAAATGGAATAATATTCCACTGTAAAATATTATTCCATTATTTGTCCATACAAAGGAATGCAGTACTGATATACGGCGCAATACGAGTGAACCTTGAAAACATGCTCGGTGAAAGAAGCCAGCCACAGAAGACCACGTATTATACGATTCCATTTATGTGAAATGTCCAGAATAGGGAAATATCTAGAGACAGCAGCTGCTCAGAGCTGGTGAGCGGGCAGGGAGGATACAGGGGGTGAGAGCTAAAGGAAACGGTTTCTTTTTCAGGTGATGGAAATGTTCTAAAATCAACTGAGAGGATGCTCGCACATGTCTGTGAATATGCTAGACCCATGGAATCGTACACCTCCTTATGGGAGCCGTAAGGAAGTCACCGGTAACTGTAAAGTGATGGGGGGGGGCTTGAGGAAGAGTGTGGGGTGGTGGGCTTTGCACTGCGGCAGCCTCACACCTGCCTGGTTCACACCTGGCCCCTACTGGAGCGAGAAGTTCCTCAACTAGCATCTCGGGACCTCAGTTCTCCGCCTGTCTAAATGGGCCATTTTGTACGCAGCGTCTTGTAAACATGAAAAGAAAATTGTGGAGATTAACCTCCTGGTTAACATGGAAACCAGTATCAGTAGAACAGGGCTTCCAACATGGAAAACATGCTGGGATGGTGCAGAGACTGGGGGTTAGCAAGGAGAGAAGATTCCAGAAGGGGATGGTTGGATCAGTGCCAGTCTAGACTGTGTGCCAGAACAGCAGCAAGGAAGCACAGAGGAGGCCGGAGGCCCAGTTAGTGGTCAGTGGAGTGGGGACGGACATCCTGAGGACCAAAGGACCCTCTGCGGGCTCCGTGTGACCCAGAGGTCGACAAGGCTGGCTTTTGCCCCGGCTCCAGCACGCTGTGCCCCCCGTCTCTGGGCTCATGTCACCCCAGTACGAAGCTCAGTCCTTGAATGGTTTTGGCAAGAAGTCCCCTCACAGCTTACAAGCGTTACCAGATCAAGTCCAGCCTTGAGAGGTTATTGAGCAGAGCACATCGCCTTCCCATGCCACCGCCTCACCTGGCCGCCGCCCCTGGGACCCAGAGCCCCGTGCCCACCCAGGGTCACCCGGGAAGCAGACACCCCCTTGCCAAGCCCCCGGTGGGCCATGTGTGAGGCCCACTGCTGCCCTGGCCAGACCTGGGGAGACCAGCTCCCTTCTTGGCATGTGCCCTCCTTGGGGGCTGAGAAGCCCTGGGACATTTCCTCCCCGGGTCCAGGGAGAAAGAACTGTGCTGGTCCTCAGGTCCACGCCTGCGGCATCCATGCCTGCCGGCTTCAGAGGACGCCTCAGCTGCATCCTCAAACCAGAGTCAGCCCCTGATGGAGCTGTGCGAGCCGGCGGTACAGCCGGGGAGCAAGCATGCGCCCTCGGAGTCCATGCCCACGTCCCCACTCGGTACCTGCAGGACCTGGGCAGCGGGGTTTTCTTCTCGGCGCCCAGCTTCATCACCAGCAAGAGGAACCCTCCAGAACCTCCCTGATGGGGCTGCACGAGCGTTCAGTTGATGTTAGCTTACCATCATTATTGTGGTTGTTGTTCGTTTATGATGTAGGACCAGAGATACCATGAGACTCCACCCGATTAAAGCACATGCCAGGAGTCTGAGGGGCAGGTGCAAAGGAAACCCGGCCCTGAGATGAGCGTTTAGCACACACTAATAGGTTACGCTGACTCAAGCGTGCACCAGCGCACGCCAGCCTGAAACGAGCCTGCTCCCGGACCTGGTCCTGGCTCTTCCACAAGCCAGGTGTGGATGCAGTGAGCCCGTGTGTGCTCAGGAGAAAGGCTGCAGGTGTGACAGGCCCACGTGACGTGGAGGGACTGCCCGACCCCTATGGGCGGCGGGCTCGGGCACCCCGAGAAAGGGCAGCGGGGAGGGCCTGGGTGGGGGGAGATACTGCCAGACCCAGAGGGTTTTTAATCAATGAATTCTTTTGGAAACATCTGCCTCTTGCCTCTGCAGTCTGTGGGGTTCTTCTGTGGTCCTGCAGCTTTTTCTAACTTCACAGCTGCCATGCTGGTTAAATGCTTCCCTCTACAAACCCCAAAGTAAACTTTTCTTCCCCAAGACTTGGCATGCTGCTGCCTCTGCAGTATAAAAACAAAAACAAAACAAAAAACCAAAAAGCATTTCGTAAACCCTCCCAGGAGGCGTCTACAGCCTTACGCTCCTGAAGAGCGGAGAGAAGGTGAGGGGATGGTGGCGGTTAACAGGAAATGCTGGGCACTGGAAATAGCCTCAGCAGTTGTATTAGCCGGGGTTCTCCATAGAGACAGAGCAACAGGGGATGGGTGATAGATTGATGGATAGATGATAGATGGATAGATGGATGGATGGATAGATGGATGGGTAGATGGATGGGTAGATGGATGGATAGATAGATGGATAGATAGATGGATAGATAGATGATAGGTAGATAGGTGATAAATGATAGATGATAGATGATAGGTAGATATAGATGGATAGATGATAGATTGATAGATGATAGATATAAAGAACTAGGTAGATGATAGATAGATAGATAGAATAGATATAAAGAAGCAGGTAGATAATAGATAGATGGATAGATAAAGAGATTTAAAGAATTGGTTCATGTGATTATGGAGGCTCACAAGTCCAAAATCTGCAGGGTGGGCCAGCGGGGAGAAGAGCCAATGCAGTTCAAGTCCAAAGGCATTCTGCTGGCAGCTTTCACTCTTCTCTGAGGAGGACAGTCTTGTGTTCTCTTCAGGCCTTCAAGTGATTGGATGAGGCCCACCCACATTATGGAAGGTAAACTGCTTCACTCAGAGTTCACTGATTTAAATGTGAATCTCAACCAAAAACACCCTCACAGAAACATCCAGAATAGTGTTTGACCAAATATCTAGGCATCATGGCCCAGCCAAGTTAACACATAAAATGAACCATCACAGGAGTTCACTGTAGCTCATTTTTCTTGGGATCCTTGAGCATCTTGGATCTGTTTTTACTTTGACCACGTGGAAGCATCTGCACATGTTCACTACATTCTTTTTTTTAATTTTTTTTGTATCTTTTTAAATTTGTGGCTGTGTTGGGTCTCCGTTGCTACACGTGGGCTTTCTCTAGTTGTGGTGAGCGGGGGCTACTCTTAGTTTGCAATGCACAGGCTTCTCATTGTGGTGTCTTCTCTTGTTGCGAAGCACAGGCTCTAGGTGCGCGGGCTTCAGTAGTTGTGGCGCACGGGCTCTAGAGTGCAGGCTCAGTAGTTGCGGTGCACAGGCTTAGTTGCTCTGCGGCATGTGGAATCTTCCCAGACCAGGGCTCGAACCCATGTCCCCAGCATTGGCAGGTAGATTCTTAACCACTGCACCACCGGGGAAGTCCTCATCTTTACTACATTCTGTCTGAGCAACATTTAACTTGCTCTTCCAAACAGACATTCTAAAATTCGATTAAGGGCATTCATGACAAGAGAAGATAGGTTTTCCCTCATCCTCCCTTTTAATCCTAAATATTATTATAAATCCAACTGCCATGCTTTAAAAAAAAAATCCAATTTGTCCACTAGAAGAGACCCAACATGAACTAATATAATGAACTCATATAATCTGGAGGATTTGGAACTCTACCCAGAGCCTTGAACGAGCTTTTTGATTACATTTCAGCTTTGTCATTCTGTGTTGCCGAGGGTCACCTAAAAAAGAGAGTTCAACATTTTATAGCACAAGGGCTCAGCTTCTGTGCAAATTAACCAGAAACCTCTTTGTGTCATTCTTTAAATAGAAATGCATTGAGAGCACGTCATGCGCTTGGAGTATTAGTAAGGATCTTCATTATCTCTAGGGCAGTGATTTCCACCGGAAGGGTGGGGTGCGTGGGCAATGTTAGCCCTGGAGAACACCGGGTGATGTCTCAAGACATCTTTGGTTGTCACAGCTGGGGATTAGAGAGGAGGGGGATGCTAGCAGGTAGCATCTAGTGAGTGGAGGCCAGGGATGCTCATACAAATCCTACCATGTGCAGGACTGCCCCTGCAACAAAGAAGTATCCAGACCAAAACGTCAGCAGTACCGAGGTTGAGGAATTCTATTGGTCCTGTTCTTATAGTAATGCAATTAAACAATTAAAGGCAAATTCCCCTCATCCTTGAATCTTGAAAAAAGTTTTACATGTGTGTCAGTGACAAGGGCACATTTCATGGAAGCAGCTAAAGTAGCTCAAGCTTGTGTATGCTTTTCAGTCCCTGGAGCAGAAAACAACAAATTGCTATGATGCAGATTTGCTCCTGGATGCAATGGAAAATTCTAGATAAAGCAAGTCTTTTCCTCCAGGGAGAGCGTGCAACAGATCTACAGCATAATGATTGTTTTCTCAGACACTGATACAAAGAGGAGCAGAGATGAGTTTCCCTGGGTGGCTTCACTCACCCAGGACAGGCGGGACAGACTCTCAGCCTTTTGGCTCAGCTACTTTAATGTTCTCCAGAGAAGATCTATATAGAAACTCCACTCCAAACAATTGCAACCTATTTTCCAAAATGGACCGAGTGTGTCTCAAGCTGATTAACCTCAGAGCTATCAGTAAGCGCGGCAGAGCAGGAAGCAGAAGAGGAAAATGAGTCTCTGCAGAGCCAGCGGCTAAGCCTGACTCGGGGGAGGGGAACCTTGCGTGGGTGAAGCTTGCCTTCAGCCCGGGTCTGTGTCCTCATCCTGTATCCCTGTCTCCTAGCATAGCTCCCACTCCCACCCCTCCGCTGCCCCTCCTCAAATCCTTGTTTCTATCTCAGAAGGACTGATGCTAGCTGTGAACTCTTGGGAATGTGGCCATTTCTTTCCCCTGGAACTTACCCATAAGCCCACACTACCTAAATTGTAGACCTGGGAGGCTGACATCCCTCGGTACTGAAAATGTTCAATGACTTGGTTCTACTTTTAGCTTGCACCATGTAGATTACATCACAAGGCATATAAAAAACAAATTTCATGGAACAAAAGTTTGCAAAAGTCACATGCTTTGTCACAAAATTCTCTACCTTGGGTGCCAAGGATGCTGACGCCTCTGTACGTCAGTTGGCTAGCAACTGACAGGTTCAGTCACCTCCCAAAAGCATGATTTGTCAGGGTGCCATTACTAATGGGGGAAGCCGTGTGGGACTACCCAAGTCATTTAGTGTAAATGAGCAGTACTTTCAGCTGGGGGAAGACTCATCTCAATCCCCGTCACCAGTTAACAAGCACCAGATGTATCATATCAGAACCAGAAAGGCTATTAAAGTGTTTGTGGTTCCCGGACCTTCTCAGTCTATCTGAAAACTGGAAACCAGAGTGCTGTGGGTGAACATCCATCCTCACCTAATGGGACCAGTGTGAGAAACCCACATCCTGACAAGTGCCACCTCTCAGCCAAATACACACTAGACCTAAGAAGGGAGATTTTAAGAGTAGAAAGGATCTCTGAACAAAAACAACAATAACCAAAAAAAAAACCCAACCATAAACAAAACCTAAGAAACAGTGTTTGGGGTAACCATAGTGAGCTTTCCATACAGCATAATAAGGGAACCCCCTCAAATTACATATAATGTCACGTCATGTATACTTAACATCTCTTGGCCCACCTTGCCAGTTAAAATAAGTAATAAAGTCCCTCATATATTTATTGTTTGGGTTTCACAGCTAAAGCTTTTTCTGACTTAATACTAATTTTTTTCAACTTAATAGGATAAGTCATTTAACTATCCTCATAAAGGCTCTTAACATATCAAAAGGATCTCCCAGAAAAAGTTTTCCTATGAAACAAAACCAAAGATTATAAATTTGCAGGCACAAAACTGCAACATCTAAGAATGAGAACTGGCGTTAGTTTGATAAACAAGTAGTTTTCAAGGACAATTAGATAACCTGCACATGAGAAGACATGATAAATGGGCATTTACTAATTAACACTTTGTTTAAACTATATAAACTTAACCAGAGTGACTATTTTCATGAATCACAAAAGCATCCAAGTAGACAGATTACCCACAGGAAGAGATTCTGAGCCTAAATCACCATCATCACCACCACCATCACCATCGTCCTCCTCACCTTCACTGCCCCCACCACCACCATCATCATGACCACCACCATCATCATCACCGTTATCATCATAATTCTCACCACTTTCACCACCTCCACCATCACCAACACCACCATCACCATCATCATTACCACCAACATCTTCATATCACCACCGTCATCATCACCATCATCACCACCACTGCCATCCTTCTCACCTGATTGAGCATTTACTATGTACCAGGAACTCATAGCAACTCTACTTTGTAGACATTGTTATTATTGCTATTATACAGATGAGGAAACTAAGGCCTAGCGTGGTAAAAATAATTTATGTAAGTAGTAGATGGCAAAGCTAAGATCCATCTGACACCAACTCCTATGCTTTCCACCACCAATCTTTAAAGACCAGAACACTCCACTGTCATTTCCACACTTAATCCATCCCCCACCCACCTGATTTCCATCGCCACCCTCTGACCACCAGGCCATCTCTGGTGTCCTCTGTCTCCTTACAGAAGAGTTCAGAGGTCCCTCTGCTTACACAGTTCCCATCAACCAGCAAATGTCACCCCAGGTGACAGTAGGGCCCCCAGAGTTGGAGGAACAGTAAGGTGCTCTGGTTGTCAAACCCTGATGGGCACCTCAGAGACGTCTAGGTGCTGTTCTCGGGATGGGTAACCCTAGGAGAAATTTGAAACCCATTCCTCTTGAAGGTCTTCATTGGGCCAGATTAGGAAAGGGTAAATATCTTGAAAGACTAGATTTCATTTTCACTGCATGGAAATCCAGCTCTAAGTTCTCCTCCTGAGGATGGACCTCTTAGCCAGGCTTCACTTATGCTCTGGGGAGAAATCCATTATATATCCTTGGGGCTACCCTTCTTCCTTCTCACCGTGGTTGGAAAGATCTTGACCCAGACAGTCTGGGACACTGTTCTGGGCACTGAGGACACCACAGCAACTAAGTCAAGCACAAGTCATAGAGTCCACTAGACCATGATTGCAGTGTGAGCTGAGATCACCTCTCCACCTGCTCAGAGACCATGTGTGGTCTGAGGCACCTCACCAGAACTGGGGCTCACACAGGGTCTGGGGCTGAAGGGCTCTGGCCTGATTCTCCCTGGGGAGGATACTAGCACTCAGAAGGCCTTTCAAACACACATCTTGCCTCATCCCCACTGCAGGCCATATTATGCTGATCTACCTTCCATAGGGAGTCACTGAGGTTCTTGAGAGACATTCCTGATCACCGGCTGGGCATGGAGGCAGAGAAGAGATGGAGAACCCTTGAGGACTGTCAATCAAGGTCATGAGCACGGAGTCTGTGCTCAGAGTGGCCCCCAGCATCCCTCTGCCCAGGACGGGCACCAAGCAGGGTGTGTAGCATTCACACAGAGACCCATTCTTCTGTAAGGAAATGACTACCCTGCCAGGATCACGAAGAAAACATGTAGCAAAGCCAGGACCAGACCTTTGTCTGTCTGTCTCCAGAGACCCTTCCCCACACAGCTTTGAATATGCCTACTGTCATTTGGTTTAATTAAGCAAGCCGAGCATCTTCTTCCCCGTATGCTTTTCTGGGAGGAGAGACAGGCTGAGTCTGATAAAGCAGAGTATTTTCCACACTGCTGCTTCTACCGAGCCGATTTAGCTCGTTTCCGCTGTCATTTAACGTTCTCCTAAACACCAGTGCCCTCATCAACAGGATCTAATCAGCAGTGTCCCAAGAGGCATCTGGTAGCAGGACAGCTACCATCACCCCCCGCAGCCAGTGGGAAGCAGCTGATGGCCAGTCAGTCCCATGACTCCCGGGCAGATGAAGTGAGGGCCGCACTGCTGCCCCAGGTGTGTTTCAAGCTTCCTCCAGCCCCTGCTCATCTCCCAGGAACAGAGCTCGGGCCCCAGGAACGACCTCCAGAGACGCACAGAGAGCAGCTCAGAAGGCAGCACAGCCCAAACGGGGAGGCCCTCGATACCCTGGATGACCCGTGGATGGAGGCTCAGCCTCAGTCCGCAAGGCTGTCCCGGGGCAGAAACGGAGAGCGAAGTGAGGCTCTTCTCTCTCTGGTCCCGCCTCCGTGGAGTGTAGGGGCTTTGGTGTGGAGGACACTAAGTACATTTGGTGCAGGAACCAGCTGTAACCATACTTTCAGTCTCAGGATGAAAAGGTTTAGCAGGTCATGGGTGTGGCCTCTATAAAGTCAAGGAGATTTCAGAGCCGACAGGAAGCGACTGGGTGGGTGCGGAGATGGGGCGGGGGAAGGGGCAGTGTTCAGAGCTCCACTCACTTACCTGGGAGTCCCACCCATTACGCTAAATGAAGTAAGTCAGAGAAAACCCAATACTGTATAATCTCACTTGTATGAGGAATCTAAGAAAACAAATGAAGAGCAAAAAACCCAGCTCACAGGTACAGAGAACAGACTGGCGGTTGCCAGAGGCAAGACGTGGAGCAGGGTGTGAAACAGGTGAAGGGATCCAAAGCCACAAACTTCCCGTTATAAAATAATAAGTCATGGGATGTAACCGATAGCATGGGGACTATAGTTAATAACCGTGCGCTACGTATTTGAAAGTTGCTAAGGAGAGTAGATCTTAAAAATTCTCATCACAAGGAAAAACATTATAACTATGTGTAGTGATGGATGTGAACTAGACATTGTGGCCATTGTTCTGCGATACCTACAAACAGCAAATCATTCGGTTGTATACCTGAAACCAATATAATGTTTTACGTCCATTATATCTCAATTATTAAAAAAAAAAAAAAAAAAGAGCTGCCTGGGCACATTAGGTCTTCAGTGCCTATTCCACACCAGATGGAAACATCCACCACCTGTGGGATTGGTGCCCAGGCAGATGTCAGCAAGCTTTCTCTGTAAAGGTTCAGACAGTCAGCACTTTAGGCTTTGCGAGCATACGGCCTCTGTTACAGCTCTGTGCCCTGGAGAGTGAAAACCACCATAGACAATATGTCATTGAGTGAACAGGGCTGTGTTTCAATGCAATTGCATTGACAGAAACAGGCAGTGGCTGGATTTGAACCGTGGGCTGTGGGCCCCTGGCCTAGAGGTGGTGGTCAAGGGCACAGCTGAAGGTCGGCAGCCTCTAGCTGGCATTTAAAGCCATGAGCTGTAGAGATGGCCCAGGCAGGGAGGCAGAGAAGGGTCCCCAGGATGGAACCAGCTTCTAGCCCTCAGGGGTAGGGTGGGGCCTGGGTGGGGGGGGGGTGATGGTAATGGCATGACCCCCGTGGTCAGCAAGGTGGGAGCGAGCGTGAGTGTTGGGTGGGAGCCCAGCGGGCGTGCAGAGTTAGGGAGGGTGCACGCCCAGACTCGCAGCGTCTCTGGCTCAGTAGCTTGGCGTGGTGGTGTAGGTGGAATTGTGTCCCCCAAAAGGTTTTACTCTAAGTCCCTGTGAATGTGACCTTATTTGGAAACAGCGTCTTTGCATATGTAATTAAGTTAAAACAAGGCCATACTTGGTTAGGGTGGGCGGGTGCCAATCCAGTGACGGGTGGGCGCTAATCCAATGACTGGTGGCCTTATAAAAAGTGGGAAGTGTGTTGGGCTTCCCTGGTGGCGCAGTGGTTGAGAGTCCGCCTGCCGATGCAGTGGACATGGGTTCGTGCCCCGGTCCGGGAAGATCCCACATGCCGCGGAGCGGCTGGGCCCGTGAGCCATGGCCGCTGAGCCTGCGCGTCCGGAGCCGGTGCTCTGCAACGGGAGAGGCCACAACAGTGAGAGGCCCGTGTACGGTTAAAAAAAAAAAAAAAAAAAAAAAAGTGGGAAGTGTGGACACAGACACACAGAAGGAAGCCGACCATGTGGTGACAGAGGCAGACGGAGGCTGCCACAAGCCAAGGAATGCCAAGGATTGCGGGCAACCACCAGGAGCTGGAAGAGGTGAGGAAACACCCTCCCCTGGAGGCTTCAGAGGGGGCGTGGCTCTGCTGACACAGCGATTTCAAACGTCTGGCCGCCCGAACTGCGAGGGAATACACGTCAGTTGCTTGAAGCCATCCAGGTAATTTGTTACAGCAATCACACGAAACTAATACAGGTTCAGCCTGAGAAGGTGTACTTCTGAAAATTGTCCAAGTGGTGCTGATGCTGCCTGTCCCGGGAACCCCGGCCCTTCAAGCACCATTACTTTATGCAACCGCAGAGGGCCATCTGCCAGCTCAGGGAGAGCACGAGGGTTGCCCAAATCTCTCTAGGGTCACCTGGCCAGAGTCCGGAATTAGGAATGTGTAGAGTTAGAGAACCACAGGCTGGGGCTCAGGACGGGCCCAGCGCCTGCACAGCAGTGGGAGGGAAGGCAGGCAGGGGTGGCTTTTTCGACCCCCAACCTATGACCTTTCACCCTACAGAGGGCATCAGGCACTTCAACCAAGGGAGGCCCATTCCAATGGAGTTTGGTCAGGAAGGACATCGAGTCTGCACCTTTCAATGATCACTCAGGTTAGAAGGTAAAAGCTGGTCCCCCAACCCCCAGGGGCAGGGCGTGAAGGGGCCATGGGATGGCTAAGGGACTCCTTTGCCGGGGAGCAGGGACATTCTGCAACCTTTCTCACTGTAGGGTGACAGCTTCCCCATCACAACCCATGTGCCCAAACCCTCTTGTCTCTGATGGCCCAGAGAGGGGCTTTCCTGGTCCAGCTTCTCCACTCAGCTCTCGGCCCTAATAAAGCTTCTAAGAGCTCGTGAAAAATTGGTGTCATATCCTTGCAGCTACCTGACTTCTTGATTTTGTGTCACGCTTTTGAAATAGCAAGGTGGATTTGAGTGTCATTTATATACTTATCCAGGAAAATGTATTAACATCTTGTTAGGTTTGGGGGTTGAGTGAGAGCAGTAATGAGCTTGGGCGGGATGACCAGGCAGGTGGTGTCGAGTGGGCAGGGTGGCTGCCCCATGCTTGTGATCGCCTGTCCCTGCTGCAGGGGCAGTGGCCCCCTGGCACTGGGAGCTACGGTTGAGCTAACAATTCACCTGAGCAATCTGCACATCGAAGTTGGTTTTGTAGGCAGACTGGGGGTTTTCGGACCACCTTTCACTTCCCTGGCTGGAAACCAGCTAGGTTATCATCAAGGGAGACAGCCGGAGTGACCTGTTGGGAGCCAGTGACCACGTGAAGGGCTGCTTGCAGAAGCCCTCGAGGTCCTCAGGGGGGCAACGCTCTTGAGTGCACGACTGCCCAGCGCAGACGCACTGCTCTTGGGGCCGGGCCGCGGGACGGGAAGAGCATCCGTCCATCTGTGCTCCTCAGAGCTCGACGCAGGTCCAGTCGGGGGAATAAAGACCACCTCCCTCACTTTTCATGTCAGTTCTCAGATTTTCTTTCTTTTTTTGGCCGTGCCTCTTGGACTGCAGGATCTTAGCTCCCCGACCAGGGATCGAACCTGGGCCCCCTGCTGTGGAAGCGCGGAGTCCTAACCACTGGACCAACAGGGACGTCCCTAGTTCTCAGATTTTCTAATAAGGACAGTTCCTTGTATATTACCTTCACATCATTTGTCTTTCACAACAATAAATACAAATAATCTCCAATAACAATCTTGGCCTAGAACAAAACCTTATTTAAAATTTGACATCCTATGTAGGTCCTTAATAATTATGATTCTGGATGAGTAGAATTTAATGACTAAAATTATGGTTTTTAACGTGTCAGACTTCTCAAATGCTGAATAGAACTTCCCAAATAAATAGCCGTTTGTCTTCAGTCCCATCAAAAATTACTGAAAAGATGAATTGTGTATGAATGTCTTTTTAAAAAGTAGCTACAAATCATTAGATAAAACTATAGAAGAAAAATGTTGATTTGGTGTAGGAAAGGCCTTCTTAAATAAGAAATGCAAATATAAACTAAAAAGTTTGGCAAGTTTGACTAAATCAAAATTTAAGACTTACACACGATACCTTAAAGATAAGTGATAAAATGGGAGAAAAAAATGCAGGATGTGTCAAAGAACTGACTCAAAATTTACAGAAAACTCCTATAAATCAGCAAAAATGACACCAAAGGGTAGTTTTTTAAAAATGAGAAACAGATATATATAACAAAATTTTTAAACAGGAAATAAAAATGGTCAAAAGACACATGAAAAGATGCTCTACTTCACCAGTAACTCAGGCAATTAAAACGAGATACAATTTCTTAACCATCGGACTGGCAAACAGCAAGTGTGCTGCAGGGGGAAAGGGGCCTCTTTTGTCCATTGTCGACAGGTGAATATTCAGCAGGGTTTGAAAAGGGCAACACAGCAGTGACTACTGAAAGAAAATTCGTCTTCCCTTCTACCGGCAAGTCCCACTTCTACACGCTTGTCTTAGAGAAACATTCACTTGTGTATACAAATAGGTAAGTCAGATGAAGGCTCTTCATGACTTACAAGCGGTAAGAACTGAAAAGACTGTAACGGTCCATCATGAGGTCATGGTTAAATGTACCACAGTGCAGCTCTCCAGAGGAACACTACACAGCTATCAACAAGAACACTGGGTGAAAACGTATATACCACACTGTACATCACACGAAGGGGAGAAAACAAAAATATATTTCTATGTCAAACAGAGAAAAGACAAATATCATGATATCACTTATATGTGGAACCTAAAAAATATGATACAAATGAACTTATTTACAGAACAGAAATGGACCCACAGACATGGAAGACAAACACGGTTACTAAAGGGGAAGGGGCAAAGGGAGAAATTAGGAGCTTGGGATTAACGGATACACACTACTACATATAAAACAGATGAACAACAAGGACCTACTGTCTAGCACAGGGAACTGTACTCAGTTATCTTGTAATAACCTATAATGGAAAAGAATCTGAAAAAGTATATATATATACTTTATACTGAAAAAGTATATCTGTATCTGAATCACTTTGCTGTACACCTGAAACTAATACAACATTGTAAATCAACTAATAAAAAATAAACTAAATGAAAAAAATTATATTATAAATGTATATATTATATAACATATTATATAATATATATAATAATAATAAATAAATAACAAAACTAAACTTGTTTCTATATACACAGGTAAATAAATCCACAGAAACACAGCTGAAGGATGCCTCCCTACCAGTGGGTACTTCTGAGAAGAGGCAGAATGTAAAGAGATTATTTTAACACGTGCAGAGAGGTATTCACAGATAGCTCATGAATTTAAAAGTCTTACTTTTGAAATGTGAAAAATAAAAGTGTGTCAGATGAAGGAAGTACACATCTATTTCTATCAAAATAAGTAACATTAAAAACACTGGTATCATTGTGTCATTTTCTAATTTACACACACTTAGGTTTATCCAAGTATCACACCGTTGTACCATAAGACTTTATTTCACAAGTGATTTTAAATTCCGTAGCCACAACTTCATGACTCACATCCTTTTTGCTATGTTTTAAACTTTAGATACAGAGTTTGTTAAAAGAGAAGCTAAGAGGGAAAGACACATTCCTTCTGCTGAACAACATATCCTATGCAACTTAAAGATGATTATTAACCTTTTGGGTATCAAGAATTGAAACTGCTGGGGCCACATTTATTTGTAGGTCCCCAAATAGCCCTGAGGTCTAAATAGAAAAATATCTTTTATAAACTGTAACAAAACTCTCACCTCAAAATAAAACACTATGAAATTTACACAACTATATCCTTATTCAACATTTTTACAATATCCGGAAACCTACGGGATTTTTAGAAACGACAATGAAAATAGTTTTACATTCAGAAAACAGAGCTTATACCAACATGACATAACCTGAAACCAGGCACCTGTGCAGAGTCCATACAGTTCTTAAGTCACCCTGGTTAAAAACACACATTCTCAGACACCCGGTACATGTGAGTCAGAACAAGGATTTGAATGAAGAGAATTCCAATGAGATTAGCTTTGCCTGTTTGTTTGAATGGGGTCTGTTATTCAAATTCCTTAGGATGGCCGAGAGGCTCACAGGGCTGCTGGTAACATGGCCAGGTTTATAGCATCCTTTTCTGGTTTTCATCCTGTTTGACAGAGCTGTGAGGTTCCAAACCAGCTTCTAGAACTTCTGCTCAAAAACTGGTGTTAAAGTGCTTCAATGCGACCTCCCAAAATCTCATAAAGCATCAAACCAACACAGGCCACTGCCGTGCCTGCAGCCGCTGGTTTCATTTTGTTTCTCGTCTTCATTTTCTTCAAAAACAATATAAAGGTGTCCCATTATGATGAAATGATTCTCTCAAAAACCAAACTGTTAGTGTTGATTAATTAGAGTACTGATACTTGGGCAGACTTGGGAACATCTCAGTGCCTCCGCAGGGTAAGATGCTGACTCTGTGGCTAGCCTGGTGCCATGGGGTGAATGCCTGGTGGAGCTCCCCAAGCATCCCCTCTGGATTCTGCCCCTCCATGCCAAGGACGCAGCCAAAAGCAGAGCGATGGCCCAGGCCCGGCTACACAACCTCGCCCAGGAGCTCCTACCATCAGAGCACTGCAGGGCTGTGCCTTTCACATGAGCCTTATTTCAGGCTGGGTCAGGGTAAGGAGAGATTTTGCACGCAGCCCTGGCATTCAACTGAGTCCCTCAAAAATGAGCTAAATCAAACCAGGCAGTGGTGGTTTTTTGTTTTTTTCCATTTCTTTAAAATAAAGCAAAAAACCTCCAGAGGAATTGTTTTAGCCTCTTATTTTAAATGTTAATGAAGAAACATGTGAATTCAAGGGCACAGCCGTGAGTAGCTGATTCAAGAGTTACAAGGACGTTTGAAACAAAGTCTAAATGCATGGAGAGGAGAGCAACCAGCGTTTTCAGGAAGAGCTGTTTTGTTGTAAGTTCTTCATGGCAACAGCCCTCCCTCCCGCTGCCATGATTATGTACCCAATGCCAGCTGTTGTCGCAAAGGGGACTTTGTTTTATAAGGATCAGTCGTGATGGGTCTTCTGCCATTCCTTCCCTAGAAGACCACTGTCCAGCAGGCCCAGCTGAAAGGGGCCCAGCATGAGCCTGCCGCCGAGGAAACCGAGGACCAGACGCAGACCAGGGCCCCGAGGGATCCTGTGAGCCGGGCACCCACAGCCAAATGCAGAATCCAAACAGTTACCCACGTGGGACGAAAAGGCTCGCAAGGGAATACTTGGGTAGCGCGTTTGGATTTCCCCAAATACTGTTAAAAAGAAAAAGTGTGTCAGCACTTCATCCTATAAAAGATAGATTGCGACTAGCAGCTTACAATAGTTCCTGATAAATCTTAGCACTGCAGGGAACACCTGCATTGTATCAGGATGGGAACTGAGCGAGCACATGTCTCCAAGTGAACCTGGGGGTAAGCACTGCACCTGACATCCGTCAGGGCTAGAACTCCTTTAGCGGAGCTCAAGTGAATGATGAAAAGACAGTCTTCCGTCTTAATGCAGCGTGGATAAGGGGGGAAATACTGTGATCCTGCCAGAGGCCGCAAGAGTCAAATCGTCCCTACTTCTTAGTCTTAGCTCATTTATTGGCCCCTCAGGGGTGCTTTACTTCATAATAACTCGGTACCCATGGTTCTTCCCTGGAGACAGCAGGCTTTGCATCCACTTCAGGATTGGGGTGTGGCCCACCTCACGGGATTGTTTCACAGCCTCATCTCCACTCAGCAGACTTCCAGAGACCCGGTCGTCCACAGCACGGAAGGAAGCAGACAGAGGCAGCCTGGACTGGCCACGCTGCATCCACAAATCCCACTTTCCAACTGACATCACGAACTCTATCCTCCACTGCAGAATGAGTGAGTAGCAGGGGTGCCCGAAGTTGAGATGACGAACTACTGCAATTTCCGATCCTATTTCTGAGGCATCTAGTGCCACCAGGAGCTCGTGGGGAGGTGCTGCAGAAAAAGTCACGAAGGTCCGTAATGTCACGTGTTGCATTTCTCAAAGGTAGCCAAAGACATGCAAGGTCTCTGAACGACGCAGTCATTCCAGCTTTTCCCTCCCCACTCCCAGCGGTGAGCTTGGCGCTCGACTGGCTGTAGAACACGATTCACATAAGCAGATAGAAAACAGTCACTGTCACACCACACACCCCTGGATCAGATGGGGAGGAAACAGTTGTAGAGGTAAAAGCGATGAATGGTCCATCTGTGTTGTCACAGCCATCTCTACGTACATGAAGGCTGCAATTTTTTTTTTTTAATACAAGGCTTCACATCCACAAGAGGCAACTGAGAGGCACTGAAGTGACTTCACATCCACTCCAAAGCCATTTCAGCTGCCAGAGTCCCGAGTTTCTAATAATCAAGAAATCTCAACACGAGGGGTGATTCCCAGGCATCTCCCCAGAAAACAGCAAAACTGACATTGTCTTAGAAATACTTCTTCTATCTAGTTTAATCATAACTCACTCAGATATTAAAAAGTATTAAAATATACTTCAACTTTTCCCCTAACTGTATTTATATATAAATCCCTGAGAGGGTACCTGTCAAGTTGAAATTCACTATTTACAGTTAACAGACATCAGGAGTGCAAGCAGACACTGGATCTACAGCAGGGCGGTGCTGTCACCTGCCAGGAGAGCAAACCAAGTCTCCCTCCCTAAAGAAAAAAAAGGGGGAAAGTGCGCGGTGGAGGTGGGGGGATTGTGCCAACACTGCACAGAAGCAGCGGGCGGAATCTGCCATTCATTCACTCTTGGGTGTTCGGAGGGCACGACATGATAATTCCACGGGGCACCGTTGATCCCTCAGCATTGCCTTGCTTTTCCGCCCTTTTTAGATCTCAGAGTAGTGGTGCCAGGGATGATCAAGGCATTTAGCTAAATCTGGAGCAGAAAACAGGCAAAACAAAGCAAAAGCAAATAAGGAAAAAAGGAGGCAAAGGGGTCAGCAGGAAATGTATGTGGTGACGGAGCTGGGGGGGGACACTGCTCATCAGTGCCGCATCTGGAGGGGAGGGAGGAGGGCTGAACCCTTGGTGAGAAAAATGCAGCTAACCATTCAAAGCAACGAAAATACATAAACACGAAAATGATCTCAAAGGATATGGATTGGACTGTCAGGGAAACGGGTGTTTCTCTCCACGTCGGGGACCAGCTTTCATCTCATCCAAGGGGACTTGGCCAACCTCAACTCTTAGACACGAAAGTGACCCAACAGCCAACTACATCAGTGATGCTCAAAGTGGGTCCAGACCTCTGTGCCTTTCTTCTTGTGCCCTTCTGGGATGAGAGAGGAACTCACTAAAATCTGACTTTAAGAGCTGTATTATCGTCACACCTGTCTCCCACCAGTCTGGGTGCAGCCTGATGGTCTGTTTATTGAGATTTGGGGGAAGGTGAGTGTGAGATGCTCAACTCTGAAGGATGGGGCAGAAGAGGGAGAGTGGCGCTACCCCGCCCACATAATGAGACAGACACGTGCTCATTACCGCATAGCCAGGGAGCACGATTTCCCCTGCGAATCTAGAGTTATAATAAAGAGCTTCCAAACTGGTCTGTAATATTTTAAATCTATGGCTTCTGAGCAGAATAATATTTAAATAAAGTGCTGTTGGTAGTGCATATGTGAGAGAGACTCTGCAACCCAGATGGCCAGAGATTCATTAGAATTTCTCAGTGCTTTGGAGATAACTCCCTCGGAGAGCTCAGGGCCCGGGGCAAATCACATACATGCTCTGCCGAAGTCCCAACATCTTGGAAATTCTACAAAGTCGTTATAAGGGTAAACTGAAGATCAGGGGCAGTCATCAAAGGAAAAATGAAAGTAATTCCACACCAGGGATTCCTTGGAATTGAGTCAGGAGGCGGAAGCAACCCAGCTCACTCCAGGCAAATTTGCCTAAAACATGTTTGCTTAAGTATTCAATTGTAATCCCTGTTTCTCTAAAAAATTTACGCCTGCCCCCATTTCAGCAGTCTGCAGGACACTGGGTTCCTTATGCTTTTTGCATCTTCTTTACATTTTAAGGATATCTGAATTCAATTTATCCAAGAGCACATAACTTACTTTTGTATTTCTAGTAATAATTTATTAGATTTGACCCTACTTTCTTAAATACTTTTTTCTTAAGTCAATATCTATTTTTGAATATGTTCAAGACTTTGTATACAGTTTATCTAAAATCCCTTGCTTAAAATGAGTTTAGTCCTAGCAATAAATACATGCTTCTCTACGTAGTCTCATACTTTGACAACTGGGTTTTTTCATCATTTTTTAGCACTGGATGGACAAGAGAGCTTAAAAAGTAAGACACAAGGAAATCTGATTCCTCTATCTTACTTGATCCTTTTGCTGTAAAGTAAATGCCTCCATCAGATGGAAAGAAATATTCTGCATCACTTAATCCAGTTAAGAACATGCAGTGCTCACGGGCACCCACGTGAGATGGAAAGGCAAAGACCCAAACAAACAGCAGAAGGGGGGAGAATGCCACAAATTCTGTGTGAAATCATAGAGATATCACAAGTAGTCATTGCTAGAAACGGTACTTTAAACAAAGGGTCTTCAGACAAATGCATTAAAACCATCCTACGTACGAAGAGCCCCATCTTTGTATGGGGCTGGTAAAGTGCTGCACGTTTGACTGTGATTAAAAATACAGAATTATACAGAAAATGCCCTTCTGACAAACTGGTCTTAAAAATTTCTTAACGGAGGTTCTAAAGATCAACTTTTAGGTAAAACGCCCACTAAGTGTACTGACTGCTGGGGGAACTGGTTTTAGGCAAATCGATTAGTGCTATGCCCAATTCACTCTTGGGTGCAGGCTGAACAAACACAAACGTTTTCTCTGGCCGAAGGAGCCTGCGGGCACGGGGACGTGTGGTGCGTAAAAGGCAAGGGCCGGGCGGAGGTTCTGCGTCCTTCCTCCCGCCCACCCCCAGACACCCCCCGTGCCCCCCCGTCACGTCCTTTTCCTCCAGGACGGTGCCCGCTTCTCCTTGTGCGCCGTGGCCAGCCGCTGCTTCTCTGCCTCTTCCGCCTTCCTTCTTTCCTCCTTCGCCTCCTTGTACCGCCACTTGGGGAGCTGCAGGTGGGTGCTGTCCTTGGTGCTGCCCTTCGCCGCGCGCTCGGGCTGGAAGGCGGGCGCGGGCGCCTTGCTGATGCGCACCTTGGGGATGACCACGCCCGGCCGCACGCTGCTCCGCCGCAGCAGCTGCAGGGACAGGAGGCTGGCCTTCCGCGGGGCAGCTGGCAGCTGGGAAGAAGACGTGGAGCTGGCTCTGGGGGCCCCCTCTCTGGAGACCCCCGCGGTCTGGGAGGTCCGGAATCGCTGCTCGGCGCCCTCCGCTTTGTCCCTCTCTTGGGCTCGCGTGTCCGGGTGCCCCCGTGCCGCCAGGATTTCCTGCACCGCCAGCCGCCTTTTCCCCACACAGGGGGGGTTCTCGGGGCACATGGTCTGGCAGACGACGGCCACGGCGGGGCTGTAGAGGCTCGTGGTCATCCTGACCATGTGGTCCAGGGCGCCCCCATCCTCCAGGCGTTGGCGCAAGCGGGAGGTCAGCATGGACCGCACAAACTCGGTGAGCCTCTGCAAGCAGTTCTTGGAGCCCGCAGGCTTCGGACCCGCCTCGGGGGCCAGCGGCAGCTCTGGCTTGTACTTTTCCCCAAACTGCTCTGGGCAGGGTCGCTCCAGCAGCCTCTGGATGACGTGGACCGCTTCGAACCTTCCCGTGTAAGTAGCCCACTCCTGGGACGACATTCCACGGTGAGGGTCCCTGGCGTGGACATCTGCCCCTGAAAACCGCAAAGAAGAAACAGGAATGGGTGGATGCAATAAGACCTCCCTTCCACAGGCAGAAAACGAAAAGACAGTGAAATGGATCAAAGGCGAAACTTCCAAAACCTTCTAACAGACCCTACCCTGGAGCTGGGCCACCTGGATGAACCCACACCTGACCGTCACCTCTTGCGTTTACTATTGTAACACAACCGACCTTTTGTTTTTGCGGTACGCGGGCCTCTCACTGTTGTGGTCTCTCCCGTTGCGGAGCACAGGCTCTGGACACGCAGGCTCAGCGGCCATGGCTCACGGGCCCAGCCACTCCACGGCGTGTGGGATCTTCCCGGACCAGGGCATGAACCCGTGTCCCCTGCATCGGCAGGTGGACTCTCAACCACTGCGCCACCAGGGAAGCCCCACAACCGACCTTTAAGTGTTCCACTTAATGGTTTGTCTTTCCTAAATAAAACCCCCTAAACTCAGCACCTAAATCGTGGAATTTTTTTATAGAAATAAGATTTCATGGCTTTCCAGCAATGGAGACACAATCAGACCACAAAGGTGCTTTGTAACACTTGGCAGATGATACTAGAATGTTCTAAAAATACTAACAGTAACTCACAGGCAAAGCATTCAGTGTCCTATTTATTTATCATCTCCCTTTTTCCTCCAAGATCTCTTGTGGGGACGATTATGGTTCTTATCTTACAGGAAACGTGTGGTCCTTCACTTTTCGTGCTGGTGGTTAGTTGGTCGTGGGTCGTGGGCTTCTCCAGGACAGACGCAGTTTAAGCAAACACTTGAGTCATTTTTGCTTCCTTAACACACATAGTTCTGGCTGGTGGGAGGCATGCATTTAATAAATGTTTGCTACAGAATGGATGGTGGTCCCAGTGGCTGAGGGCACTGCTGGAGACCTCGAAGCTGGTAAGAGAGAAGTGCTCAGACCTGGGTCCTGACCCTCAGCTGCCTGCACTTCCCACCACCCTGCTGGGGGGCTCTTCCTCTGTGACACTTTCCTGTGCCAACAGGGCCAGGGCCTAGTACTCAGGGACTTAATCCAATACTAATCTAGGTGCGCTGTGAAGCTGTTCTGTAGGCGCGGTTAGCATCCACAACTGGTTGACTTTTAAGTCCAGATTACCACCCAAAATGTGGGTGAGCCTCGTCCAAGGTCTTAGGAGCAAAAGTTGAAGTTTCCTGGAGAAGAAAGAATTCAGCCTGAAGACGGCAGCATCCACTCCTGCCCAGGTCTCCAGCCCACTGGCCTGTCCTACAGATTCCAGGCTTACCAAGCCCCTAAATCACGTGAGCCAATTCCCTAAAATAAATCTCTTAATATATATCTCCCATCGGTTCTGTCTTTCTGCAGGACAGAGGCTGCATCTCCTACATCCTCACGGTCTCCCTTACACTGGTCACTTCCTTAATAAATCTCCTCCGTACCAGCCACTGCCCCCTCTTAATACTGCAAAGTTAAACTTCAGCTCAACTTGATAAAATGTTCATAAGTTTCAGCTCGGTAGTAAAACAGAAATTAACCAGGGATTGCTGTTCAATTAATCTTGGGCCAATCTCAGCCAAATGTACAGTTAAAAATCATTCAGCATTTCAAGTCCCATTAGTCATATTTCCACTGGCAAAGCAATGTGGGAAGTAGGGCAGTTATCTAGTCTACCCAGGGACCAGGCCCAGCAGAAGCTTCTGCATTTACATCCCACACAGACCGGGGTGTCCGGCATGCGACGGCTGGTGAATATGAACGAGAGCAGCAGGGGGTCTCAGCGACTTCCCTGCCCCATAGCCCTCAGCGGCCCCATGGCTGAGGCAGACGCAGCTCACCTGAGCTCGCCCGGTAATGCTCTTAATTCTGTGACACGTTAAAGAACATATCAGAAGAGTGGTAATTATTGGGAACTGGAGATCACGATGGAACTCATTAGCTACAGTACAATTTATAAACGGACTCAGATGAAAAGGGGGCAGTATAAATGTCATTGCAAAAAATAGATTGACACATTAAACCTTAATTCGTTGCACGTCACTTAAAAAAGGAGCAAACTGAAAAATTAAAATCTTAATGAACGCTGCTTGAAAGAGACATTTTTCAAATGCTAATGGAAAACTAAAGGAACAGCTGTCAAAAGTTGAGTGCACCTCTTCCTTTTCAAAATCACCTTGGAAAATACAAACACTGTAAAGAACGGAGGCCATTCTGACTGTAATGCAGCTCAAGAATCTGAGCTATGCTATAAATTAGAGATTCACTTCCTTAAGAAAGTACTATTAAGGGTAATATTAAAGGCCTGGGCATAGTCATTAAATCATGAAAGGCAAGTACTGACGATTAGCACGTTATACTTATATCTTTTTAGAAAATACGGAGCACCTCTGACAGGCCAAAGTACCCATCGCCTGCCCCAGAGACGCCCGGCATCCTCATCCTCCCACCCCATGTTGTTTCGCCCAGGGGTCCAGCCGTGCAAAGGCTGGGCTCCTGCCAATGAGTCCATCTGCTGCCACATTAAGTGCTGTGAGCTGTCTATACAGAATCCTCTATTTTATTCAAGGCAGCAACTACTCAGTTCTAGGCAATGCATCATGACTGGTCTATCCCTGAGTTTCAAAACTTGGCCATACTGACATTTGGGGCCAGATGACTATTTGTTCTGGGGATTGTAGGGCTTTTAACAGCATCCCTGTTCTCTGTGCACTAGATGCCAGTAGCATTCCACCAGTTGTGACAACCAAAAATGTCCCCTGGGGGATCACACACATCCCCACCCCATTGAGGATTATGGTTCTGACCTCGATGACCTGCCACGTTGTTCCCCGTTCTCCCAGTCTCCCTTACAGCTGGTCAGTGAGCCCCAAAGAGAAGGCTGCGGCACCCTGATCGAAGGGACCGATGAATCTGAGGCCTGGAGCTCTGGTGACCATCGTGCAATCATGAGGTGACCAGTCAACACACTGGCAGGTGGTTGGGGGGCCGGGTGGAGCTGAGCGGACAAGAGGAAGAAACCTGGCTCTGTGATGTCCTCATGGAGTCCAGGGCCAAGCTCTGCATGGTGACTTCCAGTGAGGTGAGACAGACAGACACTTGCTTTCTTTAAGCCACCGTCAAGTCAGGATTTCTGTTACTGGAAGCAGAAAGCATTCTAAAAGGGACTAAAGGAAAACAATCTACCTTCCGTTGCTCATTCTTAGGACGCTTTCCTCCAACAGTCAAGGCCAGGTATGTGGGACCAGCAGGAGGCAGGCAGAGCCCAGGGTGCGTCACTTCCTTTCCTATTTATCTATAAGCCCCCATCCCCATGTTATCTTATCTATAAGCCCCCATCCCCATGTTATCTACCCTTCAGAGCCCCAATCTGGTCCCCCTCCTGCCGAGAGACCCTGCTGGTCATGTCAGATAGTTAGACATGAGCAGGTCCCTGCCCCATCCTGGACGGGGTCATCTCTCCCTCTCCCATCTGGACACTGGTGATTAGAACATGCCCAGAGAGCCTCCCTTTTGTGGTCAAGGACTGTTAAGTTTCCAGCCTTATCAAGACCAAACAAGATAAAACCACCAGCACAGGTTGGTGCAGGCATACCAAGACCTAAAAGGTGACTCAGTAACCCGGGGTTCATCACGCCGTGTTTGTAATAAATTAGCATTGTGGTTTCTGCATCCATCACCCTTCTGTGGGTTTTGCCCGGGTGCCTGTGGGTAAGCGCCTGCGCAGAAGGAAGAAGTTATATAACCTAAAGCTGTCGATCAGCTTGGCAGTCAAATGATGCAGGACCTGAGGGGCTTTCCACCACTCTGAAAAACCAACCCCAGCCCTACCGCGGGGCTGCTTCCAGTTTCCAAACAACCCCGCGCCCCTTCTCTCTCTCCGGAGTGTACTTTTGCTTTGCTTAATAAAAAGCTCTTGCTACTTAAAACTGCTCTATGTCTCTGGACTGAATTCTTTCTCTTCGAGAGGACGAGAACCGAGGGAAGAGCCTTTTTCCGCCGGTGACAGTCACCACAAGACCACTGTGGACCGGTCCTTACAGGCCTCCTCCTGTGCTGTCTGTGGCCTGTATCTTGGGCACTTGGGGTATATGCAGGACGCAGGGTCACAGGGAAGAGCCCTTGAAGGGGGTGGGGCAGGTGATCCCACCCTACCCTCAGGCATTTCAGTCTCTCAGAGGGTCTCAGCAGGGCTCAAGCCCACAGCCCGCAGGGTAGCCAGCTAATGAGCTCACACTGGTTCATTTTCCAGTCTTCCCAATCTGGCTTCCTTATCCCTGACCAGCTTCCAAGGGTGACTTTCCAGAACAACCACTTGTCCCACGGTTGGCTCTCGTGGGTGCCCAGGCTAAGACAGTGCCCTTGGTGATATGAAATGCCTTATTTTTAGCCCTTTCTCTGCCTAATTACTTGACACTATTCCAACTTAGTCACAGAAAATTCATGTTTTCCTCTATAAACAGAAAGAAACCTCTCTGGTGATATCACATCCTTCGGCTTTCCAGAAACACATAGTCAGGGCTTGCCTAAGACAAAGATGAGCACACGATGTACAGCGGGAGTGCCTCTGCTCTCTGTTCGGTAAACGGGCCTCCTACACCTTCCTTTCCATCTGCTTTGCTGCCCGGAATCCCAGGGAGATTCAAGGCTTCTGTTTGCTTGTTTTTGCTCCGCAAGTGCCGCAGGAGTGACACCAACACCTCAGGTATGAAAGCCAGCTCTCTTAAGCCAGTCTGGAACCTGCCAACCTCCACCGGGTTCTGCTTCTCTTCAGAGATGATCACGGCTTCCCTCATACGGCTTCTAAGAGCATTTATTAAATACACCTGTCACTTGGGGGCATTAATATTCCACTGAATTAACAAGGCTCCGCAACCCTATCCCCAACCCCTGGGATCTCAACAGCAGAGCTGATGTTACTCCTTGGGATGCCAAAAACCAAGGAGCCAATATATCAGCTGTTCAGAACTTGGTTATATATATATATATATATTTTTAATTTATTTATTTAATTTATTTATTCTTGGCTGCGCTGGGTCTTCGTTGCTGTGCGCGGGCTTTCTCTAGTTGCGGCGAGCGGGGGCTACTCTTCGTTGCGGTGCGCGGGCTGCTCCTTGCGATGGCTTCTCTTGTTGGGGAGCACGGGCTCTAGGCGCACGGGCTTCAGTAGTTGTGGTGCGTGGGCTCAGTAGTTGTGACTCGCAGGCTCTAGAGCACAGGCTCAGTAGCTGTGGCCCACGGGCTTAGTTGCTCCGCGGCATGTGGGATCCTCCAGGACCAGGGCTCGAACCCGTGTCCCCTGCATTGGCAGGTGGATTCTTAACCACTGCACCACCAGGGAAGCCCGAGAACTTGGTTATATTTCTATTAAAAGCCTGAGTTCTGGTAATTCTGACACTATTTCGTTCTGCCCAACAAGGTAAGATAAGAGCTGATATGCACCAACAGGTTATGAACTATTGGAAAATCTAAAGTCTAGGGGGACATTCAATTCAATGATTCATTATTTCCAAAAGGAAATAGTTCTTATTGAATATTATGAAACTGCAACTCGGCAATTCAACCCAGGTGCAGAAAGACACTCAGGTTCAGAAGAACACGGCACTTGAAAGAATGAGAATGAGATACACAGTTTTATCCTAACTATTAATATGTAGTAATGCTCGTGCCTTTTGCTTTTAAAATGATCACAGGATGACCTGATTCTGTAAACATCAATCCAAAAGAAATACCCAGATTTTAGGATCTTTACAGGCTTAGTTTTTCTTAATATTGATAAATTCAAACGGAAATAAGAAGACTTTAAAATACTGTTGCAAATTGTTTAAACATTTCAACAAGTGTCCTATTGCTATGTACCAAACCCAGGAAAGGCATTCAATCACGTATTGTTTTTTCTTTTAAAACATACACACTCATCTGTAAGAAGAAAATGTGACCCACTTTCCTGGGAAAAAGTATAAGGTAACTTAGCGGCAATAGTAAAAAAGGAAAATATTCTGTAAGTTAAACAATAAAAGCCTTAGAGGGCAGCTCAAAAGCTCCCTGAAAAAGGTGTCAGATTTTCTTTTCACTTTTCCCTTCATTTCCCATTTACATTAGTTATATCAGTGGTTTTCAACAAGAGGCCACTTTCCCACTAGGGGACGTTTGGCAACGTCTGGAGATATTTTTGATCGTCACAGCTGGGGGGTGCTACAGTCACCTAGTGTGCAGAGGCCAGGGACGCTGCTAAACACCCTACAACCCACAGGACAGCCCGACCACGAAGAATTATCTGGCCCCAAACATCAACAGTGCCAAGATTAAGAAACCTGAGTTACCCTCCATAGAAAGTTTAAGTATCTGATCACAAGGATATTTTCAAAGGGAAAAATATACCATAGTTTTCCATTCATTTAACACATAATAGTGAACACATAAAGTCACCAGTAACAATGACAACCAACAATGACTGATGGCTTCCTCCATGCCAGGCGAGCCCCTGAGAGCTGTGAAGTGTGAACTCAATACACGTCATGACCTCCTGCAGTAACTACTGACATTCACCGAATTTTACAGAAGAAACAGGCCCACAGCAGGAGGTGACTGGCCCTGGGTATAGAGAGGCTGAATGGTGGGGCTGGAATTTGAAACCAGGGGTCCTGATTTCCAGGTTGGTTCTATTGGCCATTCTGCTCTGACCAGGTACAGTTCAGGAACAGAGGCACTAGAGGTCTGCACTCACGTGGATTATTCTAGACTTTGATGGGGTTGTGCTCACGTTGACAGGAACAGGAAAGGTAGGGTATATAAAACCTAAGGCCAAATTTGTTATCCAAATAACTAAGGGAAAAGAAAAAGAAACACATTAGCATTGAACACACTGCCCTCAAGCAGGCCCATCTCTCGCGAGATCTGAAAGGTTCTGTGATCTGTAAATGCCTGAAACCTCTACCAGACTCAGGGAAAAAATGACAGCAAATCCCATGCACGGTCCAGACTGATGAGAAGGCAATTAATCCGAAAACAAGAGGGTTTGTAATTCAAATTAATTCATTGGGGAAAATGCCTCGACTGACATCGAAAGTTTTTGGTTGTAAAAGGGAATTGCTAATTTACACTCAATTATAACTAGATCCAGAAGCAGTAAAAGCAGATGAAGCTCCCCCCAAAAAAAAGCATCCTAATCACCATTAAATCAGGAGGAACCATCCCTCCCTGATGTCACTGATAAACCCTGTGGAAACGGCTATCTCACTTTAAAAAAATGAAACTGTCACTGAGTCAAAAGCACAACCAATGAGATTAATTTTAATTAGGATCTTTTTTAATTCCAAGAAGGTTTTCATCTTCGAAGCCTCTGTCTTCGTTTAGTGAGTTTATTTTTCTTACAGCATCCCCTAAAACACTTCAGCTAAAGCAGGAGAAAAAAACAATCCAAAGTAGGTTTGTAACAAATCCTGTAACCCCAATCTAATCACAAGGAAAAAGACAGATGGGCTCAGGTTGGGGGACCAGTGATCATTGGCCAGTGTCAAGACCAAGTCATGGACAAGGCATGAAGACTGAGCAACCTCTGGGGACCAGAACAGACTGGGGACGTGTGACAACTCAGTGTGGGAGCCTGGCTGGGATGCTGGAACAGAAGGGGCCATCTGTGGAAGAACTGGTGACATCTGGATAAAGTCTGGACTTTAGTGACTTGTACTGTGCAGTTTCTGCCTCTCGGTAAGATGCTAACATGGTCGGGGGAGGGAGGGCGGTGCTGAGTCGGGGCTCTGTGGGTGCTCTCTCTACTACCTCTGTCGCTTTTCCATACACCTAAGATTATCCCCAAATGAAGGTTTATTTACAAAAAGAAGCAAGTTGTCTAAACAGAGCTACTAGCCCAGGCTGATGCCTGGAAGAATTTTAACGTGGTCCTCGAGATACTGAGACTGGAGGGGATGCCGCCTCTCTGGGAGCTCGTAGGGCCAAGCAAGACCGGCTGAACCCAGTGCCAAGAACAAAACCAAAATAAACTAAGATCATGAAATTAAATAATGGCGACAGCAGCATCTCCCCGTGTGAGATGCTCCCTCTGCGCCTGGCCCTGGGTGTGTGCTTCACATACATTTTCTCATTTTATTGCCAGAATAACCCAATGAGGTTGTGCCCTAACAATGATCATTAATTCCATTTTAGAGTGAGGGGGAAAACAACTAGAGATTAGTCACAAGGAATTCAGCTCAGTAATTCCTTAAGTATGTATAGCCCCAGAGTTTACAAAGTGATGTATTTCATCCTCAGGGAGGTGGGGAAGAAGTCATTACTCCCATTTCACAGATGAGGACAGAGAGGCTCAGAGGAGGGGCTTCCCTCAAGATGATGAGGCCAAAAGGGCCAAGGGGAGCCTGCCGTGCTGGCCCAGCCTGAGAACATTCCACTGTGATGCCAGGCAGAAAGAAACTGCCCCACACAGAAACCAAGACCCCTAAAACCGAGTCCCACTCCCGCAATTTATGATGAACCTCTCTACCCAAAACTTTAATCCCTTTCTTGTCCCACTCCTGCTCTCCTCAGGATTGATGCAAATCAAAGAAAAGGGGGGATTGAAACTGAGCAGGACCCTGTGAGGCCTTCCCGGGTGCGAAAGCCCATCTGTGTCCCGTTTCTTGTTTGTAGAAAAAAGGCTTTAGTCTCCTAGGCCTTCCTCGAGTTCCAAAGAGCAGACTCGAGCAGTTAATGACCAGGACAACAGAGTCACAGGACTCCTAGTTCCTCCTGAAGGGATACAGGTGACAATCTGGTGCATATCTTTGAGCTATTCTGCAGAAACTAAGACCCCCTCCCAGTGGCGGATGGTGACTACACTGACCACAAGCACTAGATCCCAGACCGGCTGGAACCCAAAGGTTGATGGTTGAGACTCCTGAAGCATCACCCTGTTACCTCACCACCAGCTGATCAGAAGGTCAACAAGCTGGTCAGGCAACCTTTGACCCTCTCCCCTAACACCATCTTTAAAAACCGTTGCCTAAAAGCCATCGGGAGGTTCGGGTCTTCTGAGCCTAAGCCGCCGGTACTCCTTGCTTGGTGCCCTGCAAATAAACCCTTACTTTGCTGTGAACAACCACCGTCAGAGTATGGCTTTCTGCACTGCAGGCACACGAGCCCTCGCTCAGTTACAACATCATATGACCACGTGACTCCACCCACCAGCAAGCAGACACCTGGGAGGGCTCCTGGGTAGACCCTGCCATCCCTTTGCCCACCTTCAATAGGACCATCTTGCCAGCGTCAAGACCAGAGCACACGTTTGTGAAGAAAAATGCAGGCAGGATGAGGCTAGGGGGTGAGGAAACAGGAGGGCTGGCCTATGGGGTGACCAGTGCTGTGACCTCCCAACCCACCCTGAAAGCAGGAGCTTTTTTTTTTTTTTTCTTTTAAAAATTAAGACTGGGGTGATTTATTAATCTTGTTAGGAACTCTGATACAAAGCACAGTAAAAGGCCACAGACCAGTAAATAAACAATGTGGGTTTTGGCTACTTTACAACTGCTGCTACGGACCTAAGAGGAAAACACGCTTTTTCATCACTTAGAGTGAAGGAGTACAGATGGCAAATAAAAGTTTTTATCACGTCTCTGATTAAAAAGTTTAATAAAGCTTTAAGTGTCTGCTGGTTTAAATATTACCAACCTAAAAAAATACTTTAAAAATTTTTAGTTAACACAAGATTTATAGAGAAAGTTACTTGGTTTTGAAGGCAATGCAGTTGGTTCCTATGCCATAAGAAACTTATCCTCCAGCTTTATGAATTAGTAAAGTAGCAGACCGTACTATAGGCCTTGAGTCACATAAATTTATATAGGTTATTAGCATTATCTTTAAATGTACAATATAAACAAAACTGTACATGTATGGCATATTAACTTTGTTTTCCAAAACAACAGGCAACTCGTTAGCTAAAGACACCACAGTCTGCAAAAAGGCACATCTGTATAAGATATATGCCCTTTTCTCCTCTATGATTGGGTTAGGTAGTCTGTTTACATTTCGACAAAACAATAAACACAGTGCATTCTATTATTTTCGTTCTATTTTTCACTTTTGTCTTCAGCAGCAAATTCTGGCTTTTAAGACATGGCATTAAAGAGTTTAAGAGCAGTGGGTGTTATTCACGATCTTCCGAAATGTAAAAACTGGACGTAAAAACTAGAAGATGGTCCAAGAGGCTTAAAAATCAGTATCACCACACACCCCCTATATGTGTATAAATTCACTGCCTTAAAAAGTCATCTGTTACTCAAATTTGAAAAATTCCACAAATGCACTATCCGCTTTCAGTGCCATCACTGTCACTTTAAACCATATTTTAGCAGAGTCTACAGTGCAAATATAAATTCTTTATACTGGCCTTTGGGCAGCACTGAGGATCCAAGACAAGGCAATGCTACTGAGGATAATGGTAAAGGACTTCTGTACTTTTATTTTTCCAATCTTTAAAAGCTTATTTGATCAGTAGCATTTTTGTAAGAACATTATTTTTTTTTAAGTACTAAAATACTAGGGCTTTTTGGAATAAATTTAAAAAAAAACTGTACAAATACCATTCCAGTGTCAATGACTACACATGGCTAGGGTCATTGAGGAGTTTCTGCATTTTCTAGCAAAGGCAGTCTATACAATGGGGGGTGCAAAAGCTCCCATTTGTAAGTCTTTGGTGGCAGTTTTGGTAGGTGAGGGCTTGAATTCTGCCTTGGTGGAACAGGGGGCGCTTGAGGATGAGCAAGATTATTCTGACTAGAACTGAGCACATAGCGTCGACGCGGTACCCTTGGAGAGGGTGCGCTAGGAGGAGTGTTTGGAGAATTGGGACATGTACTATCGTCTCTGAACCGGTCTGGATCTCTGTGAAGATGTCCCAGTGCAGGTGGCTGAAGAGTAAACAGACAGTTTATAAAGTGTTCTGGAGGCCGAAGGGGAACTGGTGGAGGGGTATCGGGAAGAGGATCTCTCGGCGGCGGCGGTGGTGGACTATGCAGAGGCCCGTCAAATGCACCAGAAGGAGCAGGAACTCTGGGTTTTACCTTTGGAGGAGGAGGCTGTCTTGGCAGAATAGCAGGGGGGTCATCATCAGATTTCATAGTCCCCTTGGAATCTGAAGCATCCTGATCAAATTTTTTTCGAGGAGGAAGTGGAGGGGGAATCAGTGGCCCTTCACTTAGTTTATGTAAACTACCACACGAACTAAAGAAAGACTTTGAATGAGGCAAGAGGACTGGAGCGAAGATGCTATTGCTTCCACAGGAACTGTTGAGATCCACATCTAAAAACACACTAAGGTCTGAAGAAGCAGATACTGGTGGAGGAGATGGTGTATTCGGAGAGGTTGGTGCTGACACCGTTGATTCAAGCTCTGTTTCAGCAATCCGACTAAAGCTTATTTTACGTGGTTCTCTTTCTAATGGTGTTGGATGACCTCGTAAAGTACCTGAGGTAGAGCCATGTCGGCCTGTATTAGGCCTTATTCCAGGAGATTTTAAAGAGAAAGTTGATTTCCTAGGAAATCGAGGTGGCTGTTTGCGGTTTCGGGGTTCAATTTCTAGTGACTTGTTGAACAAATAATGTGTAAACTCGTTTTCAGAAGCATTTCCCATGGGGTTAAGGTTTTCAAAGAACCTCCTCATTTCTGGTTCTATCAGTAAACAGTAAGGCTGATTCTGATATTGACAAATTTCTCCAGTAATTTCAGCTACTTTTTTCCTCTTACTGAAATTGATTAAATCTTTCCCTTTCTTTTTTAAAAAATCATTATTCCCTTCTTCAGTCTTCAGAATATTTGTTAAATATATTCCAAAAAAAGACACACAAGGTGGACTGATTGACTTAAGTTTCATTAGATATTTTTTAAAATGATCTTGACTTAATTCCACAGCTTCATCCAAAATTTTCCTTTTTCTCTCCTCAAGGTATGATCTAGTCTACAGACTCATACTGAATTTACTGCACTGACGATCTCTAATACACCACTGAAATTATTCAAATCTTGAAAAACTTGCAGAATTTCTATAATTCTACTTAGTACTGCCACCCATTCCTCAAAATTTTCTGCTTCCACAATGCACTTTTCAAACCAGAGAGTGAGATTTGTGATGTGGCGAATCATTTTTAATAAATTTGGAGAATTTATTTATCTTCTTTGGTCCATACACTCCCTACAAGTTCAGAAGGTTGAACTTTCCTGTAGAGATCAGATTCCGAAAGTGTCAGCTGATATGCAATTTCTATTGGATGAAGTGTCATGAGATCAAATGTTTCAAACTGTCCTGGTCTGCTGATATGCCATTCAGTTGGTGGAGGTGGACTTTCAAAGGTAATATTATGGCTTATTCCATTTGCCTGAGCTTGTTTCTTCCTCTTGATGATCTTAGCAATTGACTCTACCCATTTCTTCAGAGCTTTCCCTCTTACACTTGAAATGAAGGATTCTAGTCTTTCAAGCAACTCCAAGTCTCTTTCAAAGTCATAAAAATGGTGTTCAACCCTGTGCCGAAACACATTTAAGATCCTAAGTTGTACTGGCTGGACATATTCCTTGCAAAACCTTTTAAGGTCTGCACTGATTGGCTGCTCGCCTTTCTCTACTGCCAATTTATCTGCTTCACTAGGTTCTGGCTCTGGAATTTCAAATCGTGTGATCAGTAAGCTTAGCAATTCCTGTGGTTTACAAAATGAACGATACGTAGCAAGAAAAGTGCGAACAAAATTGGGATCTGCATACATGTGATGTGTTAACCTTTCAATTAATTTCACCACAGTTCCTCCTTTAATAATGGGGATTCCACTTCTACTTTGCAAGTCGTCTTCAAAAACAATGTTTTCCTCAGAGTCTTTTACCACAAAACGATACACTTCAGGACTCGGTAATCGAAGTGGTTGCTCATTTTCTTCCTTCAATAATACTGAATCTAGCATTCGATGTAGAGTACTATGGTAATGAAGAGAAATAAGTGCTGCCATCCGATTATTTTTCTCTTCAGCAAACTTAGCAAATATTATGCTGTTTTCATCTTTGGATACTAATTCAAAAGCATGTTTGCACTCACAAGTATCTTCTTTACCACATATTTGTATTTTCCTCATGACAAATTTTTCTTTTAATAATCTGTATTCTGTACTACTGTATCCTGGAAGGTGTGACTGGCTGTGACTGGGTTTGTGGCTAATCATTAAGCCATCAAAGAGAAAAATATGCCGTTTGTGTTTAGCACGAATTCTCGTCAATGGGCCTTCCATAATAAATTGATTACAACACTGTCCAATATCTTTGCCTTCCCATCCATCTATGTTTTTCTGAATTTCATTCATTTTTTTAATAGCCAGGTGCTTGCTTCTTAATTGATGATTATAAAAAGGCAAACAGGATCCCCAGGTCAGCATCTAGGTGAATACTGCTTGTAAATTCGGTCCATACTACCTTGGAGATTCATGAGAGCAGTAACAGCTTGGTTCAAACATTCTCTGTCTTCATGCTCTTCACTACATGCTTTCAATTGCTTTAACAATTCAAAATAGTGCCAACAATGATACACTGGCACCAGCATAAGGCGTGGAAGGACATAACGAACTGCCTCTTTAAAACCATCAGCAGTGGACTGAAAGTGTAGAGCCACTGCGGGTCTGGCCATTAACTTACTGAAATGCTCATTAAATTTTGGTGAAAGAATATCCTGTGATAATGTTTCATAAGGATCAAATGCTTGTTCCTCTGCCAAATCTTCAAATCAGCTTCCAGCTAAGGGACGAGGGCTGCTTTCATCAGTCATTTCAACTGTGTCTTCAATTAAACCTAGAAGTTTCACGGTCAATTCATGTATTATCTAAAATGTTACTGAAAATCTTTTCAATATCAGAAAGTTTAGACAGCTTTCTGTCAGAAATAAAAGCTTCTCAAAACACTTTTATGATCATATTTAGTTCCCGTAGATACTGTCTTTCTTCTGCAATTTCAGTTCTGACAAGGTCATAGTAGTTTAATTCACCTGAAGAACCAGGTTCATCTTCACAAAGAGAAACCAAGCCTATGTCATCCTGATCCAACATGTCCATCAAAACCTTATCTGCAGGGCTTCCCTGGTGGCGCAGTGGTTGAGAGTCCGCCTGCAGATGCAGGGGACACGGGTTCGTGCCCCGGTCCGGGAAGATCCCACGTGCCGCGGAGCAGCTGGGCCCGTGAGCCACGGCCGCTGGGCCTGCGCGTCCGGAGCCTGTGCTCCGCAACGGGAGACGCCACAACAGTGAGAGGCCCGCGTACCGCAAAAAATAAAAAAAATAAAAAACAACCTTATCTGCACACATTGACACTTTAATGTCCTGTTGGGATATTTCATAATGTCGGATATTAAATACATAATTACCAGCCAATTTCAAAATATGAGCTGAGATATACTCTAGTACAGCCACAATATACAGGGACACATGGTAGTCCACTTTGTACCCTAAAACATCCTTCAGTGAAGGATGGATTTTGTCCACAGGCAGTAAGAGGATTTCTTCGCTTTCGTCTCTCTATGGCAGACTATGCATCAGCAGTAGCCCACTTATCCATTGGGTGAGGAAAGGTCTTTTGAACTCGCTCCTCCACATCTTGAACAGTCCTTGGTTGGGCCATGCATAATTTATTAAGCAGCTGAAAAATCAGCTCTTCAATATAATAGAGAGACTCTTCATTAGCTGAGAGATTGGGATGTACTTGCTCCTGAACCTTCCGCAGGGCCGAGACCAACAGTCCCCGCCATTTCGGACTGTTCTCTTCGCTGACAAACTCGTACGTATGCGGCGCCTGCGGCATGGCCCCGGCGGCAGCGCCTCCGTAGCGGGGGCGGCCCGCGGGCCGAAACAGGCCGGGCCGGTGGCCTGACAGGCAAGGGCGTGGGCCGCCTAGCCTCGCCGGCCGCCTCCTGCCCGGGCCGCGGCTACGGCCGAGTTGGCTCGGAGACGGAGACGGCGCCGGCGGGCGGGCGGGGGCTCCGGGGGCAGCTTCCTCGGCTCCGCGGCGTCGCCTAGTGCAGCGTCCGCAGAGGAAGCGCTGCGTCCCATGAACCCGTGCGGCCTCTTTTCCCCGCGGCGCTGGCCCGCTTCTCAGGCGGCTCCTCCTCCTCTGTCTGGGTTCGCAACCCGGCGGGGGTACAGCTGGCCTCTCCCCTGCTCGGACTCCCGCTACGGACGCGGCAGGCAGAGAGCGGCGGCGGCTTGTCTCCTCATCTCCGCCCTCCCAACCGGCAACACCGCCCTGCCCCGCCCACCCGAGTCACCTCCAGAGGGCCCTGGGGACAGACCGGGCGCGCGCGTCGGGCGAGAGAGCCACACTGGCGCGCACAGTGCTGGCCACCACCACCTTCGCCGCCGCCCCTTCAGCAGCCGCGCACAGGGCCCCAGGGCCGCCGCCAAGCCCCGGGCCCCGGCAAGCGCGGCTCGGCCAGCCCCCTCCGCCCCGCGCTCATTACCCCGTGTAGCTGGAGCAGCCCCGCACGGAGCATGCGCGCCGCGGAGCAGGCCGGAGCTTTTGTTTTTGTTTCAACTCGGATGATGACAGCCATACATCTCAACAAAGAAACGTTTCTTTGATGCATCCACTAGGCTTGGTTTCTATGGGGGGGATTCATCCCTTCAACACATATCTTTAAAGGAGCCAACTCAGCATTTCCCGGGACCCTGGGACTGCATGGGACAGGTGGGGACGTACCTGCTAGCATCAGGGCTCGGATGCACTCCGTTCGGCCCTGCATGGCGGCTTTCATCAGGGCCGTGAACCCAAACACGTTCCTCCTTTCAAGGTCAAGACCAGGGAAATAGTTCAACAAGTAGTTGGTGATGGTGACGTGCCCTGCAAAGAGAAATGCACACATGTATGGACCACACTCCACAAAGAGCGGGCATTCCAGCGGCCTTCCTACACAGACAGAGGGAAACATGGCATGGTCCACCGCTCTGGGGGGTGTGTGTGTGTGTGTGCGTGTGTGTGTGTGTGTGTGTGTGTTTGCCTCTCAGGCCGCAAAAAAATAATTCTCAGGAGTCCAGGAAACGAGAAGACAGAGGGCCCTGCCCCGGCCATGCCGTTGCTGCCTCTGGTTCATTATTCCCTCCTGCCAAGCCACTTGGAAGTTCAGCTGTCCCATCAACCTGTTGAGGAAGGAATGTGGGGAGCAGAGACACTGTGGGGGTGGCGTGGGCACACCCGAGCTGGCCTGACGCAGACGCTGGCTGGTCAGTGGGGAGGCCCCGCATGCTGTCGGCGCCCAGCAGGAGACGCCGATGCAAAACAGAAGATGAACCTCAGAGCCATTTCCCAGAACTCCAGAGCCTCAGGGAGGAGAAAGTCTTCATCTCATCATCATAACAACAGGATATGCCAGTGCACACTGCCACCCTATCACCGCTCAGAAGGCTCTCTCTCTCTCTCTCTCTCTCACACACACACACACTCACACACACACACACACACACACACACACACACACAGAGTCAGGGAACCCAGGGAGTATTGCTACCCAGACCCTTATCCATAAACCCAACCAGGTAAGAATATTCATTTCAGAATATAGATTTCTCCCCTTTATCGTCTCGCACTTCCAAAAAAGGGCCTGATTTTCTGCTCACTCCCAGAGGGTTTTCAAAAAGCCCACGCACTCTTGGATAGCGGTGAATAAGGAGAACATCACGTAACAAGCAGTGTTCCCAGGATACTCCTGGCTCACCCAGAGAAAGATCCTCAAACGACTCTTGTGCCACATAAAGAGCTCTGGGGTCAAATGCCCATGCTGCCCGAAGCCCACTGGCCACATCTATTAAGTCCTCGAGTGAAATGACATGCCACCCTCCCCCCCGACTCTTTAGTTCCTTAGAGCAGGGTGTCAACCTTGGCACTACTGACACCTGGGGCCAGATTATTCTTTGTTGTAGGGCTGTTCTGTGCAGTGTGGGACGGTTAGCACTGGGCTCTACCCACTAGATGCCAGTAGCTACCATAACCCTCCTCCCTCCCAGGTATGACAACCAAAAATGTGTCCAGACGTTGCCAAATATCCCCTATGGGGGCAAAATCACCCCTGTTGAGAGCCACTTCCTAGAGGCTCAGATTTCAGGACCAAGGTGGGAGATGGCGTCCTCTCCTGCTTACCTTCTCCCTGACCCCTGACCCGCCAGCCTGCCTCTTGGTTGCCATTTCCATCCTGGCCCTAATCGTGACGGCTAACACACCTCGGGAGGGTGGGCAGTCTGCAGAAGCTCTCACCTGAGCCTGGATGGAGGGCCTGGGGGCCCAGCCTCCATCCTTACACGCCGAGGACTGGCTCGGAAATCCCGCCGTCATCCCCACCCCATACATGTCCCCCGGAAGCCCCACTGTCAGGGCTGCAGGTGTGACGCCTGGTGGACACTGCACTGCGACTTCTGCTGCTAACTGGGCACCACTAGCTCCTCGCAGGGAGGCCTCTGCACCACGGAGAAGCCAGGACCCCTGAGGCTCCGTCCCCGGCTGCTATCAGGAAGCACAATGGGTGAGACTGGACACATGGCAGAGGAGGTGAGGCCTCCTCCGGAGGGCGGGCAGCCATGGGACACAAGGTGCTCCCGAGATGCAGCCCCCCTTGCCCTGCAGACTGGGAGGCCGAGGGAGCGGAGGCCCCCAGCACAGCAGCGGGGAGACCCGACCCCTCTCCTGCCGCAGCAACGTCTCCTGGGCCTCCTTCCGGGTCCTGCCAGTGCTGTGCACGCCCACCAGTAACTCCTCCCACGGCGGGAGCTCCGTACCCCCCATCACACGCCGACCGAGACAGAGTGCAGGCGGGGACCCAGTTACCCTCCTTGAATGGCACCCAGACACTGCAGGCTGCTGGCCAAGCAACAGTGCATCCTTCTCCTCAACTTCCAAGTTAAAAATGAAACAAGCAACAGAAACTAGAGTGTGGGCTCCTCCAGAAGCAGTGTTTTCCCCTCACCATGGACCTCAGCCCACCTCCTGAGCTCATCGCAAAGATCATGTAGCTATCTGACTTTCTGAGATAAGCACTGACTAATATGATCGTGTCCGGGGGTTAACAAGCCAGAAGCAAATGGGTGGGACCTTCCCGCTCTGTGACTCACAGGTTCCAACCGGCAGCTGACACTTTTTGAGTCATTCACACCACTTTGCTTTCTGCTCTCCTTTACAGAGCACACCCCCCCCCCGCCAGGGGACGATGCTGGCTGTCAGGTGCCCAAAGCAGCTTAACTGCTCTAAACTGTTGGAGCAGGGGCGGGGGAGGAGAGTCCTTTGATCTCAGTTGGGTTTGTCGTCCAGCTAAACACTTCACAGCACCTGTCAGTTAGATTTAACCAGGGTCATAGTGAAACGAATTGCAATTCGTTTGGAGCCGTTTCTTTAAAAACGTGAAAGAGCGTGGCCGCCGTACTTTCAGCACGATGTCCTTTGCACTGACATATCCTAAACACTCTGAACAGGCGGGGAGAGAAAAAACTGACAATCCACAAAACAAACGGCCCATTATACAGACCCGTTCTGCATGTTACGTAGAGATCAGAAAAACCAACGTGCAGTCCACTCGTTCTGACTACTGACTACAGGCTCGAGCTGTCAGTGACCCGTGAAATCACTCTCAGCTCCCCACTGGCTCTCCCAAAATGACAGCACAATACCTGTTATCACGAAACAACCTGGCTCAACTGAAATCAAGGATGGACCCAGTGCTGCTAAGAATGAATAGATATTAACCTTTCTTCTTTATTTATTTATTTTTATTTTATTATTATTATTTGTTTTTTTTGCGGTACGCGGGCCTCTCACTGTTGTGGCCTCTCCCGTTGCGGAGCACAGGCTCTGGACACGCAGGCTCAGCGGCCATGGCTCACGGGCCCAGCCTCTCCGCGGCATGTGGGATCTTCCCAGACTGGGGCACGAACCCGTGTCCCCTGCATCGGCAGGCGGACTCTCAACCACTGCGCCACCAGGGAAGCCCAACCTTTCTTCTTTAAATCATGCCAATTAACCAAAAAGGAGCTTTTTTCTTTTTCTTCAGTAAGATAGATAGATAGATGATAGGAAGAACACAGCCTTCCTTGCATAACAGAATGTGCCCCACATGGAAATCTAGTTTGAGCCTAGTCCAACTTTGACTGTATGGTATAGGATTTGGTTCCTGAAGTCCTCAGAGTGGACTTAACGAGTGGGCTGACCACACAGAGCTAAAGAACGTCCTCCGCTGACCCCATGAGCCTTACCCTGCCTAAGAGAAGGGCTTAAGCGGCCCAGGGAATAAGTTAATTCTTGATGACATAGCTTCAGTGGAGTAACTAAATGGCCATGCAGACAGAGAACTGAGTACTTAAGAGCGCTGGCTCTGAGAACACTCAAATTCAAGCTCCCAGCCTGCCACTTAAAATCTGGGTGAGCCTGGGGAGGTAGGTCAACTTCACTGAGTCTCTGTTTCCACATCTGGAAAATGGGAGATAATATCAACCTCACAACTGTGAACATGACAGGAGATAAGGTGTTGTATAAAAAGGGCCTAACAGACAAATTTCTGGGCAGAAAAACTCCAAAAAACGTATGCACTTGCTCCACTCCCAAGGAGGTGACACATAAGCACCCACTCGTTCTCTTGTGGGCTGTGCACAGAGACTCCCCTCCAAAGAGTAGACTGTGTTGGGGATGGCGGTGGAGCGGTAATCTCACAAGAGAGAAGTGTGGCCGACATGACCTCAGCCTGGTGATCAGGGTCAACGGTCATGTCCAGAGCCTCTGCCGACAGATTCTCTGCCTGGTCAAACTTCACTCAGGCCCCTGAATCTTCTCCCCAGGCCCATCTGTGCCCTTCCTTGTAAAATCTCATTTTAGCAATAACCCTGCTAATAAGTCAGTTTAACGAGAACCACCCTCATCCCCACCATGCTATCTGGTCATTCTTCATCCTCCACCAGCCCCCAGGTGACATCCGATCACCCTGGCCTGTCTTTAGCAAGAATCTTGTTAGGTCGGTTTGGCCGGAATCTCCCTGATGTTCCCTCTTAGTCATTTCCCACCCCAGACCCCCCACCCTGCTCCTTGTCTATAAACACCCACATATCCATGCTGCAGTCGGAGTTGAGCCTACCCTCTCCCCTGGTGCAAAATCCCATTGTGATGGCCCTCATACCTATCGAGATGATTTTTGAATAAAGTCTGTCTGACCATCTCTAACAGGTGTCATTGAATTTTTCTTTAACAAATCCCTTCATATGATGTCACGCAAACGGCACTTTCCTCTGTAGTCCTCCTTTGAAAAACCCGCAACTCCACTCTAATCATGCAAAAAACACCAGACACACACAAACTGAGGGACACTCTACCTGACGAGTGCCTAACAAGCACTCCCCAGACTGTGAAAGTCATAAAGTCTGAGAAACTGTCACAACCAAAAGGAGCATGAGGGGACATGACAACAGAATGTCACATGGGATCCTAGCTGGGATCTTGGAACAGAAAAAGGACATTAGGGAAAAACTGAGGAAGTCTGAATTTAAAAAATGGACTTTAGTTAATAAAAAAAAAATGCATTGAGGAGATTGGTTCAAGATAGCAGAGTACAAGGACATGTGCTCACTCCCTCTGCGGGGGCACCACAGAGGCTCAACAACGGCTCAACAATCATTGACAGGAAGCCACTGGAACTCACCAAAAAAGATCCCCCACATCCAAAGACAAAGGAGAAGCCACAGTGAGATGGTAGGAGGGGCGCAATCACAATAAAATCAAATCCCGTAACCGCTGGGTGGGTGACTCACAGACTGGAGAACACTTATACCACAGAAGTCCTCCCACTGGAGTGAAGGTTCTGAGCCCCACGTCAGGCTTCCCAACCTGGGGGTCTGGAAACGGGAGGAGGAATTTCCAGAGCATCAGACTTTGAAGGCTAGCAGGATTTGACTGCAGGACTTCGACAGGACTGGGGGAAACAGAGGCCCCACTCTTGGAGGGCCCACATAAAATAGTGTGCGCGTCGGGACCCAGGGGAAGGAGAAGTAACCCCAGGGGAGACTGAACCAGACCTACCTGCTAGTGTTGGAGGGTCTCCTGCAGAGGCGAGGGGTGGCTGTGGCTCACCATGGGGACAAGGACACTGGCAGCAGAAGTTCTGGGAAGTACTCCTTGGCGTGAGCCCTCCCAGAGTCCACCATTAGCCCCAACAAAGAGCCGGGTAGGCTCCAGTGCTGAGTCACCTCAGGCCAAACAACCAACAGGGAGGGAACTCAGCCCCACGAATCAGCAGACAAGCAGATTAAAGTTTTACTGAGCTCTGCCCACCAGAGCAACACCCAGCTCTACCCACCACCAGTCCCTCCCATCAGGAAGCTTGCACAAGCCTCTTAGACAGCCTCATCCACCACAGGGCAAATAGCAGAAGCAAGAACAACTACAGTCCTGCAGCCTGTGGAATGAAAACCACATTCACAGAAAGAGAGACAAAATGAAAAGGCAGAGGGCTATGTACAAGATGAAGGAACAAGATATAACCCCAGAAAAACAACTAAATGAAATGGAGATAGGCAACCTTCCAGAAAAAGAAGTCAGAATAATGATAGTGAAAATGATCCAGGACCTCAGAAAAAAAATGGAGGCAAAGATTGAGAAGATGCAAGAAATGTTGAACAAAGACCCACAAGAATTAAAGAACAAACACCTAGAAGAATTAAAGGACAAACAAACACAGATGAATAATACAGTAACTGAAATCAAAAATACACTAGAAGGAATCAATAGCAGAATAACTGAGGCAGAAGAATGGATAACTGACCTGGAAGACAGAATGGTAGAATTCACTGTCACAGAACAGAATAAAGAAAAAAGAAAGAGAAGAAATGAAGACAGCCTAAGAGACCTCTAGGATAACATTAAACACAGTGACATCCGCATTATAGGGGTCCCAGAGGAGAAGACAGAGAGAAAGGACCCGAGAAAACATTTAGAGATTATAGTAGAAAATTTCCCTAACATGGGAAAAGAAACAGCCACTCAAGTACAGGAAGCACAGAGTCCCAGGCAGGATAAACCCAAGGAGAAACATGCTGAGACACATAGCAATCAAACTGACAAAAATTAAAGACAAAGAAAAATTATTAAAAGCAACAAGGGAAAAACAACAAATAACATGCAAGGGAACTCCCATAAGGTTAACAGCTGACTGATTTCTCAACAGAAACTCTACAAGCCAGAAGGGACTGGCACAATATATTTAAAGTGATGAAAGGGAAGAAACTACAACCAAGATCACTCTACCCAGCAAGGATCTCATTCAGATTTGACAGAGAAATCAAAAGCTTTACAGACAAGCAAAAGCTAAGAGAATTCAGCACCACCAAACTAGCTCTACAACAAATGCTAAAGGAACTTCTCTAGGCAGGAAACACAAGAGAAGAAAAAGACCTACAAAAACAAACCCAAAACAATTAAGAAAATGGTAATAGGAACATACATATCGATAATTACCTTAAACGTAAACGGATTAAATGCTTCAACCAAAAGACACAGGCTTGCTGAATGGATATAAAAACAAAACCCATATATATGCTGTCTACAAGACACCCACTTCAAACCTAAGGACACATACAGACTGAAAGTGAGGGGATGGAAAAACACATTCCATGCAAATGGAAATCAAAAGAAAGCTGGAGTAGCAATTCGCATATCAGATAAAATAGACATTAAAATAAAGAATGTTACAAGACACAAGGAAGGACACTACGTAATGATCAAGGGATCAATCCAAGAAGAAGATATAACAATTATAAATACATATGCACCCAACATAGGAGCACCTCAGTACATAAGGCAAATGCTAACAGCTATGAAGGAGGAAATGGACAGTAACACAATAGTGGGGAACTTTAACACCTCACTTGCACCAATGGACAGATCATCCAGACAGAAAATTAATAAGGAAACACAAGCTTTAAATGACACAATAGACCAGATAGATTTAATTGACATTTATAGGACATTCCATCTGAAAACAACAGATTACATTTTCTTCTCAAGTGCACATGGAACATTCTCCAGAATAGATCACATCTTGGGTCACAAATCAAGCCTCAGTAAATTTAAGAAAACTGAAATCATATCAAGCATCTTTTCCCACCACAACTCTATGAGATTAGAAATCAATTACAGGGGGAAAAGAGTAAAAAAAACACAAACACATGGAGGCTAAACAATACGTTACTAAATAACCAAGAGATCACTGAAGAAATCAAAGAGGAAATCAAAAAATACCTAGAGACAAATGACAATGAAAACACGACAATCCAAAACCTCTGGGATGCAGCAAAAGCTGTTCTAAGAAGGAAGTTTATAGCAATACAATCCTATCTCAAGAAACAAGAAAAATTTCAAATAAACAATCTAACCTTACACCTAATGGAACTAGAGAAGGTAGAACAAACAAAACCCAAAGTTAGTAAGAGGAAAGAAACCATAAAGATCAAAGCAGAAATAAATGAAATAGAAACAAAGAAAATAGCAAAGATCATAAAACTAAAACCTGGTTCCTTGAGAAGATAAACAAAATTGATAAACCATTAGCCAGACTCATCAAGAAAAAGAGGGAAAGGACTCAAATCAATAAAATTAGAAATGAAACAGGAGAAGTTACAACAGACACCACACAAATACAAAGCATCCTAAGAGACTACTACAAGCAACTCTATGCCAATAAAATGAACAACCTGGAAGAAATGGACAAATTCTTAGAAAGCTATAACCTGCCAAGACTGAACCAGGATGAAACAGAAAACATGAACAGACCAATCACAAGTAATGAAATTGAACCTGTGGTTAAAAACCTTCCTGCAAACAGAAGTCCAGGACCAGATGGCTTCACAGGTGAATTCTATGAAACATTTAGAGAAGAGCTAACACCCATCCTTCTCAAACTCTTCCAAAAACTTGCAGAGGAAGGAACACTCCCAAACTCATTCTACAAGGCCACCATCACCCTGATACCTAAACCAGACAAAGATACTACAAAAGAAGAAAATTACAGACCAATATCACTGATGAATATAGACTCAAAAATCCTCAACAAAATACTAGCAAGCAGAATCTGACAACACACTAAAAGGATCATACACCATGATCAAGTGGGATTTATCCCAGGGATGCAAGGATTCTTCAATATATGCAAATCAATCAATGTAATATACCATATTAACAAACTGAAGAAGAAAAACCATATGATCATCTCGGTAGATGGAGAAAAAGCTTTTCACAAAATTCAACACTGATTTATGATAAAAACTCTCCAGAAAGTGGGCACAGAGGGAACCTAACTCAGCATAATAAAGGCTATATATGACAAACCCACAGCAAACATCATTCTCAAGGGTGAAAAACTGAAAGCATTTCCTCTAAGATCAGGAACAAGACAAGGATGTCCACTCTCACCACTATTATTCAACATAGTTTTGGAAGTCCTAGCCATGGCAACCAGAGAAGAAAAAGAAATAAAAGGAATACAAATTGGAAAAGAAGAATTAAAGCTGTCACTGTTTGACATGGTACTATACATAGAGAATCCTAATGATGCCACCAGAAAACTACTAGAGCTAATCAATGAATTTGGTAAAGTTGCAGGATACAAAATAATGCACAGAAATCTCTTGCATTCCTATACACTAACAACGAAAGATCAGAAAGAGAAATTAGGGAAAGAAACCCATTCATTATTGCAACAAAAAGAATAAGATACCTAGGAATAAACCTACCTAAGGAGGTAAAAGACCTGTTCTCAGAAAACTTTAAGACACTGATGAAAGAAATCAGAGATGACACAGATGGAGAGATATACCACGTTCTTGGATTGGAAGAATCAATATTGTGAAAATGACTATACTACCCAAAGCAATCTACAGATTCAATACAATCCCTATCAAATTACCAATGGCATTTTTCACAGGACTAGAACAAAGAATTTTACAATTTGTGTAGAAACACAAAAGACCCTGAATAGTCAAAGCAATCTTGAGAAAGAGAAACGGAGCTTGAGAAATCAGGCTCCCAGACTTCAGACTATACTACAAAGCTACAGTCCTCAAAACAGTATGGTACTGGCACAAAAACAGAAATATAGATCAATGGAACAGGATAGAAAGCCCAGAGATAAACCCACGCACCTATGGTCAACTAATCTAACAAAGGAGGCAAGAATATACAATGGAGAAAAGACAGCCTCTTCAATAAGTGGTGCTGGGAAAACTGGACAGCTACATGTAAAAGAATGAAATTAGAACACTCCCTAACACTATACACAAAAAAAACCCCCCTCAAAATGGATTAGAGACCTAAATTTAAGACCAGACACTATAAAACTCTTAGAGGAAAACATAGGAAGAACACACTTTGACATAAATCACAGCAAGATCTTTTTTGACCCACCTCCTAGAATAATGGAAATAAAAACAAAAATAAACAAATGGGACCTAATGAAACTTAAAAGCTTTTGCACAGCAAAGGAAACTATAAACAAGATGAAAAGACAACCCTCAGAATGGGAGAAAATATTTGCAAACCAAGCAATGGACAAAGGATTAATCTCCAAAAAATATAAACAGCTCATGCAGCTCAATATTAAAAAAACAAACAACCCAATCCAAAAATGGGCAGAAGACCTAAATAGACATTTCTCCAAAGAAGACCTACAGATGGCCATGAGGCACATGAAAAGCTGCTCAACATCACTAATTATTAGGAAAATGCAAATCAAAACTACAATGAAGTATCACCTCACACCAGTTAGAATGGGCATCATCAGAAAATCTACAAACAACAGATGCCGGAGAAGGTGTGGAGAAAAGGGAACTGTCTTGCACTGTTGGCAGGAATGTAAATTGATACAGCCACTGTGGAGAACAGTATGGAGGTTCCTCAAAACACTAAAAACAGAACTACCATATGACCCAGCAATCCCACTACTAGGCATATACCCAGAGAAAACCATAATTCCAAATGATACATGCACCCCAATGTTTGTTGCAGCACTATTTACAATAGCCAGGTCATGGAAGCCACCTAAATGCCCATTGACAGATGAATGGGTAAAGGAGATGTGGTACATATATACAATGGAATATTACTCAGCCATAAAAAGGAACGAAATTGGGTCATTTGTAGAGACGTGGATGGACCTAGAGACTGTCATACAGAATGAAGTCAGTCAGAAAGAGAAAAACAAATATCGTATATTAACACATATATGTGGAATCTAGAAGAAAGGTACAGATGAACCGGTTTGCAAGGCAGAAATAGAGACATAGATGTACAGAACAAATGTATGGATACCAAGGGGGGAAGCAGGGGTGGTGGTGGTGGTGTGACGAATTGGGAGATTGGGATTGACATGTATATGCTAATATGTATAAAATAGTTAACTAATTAGAACCTGCTGTATAAAAAAAGTAAAATAAAATTCAAAAAAATGCATCGATATGGGTTTATTTGTTTTGTGCAAGGTATCATCCTAGTGTAAGAGCCTAACGAAAGGGGAAACCAGGTGTGGGGTATACGGAAATTCTCTGCACAATCTTTACAGTTTTTCTGTAATCAAAAGTTCATCTTCTGAAAGGGAGATCTAGGCTAGGGCCACTCGATAAGACTGCAAGGTAGGGACGATGGTTCTTGACTGGCTGCCGGGTGTGGATCCCGTCCACACAGTCCACAAGCCTCACCAGCGGTGGGGGGGGCGGGGTGCTTACCAAGTGGGTGTGCAATGGACAGAGGAGATGGTGGCCAGCCCCCGGGGAGGGCCGGAGGGTAGAGAGGAGTTGTTGACTCAGAGCGAAGTGAATGGACAGGTCTTGGTGATTATTGGGCTGAGCCAAGTAACAGAAAGAGAAAAGTCAAAGATGACTCCTGGTACCACCCCAGCCCCAGGGTTCTGGCTTCGCTTTGGATGGCCAATGGCATTTTCTCTGTAAGTGTACGGGGGATAGAAGTCCATGGTAGCCAAGCTGGACTATCTTTCAAGCTATCTGTGTTACCAAAGAAAAGGAAAGCTCCCTTCAGTTCATTGTCATGGTTTTAAAGAAAAAAGGTTAATATCTATATGTTCTTAGAAGCATCATATCCACTCTTGATTTCCACTGAGCAACAATCCCCCAAACCCCAAGGGGGGAATTTTAAACTTTCCAACTCTTAAGTCACCTACCTCACAGCAAACCCCTCTCCCAGGAGATGACACACCTCCTACTTCATAGAGGGAACTGAAACCACAAGGGAACCCCCTCAAGTTTCCCCCATCACTCCCAAAACTTCCCCACATCCCTCTTAGTGAAAAGGAGGGTGTTTCTTCTCCTATTTAAAGATGCCAATCTCTCCTCCCCTTGCAGTGCTTTAAAGCCATTCCCCATCTACTTCTGGGGAATATATCTGTGCTACAAACTACTTCCTCTTTCTCTTCAACCTCTCCCGCCTTGCATATTCATTCCCACCAGATTGTATTAACAGCCTAAATTCCTCACCTTGCCTTCTGCCACATGGCTTCTAAGTTCTTCTGTCAAGAAGAACATTGGCTCACAGGACATCTACAGGCATGATGCCAACAGAAGCTTGAAACACACTCACTGATGGGACTCCTTCTACACTTGTGCCTCAGCTATCTCCCTAAGAAGAACGTGCCAGGCTGATACAATGGTCCCAGGTAGAGGATGAGAAATGCACGGAGCAGAGCAGACCCGGCTAAATGGTCCGGCTCACCCACAGACACACGAGCAAAGGCAGTCTAGATCAGCCGATCCCCAGCCCATCCGCAGATGCATCAACTATAAACATATTTTAAACTAGAGTTTGGGGGTGGTCATGCAGCAGTAAGCTGGTATATATGCTCAAGGGTCTCCCATCTTAAAATATATATGACTGTCTTAGTCCATTCAAGCTGCTGTAAGAAACTGCCATTGACTGAGTGGGTTAAACAACAAACATTTATTTCTCACAGTTCTGGAGGCTGGGAAGTTCAAGATCAAGATGCCAGCAGATTCAGTGTCTGGTGAGAGCCCGCTTCCTGGTTCATATGGTATCTTCTTGCTGTGTCCTCACATGGAAAAAAGGGTGAGGGAGCTCTCTGGAGTCTCTTGTATTAAAGCACTAACTCTATTCATGAGGGCTACACCCTCATGACCTAATTACCTCCCCAAAGCCCCACCTCCTATTACCATCACTTGGGGATTAGGATTCAACATATTAATTTGGAGGGAAGACATAAACATCCAGTTCATTGCAGTGACCAACAATAATCCCCAGGACCTGTCTTTGTATTCCCGCCACCCACCACCAATCATCTGACTCCTTTTCAGGCCAACTTCCAGAGTCTTCTACTCTCACTCTTGCTACTTATACCCCCCACCAATTCTCCTGAAACCGTCTTCCATCATTCCCCAATGACTGTCTTGTAGCAATATCCAAAGGTTACTAGTCAGTTCCCATCTTACTAGACATCTCTGTAGCATTTACCACTTGCTTGTTCCATCCTTTTGAAACTCTTTCTGCAAATGTCCTGATAGCTCACCCTTCTGCTTTTTCTTCCTCTCTCTCCAGCCACTCAATTTTCTTTGTGAATTCTTCTGTTCTCTGCTTTCTGAAATGCCACTGTTCCTCAGACGTATGACTAAGCCCTCTTCTCATCCCCTACACGCCCCCTTGGTGATCCTATCCCCTCTCATCCTAAAACTTCCAGATCACTTATTGCTAGCTAATCTCTTTTTCTGAGTTTCTTACCTAAATATCTGTCTACTGGATATTTCATCTTGGGCATCCCACCAACAAAGCAAACTCAACACATCAAACCCAAAACATGTTTCTTCCAAACCTGCTCCTCTCACCCACATTCCTTATTCAATGATGAATACCACCAATAACTAACAGAGGTGCCCAAGACAGAAATCTGGGCTTTCTCTTCAGCCCTCCCCTAACCCCTTCCCCATCCAAGTATCATGGAATTCTGCCAAAGCCACCTCTTAAACATCTTCCAAACCTGTCCGTGTTTCTCCATTCCCACTTCTAACCTAGATGAGGGCCACCACATCCTTCCTGGGGTCCACCCCTCTCCCACCTGGACTTCCTGGTCTGATTTCTGCCCCATTCTCCACACTATCAGCAAGAAACTCTTCTGACCAGCACAACTGCTACTTAAAACCCTTCATGGTTTCTACTCTTTAGATGAAGTCTCAACTCTTTAACCAGCTAGCTCCTTTTTTATCTGACCCTGCTCTCTGAAGGCCAGCAGAATATGCCACCTCAAAACATGCAACCTTGACATTTATTTTGAGCTGAAGGCAACTGAGAAGAAGCAATTACAAGAAAAGTTCCCTGTCCTCCCCCATTTGCCTAAAAGCAGGACATACATTTTCTTATTTTATTGCTTTATGTTTCCCCAGTTTTACTGAGATATAATTAACATATATCACTGTGTTAAATTAAGGTGTACAGCATAATGATTTGACTTACATATATTGTGACACATTACCATAGTAAGTTTAGTTAACATCCATCATCTCATATAGGTACCAAAAGGGGGGGGGATGGTTTTTCTTCTTTGTGATGAGAACTCTTCAAAAACTGCTTTCCCTTGTCCTGTCATTTCTCCACAAATGTATTGCTCTTTATGGAAGATGACGTATAAGCCAGAGTTCTAAGCCACTTCCTTGAGTTATTCACTTTTCCCTGGGTGTCCCCCATTTACACATGCATGTTTATAGATGTCTGGTCCTCTCTTGTTAGTCTTTTATTACAGGGGTCTCAGTTGGGAACCCAGAAGGGTAGAGAGAAGGTTATTTTTCCTCCCCTATATCCCCGCTTCATCCTTAGCTCTTGCACCAATGCCCTTCTCCTCGACTCTTTAATCATAACTCTCTTTTTAATTCAGCCGTGTACCACACTTTCTCTAATCTGGTGGCCTTCCCACCAGGCTAGTTCCCCACCTGGTATACTCTTTCTTTGCCTTCTACCCAATTACCTGATGAGCCTTCCCTTCCACTGGAAGCTCTGCCCTGGTCCCCCAAGCCTGGATTAGGCACCTGAACCATCATGCCTCATCTCATGGTCCACATTTCCATGTGGCTGTGGATTCCCACAGCCACCACGCTTGCTCAGAAGTTCAAAACTTCCAACTGACTGCAAGCTCAATAAATATTTAGTAAGTAAAAGGGCAGAAGGATTCCTACTTCTCCCTTGAAAAAATTCACTTATCAAAAAGGTTGCTAATTTTCAAGCCATAACCCACATTAACTAAGATTACATGGCCATCACAATTATTAATTCAACATGTAATTGGGTACCAATGATGGGCTAAACGTCTTGTTTATTCCTTTATTCAAGGAAAGGAAACAGACAATAAACCTGTGCAGACCTAAAAATGGAGTTAGGGCTGTGGTCTGACACCAGGTACTCAAAATACACTTTTCCAAACCAGCCAGTAGAGGGAACTGTTGATTGGAAATATCAGGTCCCAGCAGCACTGAGGAAGAGAACAGATTCTTCGTCCCCATCCAGAGGAGGGGAAAATGCACAAGGGGAGAAGAGGGCAGGCAGCACAGACAGGCTTTCCTCTAGTCTGACCGAGGAGCAGGGCCAGCTGCTGCGAAGGAGGTGGCATTGCTGTGCTCAGTCAGAAAGGCTCCAAAAAACGGAGTTTATGGGAAAAGGCGAGGTGATGCTAGGAAACCTCAGAGACGTGCCAAGTTCTAATGTACTTAAAACAGTAGAAACCGAGTAAAAGGAAAACACTTCAAAAATCCATAAAAATCGCAATGAAGTCAGACTAGAAATCTTGATCGGCTGTAGTGATAATAAGATAAATACAATGAAGAGGCGTTGGCCTGCCTCAGGCCAAGTCATACGTTCTCCTCGGAAGCGGGACACTCCCCAAATCCAGTTCACAATTCAGAACACACACAGGCAGCCTGAGCCTGCCAGCCACTCCTGGGAGCCTCACCGCCACCCTGTCCCCAGCAAACAAGTGACATGAATAATGCCAGGCTGGCTCTCAGTGCATTTCCTCCAAAATCTTAAAGATAAGTTCAAGGAATAACAAGTTTTAAGGATGCACCAGAGGTTACTTGTACTGAACCAGCTTGATATTATCACCAGTTCGGAAGGACCCCTGCAGTTCTCTCACTTCATCTTACTCCTGCTCTTCTGTTCAAGGGGAAGAAGAAACGGAGAAAGTAAACACCTAACGCCATCCCTGGGGCGTGTAATTCATTTCTTTGGTTATATCCTACTTTATACTTTTGTTAGGGGAAGTAAGGTAGAAATTGAAATTACTGGCTGAATGAGATTTAGGGATTATTTGAGGCTTTATTTTCATATATCCTCTCCATGGTAAAGGCCTAGCTTAGATTCAGCTGTATCTTTATTCTGCATAAGGACCTGAGAAGGTGAGACTTCGCAGAGAACACGGCCAGGCAGACCCAGGCATCTGCATCCTCATTTACACTCCCGACTCTCAGACGAGCTACACAGCTGCGATATCAAATAATAGAAACATGTGGTCACTTTACAGTTTTCCTTAACCACACAGATTCTGCGGGGGCCAAAGGTGACTGAGGTCACTCCACCGCCCTGGCCAGCGATTTGTTTTGCCTGGGGCAGGGTGTGTGATGCAACCCTGCCCTGTAACTGAAGCTGTGCTGGAGGCTTCTGGAGATGTTTTCCCGTCTTAGACAGGGATTTGTTCCTCCTTCCTGAAGCCTCCTGTGCTGTAACGTGAAGCCACGCTGCTTGGAGCTGCCAGGCCATCTTGGGACCATGAGGCAAAAGGTCAGGAGCATTTCTGAGAAGCCGGCTCCAGGTCCTTACATCAGGAAGCCATGCAATGAAGCAACCCCCCAACTGTTGCCTTCAGACACATCATGTTGCAAGAGAAGACTGTTTCCTCATCGTTGAAGCTTGTTTTGTTGGGTATTCAGTAGACGGCACCCAAAAGCACCGTAGCAGATCCTAGGCTCCAATAAGAATCAGGGAAACACAAAGAGCAAGCGAAGTCCATTTTGAGTTGACAAACTCTCAACCCTTGGGAACGTGGTGGGAAATATAAATTGGTACAGCTTTTCCTAAAGGCCACTCGGCAGGGGCTACGTAAATGTGCACATTTAAAAGGTGGGCGTCCTTTGATGAAGCGGTTGAGTTCTAAGAATCTATCTGTGCATTTCTTCTCTTTCCTTCTCTGCCCTGTTCTGACCGCCACAGACCACACCTGCCGGGTTCCTTAGCCCTGAAGTCTCAGGTGTGACTGAGCAGGGGCCCGGTGGAAGGAGGGCGGGTATGAGCCCCTGTCCCCTGCCTACCTCCCTCCTCGAGTGGCTCAGGTGTCCCAGGTCCCAGCTCCTGGGGGCAGCCTTCCCGGGCTCTCTCCCTCCCCAGGGCCTGCCCCTGAGCTCTGCTGCCACCTCTACTCACAGCCCCCTTACCCATTCCTCAGCTTAGACTCTGAGCGCACCTGCCGCTCCGCCTGTTTCCGGCCGGGATGCTGACAGGTACACCCTCCTCAGAGATGCGCCCCTCGTCCCCAGCCCGTCAACACAAAGGGCTCCACTCCAGCATGGTCTGAAACAGCCTCATTCAGAAACCCGTGCACACTAGACTTTAAATTTGGGAGACGGGGTTACGTGTGCCCTTGCCCGCCCTGTAGACCCAGCACTTAGCACAGCCCTTGGACATGAAGTGACTGCTGAATAAATATTTGTTTTAAAAGAGGATCTTGTGGGGCTTCCCTGGTGGCACAGTGGCTGAGAGTCCACCTGCTGATGCAGGGGACACGGGTTTGTGCCCCGGTCCGGGAGGATCCCACACGCCGTGGAGCGGCTGGGCCTGTGAGCCATGGCCGCTGAGCCTGCGCGTCCGGAGCCTGTGCTCTGCAACGGGAGAGGCCACAACAGTGAGAGGCCCGCGTACCGCAAAAAAAAGAGGATCTTGTACAGAATGGATTACCGAACTGTCTCAGTTACTGGACTCGGGGGACACGGCCCCGAACACACCATCACTCGGGTGTGCCGCTGTAAGAGGCAGGGAAATCTCGTGTACACAAGTCTACATGGAAAGATCCCCTAGATAGACTGAGTGAAAAAAATTAGAGTCACAGTCTCTACAGAATTACCCCATTCACGGAAATAAAAGGTGCGTGCACACCCTTTGTGCTTAAAAGGAGAGAGAGTTCTGGAAACGTAACCAGCTGGAACGTGGTCAGTCAATGAGAGAATTGGGGAGAGTGAAAAGGGACTTCTTTTTTTTATATAATAATACTTCTGTGGTGATTTTTCACTGTCAGCATGTATTACTAGACATCTTTTGGAATTAAGACATCATCAAATAAATAAAGCTGGTTATGGAACTGGATTAAAACGGGACATCATTTGATTCTATCAGCTGAAAGCCCGAACAGCCTCTCTTTGGTCAAACAGTACATGAAAGTCATGAGCAGATGTTCAGCTGCTTTCCTTTACTCCCCCTTTGATTTAGTGACAGCTCTGTGTCCCTCCGACATCTCACCCAGGTCCATGAACTACCCCTACCCCACCCCACCCCTGGCTCTTATACCCACTGACAGGCACCCTGGGTCATCATTCGGTATAGGAACATGGAAAGCCCCAGTTCTCAGAGTGAGGTCCCCAGACCAGCGGCATCAGCATCACCGGGGAACTCACTGAAAGGCACAGTCTCGAGCCCCACCCCAGACCTACACAATCCAGAACTCCTGGGGTGGGGCCCAGAAATCCGTGTTTTAACCAAATCTGGGTTAAAACATAGATTACCCACCTGTGGGTGACAGCGATCCCGCTTGTAACCGAGCAGGACCCTATGAGGCCTTCACGGGACAGACCACCACCCCCTGTGTCCTCTGCCTTCCTCTTGTTGGTAGAAAAACTTTAGCCTCGGGGTCCTCCCCCGAGTTCCAAAGAACAAATTTAATCAGAGAAGTGAGAAAATGCAGAAACAAAGGAAAACAGGCAAGCAAGACAAATTAATAATGGTTTCGCCATTAAACAAAGTCAAGGCCCTTGAGTTCCTCCTCAAGGGCTACAGACGATAGAATCTGAGCCACGTCCTTTAAGCTATTTTGCAGATACCTAAGTCCCCACCAGGTGGGAGAAGTTAACCGTATGCTACCCACAGGCATGTAGACCCCCAGATGGGTCGGATCCAGAAGGTTGATGATGTTGACTCCCAGTTTCTTCCCACCAGCCAATCAGAAGAGCGTACACGAGCTGATCACACACCCCACAGCCCCTTCCCTCACCCTGTCTTTAAAAACCTCTCCCTGAAGGCCTCTGGGGAGTTCGGGCCTTTTAAGCACTAGCTGCCTGGACTCCTTGCTGGGTGCCTGCAATAAACGCTGCCCTCTCCTCCACCACACCTGGTGTCAGGACACTGGCCTTACTGACTGCGGGCGAGTAGACCCAAGTTTGGTTCAGTAACAAGCTCAAGGCTGTGCTCTCAGAGAGGGAAGCAGCCCCGTGAGGTCACGACCTCCACCTGCGGCAATAAATTAGGGAAAAATCGCTTCCTTACACGGAGGCAATTAAGAGAAAGAAGGACAAGCTTTCTAATTGGACTTCTTCTAAAGTAGTACAAGAACCATACTCCCCCTCCTTCCCCTCCCCCTAAACATTCAATCCTAAAGCTCCGGTGGGCAGAGCCAGGAGGCCTCCCCACCCCCAAAGCCCTGGGTGGGTGTCCCAGGGCTCAGAGCCCCCGTGGAGGGAGCGGGGACCACGCAGAGGTGAGAGTGGTTAAGAAACAGACACTACAGACAGAACTTGGACGAATCAGTCAATAGGCCGAGGATCGTGGAAGCCAGGAAAAAGAGAAAATACGTTACAGTATTTTGTTTCTATAAAAGAAGATGGAAAGGAACTTATCTACGCATCCAGTCGTTAACAATGGTTATTACCTCTAGAAAGTAAAATGGGAAAGAACTAAGAGTGAGGAGGTAAGAGATCTTCACCCTTAAGTTTAATTGCTTTATGTGTTTAACTGCTTACGTGTTGTTTTTTTCCAAACATCGTGTATCGTTTTCTACGATCAGCTTATAAGAACATCAGCAAGGCTGAGTGGAGAAAGCACCCAGGACGGCCACCACGTTGCCAGCCTCCTGCACGATCCGGTCTGGGTCACATCCCCACCCCCCTGCCACGCCCTCACCTCTGGTACCCATATACTTAAACACACCCCAGCCATGTGAGTCCTGCCAACTGCCCTCCAGTCTAACTCTGTCTGGAGGGGAGGCTCCACCAGGGACCACCAGTGCTCTTGAGGTCACAGCAGGAGGGCCATGAACACAGGAGTCTTGTCCCCTGTCGAGTTTCCCGCCCATGACCAAAGCAATAGGGAGAAGCCTTGTCGGTACTAGAAACCACAGAAGGACACCATCCACTGGCCAGAATTCCAGAAAGGAATTTCTGTCAGAGGCAGTGGAGACAGGAGCCAGCTGTAGGGAAGGATGGGGCATTACAGGGTTCTGATTTTGTTTCTGTTTTTAACTTTTAATTTTATATTAGGGCATAGCCGATTATGTTGTGATAGTTTCAGGTGACTCAGCCATACATATACATGTATCCATTCTCTCCCAAACTCCCCTCCCACCCAAGCTACCAGATAACATCGAGCAGAGTTCCCTGTGCTGTACAGTAGGTCCTTGTTGGTTATCCATCTTAAATATAGCAGTGTGTACGTGTCAATCCCAAACTCCCTAACTGTCCCTTCTCCCCACCCTTCCCCCCTGGTAGCTATAAGTTCGTTCTCAAAGTCCATGAGTCTGTGCATTACATGTGTTTGAGTAGACCTGGGGCAACTCCAGCAGTGTCCCAGGGAAAAAGGGGGGCTGCGGGGATGCACAGAGACCCACTGATGCCATTTCCAATGCCCAGGCACATGAGCCAAGCAGGAGACCTGAGGTGCTCCCACGCCCAGCTCCTGCGGCCAGCAGAAACGACACCAGGTAGGGGTGTGTGGTGCTCAACCTTGGCCGGCATAGACCGCTGCCCCACCGCACGCCTGCAGCCCAGGGACGGGAGCCGCCGCTGTGACTGCCCTCAGCCCCACCTGGATTTCTCCCTCTGCACCCCAGGCCTCAGACCCAGAGCCTGGAAAGCACATGCAGCCCTTTCCTTCTCCCTTTGCTGGGCCTCTCTCTAACCCTGAAAGGACCTGTGTCATCTTTGACTTAAATAAACCAGTTCAGGGAAGCACAGGCTCTGCTTAAAGATGAGCGTTATGGACTACACGTTGTATTCCTCCAAATTCCTATGTTGAAGCCCCGAGCCCCCAACGTGACTGTACTTCGAGATGGAGCCTTTGAGCGGGTAACTTAAGGTTAAATGAGGTCAGAAGACTGGTGCCTGATCCAATAGGACTGGTGTCCTCATAAAAGGAGACACCAGAGACCTGGATCTTGCTCTCTCCACCGTACAAGAACACAGCAGGAAGATGTCACATGCTTGCCAGGAACCAAATGGTCCAGCACCTTGACCTTGGACTTCCAGCGTCCAAAACTGTAAGAAATAAATTTCTGTTGTTTAAGCTCCCAATTTATGGTATTTTGGTAATAGCAGCCCAAACGGGCTAAGACATAAGTATTCTCATGAAGAAAAAAATAAATTTAACCCAAAGAATAGCATAAAAACAAACTGATGAAGAAATATGAAGCATTTCCACAGATCCTGGAGTAAAAGATAGAAAAGAAAAAAACAATGATGAGAGAAAGCTGTGACGTGAGGACCTAACCTACACCTAAGAGGGAACCCCAGAAAGCAAAAACAAAGCAAGGCAGATGCAGTGTTCAAAGAGATAACAGATAAGTGTTCCCTGAAGTCAAAATATGCCTAATATAAGTCAAACACAGAGAGCAGGAATGGAAATATACGATAATGACAGTTGGGGGTTTTTTTTGTTGGTGGTGGTTGGTTGGGTTCTTCTCAAGGATAGGGGGCAGGAGATCTTTATACGCTGAGAAACAGGGTATCAACAAAGACAAAAATTAGGCTGGACTCAGACTATTCCTCTGCAACACGAAATTTTTTTTTTAAAAAAAGCAAAAGACAAGTTGTTATTTTCTGAATGAAAACAAAATAAAAACATTTTCAAATAGGCAAGAATTCAGAAAGTGCCTCATGGGTATTAAACAACCACTAATATCCCTACACACATAAAGAGCCCTCGCAAATCAATAAGTAACCTCGCCTTCCTGTACTTTCTCATACTCCGGGATGAGACTCGTGCTCTCGTCCATGCCTTGGCCCTGCTGCTCAGGAACGCCTGGCATCCCTTCTGTATTCCGGCAGGGACTGGAGTCTGACGCTCCACACTTTCCTCCTGCCGTGAAGACCTCTTACTTAGATGGCTCAGCATTTCAAAGGCCTGGGGACCGAGTGGAGGCAACGTTTCTCCGACCACCGCTCCTTTCATGTACACCCCTCTGAGCTGGCGTTCCAAAGGCTGAAAGCCAGCCCAGACCCACCTCTCCCCTACAGCCCACCATCACGACCACCAGAACCTGAGCCTTCTGCCACTCAGCTTCTGCTCCCTCTCTGCTCTCTGAAACAGCCTCTGTGCCCACCAGGATCATCTCGCCCGTCACCACACACCCAGCCTCACGCCACTCAAATGCATTCCCTCGCATTGTATCTAGACTCTTGATGACCTGGTCCCCTGCCTCCTCGTGGGGCCACCCCTCCCCCATCCTAGACACACATGGTCCTTGGCTCTTCCTAAGACATGCCTGGCTCCCTATTGGTCCTGAAGCTCTGTGGTGCATCGGCTGGCATGGCCTCGCTCTGACCTCTGCAATGCCCAGCTCAATGCCCACCCCCTCCACGACCCGTGTCCCAAACCACCAGGCTAGACGGGGTGTTCTCACGCCAAGGCTCTCAGTGCACCCGTTCATCAGAGCCCCATCAGATGGCCATTTAGCTGGACAATTACTCAAGGGCAGCAGTGCCCTTCACTTCACCACCCCTGGTCCCTGCCCAGGTTCTTGGCCAGTGGGGGTAATGAGTGATAAGGTCACGGTCACTGAATGCCTCTCACAATATCCTTTTACTCTTTTGCTGTTCAGGACGTTGTGCACCTGGGCTTTCAAAGTCTGGAGTGCCTCCATGCAGGGAAAGCTTCACGCCCTGACACCTGACGAGGTGGACGTGTGTGAGCACAGCCCTGACACCTGGCTAAGTTTGGGGGGTTTTCTGCCTTAGGCTTCTCGATTGAAAAGCAGGTGAGCACAGACTACTTCCCGTTATGGGGACAAAACTGCAAGATGCTGAGTCTCTGCTTCCCCTGGGCTCCGCAATCAGTCACCCACGCTGGATTAGACACAGGGGCCTGTGATGCAAGACAGGACAGGGAAGTCCCCCTTGGGTGGCAGCGGCAGAAATTCCCTTTCCACAATCAACACGCTGTGTGGTTTGGGGCATTTTCTGCAGCGTCCCGGCCCTGAGTCTGGTTCTCAACAACTCTCAGCAACGGTGACCCACATTCTTTAATAAACAAACGCCTTTTCTTCCTAACTCAGCCAGGAGTAGCTTCTCTGCTGGAAACTGAGAACCTGAGTGATGCAACAGACGTAATCTTGACGGCCAAGAATTTTGAAAGTGGTCTATTACAAACCCGGTTAGTACCATGGTTACAAAGGAAGTGCAGTTCTGAAGGGACAAGCAGAGTTTCATGTTTGTCCCCAAAATGTCCGAGTACAATTCCAGAAGAGGAGAGCTGTGCACAGGGCACTTGGCAATGCTGGCATAAGGACCACCTCTGGAGATGAACATCCCAGGACGAAGTTCACCTACCCTTTACAAGGTGCTCTCACTACCAGCCTCCCCTTGTTACACTGATACACTCTCCGCAAGAAGCCCCTGGTTTCCTTTACATCCCCAAGCCAAGTGCAAGGTTACCTCATAAACATGTCCACTTTTATACATTCACGGTCACTAGTGCCTCTTCCACTCATGAGTTCACCAGCATCTCCCAGATCCCGGGAGCACAGGGTGGGGTGCAGTGCTCTGGGGTAGGGGACGTGGAGCTGGCTTTCTGGTGCAACTTCACGTTCAAAGACTTCGGGCAGTTTCAGAGCTAGCTCTGCCCCACGCTGAGTCCTGCACTAGTGCATAAACTGCACTTGGAACAGACAGCAGACCTGACTCCCTACTAGGTCTATTCCTTTTGCTCTCACCTTTGTGCTCTGTCGCCTGTGCTTAGTCATGCTGGCTCTGCACCTTTTGTAAAAGAATGTTGCCTACAGCCTGAAATATACAGGATAGCTCATTCTCCAGGCCCTGACCTTTAAAGGTGTGACACTTTTCCATCCACGTAGAGATAAAAAGTTGCAAAACAGAAAACAACAACTGTCTTGTTGGAGGTTTATAGGAACATTGTGGCCAGACCTGCTCAGACAGCTGCAAGGACAAAGGATTCTGGCAGGAAGAAGTTTCCAACAACCAGCCACACTCCCTCCCCTTTTAGTATAAAAGAAGCCTGAATTCTAACTCACGGAAGACAGTTCTTTGGGACACTAGTCCACCTGCACCGTCCTCTTGGTCTGCTGGTTTTCTGAATAAAGTCACTGTTCCTCACCCTAACACCTCACCTCTGGGTTGACCGGCCTGTCATGCAGAGAGCAGTATGAGCTTGGACTCAGCAACACACTGTCCCAAACACACAGAGAGAATGTCACCCACCTTCAGCCCTTTCCTTGTCCCTCTTAGCAGTAAAGCACGACCTCTGATCAACTACATCCTTCTGCCGTCAATCTCAGGAGCGAGGTCAAGTGCAGCCCCCAGCACCACTGCCTGGGAGGGAAGAGAAGCTGGGTCTTACCTGCCTGTGCAGCTGTGATTAGGGCCGTGTTGCCCTCGCTGTCCTGCCAGTTGACGTCAACGTGGGGGCAGTCTGCTAAGACCACCACAGTATCCACAAAGCCGTGGTAGCAGGCGACAATGAGGCCGGTCTAGAAATGAAGAGGGAAGCAGGTCAGAGGGGAAGAGCAAGCATCACCACCCAACAGCAGCATGCATCCCCTGCCCTGCTGGGCACGACGGGCAGGAGTGAGGTGAGGACCCAGTCCGGGTGCTCAGCACCAGGTTAGAGCAGCTGGCCATGGTCCATTCGCAGGTGTGTGCTGAGCGCTGCGAAGAGCGAGGTGCTATGCTTGGAAATTCAGGGACAAAGACCCCGCCCTCGGGGTGTTCCATTCTAACGGGAGGAAGAGGCATCAACTACAGACCTAAGATGTAAGTGTGCTATAAAGTAGACTGGATCAGGGCAGTTGTGAGCCCCGGGGCCACGCGGCTCAGTCGGGAACAGGTGCTGGGGCGGGCTCGCTGAGATGGGGCGCTGGGCACAGACCAAGGAGGTGGGGGAAGACGCCAAGGGGACCTGGAGGGGGAGGGGCAGGCAGAAGGCCACGCCTGGCTGCCCAGGGACCAGCCTGGAGGCTGGTGACCACAGGTGGCCTCAGTGGCCAGAGCAGGACTGGAGTTTGCTCTGAGCGAGATGGGGAACGTTTGGGGCAGTCCGCTGTCAATAGTTTGCATCAATTCTGGCTGCTGGGTGGAAAACAGACTCTAAGAGTGGGAGCACGGAGACCAGGTGGGGCGGTGGTGACCCCCTTTCCTGGCACACAGCCCCTAAAACCCTCAGAGTTTGCTTTTTGGATGCTAACGAGATGACTCTTGGTGGCTTCAGGATGGGGGCTGGTCTCTAGGAGAGCTTATTAGAAGGTTAGATCTTTAAGCTCCACTGCCCCTCCCACCCCTACTCCTACCTCTGGGGTGGGGAGGAGAGGGTGGAAAACTGAGTCCAAGGACTAATGGCCAATGATGTAATAGCTGAGCAAATCATACCTACTTGATGAAACCCCCATAACATCCTAAACAAGGGGGTTCAGAAAGCTGCTGGGTTGGTGAACATACAGAGGTGCCAGGAGAGAGCATGGAAGCCCCGCACCCCTCCCCCATGCCTGGTCCCGTGCTTCTCTTTCATCTGGCTGTTCCTGAGTTACAGACCTTATAATAAAGCAGCAGCAGGATGTAAAGCACTTTCCCAAGTTCTGTGAGTCGTTCTAGCAAATTACTGAACCCGAGGGGGGGCTGCGGGAAATCCCAGATTTATAGCCAGTCAGGCAGAAGGTGGCCCGTGGGTCCTGTGACTAGCATCTGAGCTGGGGGCAGTCTTGGGCGACTGAGCCCTTAACCCATGGGGTCCTTGCTGACTCTAGATAGTGTCAGAATTTAATTGAATTTTTAGACACCCTGCTGGTGTCGGAGAACTGGTGTGGAAAAACGACATGGATTTGGTGTCAGAGAAAACCCCAACGCTTGACATCAGGAAAAAGAAAACACCACAGGGTGTTTTTTTCTGCAGATGCTGGACAGGCGATGACAGTGGTCATCATGCACCAGGAAGCAGGACGAGAACCCCACGTGCTGGCACCCTGACCACAGATTTCTAGCCTCCAGAACTGTGAGAAATAAATTTCTGTTGTTAAGCTGCCCATTTCACGGTATTTTGTTATAGCATCCCAAGCTGATTAAGTCACCTTGTCACAAAGGATTCGGTGAGATCCTAAAATTCAACCCAGGGTAAGAATTCAAGATCCAGAGTTAATGATCAAGAGACTCTGAGCCCTGCCAGCTGCACCCACCAGCGCTCGGGGACGCAAACCTTAAGTTTAGGGCAATCCCACAGTGGCCCAGCTCTATTTTTACCAGATTTTTAATAAGAATGTAATTGTTCATGGAATGAGGAGAGGGCATGGGCAACCCCTCACGCTTATCTCAATAAGGCTCCCAGTTGCCCGCCCAATATATTAAATGTCAAATAATAGAATTTTTAAAGTTTTAGAGAATACCATTCATTTTTTAACACTGACATACATACTACAGCAAAGTGAACTGTATAATTCTGTGACTATAGTAAAGGCTATCTAATACCTTCCTGCCTGTGCATTCTTTGAAATAGGTCATTCTATCTACAGAATGAAATGTTTCACAATAATTTAATTTTAAGGAGAAACAAGCATGGAGTCAGCCCAGGCAGGCTCTACTTCTAAGTTTTCAGTATCTCTGATAACCAGAGGTCACTGCCACCAACACCTGCATCCTCCCAGCTAACTTGTCAGCTCACTGCTACATACATGGTCCAGAAAACTTGGGATTCCCCGCATCGTAAATGCTGCAGTCTCACTCTGAGTTTCTTTGGATGACAGTATTTCTCGAATATTCTACAATCATTTCCTGACTTATAAATGAGGCATGTTGTACAAAATGTAGCCACTTCCTTTTTATATAATTCCACAAGGAGCTCATAGTTACTACAGAAAACAAATCCAGAAACATATATTAGAAAAAAAATTTTCAGTCCAGACACACAATCTCACACACACACACACACACACACACACACACACACACACACACACTTTTAAAAAAAATTTTAAACCAAAACACAGGATTATTTCCTATATGTTTGTCAGGAATATACAGCAACATCTACCAATAAAAGTAATTCCGTGTCAACATTTCCAGCGGCTGTGGGGTATCATACATATTGCAGAATCTTAGTTATTTAATGGATCCCTATTCTTGGACTCTGAGATTTTTTTCCTGTTTTTCTCTATTATGAGTCAAACCTGCAATGAAAATTCCTAGAGCTGAGGCTGTGTGCATATCATTTCTTATTTTCTCAGAGGACATTCTTAGAAGCTGTATTTCTGGATTAAAGGAAAGAGTTATTCTGAAAGTTTTTTAACACATATTTCAAACTCACCCTACAGAAACATCTCAAAGGACATCTACTTTCACCAATCCTGCCAACCCAACCATTAGTTACGGATTCCAGGGAATTCCCTGGTGGTCCAGTGCACTTTCACTGCTGAGGGCCCAGATTCAATGCCTGGTCAGGGAAATAAGGTCCTGCAAGCCACGTGGTATAGCCAAAAAAAAAAAGGATTCCGGTTAAAAGGAAGACTTCCCTTTGGCAGGTAATAAATAAAGGGATGCTCTCCGGGGCTCCTGAAGTTCCTGGTTCTTTTGGAATCAGCCTCACCTCCACTTCTTCCTATCCCAATCAAAAGGGGATCTGTTCTAGAACCACAGCCCCTTCCAGCCCCTAAGGTAAGCCTTCCCTAAATGTGAAGTAAGCCCCTTCTGATGGTGGCCTTGGAAATCTTAGCATAACCTTAGGTCAGAAATGAAGATTATCAGGAAAAAAACATAGATAATGCAATTTAAGGACTCAGGACAAAATGGTATTGAACACAGAAGTAGTAGCTCTAGTCTCCACAGAGACTTCCATTACTACTAAAAATCATTACCTTTATTACCTATTTTCTGGGAATCTGTTCCAAACGGCTGACATTTCCTTTTTTTTTTTTTTGCGGTACACGGGCCTCTCACTGTTGTGGCCTCTCCCGTTGCGGAGCACAGGCTCCGGATGCGCAGGCTCAGCGCCCATGGCTCACGGGTCCAGCCGCTCCGTGGCATGCGGGACCCTCCCAGACCGGGGCACGAACCCGTGTCCCCTGCATTGGCAGGCGGACTCCCAACCACTGCGTCACCAGGGAAGCCCTGACATTTCCATTTTTAACACTGGTGTTTAGCTATAACTTAAACTCTGTTTTGGCTGGGTCATCTTGGTGCCCCCGACAGGAAGCTGGGAGGGGAGCTACAATCTTTAGCAACCCCTGACCATGGCCTCCCAAGACCATTCAACAAAGGACCTGTCACAAAGGAAAGTACTGTCCACCCGCCGAATCATCAGAAACCCACTAGCACGTGGTTCCCTGAAGCCACAGACAGCTTATTTTTTAAATTACAAACAAAGCATTCATGAGAACAAAATATTATTATTAAGGGAAAAAAAAAGTAAGGTACCTACAAGTGGAAGCCCCCATTTAGAGGTCAGCTAGAAACTCTAGGCCCTCGAAATACAGCCCTAATTTTCAAAGCCTACATACAGTGGAAAAGTCAGAGCAATGATAACAGAATAAACTTGAGATGTTTCTGCTTCAAAATTGTAAGCATTTGTACATGAAAAACCAAAGATAAACAAACCAAAGCCCTATTCCTTGTAGGAAGAAAGGATGATATAACACTAGGATTCAAACAACATCATTTATTACATTAACAGATTAAAGGGGAGGGTGAAGAAAGAAGATCATCTTCTAAGTGTGTTAAACCTCTCAATACACACACACACAGACACACACACTAGCAAATGCACAGAAACATCTGGAAGGATTGCACCAAAATACTGAATTAGCATCCTCTGTAGAAGAAAGGGGAATAGAGGTCTGTTAGTTTTATGTGTACCCAGATATTTGGTCAAACGTTACTCCAGGTGTTTCTGTGACAGTATTTTTGGGATGATATTAACATTTAAATCAGTAGATGCTGACTAAAGCAGATTACCCTCCATGACGTGCGTGGGCCTCATCCACTCAGTTGAAGGCCTGAACTGAAAAAGAATGACACCCCCCCCCGCCCCCGCAACCAGGAAGGAATTCTCCTGGCAGACTGCCCTTGGACTCAAACTACACCTCTCCCCTGGGTCTCCAGCCTGCCAGCCACCCTGCCGATTTTGGACTCGCCCAAGCTTCCACAATTGTGTGAACCAATTCCTTAAAATAAATGTCTCTATCCCCCTATATACAGAGATACAGATATAAATGGACAGCTATGGATAAATCTCACTAACTAGCTGTATCTCTCTAAGAATCAATATATGTATACATGCATCTATCTAACCATGTATATCTCTATATGTCTATAGATACACACCACACAAACACTCTCTACTGGTTCTAGCTCTCTGGTGACCCCTGATTAATACAGGGTAGTTGGGGAAGGAACACTTCAGAGAACTAATTTCACTTTTCACTCCATTTTGGTACCATTAGAATTCTTTAAAGCAAAGCCATATTCGTGAGGAACTTACACGATTTTACTTCACAATGAAAAACAAGAAAGAAAACACGGTGTTTAACAAGAGTCTCATGAGGAAATACAGTTTTATAACAACAACTGTAAACAACTAAAAAAAAGAACCATCTGCGAAGAGGGGAGGGGGGCAGTGGGCAAAAGAAACAGATTGTGACAAACCAGGGGGACACTGCGGCACCCAGATGCACGTACAAACCCCACAGCCATATGGCACAATAACGGAGTAATTCCCCTGACCATACAGAAGAAACAGGACAGTGTCCATTTCCAACTGTAAGGAAAAACTCTACCATTCATTGTACAACTTTTAGGTTCAGAACCGAGAGTACACTCAGCTACTTGAAAATTGATTTCTATGCCTTTCTCCATAATAATACCACCGACGGGGGCAGGGAAAAGTTTATGTGACTTTATGAAAGAACCTGAGAATTCTGGTCTTCTTAAGCTACACTATGTTTCTAAAAGGTGACCATGCGTCACCGCTACTGTGGGCATAATTTGTTGGGTAAAATGTGTTAGCCATTGTTTCAATAATCTCATTTATGATTGACCACCATGACAAGAAAGTAAAATTCCAGGATGAAAATTTGATCTATGTTGGTTACTGCCAGGTCCCCAGCTCTGAGAACATACCCTAGCTGATATATACTTGTTGAATAAATGAACGAGGACTAGAGCTTTGGTAAAGTTTCTTCCTAGATGGTAAGTGGATCTGAACTTTGCACCATCGCATTCAATGGCGAGGGCATGGCCGGGACCCTCTGGGCAGCAGGCACTGCCCAACCCCAGCCTGGCACGTACACTTACGGGCATCACTCCTGCACATTTGGTGGAAGGCAAAAGAGCCCAGCAACTATCACAGTAACAATGCCTGAACTTGCGGACTTTAAATAATTCTCATCGAAACTATCACTCTGTAAACGTGGCTTTGGTGTTATGTATCTCATAAAACATTTTGCAGGGAGTTCCCTGGTGGTCCAGTGGTTAAGGACTCCACGCTTCCACTGCAGGGGACCCCGGTTCCATCCCTGGTCAGGGAACTAAGATTCCCACAGTGCCGCACAGTGCGGCCAAAGAAAACCCAACAAACAAAACAAACAAACCAATAAAAACACTTCTGCAGATGTGTGTGACAGGACGTTTTACTCTGAGGATTGTTTCCGGGTTCCTTGAGACATGTTTACAACTGGGATAGCTGATGAGGTCAAGGGGCTGCTGGGAGGTAGTCAGCAAAGCCCATAATCTCAGGAGGACTGTTGATGAGCCTGAAAATCTGTCAGACGGACATAATAAAACAGCTACTAGGCTGGCCTTCTAGTACTAAGGCTGCAGCAAAGTTTCCCTCTGTTAACTTTAAAGGTGATGCAAATTAATACCGGGACTTAAGAAAAGGATATTCCACTGGGGGATGAAGATGCGAATCCAGCATGAAAATAAATTATACCATCTGATCACGGCAAATACAATGGTACAATTATACCATTTGGTCACAGTAAGAGGGATGAGGTCCCCATGAGGGACTGGATTCCTGGTTCAGCCTTGCTCTGTGATGCAGACACACAGACCAGCGCAAGACTGACTTGGATTTTCCATTCTGAAAGTCTTTTGAAAACACCTTCCGACCATCTAATTAAGCTGTTCTCCCACTGAGATTCTAAAGGGAAGGGGTATCTTATAAAAGCCTTAATAATTCTATTTTCCCATGACATCAGTTCATTATTTCAATGTATTACAGAAAAAATGGTGGGTAATGAGGCTACAAGCCCAGCTCCACAGGCGGAAATCCTTTCCATGGGCCTAACCTCGAATGATCGTGAGAGAGGGCGCCCCCTGTAAGGTGGAGAATCCTAAAACACGCGGCTTGTGAGGAAGCCCACCGTTGCTGCTCTTCAACATCTCACTGAACTATGAAATGGTGTTGTGAAACCCTTCCCGGCTGAGTCAGGGTTGTCGAATGAACCCAACAGCAAAGCCCAAACAGCAGACTTCCCCTCTGCAGTGTCTCCCCAGGCATTCAGATTTGCATGCAATTTACATGCTATGACATCTATTTCCCTTTGAACACACACAAGACTCTTGGAGGTGTGATTTTTAGTATCTTCAGCTGGATTACTCTCTGCACTATGCCATTAGAAGTTCAGAGGGTGAAGGGCATGTCCAGGTCTGGTGCGGAGCGGTTGGGCCTGGGGGTGACCACTTGGCCAGCAGGCAGGTCCCGAGGGGGTCATCGCACTGCAGGGTGTGGCCAAGCACCTCTCAGCAGACAGCTCACAGCGAGGAACCCCACGGAGCGTCCCATGTACACCTTGTGCAGTAAACACTTACCATGGGCTGAGCTGTGCCAGGGCCCATGTCGACACTGGGGAACCAAACAGAACCAGGCACAACACCTAATCACCGGCTGGCACCAGATACTACCGACCCCGCGGCGCACTTCAGCAAGTGCGCAGGCGTGTTCATCGTGGAAAAAAAAAAATCCAATACTGAAAAAAACTAAAACAGAAAGTAATACAACAAACACCCATGTCTCATCGGCTACAGTAACAAAAGCTAATATTTTGTCATAATTTCTTCAAACTTCTGTCCAAAGTCAACATTCCAGAAGTAATTCCCTTATGTACCTTTCTCCCCAGAAGCAACCACTATTTGGTGCTGATGGGTTAACCTTCCTGATTTTGCTTTTGATTTTTTACTCTGCATGCATACACCTATACACAATACATAAAACGTAAAGTACTATTTTGTATTTTAAGTATTTATGGAAAATAGTATTTCCACGTACATGTGAGCCTGCAACTTGAATTATTCAGTGCTGGATGGGTGATCTTTCCACATCGTGACTAGTATAGTACCTCCAGAGGTGGGTCCCTCACTAGTCATTTATCCCTTAAACTTACGGACACTTAAGTTGCTTCCAAATTCCCCCAATTGTAAATATGGAGCCCTGGAATGAAAACTTTGATCTGTATCTCCTGATGCACCTAGGCTAGGGCAACCTTGGAATCCGTGCCTAGGTCAGAGTTTCTGGACCACAGAACTATTTTCCTTTGGGGGCCTTTGATAGCTCTTGAGTTTGAGTGGCGGTCCCCTGTAACGTGAGACGTTTAGCTGCATCCCTGGCCTCTACTCACTAAAGGCCAGTAGTATCCCTCACTCTCATTTATGACGACCAAAAATGTCTCCAGACATTGCCAAATGTCCCCTGGGGGGCAAAATCGCCTCTCTGGTGAGAACCCCTGTGATAAGTGGACTAGCTGTGGGTAGAACATGTACCAAAATGCTCTCCAAAGTGACTGCAACTACCTAAACGCCCCCTTCAGTGTGTGAAAGTTACAATTCTCTTCTTTCTCATCAATACCCAGTACTGTGAGTAAACAGCGACTTTTCAACCTTCACCAACTGCATGCGTATACGTTGTTATTGTGTTTTTGACTTGCATTCTCCTGACTAGCAGTCAGATTGCAGATCTAATCAATATGTGTATTGGCCATCTTCAGTGAATAATTTATGTCCTCTGCCCAATTCCTATTGGCTTCTTTTTCTTATTGATCAGCCTGAGTTCTTTATATATTTGCGGTCAGCACTAACCAACAGAAATATAACGGGAACCACAAATGTAAGCCACATAGTTAAAACTTTCTGGTGGCCATGTTAAGAAAAGTAAAAAGAAATGGGTGAAATTTATTTTAATAATGTAATATTTTATTTAACCCAACATGGCCAAAATATTATGATTTTAACATGTAATCGACATTACAATTTTTCATGAGACATTAATGAAACAATAGGTCCTAAGAAGATGCCCTAAGACGTGCTTAAATTGCCAGGAATAGGTTTTTGTCGCCTAGAAAGGGGCAAAGGGAACTGCTGTGGAGAGTTGTTGCCTCAATAATGTCAAGCTATAAATAATAAATGAACTCAGAGTCTAGCAGCAAAATAAATAGCGGGAAGCTCACCACCTCGTGTGTTCTGCTGTCCTGAGTAAGCCTTAGGATCCTTCCAAAATGTCATTATGGACATTCTCCATTCTCTTTTCACCTGTGCTATTGTTGGCATGTAGAGGGTGCATACCCACCCAAGTATGTGATGGGCCAGGAAGGAGCCGGTGAAGGCACGCAACAAAAACTAGATACACAACAAAAACACAAGGACAACTGGTTGTGGTCATAACTAACTGTTCCCACATTATCTACTCCTCCCGCCACGTGGTAGAATTGCGTTTATCACTCCTTTTGGACCTCCGACTGGACTCTCTGATCGGCTGGTGAAATGCAAGCAAAATGGCATGTGTCAGTTCCAGGCACAAGTTTTAAGGAACAGTGCAGGACCTGACACGTTCCCTTTTCTTTTTCTGCCTTGACTCTCCCTGAAGCTGAGAGCCAGAATGTCTCAGGAGCCTTGGTGTGTGCAGGCACAGAGCCCAGAGCCCCACCATCACCTCCAGCCAACCTTCAAGAGCGTGAATGAACAAGAAGCAGGATTTGGTTATTTTAAACGCCAGAGATTTGGGGCTGTATGTTATCACAGTTAACATACCCTATCCAAACATAACTTATTATATAATATGCATAGTAGTGTACATTTATAAATATGTCAATAGTTACTCTTTATTTTTTCCTTGGAAAGAACTGTTCTTTAAGATTATGTCTTTGCTACTTGATTGGGCATAAAACTTACTTTCCTTTGTAAAAATGACAGGGATAGGAACTTTAGGGTTATCTTTTTAATTTCCCTCTTAGCTTGAAAAATAAAAATTTGGTAACCATGTCATGCCACATATTCCAAAAACATCTTACACGAGGCCAGTCCACCAACCGGGGAACCACTGTTCCATGGGTACCATTTAGTGCCTGAGCGTGGTGCCACCCAGGGCTTCTGAACTAAGTCCCTATGGTTGGGTTCTCCCCAGAGCCATCCCTTGTCCCTACCCCTACCTCAGTTTCCTTGCCTCCAAGCCTCTGCAGGTCGTGCAGGCACCTCTGCCTGGGGTGCCCTTCCTCCCACCCTCCAGCCCCCATCACCCAGCCTGCCTGTCGCACGTCCGATTCTCCTCCACATCTTGGTTCACCCCTTTTCTACCCATCTTCTGATGCTCTCATTGGGCTTTCCTGCACACTCCATTCCTCACTGGGAAGTAAGCTCCAAGTGGAGAAAGACCACATCTTTTTAACTTTTCCCCAGTGCCCCATGTCTGCAAGACACTCAATAAGCATTTACTGAATGAATGAAACGCCCCTGAGATGTGTCAGAACCTCCCACCTCGAGCAAGTACTCAACTTACTCTCAACCGAGGTGCTGACACACGATGACATGAGCTCCGGGCTTTTTATCTTACTTCCACCTTCAAGTAAGGAAATGACCTGAGGTCCCAAGAAAACCTCAAAGAAGACAGTTGCCTTTAGTGTGGTAAGTATCGCTCTAAGCTGGTGCTTTTGATTTGGGACTGAATAATAATAGGCATGAAAACAACAGCTACATTCAAAGAAAATGAAAGCCGTTGGAAGGATTCATTTTAGGGACATCAAAAGTACATCAAGGGATCTGTACCTGCAAAAGCCTGAAAACAACCCAAATATACTATACATGGAGATGACGGGCTAATGAAACACACACTCTATGTGGCACTATGTCACCCCCAATAGGAATGAGGCTAAAATTCATGAGCTGATGTGGAAAGATCTTCACAGGGTAGCATTAAGTAAAAATAATAATAACCACAGGTCAGAACAGTGTACATTCAGCCTTTCGTATCCACGGGTTCCACATCCTTGGATTCAACCAACTGCGGATGGAAAATATTTGGGAAAAAATTCCAGAAAGTTCCAAAAGGAAAACCTGAATTGCTGTGTTCTGGCAACTATTTACATAGCATTTACGTTGACTTAGATATTATACATAATCTAGAGATGATTTAAAGTATATAGGAGGGGGACTTCCCTGGTGGGGCAGTGGTTAAGAATCCGCCTGCCAATGCAGGGGACACGGGTTCGAGCCCTGGTCCAGGAAGATCCCACATGCCGCGGAGCAACTAAGCCCGTGCGCCACAATTACTGAGCCTGTGCTCTAGAGCCCGCGAGCCTCAACTACTGAGCCCGTGTGCCACAACTACTGGAGCCCAGGTGGCTAGAGCCCGTGCTCCACAACAAGAGAAGCCACCACAGTGAGAAGCCCGCGTGCCACAATGAAGAGTAGCCCCCGGTCGCTGCAACTAGAGAAAGCCCGCGCTCAGCAACGATGACCCAACGCAGCCATAAGTAAATTAATTAATTAAAAAAAAATAAAGTACATAGGAGGATTGTGTAGGTTCTATGCAAATACTACATGATTTCATATAAGGGACTTGAGCATCCATGGATTTTGGTATGGGGGGGGCGGTCCTGAAACCAGTACCCCTCGGATACCAAGGGACAACTGTGTATGATATGACCTCTTTTAGTGTGAACTTCTAAAATGTGTGCATGGCTCTTGCAATGGCACTGTTCATAAAAGATCTTTTATTTTTCTGAAAGAGGATATAAGAAATTTAACTGGCCACCTTCAATCCACAAACTGTGAGAGAGGAGCCTTCAAAGTTGTATTATGTATTTGGGATCTGTTTCAACGTCCTTTCGAGGCACTCACTTATTTTCATTATACAAATAAAGTAATATTGGCAGTGAGGTTACAGGGGATATTTAATTTTTATTCATGCTTTCCTACTTTAAATAAAGAGATGCCTAATAAACTGTTTTAAATAAAGAAATAAACATTACTAAAGATAAAACATATACAATTCTATCAGCAGAATTCTTTCAGCAGCAGGGCTTATCTTTAGATTAGAAGTAGAATAAATTCAAGGTTGTCATAATTCAAAATAATTTCCCTATGGATTAAATTTTGCATAAAATGTGAATTTTACTATCACTAGATTTATAATCTTAGATTGTTAGTGATTTTAGGAAACTACTTTGTTCAACTATAGTCTCTTTTCAAATCCAGTTTTTTATACACACACACACCCACACACACACACACACACACACACACACACATCTCCAAATACTTCTAATTCTAATTCATTTATATACTCCTAATGCAAAGGGTATATATCTCAGAAGATTGTCTAATTTTCCCAATAATGACTGTGAGTTTCAGATAGTCCCCTTACAAGTATTCAGTGCTGGAAAACCACACCTGTTAACTAACAGCTGACCTGAAGGCAGGTCAATTGTCATCAATAATAACACGTTCCTCTCACCATTTATTTACTTAATCTTTTTGAAGTCAGCCTTGGAATTTTTACAATGGATACACAAAGCTCAACAGAGACCATTGAAGAGAGAGAACAGTTGGAAGAGCAAAATGTAGAAAACCAAATGGAGCAGAAACCACCCTCCCCGATGAGAACGAGCTCCACGGGGTGTGCTGCCCTAGCACCTATCCACACACCAGCGGCCTGGTCTTCCAACCCTAGTCAAGCCTTCAGCTCATACAGCCCCAGCCAACATCTGACAGCAACCTCACGTAGAGACCTTGGGTCAAAACTGCCCAGCCAAGCTGCCCCTGAACTCCTGAGCCTCGGGAACTGTGAGTGAAAATAAATGCTAATTGTTCTTTTAAGCCACTATATTTGGGGGTGATGCCATGCCGCATTAGATAAGTTAATACAAACACCAACAAGTCCCAAGGATAGACTATCCAAAATCCAGTCACAGTCTTCTGAAGCCCACAGGTACTGAGACAAGTTATTTATTTATTTATTTATTTAACATCTTTACTGGAGTATAATTGCTTTACAATGGTGTGTTAGTTTCTGCTGTATAACAAAGTGAATCAGTTATACATATACATATGTTCCCATATGTCTTCCTTCCTGCGTCTCCCTCCCTCCCACCCCTCCAGGTGGTCACAAAGCACCGAGCTGATCTCCTTGTGCTATGCGGCTGCTTCCCACTAGCTATCTGTTTTACGTTTGGTAGTGTATATATGTCCATGCCACTGTCTCACTTTGTCCCAGCTTACCCTGCCCCCTCCCCATATCCTCAAGTCCATTCTCTAGCTGGTCTGCGACAATTTATGTTAATAAATTCATCCTGAGAACTGGATCCTTGGATTCAGGTTGAATATAAGCTTATATAAAGAAATACATAATTAAATAAAATGTACTAGTATTTCATTAATACTCAGCCATTGAAGAGCTACTACTAGATATTATGCTAGTTACAAGAGAGATATAATTAATGCTACAAAGCAGCTAAGGAAACTTTCCTTTTGGGCTTAAATCAAGACTCATTACATTCTCAGAAGATGTGAGAACAATGCTATTTTTTCCTTCTTTCAAAAATGTTCTCCTTTTGAAATTTAAAAAAGTTAAAGAACATGTTTTTATTATATAATCTTATATGTTATCAAACATTAGTAAAAATGAGGTATATAAAGAATCTGAGTCATGAGGAAAGGCTTAACTTAAAAAATGAAAAATATATATACTTAAACTAGCCTGCAAAATTCTGCATCAACAATGCATGAAAAAAAAAAAACTAGCAAGAAATGCACCAAGATTTCAGTAGAGATTGATTCTGGCTGATGACATATAGGTGACATCTTTTTCTTTATACTTTTCTGTAGTAAAAAGTCCCATTTTTCCTGTCATGAACTTACTTCTATTCAATAATCAGAAAATTTTAAATTTTCAAGGAAGCAAAGTTCTGATAAAGCTTCGCAATCTCCTGCTCGCAGTAAATGGCAAGTTCACAGGCTGGGAGGAAACAGTACAAACAAGAGGAAGCTTCTTATCCCCTTCCGGAAAGAAATGGGGAGGGTTTAAATAAGTTGACCGTCCAGCAAGCAATCAATAAATGAAAAACAAATTGGACGTTTCAGGATCTGTAGATTATGATCAGCTTTATGAATTTCTTACAAAAACCCTCCATAAAGTTTCAGGAAAGAAATCCAAGTTGTCTATTCTGTTGGCCTCAAAGAATTGAAACCCTTGTTGATGTTGAACTTACTCCAAGTGCTTCTCACCCCAAAGCTCCCATCCAGCTGCTCTGCCGTAGACTCTCAGACAACGGTACGTTCTACTCGTGATAATAAAACTCTACAACTGTTTTTTCAAGGCCACTTCTTCCTCAGATATTAGGTCTGTAATGCACAGGTACTGGGTTGGGTCACACAGAAGGTGGCATCACTTAGTACAATCCAATCCAATCGATGGAGGATAAACAACCTGGGTAATTATTCCCCCAAACCATCTACCTACTGTGTTCTGATTGGTTCGGGGCCGACCCTGGCCACTCAAAGTGGGGGTTGCTGGACCAGCAGTAAGCAGCATCGCCTGGGAGCTTGTTAGGAATGCAGACCCTTGGGCCCCAGCCCAGACCTAGTGAATCAGAGCCTACATTTTCACAAGCCCACAGCTGGTCTATAGGACATAAAGTATGAGGGCCCCTGGGGCACAGGCTGGGGCTCTCCGATGGACGGTGATGGTTGCTATCACCACGCCTGGGAGCCTAGGGTACAGACTTCTCGGGCACATCTTCCGGGATCTCAGAAACAGAGCTCAGCTTGCTTTTCCTGTTAATTTTAGTTTTGATTGGTTTTCCTTTTCACGGGGAGGTGTGTCCACTTTCTTGTCATGCCCAGTTCCTGTCATACATGTATCAGATTTTCACCTGGTCCTGGCCCAGGTGCCAAAAGTACCCTCTCAAATGCCCCATGAGCGGTCTTGTTTGCCACCTGTTCCCTGATCCCTCACCCTGAGTCACCCCTGGTCTCACCAGTGTGAATCGCATCCTCTTGTCTGGGCTGGGATGGAGAAGTCACAGAGATAATGTGAGATAGCAAGATTTTGTGGTTTGTAATTTGCCTTACAGATTGACTCTTAGCCCTACAATGTATGTAACAGAACAAACGCGATGGAAAGCAGGGTCCCAGGGGAGGGGGGTGGCACTGCTTCCAGAACTGCCTCTCCCCCAACCGAGCATTCGGTCTCCATCCAACAAGCTGGTACAGATGGTCCACAGGTACCTGCGCTGGGTGTTGAGAAGACAAAGATGAACTTTGGAATCAGACAGTCCTACCCCTTAGGACATTCAGCCCGAGGAAAGAGACAGGAAAGTCAACAGTGATGACAAGCCTTCCCGCAGGGGACAGAGGACAGAGGACTGGAAACAGGTCCAGGCTGGGGGAAGGCACCCACCCAGCTGGGCCTGGTCAGACAAACAAAGGCAGGAATCCCAGGGTGCCAGGGAGGACGGCGACGGTGGTCCAAGTGTCAGACAAGCAAAGGCTGGGAGCTGAGAGCTCCTGGGGAATTGGGGAAGTTACAAGTAGATTCACCTGGCTGCCCACACAGGAGGGGAAGATAGCTCACGAAGTCCTAAGGGTTGACATGGGCTAAGAAGTCTGAATTGCACCTGAAAATAATGGAGAACCACTCAAGGTCTTAAGCGAGATGTGTCATGAGCAGACTTTCCTTCTAAAATGCTGCTTCTCAGGTGAGAGGAGAGGTGGAAGGGGGGAGCCTCCCCATTTTCTTCTTTCTATTTCCAAAATAGTCATTAAATATGTGCCCTCCCCACTCGCCTTTTTAAACTGATTTGGCAACTCCTTTGTGATTTAAGATGTAATTGAAACTGACATCTGTCTGTCTGACTCATGGCTGTCAGGGCGGACAGCTTCAACAGAACATTCTGGGCTTAGGGATGTCTGTGCTTCAGGTGTTCCTTAATGTCTTGCAACTTGATTTTCTCTTTAATGTAAAAATTTTAATTATAACCTTTCCAAATGTGAAGGTTCTTGATACCATTAGTCATCAGGGAGATGCAAGTTAAACCCACACTGAGATACACCCACCAAAATGACTAAAATTAAAAAGACTGACAATACCCAATGCTGGTGATGGTTCGGGGCTCCCCGCAGGTGGGAGTGTAAAGTGGAACAACCATATTGGAAAACTGGCAGTTTCTAATAAAACATACCACACGCCTACCTTACGATCCAGCAATTCCACTCACAGGTATATTCCCAAGACAGATAAAGTCTATATCCACATACAGGTGTGTACAAGGATGTTTAGGGAAGCTTTAAATTGCAAACAACCCAAATATTCGACATCAAGAGACCGGATAAGCAAACTCTGCTATATTCAAACTTAGAAATACCACTCAGCAACCAAAAAGAACAAAATCCTGATACAGGCAACAATACAAACAGATCTCAAACTCATTACATGGAACAAAATAAGCCAGACACAAAAAAGTACATGCTATTTGATTCCATTTAATGAAATCCAATGATGGACAAAATTGATCTATGGTGATAAAAAAACAAAAAAACAGTGAAGGGGATTACTATAGGTGAGAAATTTCTAGGGTAATGGAAACATCATATATATTGATCTGGGTGATATTTATATGTTTATATTCACCTGTCAAAATTCATTGAGCCGTACCCTTAAGAGTTATGCATTTCTCCGTGTGTAAACTGTATCTCATAAAACACAACTTCACCAAAGATGTACAAATGGCCAAAACCACCATGAGATACCACTTTACATCCTAGAAGCCTACTAGGATGGCTACAATTAAAAATAAAACAACAACAAACAGAAAATAACAAGTGTTATTTCTCCACAGGGAAAGCCGTGGAGAAATTGGAACCCTTGGGCACTGCCGATAGGAATGTAAAATAGTGCAGCCACTGTGGAAAACAGCTTGGTCATTACTCAGAGAGCTAAACATAGAATTATCATATGACCCAGCAATTCCACTCCTAGGTGTACACCCAAAGGAATTTAAAGCAGGGGCTCAAACGGATATTTGTACACCTGTGCTCGTGGCAACATTATTCACAATAGCCAAAAGTCAGAAACAACCCAAGTGTCCACTAACAGATGAATGGATAAACGGCACATCCATATAATGGACTATTATTCCTTTAAATTAAGTAATGAAATTCTGAAACATGCCACAACACGGATGAACCTTGAAGACATTATGCTAAGCGAAAGAAGCCAGACATGAAAGACGAATATTGTATGAGTCCATTTGTGTGAAATATCTAGATTAGGCAAATTCATAAAGACAAAAAGTAGATTAGAGGCTACCAAAACTAGGGGGAGGAGGGCATCGGGAGTTCCTGCTTAATGGTTATAGAGTTTCTGCTTGGGGTGATAACCAAATTTTGGAAATAGACAGCAGTGACGATTGCACAAGATCGTGAATGTAATTCATGCCACTGAATTGTAAGTGGGTTACAATGGTTAAAACAGGGATTTTACGTTGTATACTTTACACATGAAACTAGTTCACGGTGATAGAAATCTGAAGGGTGGGGCCTGGGGAGAAAGACTAAGAAGAAATTTAACCATGGTGATAAAAATGCTTTTTATCTTGAGCTGGGGGATGATTACGCAAGTGCATGAATTTGTCAAAAAATCATCCAGGTGTCCATTTAGAATCTATTATGCGCTTTATGTATGCAAATTGTACCTCACTAAACAGCTATGACCACAAAATATGGTTAAAAAGCAATAAGGCATTGATAGCGCTGGGAAGGGTGTGGCGAAGGAAAAGCAGGGCCAGAGATGGGAAACCAATTACAAGCGTCCTCTCAGTCCCCCAGGTAGACATGGCTCCACTGAGTAAGGTGAGGGCCTCGGGAGGCTGAGAGGGAAGCCGACCCCGAACTCACGAGGCAGAATAGATGCATGGATGTGGGAGGGGACGAAAGGACAGGGGAATGGCTTCTGACTTGGGGGCCTAAGAAAATGTCAGTCATCTGCCAAGCAAAGAAACACGGCAAGAAAATCCAGGGCTCTTGGTAAACTAATGAAGGCCCAGAAATCTGCGGCCAACTAAAAGAAGCATCACAGGGACACACAAGATACATTCAACTTGAATCAGAGGTTCACAGTAGAAAGTATAATTTCCAAGGGTACTGGTGCATATGAAGTCGTTTTGTTGGCGTGTTTCAATTTGTTTTCTTCTGCCCAGGAACAAGTGGCCTGACTTATGCCAAAAACAATGTGTTCCCCAGGTACATGCGAAATAGGATCACCGCAGACTCTCCCATGAGTCAGTGAACACAGTTCCTTTTGTACCGAGGCACAGATCTCGGGACCCTCCTCCCCTGCCCTGGCAGCCTCCACCCCCTCCGTCCTCGTTTCATACCTCATACCTGCCCGTCCGGTAAGAAGGGGGAAAAATGAACAATGGGCAGATTTCCAGCGTCATAATCATCCGGATGGCGGAAGCTAGAAAAAACGGGACAAAACATCTACTGGGGGTACAGGGACGAGCCCAGGAAGGCGGCATCGCAGGCAGTGATGAACCTCTGAGGATCCCTTCCACCTGCGGAGGCGCCCGTCAGGACGCCCCCACCCTTGGTCCATCCTGCCTCCCAGAGCCCTCTCCTGAGACATATCCTTCCCCTCAGGCATCCGAGCCATGACCTCTCTCCCTCACCTACTCACTAACCGCCTGTCCTGGGACGAATTGTGTCCCCCCGAAAAGATATACCCAAGTATACCCAAGAGATACCAAGTATATCACAGGTCCCAAGTATATCCCCTGGGACCTGCAAATGTGACCTCATTTGGAAATAGAGTCTTTGCAGATGGAATTAGATTAAGAATCTTGAGATGAGATCATTCTGGAGATTTGAGACACAGACACACAGAGGAGAGAGGCCATGTGAAGATGGCCAGAGATAGGAGTGATGCAGCTAAAGGCCAAGAATGCCTGGGGCCATCAGAGGCTGGAAGAGGCGAGGAAGGATCCTCCCCTAGAGTCTTCGGAGGGAGCACGCACCTGCTGGCACCTTGATTCTGGATTTCTAGCCTTCGGATCTGGGAGACGATGAATTTCTGTTGTTTAAAGCACCCAATTTGCGGTAAGTTGTTACGACAGCCCTAGGAAACTGACACATCGATGCTCCAGCACCACAATCACCCTGCATCCTCGGAGCACCTCTTCCACCTGACCTTCCCCCTCCTCTCCCGCTCAGGATGACACCTGTGGGTCCAGCCTCACCCACCTGCAATGGCAGCAAGAAGCCCCCATCAGATCACCTGCCTCACTCTCCTCCACCCTCTACACTCCTGTGTTCGCCCAGCTCAAAAAAGTCAATTCCTGGGCTTCCCTGGTGGCGCAGTGGTTGAGAGTCCGCCTGCCGATGCAGGGGACGCGGATTCGTGTCCCGGTCCGGGAGGATCCCACGTGCCGCGGAGCGGCTGGGCCCGTGAGCCATGGCCGCTGAGCCTGCGCGTCCGGAGCCTGTGCTCCGCAACGGGAGAGGCCACAGCAGTGAGAGGCCCGCGTACCACAAAAAAAAAAGTCAGTTCCTGCAAATCCCTGGTTACCCTCAGGAAGAAAAGCCCAGGTTGGCCCCTGCCCCCATCCCCAGCCTGAAAGGGCACCATGAATGTCGGAGACACCTTTGTGGTAGAAGCAAGTATTGTTTGGTGCATTTGCAAAAAAAAAGACCCAACCATGCTGTGCAGTAAAATGCGCAAAGTGCCTGGTAATTTGCTCAGTGTTTTTATTCCTCCAGCCACTGGTAACCTCAACTTTCAATAAACGGAAAAATGTGGCTGATTAGGGAAATGAACAGAACGAAAACTCTGTAAATAGAGCCCTGTGACATGAAGGTCGTTCCTTCAAAGTGGCTGAATGCAAAGAGAACAAACCACCTGGGCCACTGGCACCATCAAAGTGCATCATCCCACATCGACAGCAGGGAGACCCCAGGCCTGCCTGAGCTTACGGTTCTCTGGAACACGAGTTCTGAGCAGAGCCCGTCAGCTTTCAGCCCACTCACTACACCAAGTTCCTAATTCCCAACTAAGGAGAATTTTACATTCACAAGAATTATTTACCCACGGGAAGATGGTGCCCTGGCATGGAACACACCTGTAAGTCACAGACTAATGAACAGCGAACACTGATGCTCCCCTGATGCCTCTAATTCATTCTGGTTTCCGGTCTCTTACTTAAGAGTGACATGTGCCTTGGGTCCTTCCAAAATCAGCATGTAAGTTGATCAAATGCTCCAAACACACACCCTCAACATTTTGTCGCTGCTGTTGCAACAGACTTTATTTTTTTAGAACAGTTTTAGGGAATTCCCTGGCGGTCCAATGGTTAGGACTCCGTGCTCTCACTGCCAAGGGCCCGGGTTCCATCTCTGGTCAGGGAACTAAAATCCCACAGACCATGCTGCACGGCCAAAAAAATAAAAATAGAGCAGTTTTAGGTTCACAGCAAAACCGGATGGAAGGTGCAAAGATTTCCCTGTCTGTAATGTTTGGTTTTTGTTTGGTTGTTTTTTTAAATAAATTTATTTATTTTATTTATTCATTTTTAAATGCACTGGGTCTTCGCTGCTGCATGTGGGCTCCCTCCAGTTGCAGAGAGCAGGGGCTACTCTTCATTGTGGTGCGCGGGCCTCCCGTTGCGGTACCTTCTCCTGCTGCAGAGCACGGGCTCTAGGTGCGCGGGCTCAGTAGTCGTGGCTCACAGGGCCCAGCTGCTCCGAGGCATGTGGGGTCCTCCCAGACCAGGGCTCGAACCCATGTCCCCTGCATCGGCAGGCAGACTCTCAACCACTGTGCCACCAGGGAAGCGCTCCCTGGCTATAAAGTTTTGATACCTGAAATGATGTTCAGAGCAAAGGAAGTCCTATGCTACATTCAAATTTCAACAGTGCAGCTATAAAAGCTAAGATTAGCCTTTTATTTATATTATTATTTTTTTTAAGAGTGTAACAGGTTAACACTAAAGCTTTACAAAAAAGAAATGAAAAAGAAATATAGAGTAAATACGTGTCGTAGTTTAAAATGGGGGATTGCATAGAAAAGGAAAGGTGGTCTGAGCACACTCAATTCTTCAGTTAACAAGAGTTTCATTGTTATAATAGTAATATAAATGTCACTTGTTTCCAACTGTTAGAATCAACCAACAGATAAAATCGAGGTGTACATAAGCTTAATTACAGATTAAAGGGAAAAAATGTCATTAATCTTGTCAGTAAAAAGATAAGGAGGGCACAACAAGAGGTGATGGGAGCAGAGGAGGCAGGGAAAGGCCAGGAATGTCCTTCCCTAAAGGAGAAATCCAGAAGTACTGACTAGAGCGGATGGAAAGGAAATGAAGGGTGAAATAAAATACATGTGTAGGTGCCTGACGATTAGCTTTTGTGATCTGTAATGTAAGTGCCTGACATTAAGCTTTTGACTGCTGAGGCATCCACTTCAAAGACACCCATCTCGAATAAACACATTGCCAGCTATTCGACTACAGAAAGAGGCAGGCGGCCCCCGCACATAATGTTCCTCTTTTTAGAAACCTCCAGGTGATCTAGATAGCTGTGGACAGACAGCTTCCCTTCCTGCACTCGAACTCCCACTCTTTCGTTTTAAATTCACCCATAAAGAGTGAACCCTAGGCCCTCACCCTGCCAATAAAGGCAGAACCCCAGGTGTTCGTTTTCCCTCTCTCTCTCCCCCCACACCCCGACGACCCTCACCCCCTCTGCTGTGTGGCCCCAAGCATGCCGTGTGCCCTACAGGTCCTGAAAGTAATAAAACTTGTTCTTTCAAAGTTTGCTGCTGATTGTGGCTGACGTGTGTCTTACAGTCCTACTAAGAACCACAAGGGCTGGTCCAGGCATGACCCTGGCTCTGGTGGGGAAATGTCTGTGGAGGCTGTCACAGGTAGAGTGGGCCCAGGTGAGTGCCCCAGGCGGGCCTAGCCTACAGCATCACTGTCAATAGGCTGAGAACACACAAAGCAACAAGGCATTAGAACCATAAATATGAAGAATTCTGGGTGGGTGTGTCTGATTGGAGAGATGGGGAGATAGAAGAGTGCAATTCAACAAAATCTCCATCTGTCACTGCAGGGAGTCAATGGTATTCTCCCAAACGGATAAATCAATATGCCCATTATGAACAAGTTGTACATCAGCAGGGAGTGGCTGCCAGAAGAAATGGAAGTGGGGGTGGTTATCAGTTCTGGGAAGCAGACAGGACAGGGAACGGTCTGGGGTGAGTAGCTGAGGCTGTTCATACAAGACTATCTGTAAGAGCCTCTTTTCTACCATGTACGTGCGTGACTTTAACTGAAAAGGAGGAAGATGTTCAAAGGTACAAACGTCCAGTTATGAAATAAATGAGCTGTGAGGATGTAATGTACAGCATGGTTACTATAGTTAACAATACGGTATTTTATATTTGAAAGTTGCTACGAGAGAAGATGTTAAACATTATCATCAGAAGGAAAAAAATATGTGCTAATGGGTGGTGATGGATGTTACCTGGACTTGTGGTGGTCATTTCACAAGACAGTGGGCCCTTGGTATCCCCAGGGAATCGGTTCCAAGACACCCACGGATACTAAAATCAGCAGACTCTCAAGTCCCTTATATAAAAATGGCATGGTATTTGCACATCACCCACACACATTGTCCTATATACTTTAAATCATCTCTAGATTCCTTATAATACCTAATACAACGTAAATGCTATGTTAATAGCTATAAATACAATGTAAATGCTATGCTAATAGCTATAAATACAATGTAAATGCTATGGAAACAGCTATAAATACACCGTAAATGCTATGTTAATAGCTATAAATACAACGTAAATGCTATGTTAATAGCTATAAATACAATGTAAATGCTATGGAAACAGCTATAAATACACCGTAAATGCTATGTTAATAGCTATAAATACAACGTAAATGCTATGTTAATAGCTATAAATACAACGTAAATGCTATGTTAATAGCTATAAATACAACGTAAATGCTATGTTAATAGCTATAAATACAATGTAAATGCTATGGAAATAGTTGCCAGCTGGCAACAAGTTCAAGTTTTGCTTTTGGGAACTTTCCAGAATTTGTTTTTCCAAATATTTTTGATCTATGGATGCAGATCTGCAGGTGCTGAACCCGTGGATACAGAAGGGCGACTGTATATACAAATATGTAATCATTATCTTGTACACCTGAAACTAATATAATGTTATATGTCAATTATACCTCAGTTTTTTAAAAATGGGAAGAGGAGAGCAAAATACTAAGAAGGATAAAAAAGGTATATTAAATGGGAAAAAATTAAGCAAATAAGACCCTTGTCATTAAAGGTCAAGGTGTGTTTAAAGAAGAATCTGGAAAACAGATGGGTTAATTAACCAACATTGTTGAAAAGTTGACAATTATGCAGGAAAAATACACACACACACACACACACACACACATTCCATATATCAAAATACAGATCAAAGAAAATTAAGAGCAAAAATAAATATATACATACATATTTACATCCTAAAACAGTTAACTGATCATGAGACAAGGAAGGGTTTCAATAGCGTGATAACAATGAATAAAAGAACAAATAAAAATTTTACTGTACATGAAAACATAATTTCCATTTATATAAAAAATCATAAGCAAAATTAAAAGGACATTTAAAAGCAGCAACCAAAATTAATGACATATACAGGATTATTTAAGTAATCATAGAAATATATTAAATATCAGTGTAAATATACTGAGTACAATATTTTAAATGGACAAATAACAGAAAAATCACTAGTAAACAAATTAAAATAGTAATGAGACACCACATACCTAACAAAAAAGATGGTACTTCAGATATTCACAGAAGATGGATTACTCAGTTAACGGTGCTGGACAAATGCCCTAGCCATTTGGGAAACAAGAAGGTTGGATCTTTACCTCACGTTTTATGCCAAAATGAATCATTAAATAACATACAACCGTAAAAATGCTGCAAGAAAAGTTAGATAACTATTAAATTTGCTTTAAAAAAGCATTTCAAAGCATGATAGCAAAGCCAGAAACCATAAAGAAAAGGACAGATAAATCTGACTAAACAAAAATCTATTCCTTCTCAGCAAACTAGTATAAAAAAAGTAAAATGGCAAATGATAGGAACTTCCCCATTCAGCTATGAAAAACCAGCTTTGATTGATCCATTCTCCCACTGAGAACAGTGAGTAAGACTGAACCATTTGTTTTTAAATCTATTTGGAGGCGTCAGACTTCCCAGACAACCAGGACTTGAGGGCCCAATGTCCAAGAAAGAAGGTGAATGCCCTGAGATAAGCTGCCACTCTCATCCCTTTTCCCATCATGGTATTTGCTGATTCATAAAGGCTAAGAGACTGAGAAACCAAGCAGAGAGCAGCAGCAATGATCAGAGGCCTCAGGCAGAGTCAACCACAGTCTCAAGGGTTAGGGAGACAGAGTGGGAGTTCATGCCTCGCCAAGGGTGACAGGCCTGCTGAACACCCCACGTTTTCTGTGGGAAGCCCAAAGGGCTAGGCCCACAAGTAAGGCAAGCCAGAGACAGGACAGACCTTACCAAGACCTATGTAGCCTACTATCATCTGCCCCACTCTGGCTGCCAGAAGCAAATTAAATCTTCTCTGGTGAAAGACAACACTATCTAGAACTACTTCAATTTTTCATATACAGTGTCTATCATTAAAAACAACAAATTACCAGAGATATCAGGAGAAAGGACCAAGAGAAAAACAGACAGACAATAGAAAACATCTCCAGGAGACACAGATACTGAAGGTATGAGACCATAATTCACATGTAATGACAAAAGGAGAATTTTAGCAGAGAACTGAAATCTAAAGAAGAATCAAAAGTTTTAGAAATAAAGTATATAATAACTAAAACTAAGAATTTTAAAAGGAATTAAGAAGCAGATTAAGCTAAAGAGAGAATTAGTAAACTGGAAGATGAGTTGACCAAAAATGCCCAGACAGGGAAAAAAAGGATGGAAAAGATAGGGGGAAAAAAAACCCGTAAGAGATACATGGAGCATGGTAGAAAGGTCTAATATATGGGAATGTGGTGTCATAGAATGGGTGGGGGGCGGGAAAGAATGAGACAAAACAATATTTGACAAGATTGTGGCAAAGAATCTTCCCAAACTGACAAAAGATATCAAGCCAAAAATTCAAGAAATTCTATAAACCCCAAATAAGATTTAAAAAATACATGCCGGGGCTTCCCTGGTGGTGCAGTGGTTGAGAGTCTGCCTGCCGATGCAGGGGACGCGGGTTCATGCCCCGGTCCGGGAAGATCCCACATGCCGCGGAGCGGCTGGGCCCGTGAGCCATGGCCGCTGAGCCTGCGCGTCCGGAGCCTGTGCTCCGCAACGGGAGAGGCCACCACAGTGAGAGGCCCACGTACCGCCAAAAATAAAAATAAAAATAAATACATGCCAACTTGAAAAACAATGTGGAACATGTGCTAGACAAAGAATAATATCTTAAGCATATTTTTTAAGTTCTTAGAACTCAGGAAGAAAAGACAGATTAACCCAAAAAAAAAAAAAAAGAGAGCAAGGGATATGAAGAAGTAAATCAAAGAAAGAAGAAAGCTAAACGGCTAGTAAACATGTTATAGGAAACATGTTTTAACCTCACTAGTCATCAAAGACACACACGTTAAAGTGAGTCATCATTTTTTGACCATGAGTTAGAAAAGATTAAAAAGAGTTAAAATAACTAGCTTTGGCAAAGTGGAAGGAAAGGCACTCTCTTATCGTGCTGGTGAGCGCAAGCAGGTTCACTCTTCCTAAAGGGCGATTTGTTACCATGTGTTATAGCCAGTCAGGATAAGCAGGTCATGTGGCAGTAACAAGCAACCCCCAAATTTCAATGGCTATGACAAAAGCCTACTTTCCCACATGACATGTCCACTATAAGTGGGCTGCAGCTCTTTCCCATGTTGTTTTCTCTCTACCTGGGATGTCACGAGTTTCATCACTGAGGGAAAAGAGGGTACGGCAGATCATATGCTGGGTCTTAAAAATCATGAGTAAAGCTACTCACAAGTCACTTCTCACACTGAATCTGCCAGAGCAAGAGGCCCAGCCAAACATGCTGCTACAGAGAGAGAAGTCTACCGCTCCAGGGAGAGGCAGAAGTCTTTGTGACAGTAACCGGACCCACCACGTGGATCCACACTCAAGACCCAACAATTCCTTAAAAATAATTACATCAGTGTGCAAAGATATATGCAAATTGCTGTAGTGCTCATAAATGACAAACTCGAAATAACCTCAATGTCCATCAGGAAGTCAAAAGTTTAAAAAAATGAAAATATCCAAAATACAGAATAGATTGCAGTAATTAAAAATAATGATGTGTACGTGCAGAAATGGAAACATTGCCTCAATAAGTTGCTAAGGAAAAAAGTAGATTACATGTGGCGTAAGAAAGGACATTTAACTATCTCTAGATCAGCGATTTTCATATTTGGCATTTTACCTATCTATGTTATCTGAATATTTACAATAAGCATGTATGATTTTTAATGTTGCAAAGACCAATAAGCCATTTCAACATTTTTAATAATTAATGTGCTACATGATGAGGATACAGCAAAACAGGCAGTTTTATTGCCTGCTGGTGGAAGGAGAAATTAGTACAATCTTCCTAGAAAGTAAAATGGCCTTTAAAAGGCTCATACTCGTAAAGCTAATATACGTTCTAAGAATTGATCTGAAAAGGAATGCTCCAAGTGCCAATAAAAGATATACTAAGACATCCATTCATCAGAGCATTATTCACAGAGCAAAATCTCAGAAACAACCAAAATGCCCAAAAATGATCAACTAAACTATGATGTGTACAGAAATGGGTTTTGAAAAAAATCAAGATCCTAAAGCACTTTTAATATAGAAATGAGCTCAGAGTATGCTTATAAGTGAAAAAAGCAGGATCTGAAATTGTATTTATAAGATAAACTTTAGAGATAGATAAACAGATGAACAGATCATACCAAATGTTAACTTCATTATCTCCAGGTACTGGTCACTTGTTTTTATTTTCTCCTTTGTACTTTTTTTTTTTCCATTTTCCACACCTAAATATTTCTATTGGAAGCAGAAAGAAATATCTAATAAATATTACTGTTAAATGTCAGAGTAAAGGAGCAAGGATCAGAGGGTGGTGTGATCATTCATTCATGGCAAAAAATCAAGCTCTATCCAGAAGGAGTTTCACAAATCACTAACATCAGAAACGTCTGCCCAATGAAACCTTCGTGTACCCCAACTTCATTGCCCCTTGAAATTCAGCAAGCAAAAGGGTCTCCCAACCTCTTAGCCAAGCACATACTGCTGTTGAGAGCCAGAAAACACATGATAATGACCAGAGAAATGTAAATGTAGTGGAAAAGGCTCACATTTGCACTGGAAAAATCTTTTCCCGTTTGAATCAGCTCTGACTACAGGAGACCAACAGTAATTTCCTCAATTACGCATTAAGAGAGCACAGACACACACACACACACAAAAGAGAGCACACCAAAAAATTAAGCATGAAAAGACCAGACAAGAACCATTCTGTTCGTCTAATGTTGTAATGAACTAGATGGAAAATAGAGATAAGAAAACATTATACACATATGTAAACACACACACACAAACACACTGAATTACAGGAACCCATACACATGGTGTTTTCACAGTGTATCAGATTCAAACAATGACTTCTAACCAGGTAAAGACCCCCTGGCTCTTTCTCCTTCCTGTAGAGTTGCATGATTTCCTACTATCACATAATGGATAAAAGAAATACAGCCGACCCTCTAACACCATGGGTCTGAACTGTACAGGTCCACTTACACATGTACTTTTTTCAATAAATATAGTATGTATTTTCATTTTACAGATCTTGAAATCAACTAAGTGTGAGGGAAAGTTTCTGTCCGATTAGAGATCACAACATATGAATGCAAAACAACTAGGGTTTGAGTCCAGACTGTCCAAACTGTTTCTGCTTCCTGCCCTTGGGTGAGTCACTTATCAATTCCTTTGTTTTTCAGACAGAGATGGCAGTTGTGTGGGTTTTCCACCGCACAGGAGGGTGGAGCCGCTAATCCCCCATTGTTCAACGGTCAACTGTGCTACTCAGTGTGGCACTGAGCTCATGGAGGAACCCTCAAGACCATGTTGCCGTTTGTCGGTTCCTTGAGCACGGGGCCCCAGGCCTTGTAGCTCTCTGGGCCTCCAGGCTCCTGCCCAGGGCCTGGCATGCGGAAGGCATCATCCCTGGGCACTGAGAAGGCACCAGGGAAGATCTGGAAAGGGTGGAGGATGGATGGGTGCCTCCACGCAGGTGAGGAAGGATGTGGGAGGGGCCTAGCAGGGCTCAGAGGTGCCGTCCTGAATCTCTGACCCCAGAACCTCGCATCTCTCTGTTTGATGCATGCCCCATGTGGTGTCCTCAAACCCGGGTGGAAACCCGTCAAACCCCACGGCCCAGCACCTCCTCTTCCGACCGGGCACCCAGCACACCTCTCAGACAGACAGGCCTCTGGGCAGCCAGGCCACGGGCGAACAGGGGAAGCCACAAGCCCCCAGGAAGTGTTTTTTGGTTTTAGGGGTTTTTCTCGGGGTTTCCTTTCATAAGAGGGAAGCCTCGTGCTCCACAGACTCACATAATCACATTCTTAAATTTCCTGTTCAAGAAATGATCCCCCAGACTTGAAGTCAGATCTAAAAAGCCAAAGCTTGGGACTTGGCTGGCGGTCCAGTGGTAAAGACACTGCACTTCCACTGTAAGGAGCGCAGGTTCAATCCCTGGTCCGGGAACTAAGATCCTGCATGCTGTGCGGCGCGGCCAAAAAACATAAATAAACAAACAAACAAACAAATAATAAAAAGCAAAGCTTAAGGACACCGGATGACAAGCCCCAAAACAGATCTGTCACTCTAAGGACAGTGTTTGGGGAGCTCAGTTTCAAATGCCATGTGCATCCGTGAAATAGTTGATGATCTAATTACATGAATATTGAAAAGGCATCAGTCCAGTTAGGTATGATGCAAGAGGCAAGCTCACCACACCAATCCTAAAAAATTTCTGGCCTGGAACACTCCGTCCTCCTGAAAGAGCACCAGATCTCCGTGAGACATTACTAAAACTTTCACATCCGAGTGGAAGTGGGTCTTTTTTCTTCTGCTCTAACTGGTTGCCCAAGTCTGTCTCTTGAGTAGTATCACGAGACCACTGCTCCTGCCGGCTCCCCCACACTTCACTCTCCACTAGCCCCTCTGGCCTCCTGGCTGTTCCAGAACATTCCATGTCCTCCACCTCACAGCCTTTGTTCTTGATGCTCCATCTGCCTGGACCAATCTTCCTGTACAACCATGCAGGGAGACTCTCCCCTCCACAGTGTCTTTACTCAAAGTTTCTCTCCTCAGGGAGAATTTCAGCATCCACCCATCACTGCATAACCCATGCCCTGCCTGGTCTACCTCTCCTCCTCCCCAAAAGCATGTGAGCCCCATCTGAATGGGAATTTCCCCCTTTGCTCAGCGCTCTGTTCCCTAGAACAGTGCCTGGTGCAGGGTACACACTTTTTTGTGATATTTCTTTTTAAAGGAGGAACTGCTGCACAGCATTTGATAGTTTTCCTGGTAGAATGCACCGCACACCATCTTGCTAGGCATGAAATGGTCATCTCTGGCTCCTCATAAGCTTCATTATCTATTAAATGTCCACTGAGCATGTAGTGGCCGCCCCCAAGGTCCTCCTGGGTCTGGATAAAGATGGAGTGATCATCGTGAAAGGCAGACTCTGAAATTTGGAGTGGATGTGTCATGCCTCCTGGGGCTAACCTCCTCGTATTACATTTTTAAAAGCACAACTTGTCCAATTACGAGTATTTTTCAAAAGGAAAATACAGTCAAATGTTAAGATTCTAACCAGAAATACTCCAAATAAGAAACTGAGGAGTGTTTACAAGTGCTGGCAATTCTAATCATAGGTTTCTCTCATTTTGTGGACTCGGAGGAGCTGGTGGATATAATTTTCTGCTAAGCCATGTGAATTCTTTCACTTTAAAAAACACCTGACCACACTTTCACTGAGAAGAGGGAGGAGAGAGCAACCAGGCTTGACAAATACTCTAGATCCTTCTACAACCTCGGGAATTTCTCCATGTAAAAGGCACTCTTGTCCACAACTCAAACAATTTTGCTGCCTTTATTCTCTATTTCAGTAATTTTCAAGCAGGGAGTGGTGTTGCTCCCCCCACCCACTCAGGGACGTTTGGCAATGTCTGGGGACATTTTTGGTTGTCACACTGGGGCAGGGCGGGTGTGCTACTGGCATGCAGTGGGTGGAGGCCAGGGCAGCTGCTCAACATCCTACAATGCACGGGAAAGCTCCCACAACAAAGAATTATTCAGCCCCAAATGTCAGCAGTGCCAAGGTTGAGAAGTCTCAACACAATAAAGGCCAATTATAGCAAGCCCACTGCTAACATCATAATCAATGGGGCAAAACTGAAAGTCTTTCCTCTAACTTCTGATACAAGGCAAGGATGACCACTCTCACCATATCTATTCAACACAGTACTGGAAGTACTAGCCAGAGCTATCAGACAAGAAAAAGAAATAAAAGGCATCCAAATAAGAAAGGAAGAAGTAAAATTATCTGTTTGCAAATGGTATGATCCTATATAGAGAAAACCCTAAAGACTCCACCAAAAAAAAACTGTTAGAATAAACAAGTCCAGTAAAGTTGCAGGATACAAAATCTACACGCAAAAATCAACTGCATTTCTTTACACCAACCAAGATCTATCCAAAGAAGGACATCAAGAAAACAATCCCATTTATGATGGTGTCAAAAAGAATAAAATGCCTAGGAATAAATTTAACCAAGGGGGTGAAGATCTTTACACTGAAAACTATAAAACATTGGCGAAAGAAACTGAAGAAGACACAAATAAATGGAAAGATATAGAAGAATTAATATTGTTAAAATGTCCATGCTATCCAAAGAGGTATACAGATTCAACACAATCCCTATCAAAATTCTAATGGCATTTTTCACAGAAATAGGAAAAAGAATCCTAAAATCCATATGGAACCACAAAAGACCCCAACTAGCCAAAGCAATCTTGAGAAAGAAGAACAAAGTTGAAAGCATCACACTTCCTGATTTCAAATTATATTACAAAGCTATAGTAATCAAAACAGTATAGTATTGGCACAAAAACAGACACATGGAACAATGGAACAGAAGAGAGAGCCCAGAAATAAACCCAACCATGTATGGTCAACTAATTTTAGACAAAGACACCAAGAATACACAATGGAAAAAGGATAATCTCTTCAGTAAATGGTATTGGAAAAACTGTATCCATTTGCAAAAGAATGAAATTGGACCCTTATCTTACACCAACCACAAAAATCAACTCAAAATGATTAATGGCTTAAATGTAAGACCCCAAACTATCTGTTTAAGTATTTTCAAATCAAGGTTATATAACTGGCAGAAAGACAATTTTAGCCCAATTTTATCCAATAAGCAGATACAAATCACCTACTATGTGCAGCAAACTCTGTTTGACTGAAGAGAACACAAGCTGAATGAATGATCCTGAGGACTTTCCCTCAGGGAGCTCATCAAGCTCAGAGACAGCAATCATCAACAAACAGTTATAAAACAAAGCAGAAAGAAAGGAGTTTCATAAACAAATTGCAAATTGTGATGAGATTCCAAAGTCAGAGAGGGGCACAGGAGTTCATGGGGAAGGTGACACTGCCTTGCAGTAGAGAGAAGGGAACGATGTGTGTTTCCCAGGGAGAATAAGGATCTACCATGGCTGTGGGGACAGAAAGTCACCCACTTCTGTGACACAAAAGGAAACCATGGAAAATCAGGCAGGCATTTGAAACACTATTGTCAGGGGCCTTCAAGGAAGGGCTTCTGAAGATGATGCTGTTGTAACACGAGCCACACAAATGAAAATAAATCCAGTAGTCACACAACAGACCGCAAAGTGGTGAGATGCAGTGGGGAGACTGGAGAGGAGGTACCACATTTGTTAAAGTGAGATGTCTCAAAGCCTCAAGCTAGAGAGGTGGTGAGACTCCAGTGAAAAGTGGGGACCATCACTGGAGACTGTGCAGTGCTTAGAACACGACTGGAAATGGGAGCTGAGCGAGGCTGGGTCACCTCCAGGGTTGCAAATATGAGCAGCCACAGCATGGGGTAATCAGAGTCAGCTACATAATTTGTAGCCTCAGTGCCAAGTGAAAACAGGGGACCCGAGGTTCAAAGTCATTAAGAATGTCAAGACAGCAACAGCAGAGCAGCACACCAAACACAGGCCCTCTCACACACAGAGCGCTGGAGCTGCACAGGTTACATCCCCACAAAGTCTTGGCAACAGAAACGGTGCCCCAAAGTTGGGGCTGGGGCGTTGGGATGACTTCACAGAATAGTACAAGATGCTGGGAGGTTGGCGGGAGAAACCCTGCAGTTGATCTTGAATGCAAGTGTGACTCTTAGGAGAGCAGTCGAGGGCTGAGAGCTGGCATCAGCTGTACAAGCCCGGGGGGCTCTGCCAAGCAAGTGAGATTCCCAAGAAATACGCGAGTCAGCCTTCTGCAGAGACAGAACCAACAGGGGATACAGACACTTAAGGAACTGGCTCACACGATGGTGGGGTTGGCAGGCTGGAAACTCAGGCAGGAGCTGATGCCGCTGTCTGGAGGCAGAATTCCTTCTTCCCAAGAAACCTGCTTTTGCTCTTAAGGCCTTCAACTGATTGGATGAGGCCCACCCAGACTGTCTGTGGTCATCTTGAGTTCAAGTCAACTGACTGTGGCTGTTAACCACATGCACAGAATACTTTCATGGCACTAGTCTGGTTGAATAACCAGGTGTTATAGCTTAACCAAGCTGACACTTAAAAATAGCCACCACAGGGAGTAAAGAGAGAAGCGGGTTAAGAAAGCCTCAGGGCAAAGAAGTGGCAACCAGAAGGCCCAGGGGAAACTGGAAGTGGGCAATGTGTGGGAGACCTATGGAGTCCCAGGAAGTGGCTTCTGGAGGCATGATCCCAGCTGCAGGGAGTGGATGCTTTCACCCCCAGTCAGGCCACGGTCAAGATCATGCAGACAACAGTGCCCTAAATGCTGGGGGGGAGGGGAGGCAGGCAGCCCTGCCACGGCCATGAGCAGGTCCAAGGGGTGGGCTGGGAGGGAAGAAATCAGAGATCAAGAGGGTGAGGCCGGGATCCAGGAAGGGACGCTTTCACAACCCCCAACGATGAAGCTGAAGACTGAGCTGCAGGGGCAGCCAGAGAAGGTGCCGGAACAGAGCGAGCTGGGGCAGGAGAGCCCCCCAGCCCCCGGGTCAAGGCTGGGCACCGGGCAGGCACCCGCCAGCCCCGCACACCCTTGGCCTTGGGAAGCAGAGAACTTCAGGAGCCTGCAGACAAGTGAGTCTTGGGCTTGTTTGGAGTTTGTGCGTGTGTGTTCTTTTTTATGACAGAAGAGATCCAAAGATGTAAGACGGGAAAGAGAGGGAAGAGGCCGTGAGAGGCGGCGGTGGACAGTGGCCGGGTCAGGGGCAAGTGGGGACCAAGCCCACTGGGGGAGGGGTTTGCACTCAGAGGGGCAGGGACGGCGGTGACAGTCCATCCACGGCCTTCACTGGGCACTTCCCACGTCTCCTGCCCCGAAAACCCGGACAAGGGCAAAGCCAGGCTGGCCCTCCATCGTCTCTTCAAAATATTTAGACGGCCAGGCCGTGCCCAGGTGGAGAGAGCCTCCTAGGCAGAGCTGGCAGAAACATTAAACAGAAGATGGAAATGCAGTCGAGCAGTGGTACCCAATGTGCGCGTGAGAATCCCCTGGGAGGTTGTTGAACAGAGTGCTGACCTGTTCAACAGAGTTCCCGAGTCACGAGGCCCCAGGTGCCACCGACACTGCTGAACGGAGGCCACACTTTGAGGACCTCAGCAACAGGTCAGCAAGCCCAAGTAGAGGTGAACAAAAGGACAGCTCGGCCCAAGGCTCACCGTGAAATGGTTCAAGTTTGGGGCTTTGCATACTTTGTAAAAAATGTAATTTTTTATCATACACCGTAATTTATAGGAAACTTACAGTTAAGACCCTGAAGGCAGAACCCACACACGTCACCCTGTCTGGCAGGCACCTCTTGTGGAGAAGGGCGTTGTATTCCTTTGCTGAGAAAACTGTCAAGATATGTTGGCATATAGTTCATCTTTCATAAAAACCCTTTTATAAGTAATGTAAACAAAGAAAGGAGCTAGCGGTTGCTTAGGGCTGGAGGGAATGGGGAATAGAGGAGTGACAGCCGAAGGGTACAAGTTTTCTTTCTGAGGTGATGAAAATGTCCTAAAATGGACTGCAGTGATGCCTGCCCGTATCCGTGAATATACTAAAAAAATCACTTAATTGTACGGTTTTAAATGGGTGAATTGTATAGTATGTGAATTATATATCAATACTGCTTTTTTAAAAACAATCCATTTTCTTCACTTTCCTTTTTAGATTATTTCCTTTTATTTGGCATTTTGGGGATTTCCCATCACTTAGAACTTCAAAGGCTCTGTTTTCTTTGAGAATCTTTTTTTTTTTTCTATTTCTAAGCATCTTGTGACTACTTAATTTTCAATGATTTCATTTTATTCATCTGAACTTTTGTTTTAAATCACAGAATAGCAGGATTCCCTATTTTTAGATATGGAGATTCTCTTTATGTAAACCCATCCAATTTTCCACATAGGGACTCTGGAATTTTCTGAATGAAAGTCATACACATAGCAAATTTTGAAAAATTATGTACCTCTTCTCCAAGTGGAAAGACACTTTAAATGCTTTTTTTTTTTTTTTTTTACTGATTCCTTCAGTAGTTGATGTGTTTTGCTCTCGAATGAATGTTTGTGTCCCCCCGAAATTCATATGCTGAAATCCTAACCCCCAGGTGTGATGGTCCTAGGAGATGGGGCCTTTGGGAGGTGATTAGGTCATGAGGGTGGATGACTGTCCCTACAGAGACCCCACAGACCTCCTTCCCCTGCTCTGTCCGGTGAGGACACAGACAGAAGACGGCCATCTACGAACCAGGAATATCGGGCCCTCACCAGACACCGAATCCGCAGGGCCCTGACCTTTGACTTCGGCCTCCAGAACTGTGAGAAATAAATGTCTGATTTTCATAAGCCCCCTGGTCTGTGGTATACTGTCACAGCAGCCCAAATGGACTAAAACCTGTTTTAATACTCGACGTTCAGGAATATCCACTTCTTTGAAAAACAAGTCTTTTTTCTTCTTACTTTGACTTTTTTCTAAAGTATGCATGCTATTGATAAGGACAGACAGACTCCACGCATTTGCTAAAACACTTATGCTGAAATCAAGCCATTTGCAGACTGACAGATGGAACTTGCCAGGTGCAAACAGAATGTTGAGGAGTTTTCAGTTATTTTCAAAGGCCCCTCAACCAAATTAACCTTAGGTTATTTAAAAAAAAAACAATGTAACAGTATCTTAAGTATTCTTGGACCCAACAGTATTATTAGCAGAATCATTGTAACTCACTGCCTTTCACAAACGAAACGAGTTAACTCCATACACTTGTACCTCATTCTAAACAAACCCAAAGGATTTAGATTTGTTTACACCGAACAACATTTTTAAATAATTATTTCTATCAGAAACAAATTCACCAGAGATTCCCTGGTGCATTTTAAGTAGCTGAATTTCTTAGAAAAATGTATTTATTCTACTTTTCATGTATGGCAGTGGAGACTTAACCCCGCTCCAGGCCCTCTCGCCATGCCCCACCCCGCGCCCCCCGATCAAGGGCTCTGCTGTCTCCCAAAAGCCTCCCAAGATAATGTCTCCCTTGGGAGACAGCTCTGTCCTGTGATCAAAGAACCCAGTCTAAGCGATTGCATTTAGGCAAAAGCTTCCCTCCCAGTGGGTGTGCCCCAGATACCATAGCTTAATGCAGCAGCTTTCCTCCAAAGTAGGGTTTCCAGATTCCGCTAAAGGAGGAATTCTGCATTCAGTGGGCCTTTCAGCTTCTCTGAGGTGACACTGTGTGTGGCCCCAACACGGGAGTAGCTTTCCTAGGTAGGTGACCAACCACCCCAGCTGGCCAGGGGCACAGGGGTTTCCCAGGATGTGGGACTTTCTGTGCCAACATGAGAAAATCCTGGGCAGACCAGAGCAAGTTGATCCCTCTGTAGAGCCAGTGGATGCCTCCCACCATATGGGGACCCATAGCAGCCGCTTGTTCACGGCAGGACATCACAGCACATGGAGGTTGAGCCTGGGGACCTCAAAAGAGGAGGAACGTGTAGGTGACAAGACACACCTGAGTCACTCTTTCCCCTGCTCTGCAGTGTCTCCTGTGTCCCTTTTCACTGTGGATGAACTGGCTCCCCAAAGCACTGGATCATCTGAAGCACGACGGTCAGCAGGGAGAAGCGTCGTCAGGTGACACAAGGACTGCTCAGCCCCAGCTGGCCATCGGGCCATCCCGGCGCCGCTGTACATGGAATTCACTTCCTAGAAACCCACCCATTTCCTATGACCAAGGAAAGGAGGCCTGACTCACAGCTCCGCGAAACCTTCCCGGCAGCTGTGTCACCACTGCTATTTTTAGCGCACGACTACTGTGTTTTCCAAATACAAGAGCTGGAAGGTCTAGAAGGCAGCGATGCAGCCTGGCCCTCCTGATCGGAGTGGGCAGGGCCAGCCCCTTGGGGATGCCTGTCTTGACAAAGTGGAGGAGAAGCAGAAATGGAAGGAAACTTTGGGGACCCATAGCAGCTGCTTGCTCACGGCAGGACATCACGACGGAATCAGGCCCTGAAAGTCCCGGGATGCACGAGGGCTCCCATCCGGAGCTCTGCCCTAACTTGAACTCACGGGAAATGCTGAAGAAAGGACAAGGGCTCGTGACCGTCCCTGGCACAATGGTTATCTCTGCCCTGCTTGGGGTGCTCTGCTACCTCGTTGGTCATCAGTCTGGAGCCCGCTCATTCACCTCCAAGCCTCTGCCTCCCCGCACCCGCAATCACAGGTGCTCCCCAGATGTGCCCAGATGTGGCCCCAGCCCCTGCCCTGCCCCTCCGCCCGCTCCCGCCCTGCTTCACCTGCACCCATGGCTCCAATTGCCACTTTCCTTGCGGTATGAACACGTAACAGGAGATCGACCCTCTTAACTAATGTTTACATTTACAAAGGGGTCCTTACCAAGCGGACACACCATTTTCTCGACCACTCCTCTTTGGCTAGACGTTTCATGTGCTCCCATCTCTTCCCTTGGCTGAAATTGAAACAGCAGGACTGGAAACGCATCTTGAGGTTAACTCACCCATAGAAACAACAGCTGCACTCACTAGGCGCCCATGATGTGGTACCCACTGTACGTGCAAGTCACTTTTTTAGGCCCTAGAACCTCTGTGAGGTGTTGTTAGCCTCGTAAAAAGCATCCCCGTTTTCTAGATGGGGATCTAGAGGAAATTGAGGATGGAAAGATCATGTGATTTGTCCAGGATCACGTGACCAACCTAAGCCTGCTATCTTTGGCCACCACACTTGTTTTCTACTCTCAGAATAAAGTTCTAGAGCTCTTCCAACAAGCGTACATACCAATCACCAAGACCAGCTTAAAGTGAGCGTCGATTCTGGTTCTGTATGTCTAGGGAGGACCTGGGATCCTGCATTTGGGAAAAACGCCCAGAGGAAGCCATGCTGCTAACTCGTTTTACCACACTCGAGTAGCAGTAGTTCAAACACCCAATATTCCCAGTTGGTCCCACTTCCGCCGTACTAACCAGCTCTGATCCTGCTTTAGTTTCCAAAATCCAGTGTATTCGTGCGATAGGGCTGCAGATTAAAGGTAAGCATGCCTTCCTTCATTTTTACTAAACTTTTGATTTTGAAATAGTGATAGACTGGCAGGAAGTTGCCCCCTTGGGCGTTCTTCCCCAATACCAGCACCTTGCATAACTACAGTACAAGAACATCATGAAATGGCCGTGGCTGAAATCCACAGAGCTTGTTCAGGTGTCCCCAGTCACGTGTGTGTGTGTGTGTGTGTGTGTGTGTGTGTGTGTGGGCGGGGGGGGTTCTCTGCCATTTTAACCCTCGTGCAGCTCCCCATAACCACTACCAACACAATCTAGAAGCAGGCCTGTCCCGGTTAGAGTACCACCCACTCCTCTCCCCAAAGCTCTAACCTCAGCAACCTCTAATCTGTTCTCCATCCCTCCAACTGCATTACTTTGCGAAGGTTACATAAACGGAACCGTACAGCATATAATCCTTAGAGATGGACTCTTTTTCACTCAGCCTAATTTCTCCATCTTCCTTTATTTTTAAACTGACTTCACGTGTCTTCCCTTGTTCCGGAAGATGTACTACTGTGAATTTAACACCCTTTACTGGGCAGGCACTGCCCCTGAGCAGGGCTCGTGCCTCTTCGGCAGCCTCATCTCCACACCCCCCTCTGCTGGATGTCCCTCACCAGGGGTGGCCTCTAACCCAAGAGTCAGTTAAGTTTCAGAAACAGAAGCCAGAGGGAAATGCTTGGTTCTCCGCCGTATCACATGCCTACTTTGGGCGTGAACTTCCTCGGAGCTGATGTAGATGTGCCTTTGTAAGCATACATTGCTTTTCCGTTACTTTGAAATTGCTCTCAAATCCCACCACTCTAATCCAATTTTGCCACCAAGCCAACTGTCGCTCGGGATTTCATGTCTACCCGAATTTCTGTGTCTCTGACTTAGAAGAAATAAATAAGTAAATGCCACCTTCAACTGTCTTTCAAATTCAGGAACACCATTAAAAACAGTCGCTATTCTTTTTGTACACACACACTGAGTGACATCAAGGATTCTTAACATCCTACTTCATCATAAAATCCGACCTCATAAGAACACACACACACACACAGAGCCATATAAACACCTTCATTCGACCAGCTGTCTAAAAGAATTACTTCCCAACCATCTGGAATGAAGCCTATTTCCTTTGTTCACATATTTTAACAACTTCTCTACATCCTTCTTATTTCCTTTAATTAAAGGGAATTACATATTGTTTTACATATGGAACTGTTTTGAGTTAATTTGGAGAAATCATAAAATGTCACATGGTTATGATTTAGAATTACTGGCCCAGTAGGCTGTAAAGCCAGTCTCAAGAAATTTCAAAATATCATGCAGACCATAGTCTCTGAATCAAGTTTTAAAAATTACTTTAGGGACTTCCCTGGTGGCGCAGTGGTTAAGAATCTGCGGGCCATTGCAGGCAACACGGGTTCGATCCCTGGTCCAGGAAGATCCCACATGCCACGGAGCAACTAAGCCCGTGCGCCACAGCTACTGAGCCTGCGCTCTAGGGCCCATGAGCCACAACTACTGAGCCCACGCGCCACAACTACTGAAGCCGGCGCGCCTAGAGCCCGTGCTCCGCAACAAGAGATGCCACCACAATGAGTAGCCCGTGCACCGCAATGAAGAGTGGCCCCCGCTCGCCGCAACTAGAGAAAGCCCACGTGCAGAAATGAAGACCCAACACAGCCAAAATAAATAAATAAATATTTTAATAAAGCTTAACAATATGTATTTTAAAAATGTAAACACCATTCTAAATAACTTCTAGGTCAGAAAAAGAGGAAATCATAACGTAAATGAGAACACAACAATAATAAAATATTACATATCAAAACTTGTGGGGAAAAAAAATGGAAGTGATACTTTGAAAGTTACATGTAGAACAAACCTGAAGGAAGGAATAAAAAGAAAAGCAGAAATTGATGAAATAGTGAGGAAGGAAACAGATCCAGAACAAAAGTTGATTCTCTGAAAAAACTAATAAAATATTTTTGACAATATGTCACAAAAGAGAAACAGCATAAATTCAAAAATGTAGAAAAACAGGATATAATAATGTTATAGCAGAGATTAAAAAGAGAACTCTGTAAAAACTTCATACTATTAACCTTTAAAACTCAGGGGAAAAAAAAATGGAACAGTTTCCTAGAAAAATAGAGGTTACCATAGTGGATTCAGGAAGAAAGAGAAAATCTGAACAATTCTATAACCATTAGTTACCGACCTAAAGGTCTGACTGGAGGAATTGAACTTACAATTAGCTAAATAACATTTAAAGCTTTTCCTAAACTGTAGCCGTATCTACTAGAAGTTGTCATTCAAAATAGCTTTGAATAATAGCTCACATATTATATTGATATGAATGTTAGATGAATAAATGAGGTTCCAAAAGGGTCCCTAAGCTCTCTTATTGTTTTAGATTTTTATAACACCTGCCTTAGTCTCCTTTACAAGCATAGGGTGGAAAAGAAATCAAATGTTCAAAATCACCCAAACCACCTCACAGAATTTCTAGGTAGCCCATTCCTCATGGGCAGCCAGGAGGTAAAGGGGGGAAGCTCAGAAGCCCCTTGGAGAGGCCCATGGGGGATCAAAAGAAGGATCATGAATAGCTTCTGGGTCATTCTAGAACCCAGCTCCCCTGATACATCTAGCTGCCCTCTTCTCTGAGCCCCACTTTCTTCTACTACAAAATGATGGGAACCACTAGCCTCTAAACTCCATTCCAGCTTCAAAACCCCCTGACAATGGTCCTCCTAGGTTCCTGAAACCTTCATACACACACACACCCCAAAAGCAGCATTAAATCCTATAACCCTTTCCATCAAAATTAAAACCGGCCTTCAGGGGCTGACGCTTGTTGATGCTGAATGATTAGGACATGGGAGGGTCTTGATATCCTCTTCTTGGGCACCTATCTGAAATGTCTTTCAATAAAAATAAATTTTAGGTAAACAGAAATGCTTAGGGTTAGTGAATAGCATTCATTACAAACAAAAGCAAATTCACACTTAGAGGGTAAACCTGGGCTTGGCTTTGTAACTTCCTTCAGCAGAATTGACGCTGAACCTTATTTGCTCTGCTTGCTTCCTGGGAGCCCTGCCCCTGCCGCGGAGAACAAGCCTGGGCCAGCCTGCTGGAGGACAAGAAATCACATGCAGCAGAGACCAGCCACCCCAGCCAAGACCTTCCCAGTCCTGCCATCTGCAGCCAACCCCAGCTAAAAGCAAATCCAGCTGAGACTGGCTGAGCTGGGCCACCCTTAGCAAAATGTGACCGGTGTATACACCCATGAGGTTTCACAGTTATTTGTTATGCAGCATTGTTGTGGCCATAGATAACTGATACACTTACATGAAGAACACATGGGACAATATATGATACTACAGTGATGGATAAGCATCATTACGCATTGTCCAAACCCACAGAATGTCCAACACTAACGGTGAACCCTAATGTAAGCTGTGGACTTTGGCTATTAGGATGTGTCAGCGTAGGTTCATCAGTTCTAACAAATGTACCACTCTGACGGAGGATGTTGACAATGGGGGCACGGGGCAGGATGTGCCTGGGGGGCTGGGTAGGGGGTATATGGGAAACCTCTGTGCCCTCCTCTCAATTTTGCTGTGAACTTCAAACTGCTCTTTAAAAAACTGTGTCCTTTTTTTAAAAAAAATGAAAAAAACAAAACAAATGAGCCTCTCAACTGCTTCTGGGCCCAGAGCGGCCATCTCGGTCAGTGGAGAAAGGAAGAGGCCAACACCTGTCAGCCTGCCCGATCCAAGCCCAGGCTTTCCCAGGCTCACTCCAGCTTCCCTGGTCTGGCCCCCTGGGCTCCCAGTCTAATCTGCTTATTCTCCCTTCTCACCCCCCTTCCCACACTTCAGAATGTTCAGCTAACACACTAACATACTGATACATCCCTCAACAGCAAAGCCAGGCTCCTTCTCTGCTGGATGACCCTCGACAGACGTATGGAGGCCTGAGGCCAGAATTCACTTTCAGTACCAACTAGCCAGTTCTAAGCGCATGCAAGCCCATGAATACTGAGGCCTGGTAAATGCAGAAGCGGGTGTGAGTTCAAACTTGATTCTCATTTTAGGGAAAGGTGATTCCAAAGTTTATAAATCTTACTATGGCATTCAAAAAACCAACAAAAACAGAAATAAAACATTTCTCACGTATATGTCAAGTTAAAGGTCCCAGTCACTGCTACAAATCTATGAAACATTTAAGCCCCCCAGGAGCAAAGGGAGACACCCTCATACTGGGTCTGCAGTGTGGGCCTTCCTGAGCCATAGAGCAAATGGCTGGAGAGGCCTTCAAAAGACTTCAGCAAGAGGCCCTGGAATTTAAACATGCACGAGAAGAATTATATCAAGAAAGGAGTGGGAATTCCCTGGCGGTCCAGTGGTTAGGACTCCACGCTTCCACTGCCGGGGGCCAGGGCTCAATCCCTGGTCGGGAAACTAAAATCCTGCAAGCCTCGGGGCATGGCCAAAAATCAATAAATAAAAATAAATTAAAAATTAAAAAGAAAAGAGAGGAGTACAATATTTTAAATTTAGCATAATTGGGCCTAATTTGGTTCAAGAGCAGCTGCCTGACATTCAAACTGCCGTTCTGTAACAGTGAACACAGCACAGACACTTCCTTTGGTTTCAGTACTGTCTGCAGAGCTGTCAGGGCTGTAAGGCTGAACCTTGAGAGAGAAGTGAAGAATTAAGAAGAAGTGTGGTAGCTTCCATTGCCCCAGTGTCAGTGGGAACAAAACACGCATAAATGTACGAGACAGCAGAGCACACTTTGAATATTGCTGAAGAATTGTTTGACAGATATTTACAGGTTGCATGTTCAATTGCGCCATCCTTTTAGAGCAATAAATATTTTAGAAGACTGTACTGAGCCACGCCCGAAATTCTACAAACCTCAGGAGCCAGGAAAGAACACACCTTAAAACAAACATGATCCTTAGTTACTCCAACCAAATGAAACCTCTGTCAGCTCAGGAAAATTCTCTTCTTAACTGACCAGAGATAAACAGCTCAACAAAAACACCGCCCCCCCCAAAAAAACATTTAGAGACATTTTTCTTCTGCGAAGCTGCTGCCGGCAGCACCTGTAATTCTATAGTTAATGCAATTACCTCGCTCCTCCAGCAAAAGCTCTTGGGCTCTCTGTAAGCTTTTTTACTGCTACTAATCATAGACCAGTCCCAAAGGGCTCCTGCCTCAGGGCCTTTGCACATGCTGTGCCCTCTGTCTGGAGTGCTCTTCCCGAGTTATCTTCTCTACATTTTTACTTGAATGTCACGTGTCCTCTCAGATGACCACCCTACCTATATACAATTTCAGCCCTTAGTCTCTGAACACCTGGATTGTGCTCCCCAGCTCCCAGTGCCACTGGCTTAGCTAGGCATGGGAGGAAAGGTCTCCCTGAGGAGATGCCCTTAAGACCAGAACCTGAAGGCAGTGAGTGAATGAGTCGAATGGCCATCTGGGGAGGCACACCACAGCCCCAAGGCCAGACCCTGGCACGCTGAAACCACATTGTGTCCTGATTTCCTGTTTCTTAGCCGGCTGCTCCAGGCCAGCCTCTCATCAGCTAGCCCCGGGAAGCCTCTCGGGCTTTAGCACCCACATCATCCTGCACTGCAACCAACCACACGGCACTTGCCACCACCCCCTTCGTTCCATCTGTCTGGCTAGAATGCCTTCCCACCACCATCTCCAAAAGGCTCCCCTTGCTGGGCTTCCAGAATTGTCCTCAGCTCCCTGCTTCCAAGACATTTGCTCTGCATCATTATAGGGTCCCTCTCACATCCTGCCTTTGGCAATAAGCACTGAGTACTATTACTATCTAAGCACTGGGTACTGTTACTCTGAGTTCTTCCTCAACTAAAAGGCAGAGACTGTTTGATTCACCTTGGAGTCTCCTGCAGCGCCAAACGGTGCTTTGCACACAGTAGGTCTGCAATAACCACTCATTTTCCCATTTGCTACAGGGTCACGTTTTGGACCTTGAGACACTTTATTCTTTCAAAGTGTTTCAGAATAGACAGAGGCTGTTTGATAATAGCATCAAGAAGCCACTGGGAAGAACAGAAGCTCTCGCCTCACGCCTTCAAAGCCCAGAACCCAGGACGCTCTCCTTCTGATCAGAAGATAAAAGAACTGGGGGTCTTGCTGTTGGTGGGCCGAGTGCCATTTCTCCATCCAGATTTGGTGGGGAGCAGAAAGGAGACTCAAAGCAGAAAAACAAAGGGAGGCTCTTTCATCAAGGGCAAAAGCAGAGAGAAAAAGAGCTTTGCCTGGCCGAAGGAAAAAAGATAAAAAGCTGGAGGATGGCTCTTCCGAGCAAGGAGAAGGTAGGTGAGTGAAAAACAGGACAAGACAGTAAACACGGCCATGTCAGAGTGCTGTGTGTTAGGGCATCTCATGCTCACAACCCCGGGAGGTTGGAACTGCTGTCAGCCCTACATCACAACGGGTAAACTGAGGCAGAGGGGTACTCAGAAGATGGAGCCAGCCTCCTCTGACTCTGCACTGAGGGAGGGGCTTTCAAAGTGGCCCAGAAACTCAAGCCCCTTGGGGATGGTTTACGCTGTTCTCAGTGGTCTCCAATGCAGCTGTTTTCCAACTTTTATTTTTTGGCCCCAAAGGAAAAAACAAAGCCCAGCCCAGTGGAGCCTCAGAGTGGGGGCTGAGTGAGCCAGACCCACCCCTGCCCACTGGAGACCCCAGGCTGCCTGAAACCCGGGAGAGACCTACCCCACCCGTGTTCTTCCTGATGCTTAGCGGGCCTCCTTTAAAGCAGCCCTGGGTACCTGCTTCAGCAAAGTGAGGTCTCACATAAGCATCTGTTTGTGAAAAGCCACCTCAGTAAAAGTGAAAGCAGAGCCAGCAGAAACAGCACCCACTGCCTGGCCACCAGAGGGAGGGCTGAGGTGCAGTCATTGCCGGGTGTCCCAGCGCCACCAGGGTGATCTGCCCACGAAGACCCCAGGTTAGCTCCCCCAGCCCTAGGGGCCTCAGGGCCGGCACCACCTGACACATCACACCAAGTGCAGAACCTTCCCCAAGTTCAAATGCTGTGTCAAGTTAGACCATACGTGGAGCAGCAGAAAATGACCCTCCCCGGGGCTCCTGTCTGCCTAAGGGCTCCTGTCTGCCTAAACCGGGCCCAGACCACAGTCGGGGGCGAACCAGCCGGCCCCCTGAGATAAACCAAAGGCACAGGGTCCCACCAGTTCCCAAGGAAATGCACATCTTTCTTATCAGGCGTGGGCTCCCGAGCAAAAGCACTTTCCCTCCCGATCTGTGCCAAGCTGAGGCTGCGGATCCCCCGGGGACCGGGGAATGTGACAATCAGGTGAGATCTCTGCCACTAGGCACACAGCACAGACCACGGGCACTTGGCCACCGTGGGCACCCTTTGGTTTTCCCCTCCAGCTGCTTTGGTGGGTTGTGTTGTGAGAGCCAGTTCCTCTCAAGCCAACTTTTTCTAAGTGTTTCTCATCGTCTCTGAGTCTCGCCCTGACTGATGCGTACCCCGTGCCTCTCCCCGCCTCCACGCCCGCCTGCCTTACCTACTGGGCGCGCGCCCCTCCGCGGCCCTCCCCGGGGCCTGGCTCTCCGCGGTGACCGTGCAGACAGCCAAGTCAGACATCACGCTGGCAGGTCACCGCGTGGGTCACCAGGAGCGGCCGGGCGTGGGAGGGGGGAGGGGTACGGGTAAGCAGCGGGTCCCAGAGGAAACTCCGAACCCGGGGGGCAGGAACAAGCCGATCCGCGCTCGGGCGTGGAAGGGAAAGTGCAGGGGCAGCGCGAGGGCCGAGGACTGGGGACAAGTGGGGCTCTGGGCAGAAGGGCTCTCCCCGGCAGGCGAGCAAGGATGACGGTCAGAGGGGACTGAGGGTGAAGGGAACCGGCGAGAGGCTTCCAACCCGGATCCCGGCGCGGGCCCCAGGCAGGAGTAAGAGGACTCCGGGGGCGGGAAACGAGAGGGGGCTGCGGTGAGCACGCCGGGACTAGCGTTGGCCCCCGCGGCGCTGTGACCTCAGGCAGATCAATCGTGCCGCCCCACCCCCAGCCCGGGATGGGCAGGCCACCCAGGGCTCCACACGTGCCCCACGCCCAGAGAGCGAGGAAAAGGGTTCACCGCGGGCGCTGGACAGAGTCAGGAGCCGGGTGGCGCGGGCAATAGGAGGTACGCGGAGGGCACCCGAAACCTGCGGGGACGCCCGCTTACCCGGCCGTTGCGGTCGGTCTCCTGCACCTCCTCGGCGCTGGGCCCCCGCCGCACCAGCGCCCTCAGCAGCCCCACATCGTTGGCGCAGGCGGCGCGCAGGAGGGTCGCCGCCTCCGGGACGGCCTCCGGGACGGCCTCCGGGACGCTCTCCGCGCTCACGGAGCTGTACTCCTCCTCGCCTCCAAAAGGGTAGAAGGAGTCGTCCGAGGCGATGCTGCGGGTGTCGGGCAGACTCGAGAAGTCCTCGTACTCCTCGAAGTCAGCTGGGTCCTCCCCGGCCTGCGCGTCCCGGGGTGGGGACGGCGACTGCGGGGACACGCGGCGCGCCCCGCCGCCCTCCGGCCCGGGCCCGGCCAGCAGCACCATGCTGGCGGCCGGGTCGCGGGCCGGGGGCCGGGGAGCTGGCCAGGAGCCGGGGACGCGGGGCGCGCACCGAGGTCACCGCCTCTTGTCTCTGGTGGCCCCAGAAAAGCAATGCTCTGCGCGCCCCAGCTCGGCGGAAACGCGCGCCCGGCGGCTGCGCTCCAGGACTCCCGTCGCTGGAGGCTGAAGAAAGCCCCTAAGGAGTGGGCGGAGCCGCGGGGGCTTTCTGAGCGCGGCCGGCTGGCTGGGGGTGGGGTGGGGGGCGGGGACCCGGCGGGGCGGCCGCGCAGGAGGAGGCGCGCGCCCCGGGTCCCGAGCCCGCAGGCCCGATCCTGGCAAAAGTTAAGAGCGAAGCAGCTGCTCCTCGGCCCCGCGGGGACAGCGCACCCGGCTGCTTTGCCGGGGAGCGGAGAAATGCACGCGCGGGAGAACCAGAAGCAATAACTACAGAACCCGAACGCCCTTGTGGCGGGCGGCCCCGCCCCTCCCCTCCGGCGGCCCGGGGGATGAGGGCGAAGGTAGGGGTCGGAGGACGCCGCGGGCTGAGCCTGCCCTGGCGTCGGGAACGCCCAGATCCCCGAGGCCCGGAGCCGCCCAGGGCGTCAGGCCTCCGGGCTGGGGTGGGGGAAGTTTCTCAGCGTCCGAGGCTCGGAGCCCGTTTTTGCATCTTCCCAGGAGTCTGGGCTCCGGGGCCAACTTCACTCTCGGCTTCAGACCCGGGCATCCCCGGGGCGCACTGGGCACGGAGGACAAGTGGATGCGTGGGAGGTGGTGTCCACCCCGGTGCCCCTCTGAACTGGGAGCTCCGTGCTGCCACGGGGTTGTCCCAACCCGAGGCGGGGCGTGGGGCGCGGGGGAAGGATTCGCGGAGTCCCCAGGTCACTCAGAACCCGGACCAGCTGTCGCTTTCAGGTTACTCCTAGAAGAGCGTCCCTGGGCAGGTGTCCAGGAGCCTCTGGGGGTAACATTTGGGTGGGAAAGGGCGGCTCCAGGCCAGAAGGGTTCCCTCCTCCTTCACCCCTGGCCAATGTCACCGTGCCCTGGATCTGCGGAGTCGAAACGGATTAACTGCGTGAAGCCGAGACGGGGCGCTGACCTCGCAGCTGGCCGCCAAACCCAGAGAGCAGGCCTGCAGGCGACGGCCGTGGTTCCATCCCCGGACTCTCCCTGGCCGGCGCTTGGCCTCTCCCCGTCGGTCCCGGTGCAGGGGTTGAGGATTAGCTGCGGGGAGCCCCTGACCTCCTGGAGGAGGATGCACCGTGGGCCAAATCCTCGTTGGAAAGTCTTTGCGTGGAGGCGCGGTGTGAGGGCGCGCCGAGCCTGGGTAGGCGGTGTTGCATCTTTGACAGAAAGCATCGCAGATCCAGGGGAGGATGCGGAGACCACAAGGCAAACACCACCTCTTTCTCTCTGTCCCCTCTCCCTCCTTTCCTTCTTTTCTTTCCACCGCTCTTAACAGCGTGCCTGCCGGGTGCCAGCGCGTGAGAGACGCTCGGGGTGCAAAGGTGAAGCAAACCGGGCCGCCGCAGGCACTGGGGACAAACTAGAAGACCCCAGGCCCCGGGCGGGCAAGCTGAGGGCCACAGTGGGGAACGCGGTCAGAAATACCCGGGGTGGGCGGTGGAGGCCAGAGTGAAGTTTGAACTGCCTGCCGAAGGCCGCTTGATCTGAGCCCCTGGCGTTACCCTTAGCTGGGCCGCAACTGCGGTGGTGATCGCGCCGGCCTCCAGTGTCCTCGGGACCGGCTAACGTGGCTTCCTGAGGCAGGGAGGGCCGCGGCCGGAGGACAGCAACTTCTCGTGAAGACAGTTGGACGCCTCAGCGAGCCCTGAGCCAGAAGTGAATTTGCGTGCACTGGCCTCCTTCTGTAGTCCGGGGCTTTCTCTCCGAAGCCCAAAATACCCCAGATCGTTGTTTGCTTTTTACCTTTTCCTGTAACTACCCGTATTTACGCACATTCCCACTTGGAATTTCCCCCTTTCAAAGTTGATGGCTGTTTTGGTGTTTCCAGAGGCCTGTTAAATGAAGTCAGGGGATTTACAAGTTGAAGTGACCAACACCCCCTCACCCCCAAGGTGGGTTGGGTTTGCTGGCCCTCTTTTTCCCCCAGCCAGTGCAGGGTACCGTGTGGTATTAAAGAAAGAACCCCAGTGGCCTGTGACAGGGTCCCGGCAGAGTTGGGGCAGTGGCCTTCCTGGCTGCAGTCCTGGAGTGGAGCACAGGGCACCCTCTTCTGGAGTGGGCAGCACCTAGGTCCTCATCCCTGGTCACTTAGCAACAAAATTCAAGCTCTATTTTTAGAGTTCACCACTTCCTCCTTTCCTTCCTCAGAAATTTGGGTGCAAATAGCACTAAATGGTTTAGCCTTTAAAGGTAAACTTCTGAAACAGCCTGCTCCAAATAAGGGCTCGTCATTTGTGAGTGATCATTTGTGAGTGATCGGACTCCAAATGTAAACTGATTATTTTCTCTTTCAAAAATGCACCCCTTGGGGCTTCCCTGGTGGCGCAGTGGTTGAGAATCCGCCTGCCAATGCAGAGGACACGGGTTCATCCCTGGTCCGGGAAGACCCCACATGCCGCGGAGCAACTAAGCCCTTGTGCCACAGCTACTGAGCCTGCGCTCTAGAACCTATGAGCCACAACTACTGAGCCCGCATGCCACAAATACTGAAGCCCGCGTGTGCGCCACAATGAGAAGCCACTGCAATGAGAAGCCCGTGCACCACAGCAAAGAGAAGCCCCCGCTCGCCACAACTAGAGAAAGCCCGTGCGCAGCAACGAAGGCCCAACGCACCCAAAAATAAATAAATAAATAAAATTTTTTCTAATGCACCCCTTTTACCACAAAGACAAGAGATTCTCAGTGTTGTAAAAGAACATAAAATTAGGCATTTAGATTTTTTTGTAAAGCCAACGTTGCATATTATATGTACAAAATCTACATAAGAAGGTGAAAGTAGCTTATCAAAACTGCCAACACACTCAGGATAACTCTTTTTTTTTTAGAATAACTCTTAAATGAGTAACATTGTGCAAAACTGTATTTTATCCAGAACTGTTCAATTTCAATGAACTATTTTAATTTATGATTTTTTAAGTGTTGTATATGTATGGCAATTAAGCAACCTATATTGATTTAGTTGAATACTTTGAGCCATTAAAAAAAAGATTCACTACTTTATAGTTCTCAAAGAGACCACCTAACTGTAACACCTGTAACACCAGGAAGATCTTTCAAAATTACAAGCAGTGTATTTAAAGCTTGAAAACCAAATGCACCTGTAATGGCCTCCTCCCACAAATATGTTTAGAAGGCAAAGTGCTGGGGGGGCGGGATGGGGGACCTAACGGTGGAGCAAACTCAAACCCTCCCCACTGCTCACCAGATAACACCCCACCCCTGGATCCAATGGCAGAGTGATTTTAAACACTTCACATTGTCTGGAATTTAGCACACAAATGACTGTTAGCTTTCATTATTATTAAATTTAAAGTATCCATTTGACTTATCATATAAACTGCTCTGCAGGAGCTGCTTCTCCAAATGTGTTGCTCTATTTGCCGGAGAAGTAGCTCACGTGAGGTGAATGAGTAATGCTTTTTATTTTTTCTTTTGCAAGGCAGTGTAGCTGGGGATAAAGAGCAGATTGTGATATCAGACAGAACTGTCTTCCAATTCCGTCTCCTCCACTGCTGAGTTGCAGCCATAATAGTTCTAAATTTTGACTATTACTGGGTATACCAGTGTGTATTTGACCAATTTCCTAGTCTTGATATTTAGGACGTTCCCAGCATTTTTCTTACTGTATCTGTAAAGAAAAAAAATGTTGCTTGCCATTCCAGTTCTACAAAAATCAAGTCATAAGCCACTGCAGTCACCCACTGACAGGGAAATTCAGGATGGGGTGGGGGGGAAGAGGAAGCATTCTGTTCTTCGGATACCTGCCCCTAGATAGTTAAAATACACATCTAAAGAAAAATTGCAATGATCCCAGATTCTTGCACCTTCCCATACAGAGAAAAGCACTAAAATCGTTAATTTTAGGAGGCTGTTCTTTGTGATTAGCGGTGATCTTTTGATGTTCGACTCCATTTTCTTTTCCAGCAAAAAATTCGTATATATTCAGTCTCCACCCTTACCTCTTTCAAAGCAGTACCTTGGAGCTATCTGAGAGGCTGTTTCCCAGACTGTAGTCCTCAGTAAGATCCCCAAATAAAACTTCACTTGCAACTTTTATGTTGTGTGTTTTTATTTCAGTCAACACATCCAAATGCATCCTTACTTGGTATTTTCTTGAGAGAACCTCCCACATCAGGTGACTTGAGCATCTTAAACTTCAATATTTTCTTAACTGCTGTGTTCAAAATGGTAACCCAAAGTCTAGACTACTGGGAAAAAAATTCAAGAAATGTATAAAAACTGTTCTCAAGGAAAGAGACATGACTCAATGGAGAGCCATACCATGATCTTAGATGGGAAATCTCGAATGAAAAGAAAATTGTTACTGAACAAAGTTCATGTGCCCAGCACAGAGTGAGGCCAAGTAAACCGAAATGTCCGAGTTTGGAGCAGAGAGAGGTTTACGGCAGGGCCAAGCAAGGAGAACAGGTGGCACATACTCCAAAAACCTGAACTGCCTGATGGTTTTGGGGGAAAAGTTTGTATAGGCAAAATTTGGGGTGAGGGCTGAAGGGTATGTGACTTTCTCTGATCAGCTGGTGGTGAGGTAACAGAGCAGTTATCCAGGAATCTTGTGCTCAGCCTGAAGTTGCCATCCTGCGCCTAGGTGAGGGCCTTGTTCTGCAGAAAAACTCAGAGGTGTTGCTACATATATTCCTTGAGGAGTTCCTAGGACCCTGCTCCAAAGCTGCACTGTTTTTTCTTGACGGCTCCTCCTTTGTTTCTGCATCCCCTCCCTTCCCTAATTAGCAACTGTCCGAACCCGCCCTTTGGGACTCAGGGAAGGTCAAGGAGGCTGAATGAAGCCTATTTCCTACAAACAAGAAATGGGGGACACAGAAAGGATTTGTGCCTGGGAGCCTCACAGGGTCCTGCTTGGTTTCAGAACCTGCTGTTCTCCTACTGTTCTAGAAACCACCAAATTCCAATGGAAATTCATGGACTGGGGGTGGTGTAGACACAACCAAATTAAAGCAGATCTCATGAGATAATACACATCTAATAATTTCCTTTGTTGTTCTTTAAGCTTCCAGAGCTGGTTTCCATAACAGCAACTAAAAGCACTTTAATTCTGCAAAAATAAATAAATAAAGCATATTTGAATCAACAACAGGGGTGAGGGATAAAAGAGGAGTTTGGGGGCTTCCCTGGTGGCGCAGTGGTTGAGAGTCCGCCTGCCAATGCAGGGGACGCGGGTTCGTGCCCCGGTCCGGGAAGATCCCACATGCCGCGGAGCGGCTGGGCCCGTGAGCCATGGCCGCTGGGCCTGCGCGTCCGGAGCCTGTGCTCCGCGGCGGGAGAGGCCACAGCATTGAGAGGCCCGCGTAACGCAAAAAAAAAAAAAAAAAAAAAAAAAAGAGGAGTTTGGGACTAACATATACACACTACTATACATAAAATAGATAACCAACAAGGACCTACTGTATAGCACAGGGAACTCTGCTCAACATTTTGTAATAACCTATGAGGGAAAAGAATCTGAAAAAGAATAGATATATATGTATGTATAACTGAATCACTTTGCTGTACACCTGAAACTAACACAATACCGTAAATCAACTGTACTTCAATTTAAAAAAATAAAAATAAACAAAACAACAAAAAACGCCAAATGGGGGAAAAAATTAACTGTAGGAAAAACATTCATTGTGCCACCTGTGACAAGTTGTTGATGGCTGGAATATAGGGAGATTGCCTGCAAATCAAGAAGAAAGCACTGGGCGTATCTATCCGTTAACCCTGGTGAGTGACAATATAGCTTGCCAAAATGAAAAGGCCTGTTTCTTGCTTTGGGTGGTGATGCTGAAAGCTGGGCCTCTGTGCACCGGTGCCGAATCAGATCTCAGAGATAGAATTTTGGGTGAAAGGAGGATACATCGGGCTCCTGCCCCGAAAAAACTATGTGTCCCAACCCAGAAGGACTTGATGAGGAGTTTGATAGCAAAGGTTCAAGGGTGGGGTTGCTGATAAGATTAAGGTGTGTACAGGGCCTGCACTCCTCTAATTACCTGGTCTCAGGTAATCTTCTTGATGAGCTTCTCTGGTTCTTTTCATGTAGCCTCAGTTGGTTTCTTGGCTTCTCTTCCCTTGATTAGCACCTGTTGAGTCTGCCCTTTGGAACTCACGGAAGGTCACGGAGGTTGGGGGTCTGTTCCCTCTAAATGAGAAAATGGGGGACAGAAAGAATTCCGTACGCAGGAACCCCACAGGGTCCTGCTCGGTTACAGTGGCTGTGGACGAGGGCACCCCAGGCAGGCTTAGGGTCTAGACTGAGTGATGGCTGCAGTTAAAAGCAAAGAAAACTAGCTCAGTGCCTGGGGTTGGTGTCAAGGAAGAAAATGGGGGCTTGGGGAGACCCTACGCTTGAAGGCTGAGACGCTCTACTTTCTTGCTCTCACCTTCCTCTTATAAATCATCTTCAAGGATGGAGTTCAGAGAAGCTCATCACCTCCTGAAGTTGGCAGCAGGCTCCTCCAGTTCTCCCCCTGCTCACGTGAGAAGTAGAAGTGCATGGGGGATGGGACTTTTCTTAGTCACTCTTCTTTAAAAAAACAGTTTAAGCAAACCAAACTTTTTTGGTTGGGAATTTTTGCAAATTTCCTTGAGTTTTTTGTAGTAAATAGAAGTAAATTAAAAGCGGCCTGAAGTCCATTTACAGAATGGCTGGGCCAGATTACCCTTCTGACCTACTTAAAAATACAAGAAAAAGTCTCCTGTGTATTTCTGGGTCTCCCTGTTAAAGAGATTAGCAGGTCTTTGGTGCTAACTCGATTCAGTGGACAGCTACGAGATCCCTGCTATTGTAATCTGGACTGGCGTAAACATTTAAGAACTTCATTTTCTTTTAGGAAGGATTTCTGCCTTTGTGGTTAAATATTTGGAAGAAGTATATGCATGTGTGCACCTAACTGGCAGTTCTTCTGCCTCTTTCCTGTTCTTGATGGGAGTTAGCGATAAAAGGGTATCACTAGGGAAGCCATGTTTACTCCAAGGACAAAAGGCCTTGGATCCTCATCTGAATAAAAGTGGTTGGATTTTTAAGGCCAATTTAGGAAGTCATATGTGATGTGAAAAGCTATTAAAGGACCTACTGAACAGAAGGCTTCTCCACGACCCACCCTTGCCTCCCACCCTGGTACAGGGCAAGCACTCTTTTTCCCCATCACCGCCCCTTTGTTCATGCACCTGTAATAGTTCCTATTACCCTGTTTTCCAAAAAATGTTTGCAAAACTATTTTCCTTCTCATAAACTGAGAATTCACCAAATTCAAGAACCAGGTCTTATTGGTTTTGGGTTTTTTTTTTTTTTTTAATTGAGGTATAGTTGATTTACAGTGTTGTGTTAATTTCTACTGTACTACAAAGTGATTCAGTTATACATATATATATATACATATATATATACATTATTTTTCATTTTCTTTTCCATTATGGTTTATCACAGGATATTGAATATAGCTCCCTGTGCTCTACAGCAGGACCTTGTTGTTTATTATTAATTTATTTAATCTCCAGCATCTAAGAGGGCGTCTCAGCATCTTGATTGATGCTCAGTAGATCTCTATTAAATGAAAGAGAAGATACGGCATCCTAAACCAGGGCCCAGATGTCTGTCAGGACCTTCTGAGTTTAGACAAGATCAAGCACAGATCAGGAAACTGAATTTTCTTTAGCCACTTGTACATCTAAGTCTTTGGATCTTCAGGAATTAAAAACAAACAAAAGAAAAGAAAAAAAAAACAACACATTATCAAAGGTAGGAAGACATAGGACCCTGGGGATGTCTGCATTCTGTACCAGCTTCTGACCATCAGCGGCTCCCTATAAAGCCGGATTAATATCTTGCCACGTGTAACAACCAATCAGACTGCTGGGGGCACACACTAAGGAGACTCGGGTCTCAACCAGTGCTGGTGGTCCTGCTTCTAGAGGGGCATCTCGTGAAACAGGACGGATGGGGCGACATGCACGGCTCTGAGCCTGGACCCACGTGTCTTTAGGGCAGGGCTTTCAGGCCCCATCGCTCTCCCTGAGCAGAAATTCAGTAATCACAGCAAAGACTAAATCAGAATTTTAAAATTACTATGATGAATCATTCAGTTTGGCTTACACCTATTCTTGGCCTAATTCTCTTGGCTGGATTTCACGCCAAAATGTTCTCAGGGGGTCAAAGCTAAGGGCAGAGAGAATTTGGGCTGAACGTGCCGTGCATGATGAGAGGTTCACTGGGCAAATATTTTAAAAATGAAGTAAAAATTAATTCCCTGCCATATAGGTTTACTAGTACTGTTGTAACAAAACATCACAACGTGGGTGGCTTAAACACTCGGAATGTGTTCTCTCACAATTCAGGAGGCTAGAGACCTGAGATCAAGGTGTCAGCAGGGTTAGTTTCTCTGAGATCAAGGTGTCAGCAGGGTTAGTTTCTTTTGAGGCTGAGAGAAAGGATCTGGTCCGTGCTCTTTCCCCTGTCTTCTGTTGATTTGCTGGATATCTTTGGCTTTCTTTGGCTTGTAGAAGCATCACCCCATGTCTACCTCCCTCTGTGTGTGTCTCTGTATCCAAATCTCCCCTTGTTTTTAGGACACCAGTCATACTGGATTAGGGCCCATCCTAATGACCTCATCTTAACTAATTACATCTGCCACAACAATATTTTTAAGTAAGGTCACATTCTGAGGTTCTGGGGGATTAGGACTTCAACATATGAATTTTAGGGGTACACATTTCAATCCATAACCCCTGCCCTTGGAGGGCTTCCATTCTATTGGGAATACAAATACATGAAATGCACTGCATGTGAAATAGTATTACGTGCCAAGAAACAAAGATAAAGTAGGGACAGAGAATGGGAAGGATTCTGAGGTTAGAGTTTTAGTTGAGGGGGCTAGAGAAGGTCCCGCTGAGGAAGGGGCTTTGGAGCTAAGACTTAAAGGAAGTGGGGGAGTGAGCCATGCAGGTGGTGGGGTCCCCATGCATCCCTGTCTCCTGTCTGCATATCCCTCCCCTCGGGGAGGGTCCTGTGATCCCTGTCCTACCTGCACCAGGAGCTTGAGCCTCGTCCTCTCCCTGCCCCAATCCCGGCTCCAGCAATTTGGACTCCCCAGGGTGCTGGACCCGCCACCCTATCCTTCCTTCAGTCCCCACGGTGGCCTCAGATCTTCCCCGACTTCCCCCAAGCCTAAGCCACGACCCTCCTCCAAAGCTCTCACCTCCTGCTCTACAGAGAAACGGGAGCAATCTCTTCCAGACGGAGCGCCCCAGACCCCCCTCTCCCAGCTAAGATTTATCTTCATCCCTGACCTTTGTGACTTCTCAGTTGGAAAAGACCTCTCCCCTACAGCTAAACCTGGAGCCTTCCTCCCTGGGGATTCTGGATACTACCACCAACCAACCCCCCACGGTCCTCATGTCATCCTGTGGCAGCTGTCCTCTGCAATCCACAACCCTGCTCAGCTCTGCATCTTAAACCAGACTCTGCTCCTTCCCCCAACCCTTCTCCACCCACCTCAGTCCCACCTGCCTCACCATCCCAGCCAAACCTTCTGCAAGAAAGATCTCCTTCAACAAGCTCCACTTTCCATCTTTTATTTACTCATTAAAAATATATATATATAATGTTTCTTTGCAAATTGCAAAAGTAGTATGTGCTTTTTGGAAACACTCCGCGCCTCCACCCCCAACACTCTGAGTGTATAAAGTAAAGACGTCTCCCGTCTCTGTTCTCCCTGTTACTATTTGAATCACTGTCATGTGCTTCTGCCCCTCCTCTCCTTTCCCAAGGGTCCTGCAGGAGCTTCTTTTCTTTTAAATTCAATGGACATTCCCAGCCTCACCCAAATCTGACGTCAGCACGAGCCCCATACTCTGCCTGAACAGTGACCATCTACAGCAGACACAGACGCCGTCACTTGGACTCACGCTGGCTGCTCGCACGGTAGTCGCCCAGCTCTCCAGTCCAAAGCTGGGAAGTGAGAAGCCTCCCCCGCACCATATTCCAAAGCCCCTGTCCTTCCTGAGGCTCCAGGAACGGGAAGGAGGTGGGAGTTTTGCCCATGTGGGACTGCCGAGGGGCAAGGCTCAAGGGGTGTGAACCAGATTGTGAATTTCAAGAACAGAGAGCTGTCCAGCTGTATCCTAAAGCAGCACATGGCCCGGACGACGCTCAGGAAACGTTCCTGATTGAGTAAATAAAAGATGTCTGAGCAATCCCAGCTTTCTTGAGATCCTAAACCTAAAGCAACTCACTCACCCTTGCCCAACCTGGAGTATCCTACCCAACCCGGAAGACATTAGCTCGTCAATTCCAAAGACAAACAACCCCGGGTACAAAGATTGTGGGATCTACACCCACCTCTTACCACATTAACTGTGGTGAGCCCACAGTTATGACTTTTTTTTGACATATTTTTACACTTGACTACGACTGCCTCTGGTCCCATGGTATAGATTGTCTCGAGAATTCACCAGAACATTTTGGCATTTTATCCTTGGACCAGAAATATCCCCAGTTTACGACAATAAAAATCCCCCAATTCTGTTCTTCCCTCTCCTAATCGGCAGTTATTCAGTCACCTGGTTTCTGGAGGAAGCAGATGCACAGCCAGCATCTCAATTTGCACATTGTACCACAGATTCCTCCACAGAATCCTCCCTGCTGGTGACTCACGCCCACATTCCCCGCAGCAGCAGTTGGCTTCTGAGTCCCCCTTACCAGACGGCAAGGCTGCTTTAGGGATCAGCTCCCCTTTGAGACCTGGTTTCTGGTTTCTTCTCTGTTAGCACAGACCTCTCTCTTCCCCTCCCACCCCTCACAAACATTCTCCTTGACAGAATTTCTTAAGTAAGCATTGATGGAATGGGTGGAACAGAAAACGTCTCAGCACGGGTCTGCTCTGCAAGCTTGCACTTGCTCCCGACGATGAGATGCCTGTACCTGCCCGTGTGCTCACGACACACGCAGCTAGGGTCCCCTGACAGCTACCAACCGCTGGGGCTGTAGATGGCTCAGATTGGAAGGGCTGAACAATGTCACAAAGAGAGAAGGACCTTAATAAAGTTCTCAAATTTATTATTTTTTTGGCAGGGGGAGGTACCAAATTACTTTATTTGAAGGAATGGTATAAGAAAGGAACTTAAGAAGATGTTTTGGTGCAACTTCTAGAAAAGGTAAAGGTAACCCCAGCATGCATGCACTTCCTTGGTGACCAGGACGTCACCCCTGTGGCTATGGAAGCCAGCCTGAGGCTTAGCTCTTGTCGTTACTGTCTCCCAGGATGCGCTTGTCAAAGTGGCAGTCTGCTGGCCAGAGTTGGGACCCCCATCTTGCACAAGTTCGTTATGTGGTTGCCCAGTTCTTTGATGGATTTCACCTGCTCATTCAGGTCATGAGTCTCAATGAAGTCACCCAAATGGGGGTCATTTTGTGAGTGGCCAGTTTGTGCGGTTCTGGTAATAACAGATTCATGCTTTCATCCACGTAAAATGCACACCCTGGCAGATTCAGCCTGTTCTCCCAGGCGTCATGGCCCGGTTTCTTGATCTCCTCAAGGAAGATTCGGCCACCTCGTTGGTTCTGCAACTTCATCGGTTTCTCACTCTCCTCACGAGATCAGTGAAGAAAAGACTTTGCAAAGTTCTTCGAAGCAACATCACCGGGTCAAGGTCGTCAAGGCACGGGTAGGTCGAGGCACAGAGTTCCAGGTTGATCTGGAGGTTGATGGCTGCCCAGAGTCCTGCTGGCTTTGCCGGGGGGATGCAGGTGTCCTGGAGGTGGCAGCAAGGCCTGGGGGGTCTGAGGGCCCGAGGAGCTGGTGGTAGAGATCTGGCTCTGAGGGGCCCGCTGGGGTTGGGGAGGAGGGCCAGATGCTCCAAGCACTACTGAAGAAGGACACCATGGCAAATCTCTCTCAGACTGTCTTGGATTCCAATAGTGGAGCCCAGTGGATACTTGTCTCGAGGGGAGCAGCCCGACCAGAGTCTTTGTGACCCCAGCCAGAGGCAGAGTAGACAGACAGTGGCTGCCTTGCCAGTTGATTGAATGTGCAGGCATTAGACCCGGAATAATGTAAAGAAGTCAATACTTCATCTCACTTCAACCTCAGTGGAGCCTTACCGTGAGTGTGTCTGGGTGCTGGGTGCACTAAAGGGAACCTGGCTCCTTTGTGTCTTGTAGGCTGACGGGCTCTGGTTGTCCCCGCACTCCCTGCCCCAAACCCTCCAGTCTCAACCAGAAGAGCTTTGGCGCTGAACTGGCGGAAACACACGTACCGTAGAGGACAGAGATCACAGCAGTTTTGACTTAATGCTTCTCTTGCTCTCTATTGTGGATGACTTTTCACTGCTCATCATGTCAATCCCCACTCTCTCTTTGAGTCCCAGTTCTTGGACCCAGATTGCCCTTCACTAGATTGTCAGAGGAATGAAACCAAATCGCTCTCCATCTGGAGAATCTCAGATATTCTAGCCTTTGAAGATGTCTGAACTATATCAGTCTATTTTTTAATTTATTTTTATTTTTGGCTCCACCGTGCAGCTTGTGGGATCTTAGTTCCCCAACCAGGGATTGAACCCATGACCCCTGCAGTGAAAGCGCGGAGTCCTAACCACTGGACCACCAGGGAAGTCCCCAGTCTATGTTTAAAAATGTTTTCCCTAAAATCTCCCAAATTTCTCGAACTGAACTTCGTTTCTGTTTGTCCCACACCAGTCCGCCTCGGGCTCTTTGCTCTGGGCATCCTATCAGTGCCCCTGTCCCACCTCCTGTCTTTATGTCTCTGACTCTCCAGACTTCAGGTGTGCTCACTGGGACACTGTTGATGAAGCATCCACTGAATCCCACCACATGACCTGGGATCCCTCTTGGCAGCAGGAAATAGGGCTGTACCCACACAACCGAAAATCAAAACGTGTCCCTCGCCGCAGCCAATGTGTGCTCGGGTCTCAGAGTTCTCAAATGAAGCGGGATCACTTCTAGTAACATTTACTTCCACTAGTTCTGCCGTGGGGTCATCTGTGAACACTTGCCCCTCAGCAGAATCAGACACTAGAGAGTAGAGTTAAAATTTTGTGTAAATGACCCTTGACACTGAGATGGTAGAATTCTACACATCGAGTGGAATTCATTTTCTGCGAATCTGGGAGAGACTGCCTTTGTTTTGTTCTAGCTGCGGACCCTCTGGTGGCCTCATTTCCCACCCCGCCTCTAACCCGACTCTTAGTGCCTCGCTTGACCTTGTTGCTAGGCCTTGCCACGTCCCAGAACCCTCCAACCCCTTCTTCGATCACTCAGCTCCACACCCTCGTTCCTGCTCTTTCTTCTTTCCCTGTTGCAGGTTAATTCTACAAGGTCTCACCTAAATTCTTCTCATATCAGACTCTGCCTCCAGAACTTACCCTTGACTTTCCACCACCCACAACAAGAGAACCCCTTCCCTGGGGTCACGCCTACCACCCCCCTGCTGGAACATCCCCGAGACTGTTGAGTACCGTACCCACCAGGGGTCCTGACAATGTGGGTGTGGTCTGCACACTGAGTGGGGGCCAGTCTTCGAGCCCCTCAACAATTCTGTGTGCATTCTTGGTTCTTGCCACTCTAGACACTCGCCACTTTTTCCCCGGCTTGGTCTTACCAGGCACCCTGACTCTCCAGCGTCAGTGGTCCACAAAGCTTTTCACTCCGGGCTCATCTTCCCTGGGCAATCTCACCTTCTCCCTGGCTTTCTCCCATACACAGGGCTCCTGAGGTAAGCTTTACAAACACACAGAGCCTGATGTACTCTGGGTAGCACCTCCTGGAGGTCCCTTAGGCGTCTTAGGAGTCTTCCTGGGCCAGACTGAACTCACATTCTTCTCCCACAAATTGGCTCTCCTTCTGCCCTTCTTATGTTTAGTGACACCACCACCTGCCCAGAAACCCAAGCCAGAGCCTCAGTCGTCCTCCTGACTTCCAGACCTCCCCTAGCATTGCTTGTTTTCCCCACCCCTCTCTCTGTGTCCCCTGCCACATCAGATGTCTCCTCAGGACGCCTGTCTGGGGTTTTAGGTCCATATCCCCAGCCTGGTACTGTCCATTGCACCTGGGGGCACATGGCATGGTTGTTAAGTCGAGATTTGGCACATCAGCGTTCAAAATCCTACTTAGCATCAACCCTGTGACTCGGTAATTCCACTCCTGGTTACGTACCCAGCACAAATGTGTACATACTTCCAATGCGACAGAGACTGGGCTCTTCACGGTAGCTTCCTTCATCACGGGAAAGAGGAGGAAGGAGGAGAATGAGGCGAGAAACAAAACTACAAGGACTAGAAGGAAACAAATGTTCACCAACAGGAGACTGGATACATTGGTTGTGGCGTATTCACCCAGTGGAACACTGTACTGCAGTGAACATGGGTGAATATCACCGACGTGATGCTGGCCAAAAGAAGGCAAACGCAAAAAAGAGCACATGCCATATGATTCCATTTATAGAAAGCTTAAAATCAGGCAAAACTAAGCTCTGTTGTATGAAATGTGGATAGTGTTTACCTTTGGGGAGGGGGCGTAGTGGCTGGGAAGGGTACAGAGAGGTGTTTAGGGCCCTTGGAATGTCATGTCCTACTTGTGATCCTGAGAGGTGGCTGCACAGATGGGTTCACTTTGAGATAATTCATCAATCTATACACTTAGGGTTTTTCCAAATGTATGCTATACCTCAATAAATTTTCTAAAAGCTCAGCTCTTTTTGGCTTGGGCAAGTTATTTAAACGCTGTAGGGCTAAATATCCCCCTCTACAGCTGGTAACACCTCCCTTACAAGGTTGTAAGAGATGATTGAGAAAAGCAATACATGGGAAAGGTTTAACATGGAAAGTGCAACTGAATGAGCCCTGCATTAATAGCTAATATCCTATGATTAGCACTCAGTAAAGGTTTGTGAGAGGAAGGATAAACCCAGAGCCCCAGCTCTCTCCCCACCCCAGAAATTCCTTTTATCCCTGTAGCTGGAGGCTGTCCCCCTACAGAAGGCCTCCTAGGAACCCTCTGGGGTAGAGCCCACCCTCCTCTAGCCCCCCGCTGAGAATGGAATTCCTGCTTCCACCCCACTCTGTGGTGTGAGGAGGGCCTCTCCCAGCTCCAGATCTTCTGGGGATCTGGAATTCAGGACTGTTTCTAGTACTACTCATGGTTCAGGCATTTCTCTTTGGCTTGGAAGCTTAACCATTACTCATATCATTGCTTACCCCCAACTCCCCACGGCCAGATCAGCGATGGCGGGGACGCTCGCTCTGTGTGTCCCTTGGACCTACTGCTGCTCCTTTTAACCCCAAAATAACACCGAGGTGAAGAATGTGCCCAGTAGCTACCAATCCCCAAGAAGCCCACTAGAAATAAACATTGTTCCAGCCTTGTTAGGGGGACATTATTAACGCCCTACGTAAGGAAGCAATGAGCTTCCCTTGGCAAGTAGGATAGTCTTTCAGCTACTGTTTAACCTCTTTGGGCTTCAGTTTCTCTGTCTGTAAAGATGGGAATAGTAATAGCACCTTCTTCATAGTTTTGTTAATGAGGAGTAAATGAGTTAATTTGTGTAAAATGCTTAAAACAGTACCTGGCACATAATAAGCTTTACATATGTTAGTACTGGGATTACTGTTGTTCTTTAGAACACAAGCACATGGCTCCTCCAGTTTAACTGTCCTGAAGGGAGAGCTGTGGTCTTCCTCTGCTCCAAATACCTCCAGTTATACCAGATTCCAGAAGAAGGAATTGGAGAAGCAGAGTGGAGCTCACAGAGGGTACCAGCCACCTGAGACCCAGGTATAATTAGGGAAGATTGAAAATGGAAGCAGTGAAAGATGGTCAACAGATTAGGCAGGGATGTCATTGCCATACTCTCCAAACCTCCAGTGCCATCAGGTGCCACAAAATCGAGGTGGACCCACCTTGGGCCATCTCTTTTACTGAGCCCAAGCTATACTGCTCGCTGCACAACAGGCCAGTAAACCGGGAGACAAGTCGTTGGGGCGAGGAATAGTGACTTTATTCGGAAGGCTAGGAACCAAGAAGATGGTGGACTTATGTCCCAAAGAACCATCTCCCCTGAGTTAGAACTCAGGCTTCTTTTATACTAAAAGGGGAGGGAACAAAGTCAAACATTTCTTGGTTCTGGTCAGCCCTCAGAGGGGATGTGTTCATTTCTTCCTTCCTGCAGTCATTCACAGGTGGGCCTGGTCATGTCGTTTCCCGTGAGCTAAACGAAGGTATTTTAGCTTAACACTCATTACCTGGGAGTCAGGGTTCCCAGAGATGGGCCATTATGTATAACTTAAGCTTACAGGTAATATCCCCTTAGTGATTAACTTGTAATAGAATACAAAGGTTCTTCCCAGGAATTCCCTGGTGGTCCAGTGGTTAGGACTCCATGCTTTCACTGCCGAAGGCGTGGGTTCAATCCTTGGTTGGGGAACTAAGATCCCACAAGCTGCGTCGAGCAGCCAATAAAACCCCCAAAATCCAAAGGTTTTTCCCTATTACATCTCCAGGGAGCCCATGGCCACCACCCAGCATCCCAGCATCTGTGGCAGCAGTGTCACCTTCTTTAAGCAGTTCCCTCTTTAACACAACCCTAGTTGCCCTTCCACAGCTGTGCAGTGGGACACAGTCACCTCCAGTCTGCCTGCCTTCTCTCCTTGTGGCCCAGGACAGGAGCACACAAATAACATGGAAAACCTTACAGAGTTCTGCAACCACAGACCTGATCTGGAGTTACCAGCTCCCTTCAACCGTGAGACCCGGAAGGCCCACTGAATTCCTACTCTTGGCTTTTAGTGGGGTACGTTGGTCTCCTAGAACCTTCCTCCACCGCCCTGCCAATCCCTTCCCGGGGCAGACCTCATCTCTCCCTCCAGAGGGGCTGCTTCCCAACCCTGAAGATGGAAAAGCCACCCAAGGTACAACCACCGATATTCCCCAGTCTCTAGTGAGTATTTACATCTTTGAAACCTTCCAGACCCCAAATCCACCTCTCTGGCTCCAACCATAAATATATTTAGACCAAATCACCTCCCAAAGAGGTAAACAGAAAAATGTATAAATAAGAACAATTCTAAACAAACTGCCCATTTCCCCCAAAATAACAATTTGAAAATAAAAATAACGTATCTGAAAACTTCCTCAATTTATAAAAGCTGATTTGCTAACTATCTACACATTGCTATGCCATAGGACGCAATTGTAAATTTAAAAAAAGAAGCAGATTTAGACGTTTTGTGAATTCGGAGGCAAAAGAAGAAGAATCTGGGAAAAGTAGGATCAGAATCTCAGTTACATTCTTTGAAATCAGGCTGAATATTGGTGAAAATGGGTCAACAAGCACTGTCTTTTTAAAAGGTGGGAGTTCAGTGGGAAAAGGGGATCAGCTTCTCCCAGTTGCAATTCACAAGGGAGCCGCTGAGGACAGGGCCTTTGGATGGCGCAAGTGAGTTGGATTCAGGAGGAAGCATTGGTATCAGGTGCTCGGGCTCCAGGTGAGGGCTCCACCCACTTGGGATGAAGGACAGAGAACCTGAGGAGACGTCTCCGGGAGGCTGGAGCAGGTGCTGAGTGGAAGATAGAGGGGGTTCAAGGCACCCTTGACCTACTTCAGCCTTTGGCTCAGGGCTAGAGTAGGGTCCATGGAAGGGGAAGGGAATTCCCTTGTGCTTTCTTTTTCCTCCTCTTTTCACTGTTAAAAAGTAGTTTTTTTTAGAAAGGTAAAATCATGACTCTCACATACATATAAAAATAAATGCTTGTTAAAGATTTTATTCAACAAATGAAGGAATCAGGCACACATGCCAATCTGTTTAAAAGAGAGTCCAAAGAGCAGACCCACTTACAGATCAGGAATATTTAAATGAACGTGCAGATGAAGGAAACACTGGTTGTTCCAGGTGCCGGGAGAGAGAGAAGGCAATTACACCTCTCCTGAACAGGACAGACTGTGCATGTCTACAAACATGAATCCTTTGCATTGCTATTACTTACTGTACCTGGTTGAATAACGCCCACCGAAAATTCACATCCATCCGAGAACCTGTGAATGGGACCTTATTTGGAAATACGGTCTTTGCAATGTAATCAAGTTAAGATGAGGTCATCATGGATGAGGGTGAGCCCCAAATGCAATACGACTGATGTCCTTAGAAGAAGATGGAAGTTTGGACACAGACACACGCACGGGGAGATCATATGAAGACAAGAGTGGAGATTGTAGTGATGCGTCTATGAACCAAGAAGCCCAAGCATGGCTAGCGGCGGGAATGAGAAGCTGGAAGAGGTGGGGAGGGATCCCCCAGAGCCTTCAGTGAGAGAATGGACCTGCTGACACCCTGACTTCAGACTTCTAGGCTCCAGAGCTGTGAAACAATCCATTTCTGTTCTAAACCACTTAGCTGGTGGCACTTTGTTACGATAGCCCTAAGAAACTAACACAGGTACCTACAACTTACTGAGACAGAAAACAGCTCAAAGACAATGAAAGACTAGAATCAGACAACCTGGAAGGTTGTACTGTTGGTAGACGATGTTTTCCTACGCCTCATTAAATCTCCTTGTTCTCAGCATCCAAACCTGTGGAGGGCCCGCTTTCAATCTACCTGAGTCCACATATGTCCGAAGTCCTTGATTAGTATAATTCATTTCACATGGATATAGGACACTGGTGAGGCACCCTTTATAACATTTTGTTTAATGCAGACATAATTCTCCATGCCAAATAAAAAGCCTGACAAATAGCATTTTAATACACATCTCTGTTCCTAACCTGAGGGCTGCCTACTTTAAAATTTGGTTTTATATCCATATAAAAAAATCAGAGTAGTTGAGATTCACAAAACAACTCTTGCTTCTCTGGGATTCATTGCTGTGTCATTCCATGTTAAGCACTCTTTGTTTTGGCTTCACCACAGGGCTCGTGGGATCTTAGCTCCCTGACCAGGGATCGAACCCGGCCCCCGGCAATGGAGGCACAGAGTCCTAACCACTGGATCGCCAGGGAATTCCCAAGCACTCTTTCTTTGGAAGTATTTAGTAGGAGTGGGGTCTGGCAGAATATGGCCGGCAGGTATGGGAAATTGGGGGAAACATATTAAACATTTTAATGTTATACTTGGAAAATTAAAAACAGATGTTTATTTTATAATACAAACTACAGAGAACAAATAAGTCCCCTGAATGGTGCATATAGGCAGAAAATAAAGCAAGAAAGGCTTTAGAGGTAGCTCACGTGTTAACACAATGTGCCCTATTCACCTGGATTATAAAATCCAATTTTTTTCTGCTGCTTCCTACTGCACAGTACGTGAGCTTGCTGTTTAAATATAAGTATGCATATATTTTTAAAATAACATTGGATTTTATAGATACTGTAATAAAGTATAAAAGTAGATTCTGGGACCGTCTTCTGTTTGTATAAGTTAGCACTTATCCTTGAACTTGAGTTGGCAACATTAGACTACTGTCCAGAAAGATTATTTAAATCTTGCCATGGAGCCATTAAATGTGGTGGGCTTAGACCAAGGACACAGTCTTGGAACCTGAAAGGGGTCTCAGCATTCCAAATTTCAGACATGCCTGGGTGTCTGGACCCACCACCACTGGACACCCCTCATCACTCTACAAGTATGGGACCAGGTATTTCCATCAAACCTTTCATTTTTGCTTACTCTTCTTTTTCCTTTGGGTGGCTGAAGATGGCATCAACAATTTGTGGCAATGTTTATTGTCATATATGGATTCACGCAGGATGGAGTACTTTTTTTCCAGTATGTTGGAGTTCCAGAATTGTTGTGTAACTATGACAGAAATTCTTTTTTTCTTTAAGAGATGCCAACACATTTAATATTTTTAAATTTTATTTAATTTATTTATTTTTGGCTGTGTTGGGTCTTGGTTGCTGCGCGTGGGCTTTCTCTAGCTTTGGCAAGAGGAGGCTACTCTTCATTGCGGTGCGCGGGCTTGTTGCTGTGGCCTCTCTTGTTGCAGAGCACGGGCTCTAGGCGCGTGGGCTTCAGTAGTTGTGGCACGCGGGCTCAGTAGTTGTGGCTCGCGGGCTCTAGAGCGCAGGCTCAGTAGCTGTGGCTCATGGGCTTAGGTGCTCCGCAGCATGTGGGATCTCCCCAGACCGGGGCTCGAACCCGTGTCCCCTGCATTGGCAGGCAGATTCTTAACCACTGTGCCACCAGGAAAGTCCCTGACAGAAATTATTGATTTAAGTGATATTTCAGCCAAAATATTTTAAGAGGACATTTATGTTTATACATTTGCTTTTCCTGCAAAGGAGAATTTTCGGTTGCACGTAAGATTGGACAGAACTAGAACATAATATCAGGAATCAACAAAGTGCAGAAGGTTTTGTATGATTCAGCTTTTTCCATTACTAAGATTAAAACAACAATAACAACAAAACCAACCTTTCATAGTGGAGAAACTCATGTGAAAATTTGCATTCTGAGAGCTGCTCAAGTTTCCTTTGGAGAAGAATCTAAGAAAAAAATTCAGATTGCTGTTCAAGCCAGTCCAATTTTTCAATCAAACAATCATTAACTGAATTAGCTTAGGACATCAAACTTCAAGTTTTGCAAAAGACTGATTTAATGTCCCTCTTTTCCCTATGTGTGCTGAATAAACCAATAGAGGAAATTGAGCTTAATAATTTCATTAGGCCCAATGGCTCAAGATACTGTTGGAAAAGAAATGTGGTTTTCTCAGGTCTTACACATCGTCGTGAAAGCTGATGACAGTTTTGAAGCCATGTGAACATCCTTCAAAGTAAATTAGTCAAATAGAAAAAAAAAACATCAATGGTGTTCTGCCCTGGTGATGCTCCTGAAATGCTGGGATTTGCAGATACCGAGCAAAAATCAAAGGAAAACACTCATTTCTGGAGTGTGCTGTATCATGCATCATCAGTGTTACCTTTCAAAATTCTGCCCAGGAATTGATAAGAAAACCTCAACCAATGGTAATCAACTACAGGAAAAGCTATGCATCTGAGGGCTGCCTCAGATGATTCACTTTGCTCTGTATGAAGATCTGAATGTCAGTCAGAAAGTTCTCCGCTGGGGTTTGATGATCGGCAAAGGGAAATAAACACTTTTACATGCTGGAGGGGGAGGTGTCGTATTTGTGGAATACTAGGGTAAAAACATACAGCCGTAAACTTCTTAAAATGATTATCTTTCAGCAAATCTTGTCCTATTTGACAATTATACTTGAAAGTTTGAATAGAAACTTCCCCTTATGAAAATACTTAGTGCCCAAACCAAGTCATGGATGTTGAGAATCATTGCTAAAACTGTCTTTTTATACTTTTTCAACCTAAAACTTTCAAAGACAAGGTTATTGAAAAGTATTCCACGAAAAAAATAAATGTGTATCTAGTACGTATATATGCTGAATTCAGGATCTACTTTCTAGATGTCATGGCTGAAAAATCTCATTTCAGAGCTTATCAAGGAACTCCCTTTTCCCCTAATATACCATCTGTGCTGGAAAACATCTCCAAGAAGAAATTTTGAAGTTCTGGCTTTTGCCAAAGGTAATTTCCAGAAAATCACAACAGAGGTCCTTGCAGGGGGCCTGCTGAGAGCAGCCGTTGACCTTTCCTCCTTTCTAAGGGCAACAGATTTCATTCAGGTGCACACCCTCTGCCCTGGGGAAGCCCAGTGTTGGGGAGTGGGGTGTGGGTACCATTTCTAGTTCCAGGGGTCGGGCTGTGGTGGACTTCTGCCCATCAGCACAGCACAGCACAGCATCCTGGTCACATCATGGATCCATCAATGATCATATAATGGAAACTGTCCAATCACATGACCCTCTGACTTCTTGGGGGTTTGCAGACAGACCCACTCTGTCTCCTATTGGACATGAAGGAGAAAGTAGCTGGCTTTGACTTCTACAGGTCCACGAGGGGGACAGGCCTCAGGATAAAACTGTCTCTACGAGAGGAAGACAGCTAGGGTTCCCACATCACGTACCTGAGTCACCACATCAACCTCCAGGGAAATCTGTCCACCTCCGGACTTCCATTATGGGAGCCACAGCATCCCCTTTGTCGTTTGAGTTGGATTTCTAATTACTTGTCACATAAGGAATCTTTGCTAAATCTGAATCTCGTGCCAGGAGGCAGGTGTGGCAAATCAAGAAACCCTAAGACACCAAAACTGCCTAGAGAAGGGTACAGCGGTCTTTTGCCCAGTTTTGAAACTAGCGGCTCTTGCTACATGTTTGCAAAATGGTAAAACTGTCTTCATTTACATCTTGGGAAACAGGCCATGTGTCCACCAAGATAGTATCAGGGAACTTGGTAGGAAATGTTCTGGAATGTGTTGGCCAATTTTCATAGCCTCTTGTAAGGTTTTAAAAGGAAAAACAAGAAACACAACTTGGGTTGAAGGTGGCCGAGGAGGAATGAGAGCCAATAATCCCTGTTAATCATGACAGTCCACCGACATGATGACTTTGAACATTTGGAGGTAAAATACTTCTCCTTAAAGAAAGGGAGAGGGCTTCCCTGGTGGCACAGTGGTTGAGAGTCCACCTGCCGATGCAGGGGACACGGGTTCGTGCCCCGGTCCGGGAAGATCCCACACGCCGCGGAGCGGCTGGGCCCGTGAGCCATGGCCGCTGAGCCTGCGCGTCCGGAGCCTGCGCGTCCGGAGCCTGTGCTCCACAACGGGAGAGGCCACAACAGTGAGAGACCCGTGTACCGCAAAAAAAAAAAACAAAAAAAAAACGGAGAAAACATTCCTACTGAGATCTCATTTTTTACCCACATGTATCTGATTTTTTTCCTTACTATGGACTTTAAAAACAAAACAACACAACAAACCTGATGTCAAAAGGGCCATGCTGAGCCCCGGGCTCCTCTTCTGTAGAGGCACAAAAACTGCAACGTTTGTAAGAGCCGACAATTTTTAAAATGTATCTTTAGAGACAAAAATATCATTTTCAGCTTCCCTGAGGACGCAATGGTTAAGAATCCACCTGCCAATGCAGGGGACACGGGTTCGAGCCCTGGTCTGGGAAGGTTCCACATGCCATGGAGCAACTAAGCCCATGCGCCACAACTACTGAGCCTGCGCTCTAGAGCCCACGAGCCACAACTAATGAGCCTGTGTGCCACAATTACTGAAGCCCATGCACGTACAGCTCGTGCTCTGCAACAAGAGAAGCCACCACTCGCCACAACTGGAGAAAGCCTATGCGCAGCAACAAAGACCCAATGCAGCCAAAAATAAATAAATAAAAATAAATTTTAAAAATATATATCATTTTCTTCTACTATTACCATTGGTATTGGTTGGTTTTTTTTTTAGCATGTTATTTGTCTTGAAATTTCCAATAACATTAAAGGAAAGCATATGATTTTTTCCCCCTCAAAACGGAGCTTGGTTTTGAAGTTTGAGGATATTCTGCTGGAGAATCTAGAAGCAGAGAAACTCAAGCTGCTTGCAAATATTGTCAGAGGGAGCCCAAAACCAAAAACAACTGAAAGATCATAGAACAGGCAGCAATGTTTGACTGAAGAAGTCAGGAGGAATTCGATTTACAAAAAAAAAAAAAAAAAAAATCACTTATCTTTAACTTTTATAGAACTTGTCTGTTTTAAAAGGAGAGAGTAAGTGAACTGATTTCCACTTATAGCCACCTCCCTGCCAAAGTTCTCAAAGCTTGTTTTTTTCTCATGATGATAATACCTGTACCTTGCCTTTCAGTAGCTCCAGGGAGCTCAAAGCATCTTGCAAATATGATCTCATTAGTCCCGATTCTATCCCCAGACACTTTATGCACATTAACCTGCCTTTGTAAAGTGACTGTCAAACTCAAAATGGAAAATGACACCAAATCTCCTGCAGCTCTTTTCTCAAATGCCGTAAGTAGGTAAACGTGTGTATTATTCTAGGTTGTTGGTTGCAAACAACCAAACTCCCACTGCAGCTAGTTTAAGCAGAAAAGGGCTTTATTAAAAGATACTGAATAGCTCACCAAAATGCCTGGACGGCAGAGGTCCTGGTTCACAGACTGGCCATCCCAAACCTCATTTCCGCAGGGTTCTTTTTAATAGACTTTATTTCTTTTTCTTTTTTTTTTTGCGGTACGTGGGCCTCTCACTGTTGTGGCCTCTCCCGTTGCGGAGCACAGGCTCCGGACGTGCAGGCTCAGCAGCCATGGCTCACGGGCCCAGCCGCTCCGCAGCATGTGGGATCTTCCCGGACCGGGGCATGAACCCATGTCCCCTGCATCGGCAGGCGGACTCTCAACCACTGCGCCACCAGGGAAGCCCTAGACTTTATTTTTTAAAACAGTTTTAGATCTATAGAAATGCTGAGCAGAAAGTATAGAGTTCCGATAAGCCCTGCACCATTTCCCCTATTAATAAAATCTAACATTAATGTGGTACATTTGTTACAAATAATGAACCGATATTGATACCTTATTATTAACTGATGACTGTAGATTATTCAGATTTCTGAAGTTTTTACCTAATATTCACTTTCTGTTGGCACAGTGATTAAGAATCCGCCTGCCAATGTAGGGGACACGGGTTTGATCCCTAGTCCAGGAAGATCCCACATGCCGTGGAGCAACTAAGCCCATGCGCCACAACTACTGGGCCCACGTGCTGCAACTGCTGAAGCCCGTGAGACTAGAGCCCATGCTCCGCAACAAGAGAAGCCATCAGGATGAGAAGCCCGCCCACCACAACAAAGAGTAGCTCCACCTTGCTGCAAGTAGAGAAAGCCCGCGCACAGCAAGGAAGACTCAATGCAGCCAAAAAATAAATAAAATTTAAAAATAAAAACTACCTTAAAAAAATGAAAAATCCCATCCAGGATCCCACATTGCATTGAGTTGTCACGTCTCCTCAGGCTCCTCTTGGGTCTGACAGTTTCTCAGGCTTTCCTTGTTGTTGATGACCTTGAGAGTTTTGAGGGATTCATCAGGCATACTGTAGGATGCTCTCCTATCAGAATCTGCCTGATGTTTTCCTCATGATTAGATAGGGAGGATGGGTTTGGGGAAGAAGGCCGTAGAGGTAAATTCCAGTTTCCTTACATCCAAAGGTCCACACTCTCAACATGATTTATCCCTGTTGACGTGGACCTTGGTTGTTTGGCCAAGGGAGCCTCTGTCAAGTTTTTCTACTGTAATGCTGCTCTTCCCCTGTCCCCCTTTCCACTCTGCACCACAGGGCTGTTATTCAGTCTGCTTCCAGAGATAGAGAACTGTCAGTGATAACGATCCCTAACACAGCCTTCAGAAACCCCCCCGCTGCCTGCGTCCCCTGCAGCCTCCTTCCTGCGCTTCTCCCGCTTCTCCCGATGGAAGGTTAGCACCGTAGCTCCATCACCCGTGCAGCCCTCATAGGCCCCGCCCAGTGCCCTGCACACAGTAGGCGCTTGATGAATCTTTCAAGGCTTGGAATAGAATTGGATTTCACCTGACAGTTAAGAAAAACCACTCAGGGGGTGCTGGTAGGTGTGTGAGGGTAAAAGCTGCAGGAGCTGAGATCGGCTTGGCCGGTGAATACGCTCGCACAGGAGTGGCCAGGTGCTGGGGCTCTGATCTCGACTGACCCCGTTCCATTCTGCATTTAAACAACCTACTTGGAAGAGGCTGATTTAGGTACATGGGTTTTACTTATTTTCTTTCCCCAGGGGGTGGAGGCTCTCTCAGGCCCCTCAAGTCAGCAGTTGGAGTTTATTGTCATAGAGGTTCTATGTCAGTAGGATCTTCTGAAAGTCCAAGGCCAGGACCTGTGCTGGGCTGGGCCTTAGCTTCACTGGAACTGGACTTGGGGGGTGTCTGCCACAGGTCAGGCCACCTCTGCCCTGTCTCCCTATCGCTGTCCGCAATGCTGGCTTCCTTACCGCACACCCCACATCCTTCCCTGCTCGTCCCATGGCCCCACTCACAGCACTCTGATGGGCCTGGGACCACCGTGGCCCCCCTCCACCAGCCCGTGATGCCTTTAGCTCCTGCCCGATGGATTCCAGAAACCAGGAAGCTGATGGGCCCAGGGCTCCCCTCACTGTCAAGGCTCTCTGTGCCAGGCCTTTTGCAGGCTACCGTAGGGATTCCTCTTGGGTCAGCAGCCCACTCATCCTCGGCCAACTCAGCTGAGGTCCAGAAGGTGGCCAGCAGGGCTTGGGAGGTGGTCAAGTTCCCCAAGACAGGGCTGGGGGCTGCCCAGCAGCCGGGCTTACACATCATCCAAAGACCTGGAAACAGCCTGGCCTAATTTGCAGCTGAAACCAGGAAGGTTTCAGACTCATCCAGAGAAGTTGGAAGGGTCGGGGGGCAACCAGCACGGCGGTCCAGGAGGAGGCCCTGCCCACGAACGCCTCCAATCTGGGCACCATCCACCGTCACCCTCCCCGTGCAGAGTTAGCCTGGGTTCAACCTATTTCACCAGAATCTGCTTTTATACAATCCACCTAAGCTGTCAGCCGCGTGCTCCTCCAGATGGGATTTTCTCAGACTGTTTTTCAAGGAGCCTCTTGGCATGTATTGTGTGTGTTAAGGGAGGGGGGGCGGGGCACACAAGCAATGCTTAAGCTAATGTTTACAGAGACTCCTTGGAACCAGCACGACGTAAACAGTAATAGGCAGCCACATTGATGAAGAGCATGCAGGGCCGTGCGGGACCGCCTTCCCCAGCCGGGCTCGGCCCCTTTCGCTGCCAGCAGCCCCCGGGGCGCGGGCGGCCGCGTGGGAGCGCCGGTTTGCTCCTTTCCACTCGCACAGCGCGTTCTTCGAGAAAGTACTTTATGCCTGTCTTAGAACCAGCGCTTCCTCGCGGGCGGGGCTGCGAGTCCGTACTCCCTCCCCCTCCCCTTTCCCCTCCCCCATCCTGAAATCTTCATCTAGTCCTCAGGCGGCCAGGATGCAAGGAAGGGACGGGAGGTGGGGACACACGTGGTCACCCCCCAGCGCCTCAGCTGGGCCACAGACCTCCTCCAACCTGGCCCAGCTACCAGGCCTGCCGCCCCTCCTCTCCCCACTTCAGCCCTTCCCTCCCCTCCCTCCCACCTCTCCCCTCTCTCCCTCCCTCCCCATTCACCCCTCCCGTCCCCTCCCTCCCTCCTCTCCCCACCTCTCCCCTCACTCCCTCTCCCCCGCTTCCTTCTCCTCACGACGCTGATGCTGCCACAGCCAAGCTTCCTGAGTCACAAGCATCTGAACACCTCGTGTCTCTCTTCTTCCCGCCCCGGTGTGTGCCCTTCCTCTCACCTTGAATTTTCTCCTTCTAGGCTCGGCTGCCCCAAATCCCACCCTCCTCTGAGCCCAGACCACACCGCCCAGGGCGGGCGCCCAGGGGGCAGAGGGGGCTGAGCCCAGCTTTGCACGTGTTTCATTGCGAAGGACAGTAGGACCTCTAGGAGGGATGGGGGTGGCGCTGTGGGAGGGGCTCAGGGACAGTCCCCAGGATGCGGCTGTCCTCACCTAGAGCAGCAGCACAGAGCCGGAGACCGGGGTCCCCCAGGACCCCCTCTGCACCCTGCTGGCTCCAGGACCCCTGCAAATATAGCCCAGGCTGGGCCCTCCTTAAGGGGAGGGACTTGGCTTCACCCTAAAACTGTTAACTCCCCCAGGCCTGGGGACAGCGAGAAGGGGGGGTGCCCAGGAGGAGATTTCCACTGGACTAAAAAGAGAACTTCCTGCTGGGACCGTTGTAGGGGACCTCAGTAGCTGGTGGCCAGGCGTCCTTCCAGAGACGTTTGCCTTCCTCTGTCACTCGTGGAGCCCCAGGGAGCCGTCACCCGGCTCCTCTGATGGGAGCTGTGTGTGAGCAGAGCCGGCACAGAGCCAGCGCTGCGTTATGTAAGCGTTTGCTTAAAAAAGTCAAGGAGAGAGGCACCAGCAGGGATGGATGTGCCAGGCTTTCCGGTTACAGTTCGGTGGAACATGTGAAATCTTTAATTAGCAGTAATGAGAGCCTCATTCCTTTCAGAGGCAGAGCATCGGCCACGTGGTTTAGGGGCCCGCGGGCCCTTCTCTGGGGAGGGGAGCCGTTCAGTCATAGTACTGGTTCTAGGTCAGCTGTAGGATGAAACGACAACAGACACTGCAGGAATTTTGCTTAGGGTGATCGGGTCTAAATTTGGAAGTGGACGTCGATATTTTTGGGTTTTTTTGTTTTATGTTGTATTTATTCATTTATTTTGTGTTTGTTTTGTTTTTAATCACGCCAGCCACAGTGAGGTCCTGCAAAGCGCATTTCAGAAAGCTGAAGTGAATTAAAAACGATTCAAGATCATCACTAGGTCTTGCCTGGGTTTCAAACGTGGCAATTCTCCCAGCCAAAAACGAGATAAGCTAAGAAGTATATTTTCAAATATTATGGCTGCATTTGCTTCCCTTAAAGTCTGGAAAGCAAAATTAAAACAAAGTCTGGTTTGGGTATAAATAATATATTTAAGCTTCAAAAACCAACGGTGGAGGGGGGTGATAGGATCCCTGAGAAACCTGCACACGGAGTTCCAGTGACTCAGTGCCTGCAACAACGGCTCTGAGGGAAGCAAGGCTTGGGAGGACGTTGGGATGGGGCAGAAGACAGATGGGGGTTGTGAGGTCCTGAGGGTCAGGGAAGGCCACCCTCCAAAGGGGCATCATTATGCAGGGAGTGATGGGTCTGTGCTGTATCTTAACTGTGATGGTCGTTACATAATTTTACACATTTGTCAAAAATCATTCACCAGTATGTGGTATAAATGACCTAATATTATAAATTACATTTTACTCTGTAAAATACTATATATAAATATGTATTATGTATTTATAAATTATACTAGATAATTATGACAGCATAGACAAAACAATTATAATATATAATTCTATAAATTATATTCTGTAAAGTAGAAATGGTTTTACACTTCAACGAACTGCCTTAGAAAAAGAAAACATCAGAAGTGGAGGGAGGGTCGCTCAAGGTGGAGCTGCCACCCGTCTACCCACCCACACGATCTGCATTAGCCCTGGACTTACCTCTGGACAACTTGACCGCCCCCCCGCAGTTGGAATAAAAGGATGTTGGAATACAACCATACCCTCAAGTGTCTCCCTGGCCAAGGTATCCATCTGGTTCTGTCCCCTCCTGTTCTCCCCTGGCTGGGGACCCTCCCAGGCCTGTGTCTGAGAGGACAGAGCGGCCTCAAGTCTCTGCTGACCAGGGGCAGGGCTGTCCCGAGGCTGTGTTTCCTCCACAAGGAGGTCTTCAGGCAAAGAGGCTCCCCCAGCCCAGGAGTCCCAACTCCTAATTATGATGTGGACGGCTAATCATTGCCAGACCTGTGGGCAATTCTGTACCTCTGCTCCCCTCGCTCTGTCACTGTTTCCTCCTGCCCTAAGGGCTTTTCATAACATCATAATTTTACTCAGTAGCTACACAGAAGATGTTATGCCCCCAAACGAATGTCCTGGAATTTACCACGGAGAAAGTGGAGGCCTCCTGGCAGTGAGTGAGCTTTCCAGGGAGGACCGGCTTGGCTGATACATTAAAAGGCTTATGATGGGGCAGAAAAACAAGTTGAGGGTGAATCTCAAAAATAAAAAGCCGGTCTTCCCTGGTAATCCAGTGGTTAAGACTGAGCTTCCACTGCAGGGGGCCCGGGGTCGGTCCTTCTCTGGGGAACTGAGTTCCACTAAGATCCTGTATATCACACAGCGCAGACAAAAAAAGAAAAAAACAAAAAAAACTACATATTTTCTGGTCCCAGAGTGGAGCTGAAATTGGTTCACTCAAGCCTCCCAGATTCTACATAACTTGCTGACTGTGGAGCTGAGAAAACCAGAAATTTTCTGTTCAGGGTGTGTGTGTGTGTGTGTGTGTGTGTGTGTGTGTGTGTGTGTGTGTGTGTGTGTGTGTGTGTGTGTGTTCACACAGCTGCTTTGCAGTTACTTTGCTTGCCCAGTTGCTCTCTAATGCATAGAGATAAAAAAGTAAGTCAAGTTCCTTTTCCTAGCCAGCTTCAGCATTCATTTTTGCAACACAGAGCCACCTCGTCTTTAGATTCGGGTGGCAGGCAGAGAGACACCTGATGGTTCCCTGTCCCCGCTCACCCCAGCATCAGCATGGAGAAAGATATGACTCGTGCCAGCCCTGAGCAAGTACTCAGGGCGATTTCCCAGGACCTACAGCTAATCCAAGGGGTCAGGGAAGGCCTCCCCTTCCCCGCACGGTTCATCTGGGCTCAACGGGAGCAACTCATTCCCGAGTGTTCCTCTCCCTGCAGCGCTTTTCTGAAATGCAGCCACTCCTGGCAGGGCCTTCGTGAGTCACACCGCCCTTGGGACGGTCACCCCCTCTGTCAACTGTCCCCCTACCCCAGCACGGTCAGGGGTCCCCTCCTCCCATCTCTTTCTCTCTGACACTAGACTCCTGGAAGGATGTGGCTTATCTCTTTAAAGGCGCTGACCTGTCTGGAGGGGCCTGGGTGTGTGTGGAGGGGCAGGGCTTGGGGCAGGGGCCTAGGGGGGATGTAAAGGGGTTGGAGAAGCTGGAAAAGAGGGGGTGCACAGAAGAAGAAGCGGGTGTGGAAAGGGACAAATTCCACTGCATCATTTTTGTGTAGGAAGAGTTTCTAAAATGGCTTACTTTTAAAAAACTAAACCGATCCCAAAGCCTCTGCTTTTTATAGAACATCAGTCCCTGGTTCCAACTTAGCAACCCTTAATCTTCCACCGATCTAGTTCTGAAGTGACTATTAAGCTGCTGTGTTAGGACGATCATCCCTGATGAGCAGGGCGAGGAAAGGAAAGGTACGGGCCGGAGCTTAGGGAGGTGCCACTCAGCCTCTGAGGAGCCCGTGGGAGCCGGAAAGGCGCAGCCGAAGGGGGTGACCTGCGCCAGGCACTGTCAGCCACCAGCCTGGGCTCCGGCACACCCTGCGCCCCATCCCCTCACTGTCCCAGGGAAAGACCTGCCGAGTCAGCATCGTGGTCCTCACACTGAGGCATCTCTCTTTCCTCTCTTTCTCTTTTGTGCATCGTTGGTGGATCACCTAGGATCAAGCAGGCAGGGCATCGCGTTGGTCAGGAAGGATTTGTTTTCCATGCAAATCAGAAGGTTTCTGAAGAAAGTGGTAATGTTCTCAGAAAGCTGTGGTCCACCCCTGCCCGGGCCTCGGGTAGCACTCACAGAGCTGCTTCAGAGCCGCCTTGAGCTGGGGCCGCTGCTCTCCAGCGCCGCCCTGGGGGCCAGGCCAGGACCAGCGCCCACATGGGAGCTTTCTTGGCCTTGGCCCAGTGTATTCGTCTCCTGAGCGCTGTAACAAAGTGCCCCACACTTGGTGGCTTAAAAGAACAGAAGTGAATTCTCATAGTTCTGGAGGCCAGAAGCCCAAGATGAGGATGTCGGCAGGGTTGATCCCCTTCAGAGGCTCTGAGGGAGAACCTGTTCCCTGACTCTTTCCTGGCCTCTGGTGGCTGCTGGCAATCCTTGGGGTTCCCGGGCTTGCAGTTGCATCACCCCAATCTCGGCCTCCATCATCACATGGCCTTCTCTTCTGTGTCGCTCTGTCTTCACATGGCCATCTTCTTACAAAGACACTGGTCATATTGGGTGAGGGGCCCTCCCTAATTCAGCATGACCTCCTACGATCTCAACTTAATTACATCTGCAAAGACTCTATTTCCAAATAAGGTAACATTCTGAGGTTCCAGGTGGACATGAATTCGGGTAGGGAGGACATTATTCAACTCCATACACCCAACAGAACACCCACAGCCCCAAACAGAAAGGTGGCTCCTTTCCTTTGGCAGGATGTGCCTAGAGAAAGTCTCCCCTTGAGATCCAAGGAGATGGAGGTGTCATGAAAGCTGAGCCACCTAAAGGCCAGTGTCAGGGGCCGGGTGCTCCAGCCGCCAAGGTCCCTCACCCTGGGCAGCCCTCCCTCCTCTGACCGGGCCTCCCCAACACCCTCGGGGCTCAATTCCCTGTCCCCCGTCCCAAGAGATGGCATCCACATCTTCAGAACTCCTCCCACCTTTAAATTAAGTGAAATGATTGCATCATTCTATGTGCTCATCGGGCAAAGCTTGGAGAAATTCTCAAACCTCCACACATAGCCTGCAACCCCACCACTCAGCATTTTGGTGAGCTCCATTTTAGACACATACATATTTTAAAATTATTTTTTGGTACAACGCAAATGAACCTATCTACAAAACAGAAAGGCTCACAGACATAGAAGACAGACTTGTGGCTGCCAAGGGGGGGAGGGGAGGAAAGGAGTGGGAGTTTGGGATTAGCAGATGCAAACTCATATACATAGAATGGATAAACGACAAGGTCCTACTGTATAGCCCCAGAAACTATATTCAGTATCCTGGGATAAGCCATAATGGAAAAGAGCATGAAAAAGAATATATATATATATGGGGGCTTCCCTGGCAGTGCAGTGGTTGGGAATCTGCCTGCCAATGCAGGGCGCATGGGTTCGAGCCCTGGTCTGGGAATATCCCACATGCTGTGGAGCAACTAAGCCCGTGCACCACAACTACGGACAGAGCCTGCGCTGTAGAGCCTGCACTCCACAGCTACTGAGCCCATGCACCGCAACTACTGAGCCCGTGCGCCACAACTACTGAAGCCTGTGCACCTAGAGCCCACACTCCACAACAAGAGAAGCCACTGCAATGAGAAGCCCACGCACCGCAAGAAAGAGTAACCCCCGCTCGCCGCAGCTAGAGAACGCCCGCGCACAGCAACGAAGACCCAACGCAGCCAAAAATAAATAAATAAATAAATTTAAATATATATATATGTATAACTGAATCACTTTGCTGTACAGCCGAAATTAACAAGACATTATAAATCAACTATACTTCAATAAAATATAAAAATTAAAAAATTACTTTTTGGACCTCGAATGTACAGAGTTGAGTTAATCATCACCCTCGGTTCCTCACACCTCATCATCGTGAGCTGCTTTCGCTACTTTATTTTTGCCATGTGTCTCATAATATAACAGCATGGCAATGGTTGCTAATGTTTGTCTTTCGTGTTGGGCATTGCTCCAAGTGTTTCGTGCACATATTCACGTACTCCCCCTGGTAACCCCGGCCGTGGTACGTTCGACCAGCACCCCGTCACACACCTACTGGCTTGTGAGGGTGATCGTTAAGTTCTCAGGAATTTTGTGTCAGTTATTAAACCATTGGGAGCTTGAAATTAGTCATCACAGAAGTATTTACCTCCATGGGAATCAGCAAATGCCACAGATCAGGGCTTCTTGTATCAAGAGCCCCTTAACCTCACGCCACTGCCGATGGGGTAGGTGATCTGCTGTTCCTGTCTTACAAAGGAAGAAACCGAGGTGCCTGCCAAGGTCACACAGCCAGCAAATGGCGAGCCTGAATTTAACCCCAAGAAGGCGGCCAAGCCTCACGACACCACAGCCACTGTTTGCACCCTGGTGTCTCCCACCCATCACAGGCAGCTTCCCCAGGTGTTAAAAATTCCTCAGAATGGGCTTCCCTGGTGGCGCAGTGGTTGAGAGTCCGCCTGCCGATGCAGGGGACACGGGTTCGTGCCCCGGTCCGGGAAGATCCCACGTGCCGCGGAGCGGCTGGGCCCGTGAGCCATGGCCGCTGAGCCTGCGCGTCCGGAGCCTGTGCTCCGCAACGGGAGAGGCCAGAAGAGTGAGAGGCCCGCGTACAACAACAACAACAAAACAAAACAAAAAATTCCTCAGAATGGAACTTCCAGTGGCTGCATAATATTCTGGTATATGGACGTTCAGCAGTTAGTTAAATTATTCCCAGTTGTGGAACAATGAGGTCATTTTTGATGTTTTTCTTACAGAAATGCATTAACCAAGGGCTTCCCTGGTGGCGCAGTGGTTTAGAATCTGCCTGCTAATGCAGGGGACACGGGTTCGAGCCCTGGTCCGGGAAGATCCCACATGCCGTGGAGCAACTAGGCCCGTGAGCCACAACTACTGAGCCTGCGCGTCTGGAGCCTGTGAGCCGCAACAAGAGAGGCCGTGATAGTGAGAGGCCCGCGCACCATGATGAAAAGTGGCCCCCGCTTGCCACCACTAGAGAAAGCCTTCGCACAGAAACGAAGACCCAACACAACAAAAATTAATTAATTCATTAATAAACTCCTACCCCCAACACCTTCTTAAAAAAAAAAAGAAATGCATTAACCAGCCTCTCTCCTTCCTTCACAGTTCATGTCCTGGGGGGTCCGTCCCCCAAGGACCACCCTCGTCAGCAGGCCCCTGGGGTCAGGCTGCAGAGGCCTCAGAAACACTCCACCCCTCTGCAGACCCAGATCTTCTCCAGAGAGAACAAGACCCCAGCCCCGGCTGAGCGTAGCCCAGAGACGCTTCTGCAAGTTTCTTTTTCTTCAATGGTGAATTCAGCCTCTATTTCTAGAGTGACAAGGACAAAACCTGCGACAGATTCAGTGTGAGAGCCGCCACTCGACTCACTGGCACACATTCCCCCCCACACACATACACATTCCCACGGGCATAATATTCGCACACATGACACTCTCATGCTCTCACACACACACATGCTAACACACATATTCACACACACTCACAAACACAGGCACACTCACACACCATTCTCACTGCTCACACACACAGTCACACATCTGTGCACACACAAACACATACAAACGGACACACACTTATACACCTGCATATACTCATCTGCTCCCCCATACACACTTGCACATGTATACGCATACACCACACACACACACACACACGCACACACACTTCTCCAATCACCCAACAATCAGCATGGAGGCAGCCTTAATGGCACACCAGGTTTGGGGGCTCTTTCTCTCCCCAAGAATAAGGACTTCTGGGGGCAGGGAAGCCGTGATCAGTTTCCTAAAGGTCTCAGCAAGGTGCCCGACTTGCACAAAGGGCCCAATGACCGTTCTTTGTTGAAGGTGAAGAAATGAGCAAACGTATCTCAGACTTAGAAAACTCCTTGTGACATCTTAGTTATCAAGACCTGTTTCCTCGTGGGGTGTGTTAGTTAACTCGTGCTGCTGTAACAAAACACCAGAGACCTGATGACTTGAACAACAGAAGTGTATCATCTTCCAGGTCTGGAGGCAGAAGTCCGAGATCCAGCAGTGGGCAGGGCTGGTTCCTTCTGAGGCTGTGAGGGAAAATCTGGTCCATGTCTCTCTCCTGGCTTCTGGGGGTTTGCTGGCCATTTTGGTGTTCCTTGGCTTGTAGACACCTTGCCCCAATATCTGTTTTCACGTTCACATGACATTCTCCCCATGTGTGTGTCTGTGTCCAGATTTCCCCTTTTCGTAAGGGCAGCGGTCTTATTGGATTAGGGACCCACCCTACTCCAGTATCACCGCATCTTAACTAATCACATCTGCAACAGCCCCGTCTCTGAATAAAGTCACATTCTCAGGTACTGGACGTTAGGACTTCAACGTATGAATTTGGAACGGGGGACACAATTCAGCCCATAGCATGCAGCATCCCACCTTCTTTCTCCTCTGCTGTTTCCTCCTGGCTGGGCCATTTGAGACAATGACACAGAAGATGCCTCTGTGGACTTGCTCACCTTTATCTGTTCACCAACTTTCCTACAAATACCCTAAATCCATTCACTGGGCCACAATACAGCCTTCATGATTCTTTTTTTTTTTTTTTTTCCTTTTGGCTGCATTGGGTCTTCGTTGCTGCATGTCAGCTCTCTCTAGTTGCAGCGAGCGGGGGCCACTCCTCGCTGCAGTGCGTGGGCCTCTCATTGTGGCTTCTCTCAGTTGCAGAACACAGGCTCTAGGTGCACGGGCTTCAGTAGTTGTGGCACCCATGCTCAGTAGTTGTGGCTCACAGGCTCTAGAGCACAGGCTCAGTAGTTGTGGCACACGGGCTTAGTTGCTCCACAACATGTGGAATCCTCCCAGACCAGGGCTCAAACCCGTGTCCCCTGCATTGGCAGGCGGATTCCCAACCACTGTGCCACCAGGGAAGCCCTTTCATGATTCTTTTGGTAGAAATGAAGCTAATTTAAAAAACTTTAAGGTAATGGATATTTCTATACCATACTTGAGACTCCAACCTTGAGCTCTCTTTCCACACATCTGACCTGAGAAAGACTATGCTGTAACTGTCTTTGGGGTTACTTAATCCTAATTCTGCTAAATCCTCTCAAGAAGAGAGGAGGATTAGACAGATGGCCCCTTCAGTCTGTTCCTTATGGACATAGTATTAGTTTAATCATGATAAAAATCTCACATCTATTGTCTCTTTCAACAGTTCCCAATTCACATTCTCCATAAATATTCCAGAGAGCAACACAGTAATTTTCTTAAGCTAATACACCAAAGGAGAAATTCAGGAGCCTCTAAAGTTATCAATTTTGCCCCCCGTTACCCACCCACCCCCAGAGAAATCGTATGCTTCTGAGGTTGGAACTGGGCTCTTCTCTGATAGATTTCCATCAAAAACTTGTGACTCAAATCTAGTTGGGCACGAGGCATGAGGTTGGGGCTGTGGGAGAGATCTGTTCCACCAGCTGTGTGACTTTGGGCAAATTGCTCAACCTCTCTGAGACTTGTGTTCAACATGTAGAAAAAAGAGGGAATAAGACCTCCTTGTCATGGTGGGTGTGGGAATTAAATGAAGTGGTATAGGTGGAGTCTCTTGCACGGCAATGTGGGCAGAAAACAGGCACGCTCTAAACACCAGATCCCTTTTGTTTGCCCCTCCCCTGAGCAGGGGTCTTAACCATCATCTGATCCCCTCCCTGTTACCCACAAGAAAAGTACGGCCTCCCAAGCACATGAGTCACTTGCAAATATAAAATGTTCATGTACAACTGCTATAATGCATTTTAAATGAGGACCTCGTAATTATGTTAGAACTATTGATTCCGGAATTCTGTCAAGACAAGAATTATCAGCCTTGAAGATCTGTGGTTCTTCTCACCCTTCCTATAAACAAACAGACTCAGCTCAGGTTTGGCAATGCTTCTGATGCCCATGCCTTCCTATCTCCCTGCCGGCCACACAGCTGTGCTTGCCATGTGTTCCTTAAGTAAAGGAGTGGCCGGTGTGGAGATCGGGCTGTGTCTGCTGCTGGGAGCAGAGAGCCTGACCACCAAAGCAGACGGCCTTGTTGTTCCCGTGTGCTGAGAAGCCCAGATGTCTAAGACTGCTGGCCTTGCTCCTGCTATCGGCCGAGGCCATCAGGGACCCAGGCTTATCCTTGTCTTGTCCGGTTCACTTTTCATCCTCAGTCTTGTTGCCTCTTGGTTTCAAAAGGGCTGCTGCAACTCTAGACATCATGTCTTCCTTCAAGACAGCAAGAAGCAGGAGAAGCAGAGGCTCTGGCCGTGTCTGTGTCTTTTGTCAGGAAAGCCAAAGATTTTGCAAAAGCCAGGTGACTTCTGCTTTTGTTGAGTGGTCCTCCCCCTGCAAGGGCATGTATTTAGCCGGGTCAAGCGGTGGTTCTCTGCTAACAAGGCAGAGGGGAGGGTTGGATTTTGGATGGATTGCTAACAGGTCTGCCCTAGAAACTCAGAATGTTCTGAGTGCAGCCATTTAGGAGAGAGGCTGGTAAACAACCTAACTGGGTGCCTTTCTGGGATGACAGAAACTAAGGCTAGTCCTGTACTAGAAGCCTTGTTACTCAGGGGCCTCTGTTATTTTTGTGAAGACAGAGAGAAAAGAAAGTGGGAAATGATCAGCATACACACACACACTAAAATCTATTACTTTTTAAAGCAAGGACATTTTTACAATATGGTCTAATGCTTTGCGGGGAGGCATTGCCTTGATCATTCTGGTATATTCATATCTGTTTTGTAAACACAGCTTGTCCCAATAAATAAATAGGACTAGCTTTTGAAAAACATGCCTAGATTTGCCCATCTAAATGGCGGTCGTCATGGGCTCCATGATCCTTTATTTTTTTTTTTTTTTTGCGGTACGCGGGCCTCTCACTCTTGTGACCTCTCCCGTTGCGGAGCACAGGCTCCGGACGCGCAGGCTTAGCGGCCATGGCTCACGGGCCCAGCCACTCCGCGGCATGTGGGATCCTCCCGGACCGGGGCACAAACCCATGTCCCCTGCGCATCGGCAGGGGGACTCAACCACTGCACCACCAGGGAAGCCCTCCATGATACTTTTAAATAATACAGCTGCCTTTGACAAGACATCTACCTGATGCTTACAAAATCCAGGTTAAGAGTCACATATGAAAAACCAGTTTGATTGCTTTAAAAGCAGTCCTCCTTTTTCACCTAAAAATGCCTTATTTATCCAGATTTGATCAATCCCCTTGCTCCTAGGCTCTGCTCTGAATGACTCGCCTTTTTCTAGAATTCAGATCAACCCTCAGCATTTGAAATTGTGTGGTTGTTTTTAATAAGAATGTATTTTAGACAATTTGCCATAAGATTTGAAAGCAGTTCGAGTGTTAGAGACACTGAAATATGCCTGTCGCTTCTCAAGGTGACTCCTGATGAGGTCCCTGCTTCTGCGGGGGGGAGGAATCTGCTGCGTGACCATGATGCATCCTCCCGGGCTGCGGAGGAGGCTCTACGCACCTGCCCCGGGGCTGGCCGTCCTGTGGAGTCTGCACTCCCACGGGAGAAGCACTCAGAGGACAAACCGGTGTCTTGAGGCTCAAAAGAATTCCCAAATGCAAATCGAAAGAAGTGAGGGGCAGGCTGGGTCCTGGAACGTGCTGAGGTGCAGAAAATGATGTACTAACTCGCTAAACTGGACAAGCCATCCCTGGCTGGGCGCCGGGGCACATCTGGCGTCGGGAGCTGCCAGGGTAAGGTCAAGCTCAGAATTGTCCCCAACAGGCCAACTCAGCCACTTTTGTGCTGTTTCCAGGGGAACGAGTTGTTCCACTATCACATCCTGAGACGTGGGAGCCCTTGGCCCACCCGTGGGGGACCTGGCAGTAAGGACGCTGAGCGGGGCCCGGGTGGCAGGTGCTGCCAGGACAGGCCGGTCCCGTTGCTGAGGGGGCAGGAGGCAGTCCTCTGTCCCTTGTTCTGGTTTTTTCCATCCTGTTTGTAAAATCCAGGCACTGAGCAAGCATGCCCCTCACATGGGTGGTATTAGCGACCACGGCTGCTCCGGGCTGGGAATAAGATTGTAATTCAGTCATCATCACTGCCAGTGTCTTTTATTCAGTTACGCATTGACGCTCATCCCACAAACATTTATTAAGTACCCGCTATGTGCCAACTGCTGGCGCAATGACGCTCAACCGTTTGGGAACCCAAAGTGATTATAACATAAATCTCCTTCTTTGGCTGAGCCCAAGAGCAGTGGCTGGGATCCTTTATGGGAAAACTGTCAAATCATCGTCTTTAATAAAGGCAGATGGCACACACAGATTTGCGGGCGTGATAGGAGTTTAAGTATCACTTTCACCAAAGTAATTTCAAGGTCTTTAAAACTATTGTAACAGGTCCCCTGGGGACAGCGTTTCACACACCTGAATAACGTTTGCTTTCTGTCCAATGCAGTCAGCCCTCAGCAGGTGTTAAAGGGGGACCTGGCTACGAGGAAACTGTTATCATTTGGCAGCCAGGAAAAGTGAAGCTGGCTCACTCACCAAGGAGGAGAGAGGCCAAGCGAAAAATTAACCCGGGAACTGGGACCCGTGTCTGTGTATATTCAAATGCAGAGAATTGGATTCTGTCGCTCCATCTTAGAGGACACGGGAGAGGGTTCTCCTGGTGAGGGCAGATGATGTGGAACCAGCTGGGGTGTCCTGCCTCTGCTGGGCTCTAGGCCCTTCCCGGGTCTCCCCGGCCCTGCTGCCAGAGACCCTTCCTAGCGGGACTTCCATCATGATTCCAGCCACAGCCTAACTTAAAATCCCTTTACTCCTCAAGTCCAGAGTGCACCCCTAACATGCAGCATGCCCTACATGGCCCTTCACTGGCTCAACTCGGATCACATCCCCGGGGTGACCCCCCTACACACACACACACACACACACGCACGCACGCACGCACGCACACACCACTAAAACGGCACCACCCACTGGCCCAGGCCCAGCTCTTTCTCCAGTCTCTTCACCTGCTTCTCTCCTGCCTGACTTTATTCTCAATTCTAGCGTGCTTTCCCCTAGGATCCCGCCAGGCCCTCCCCCTCAGAACACAGCATCTTTCTTTATGCCTCGAGTTCCCAGAACACAGACAATGAGAGCAGCTAGCCTGTCTTTCTTCCCCCATCAGCCTCTGAGACAGAGTTAGAATTGCTTTCCAAGCATAAGCGCCTTCTAGACCAGAACTAAATCCTCCCGTGATCGCTTTTGGACCGAGGCCTGTGCAAATTGGAAATGATTGCCAACACTTAACAGGGCGTTCCCGTGAGCCAGGCACTGTTCATACAGTAGCACGTCTCATCCACATAGCAACCTGCTCACCTGGGGACTATTACTATCTCCACTCCCCAGAGAGGTTAAGTAAATTTCTTGAGGTCACAGAGCTGGTGAGTTGCAGAAACTGGATTCAAACCCAGACAGCCCTAGAGCCCACTCTCTTAACAAGAGCCTGGAGGGCCTTGCCTCACCGAGGGTCCCCATCCTCAGGCCTCCATCACGCAATCATCCCCTGACACCCGATATGCCCTGCTGTTCCAGTGATCCATGCTGTGTAACAAGCATCCCAAATATAATGGCTTCGGACAAGAACCATTTTTATCACGCTCAGGGATTCTGTGGGTCAAGAATTCAGACAGGTGGAGGCGGGATGGTTTGGAGCCTCAGCAGGGAAGACATGAATGGTTTGGGGCTGGGGTCCCCTGGAGGCTTCTTTACACTTAGTACCTGAGGTGGCATGACTTGAGAGCGGGTTCAGCTAAGACAGCGGATGGGCGCCTGCAAGCAGCTTCTGCACGTGGCTTCTGTATGAGGACTGGGCTTCTTGTAGCGTGGCGGCTGGGATCTGAGCAGGAACGTCCCCAGGAGAAACTTCCCAAGAGAACTGGGCAGAAGCTTCGGACCTGTTCTGACCTAGCCTTGGAGTCACACAGCATCAATTCTGCCACAGGCAGCCCATGTCCCAGGGGATGGAGAAGGAGACTCCGCTTCTTGATGGGAGAGTGCCAAGGTCACATTGCAGAAGAACGTGAGAGATGGGAGAGAACATTGGGACCATCTTTGGAAAACACAGCCTGCCACACACCTGCCTAGCCCAGGCCTCCCTCCTCCAAAACATTTTTGTCCCAATTATAGTTCACCCTCTGGTCCCAAGCTACTAACTTCCCACTTCTGTGTTCTTGTTGTCCCTGTGAATGGGAAACCAGCAGTGATGGGTAGCATGCGAGCATCTCTTGGTGGACTAGGTTATCCAGGGGAAATACTGGGAACAAAAGTGAGACCCGGGCTTCCCTCGTGGCTCAGTGGTTGAGAGTCCGCCTGCCGATGCAGGGGATGCGGATTCGTGCCCCGGTCCGGGAAGATTCCACATGCTGTGGAGTGGCTGGGCCCGTGAGCCATGGCCGCTGAGCCTGCGTGTCCGGAGCCTGTGCTCCGCAACAAGAGAGGCCACAAGAGTGAGAGGCCCGCGTACCGCAAAAAAGAAAAAAAAAAATAGTGAGCCCCGATCAGGGAGACCCAGCCGGTCCTGACAGCAGCCTCTTGTTCGTGGTGTCCTGGAGTTTTTCCTGAGAGTTGGGTGATAGAAGACAACAGTACTGCTGGTTCAGCAACTCTGGGCATTTCTGACCCAAATCCATCCTCCAATTTCTGTTGCTTGAGGAGCTTGTTGAGAACACAGTTCCCACCCAGGAGCCCACCCACAGGATCTGGTTGAAACAGTCTGGGATCAGGTAGCATTGGTGGTTTTTTTACAGGGTCCCCGGGAAATGCCATTGTGCACCCGAGTCTGAAAACACCTGCATTAGATGAAGACCGTTGTGACCTTTGGGCTAGACCACCTTCCGCCTCCAGAAGCCAAGTGGGTACGTGATACCTTCACTGGCTGCTAGACACACGTACTCGTTTTAAAGAATTTGGGTGTCACCTGCCCATTGACCAAGGACACGTTACTATCTGTGCTGAAAAAAAAATCGGTGCGGATTCAAGTTGTTTAGCTACTGTGTTCCTTTGTGGTGACAAAGAACTGAGATGCAGGCTCACCGTGTGGCTATAATTCTTTATCATAACTCAAGAACAGGGGCCCAGAGCATTTCCCAAAGGACTACTTGCCTTTAAAAATGACCCTCCAGCGGAAGACAGAAGGAGGCTCCCTAAAAACTTGCCTTTCCCTGGCCTGAGGCAGTGCGGGCAGGGTTAACTTCACAAATGATGCTCAAAATATGTTTGGCAGGAAACTTTTTTTTTTTTTAATGGGAATGCACGAAACCTTGAGCTAGTACATTGAAATATTTTGCATACTCCTAAAATGCCAACTGGATGAACCAATCTTTTTTTTTTCCAATTTGGTGTGAAACTCACAAAGGTCAATTTAAGCAATTTATACATAACTGAGCAATAAAACCATGCCAAGAGACGCCCATTGCCCAAGTAGGGTTGGGGCAATAACTCCTTCTGTGTACAAACGCGCCATATTGCAAAACTGTGGACTTGTCTCCTGGAGCGAGAAGAATGTCCTCATGTTCCCTTAGAGCTGCTTCCTATAGGCACATCAACTTATGTCCCAGGACGGGATCAAAAAAGAGTGAGGGGCTTCCCTGGTGGCGCAGTGGTTGAGAGTCTGCCTGCCGATGCAGGGGACATGGGTTCGTGCCCCGGTCCGGGAAGATCCCACATGCCGCGGAGCGGCTGGGCCCGTGAGCCATGGCCGCTGAGCCTGCGCGTCCGGAGCCTGTGCTCCGCAGCGGGAGAGGCCACAGCAGTGAGAGGCCCGCGTACCGCAAAAAAAAAAAAAAAAAAAAAAAGAGCGAGATGTATGTTCCCGTGCTAGGGAAGCCACCTCAGTTTTTTGTGTTTTTTAAAAAATTTTATTTATTTGTGTAGCTGCGCCAGATCTTAGTTGTGGCATGTAGGTTCTTCGTTGTGGCACGAGGGATCCTTAGTTGCTGCATGCTAGATCTAGTTCTCCAACCAGGGATCGAACCCAGGCCCCCTGCATTGGGAGCTTGGAGTCTTAGCCACTGGACCACCTGGGAAGTCCCAAGGCTACCTCAGTTTTGATTAAGAACCTCAGGTCTTGGTAGCAGCTGTCCCTGGTGGAGTGGCCTTTGGCAAGTTACTTGACCTCTCATCTGTAAAATAAGAGACAATAGTGACCCTTGCCCCCTGGGGTTGCTGCGAGGGTTAGGAGTTAAGGAAGGTGAAATATTCAAACATTCCCTGGCACAGGGTAAACGCTGTGAAGTGTTCAGCTTCATCCCGCTGTGGTGAAATGCTCATGGCTGGGACGTGGGTTCCTGAGCGGAATGAGTTTGCGAGCACAGCACCCAGATGAGTGATAACACATACACAGCACTGCTGCAAAGCTCTGCCGGTTTCCACACGCACACGTACAGACACAGGCACACACATGCGCGCCCGCACACACAGAGACACACACACGCACGCACGCACAGACACAGGCACACACAGGCACACACACACACACACACTCCACCCCTGGTGGCCTCCTCACTCCCACAGGCTTCCACACACAGTAGGTGCTCAACCCGTGCACCTTGGCTTGAGGTAATGTGACTGATCACCTGGGGCAGGAAGGAGCAGCCGTGGAAAGTCACACCTGGCCTCTAACACTAAGGACAATGTGAAGCCTCTGGACTCTTGGATTCTTCTAGAAGCTCCTGTAGCCTCAGAAGTGATTTTCTCCTCCTCCTCACCATCTGCCAGGAAATGATGCTCTTCTCTCGAGGGCAAACTCCAGGCCTCCGGGACTCTCCGCCAGTGTCTGTGCCAAGTTGGAAGTTTGCTCCGTTCGCGGCCCGCCCGCCGGGGTTAAGTGACAACGGGGGCTGCACTGCCTCCTAGGGGCTGGAGGTGATTTCATCCAGAATTTTTACGGCAGAGACGCTTGTTTTTCTAACTTTGCATTATAAATATATTTTTTTAAATAAATTTCTTTATTTATTTTTGGCTGCGTTGGGTCTTTGTTGCTGCGTGCAAGCTTTCTCTATTTGCGGCGAGCGGGGGCTACTCTTCGTTGCGGTGCACAGGCTTCTCACTGCGGTGGCTTCCCTTGTTGCGGAGCGTGGGCTCTAGGCACGTGGGCTTCAGTAGTTGTGGCACGTGGGCTCAGTAGTTGTGGCTCACGGGATCTAGAGCGCAGGCTCAGTAGTTGTGGCGCACGGGCTTCGTTGCTCTGCGGCATGTGGGATCTTCCTGGACCAGGGCTCGAACCCGCGTCCCCTCCATCGGCAGGCGGACTCTCAACCGCTGCGCCACCAGGGAAGCCCTCCCCTGATCTATTTAAGAGTAGGTTGCAGACATCATGCCCCTTCACCCCTAAATATTCCCACATATATCTCCTAGGAACGATGGCATTCTCTCATGTACCCACGGTGCAGTTATCAGAGTGGGGAAATTTATCACTGATAGAACATTATTCCTAAGTACCCAGTGCCCCAATGATGTCTCTACAGCATTTTTCTCCCAGTCCAGGATCCAAACCAGGATCACACATTATATTTAGTTGCCGATTCTCTTCGTTCTCTTTTAATCTGACATCTTTTGTTAGCCTTCTTTTTGTCTTGAATAACAATGATATTTTTGAAGGACATAAAAGGACATAAAAGTTGTTCCTGGAGAGTTATAAGAGATTAGTATAAAAACTCTTGTATACCCTTCACCGAGATGCCTTGAAATTTGGGTTTATCTGAGGTTTCAGATGTATTTTTGGTTTGAATATATACTTAAGGGACCTTCTTGGTGCCTCCCAACTGGAGGCACATGATGTACGTTTTGTCCCTTTACTGATTATGTTGACTTAAGTTTAAGCCTCATTTTTTAATGTGCTTGTTGGCTATTTATATATATGTCTTCGAGAAAATGTGTATGCAAGTCCTTTGCTCACTTTTAAAATGGGTTGTTTGTCTTGTTGAGCTGTGAGAGTTCTTCATATACTCTGGATACTGGACTCTTCTCTGATCTATGGTTTGTAAATATTTTCTCCGACTCTGTGGGTTGTCTTTTCACTTTTTTTTTGATGATTTTTTCATCGTGATCAAGTGCAGCTTATCTATGTTTTTCCTTTGTTGCTTGTACTTTCGGTGTCATATCTAAGAAACTATTATCAAATCCAGTATCATAAAGATTTTCTTATATGTTTTCTTCTAAGTTTTATAGTTTTAGCTCTTACATATAAATCTTTGGTCCATTCTAAGTTAATTTTTGTATGGGTCTGAGGTAAAGGTGAAAATTCATTCTTTTTCGTGTGACTGTTCCAGTTGCTGAAAAGACATTCTTTCTCCCATTGAATGCTCTTGGCACCCTTGTTGAAAATTATTTGACACATGCGTCTATTTCTGAACTCTATAATTCTATTTTATTGGTCTCTACGTTTTTCCTATGCAGGTACCACTGTCTTGATTACCATTGCTTTGAAGTATGTTTTGTAATCAGGAAGTATAAGTCCTCCCACTCTGTTCTTCTTTTACAAGGTTATTTTGGCTATTCTGCATTAACATTCATTTTGGATGCAAAATAAATGCTGGGGTTTTTTGACTAGCAAGTGTATTTTGTAATTGTTCAGTTATCTTACTCTTTAAATGTTTCATTGATATTTGTTGCATCTGTGATTGTGCTCATTAGTTTACATATATAAACATATTATAGGTAAACAAGCAGACAAATAGATCATAAGTAAATAAATAGATAAAAAGAGAGAATGGATTTGAAATGTGCTTCTTCAGTTTATACATATAAAAATACTAAATGTAGATAGATAGATAAAGATAGATAAAAGGAGAGAGAGAATGGATTTGCTATGTGCCTCTGGACTGTGAAACAGAGATATGCACACATGGAGGGGGACTTGTAGGGCTGGAGGTTACTTTGACCCAAAGTGCTTGCCTGGCTGAATCGTAATAAGTAACAGAGGTCCAGGGCAGCCCTTGTGGCTGTGACTCCAGTTATGTAAATTAACTGGAATGCAAAAATCCCGGAGATTCCGAAAGGCAATGAACCTTGAAATCTGCCTCCCAGGGACCTCCACCCTCCATAGCCCTTCTGCCTGGGCCTTACGTTTCCTCCTGCACTTCCCAGGTGGGTGCACGCTGGGGCTCTGAGCCAAAGAGGACCCCTCCAGGGGGATTATGGTTGGAGCTCCTGCTCTGCCTGTAACTCTTCTGCCCCTTGTTTCTCACCACCCGCATTCAAAGCTGGAAGGGGTAGGGCTGGGTGAGAGGTGCATGGCCTGGATCTCAGGGTTGGGCAGCATCCAGCAGAATAAGGAGGAACGGGGCTCCACCGTTTCCGGTTCTGTGCTGGGGGCCTACATCTCCTTATGGCTGACGACTTGCTAGAGAGACTGACAGGACTCCAGAGTGTGACTTGTACTCAGGGCTGAGATTTATTACAGCAGAGGACGCAGAGTGGAAGTAGCAGGAAAAGCTAGGTGTTGGTGGAATCCCCAGAAGTCCAGCACAGGCTCCCCGGCCATGCCTCCTCCTCTGAGCCCACTCGGGATGTGCTTTTTCTCCAGCAGAGAACTACGGGGTCACGCATGGAAGCCCTCTGCCCAGGGAAACCCATGCACGTCTCAGGGTCCAGGTGTTAATGGGGGGGTCAGTCCCATAGACACATCCTGCTATCAATCAGCCACAGCAACCAGAACTCAGGACTCCAACCGTGAAACCAGGTGTGCATCAGCAGTCTTTGCATTTGTGCAAAGCCATCCTGACACGTTGGCAGGACATGGTCTACCGCTCCAGGTGTACACAACATCATCAATCACTGACATCACAGACCTCCCAAGAGCCTTGTTCTCAAGGATGGGCCAAGGATTGGTCATGGCTCCAGGTTTCCTTGGAGACACGCAAGGAACAAGCAACCAGCCCTGGTTGTGCTGGGTCTTTCCAACATTTTAACATTGTTACATGGTCATCAGCCTACAGTTACAGATGCGTCTAGAGGCTTGGGGCTTGGACAGCCGCAGGAAACCATGGAGTCATTGGCTCCATCACTGTGTCCCTGGTCAAGGTGAAGTGGGAGAATGTGCTGTAAAACCAGACAGCCTGATTTCAAATCATGTCACCTCTCCAGGCCCACAGTCCTATGCGTCGCATCCAAGGCAAGTTTGTGAATCTGCTATGTTAGGTGACCTTCCGCGTAATAAGTTCTTATTGTTCATAACTGTCACATTTGTCCAGCATCTATCTTTCCTGCTTTGGGCCCTCATATCTGAGAGGATCTGGAAATCCATAATCTCCACTTAAGACTGATTCAAGAAATCAAGCCTCTAGAGGTCATTTGCTGAACTGTTTTTAGAGGATTTAGCTCTGTTAAACTTACCCCCCCTTGGCACTCTCTACTTGTACAAAAATCTCTATTCCTTTTTAAACAAGTTTGTAAACCCAGTGTGTCCCATTTATTGGTAATATATTATAGTATTGAAAAGAATTCGTTTACTAGCGGGGGGGGGGGGCATTCATTCAGCAAATATTTGCAGAGCATTTCCAGTAATAATAATCCTTCTTGTTCGGTGACTATTTTCAGGATGCATGCTCCGTGCAAGGTACCGTGTCCGAGTAGGGATATAGGAGATACAGTGGATTACAGACTCGGGGGCCCTGCTTGTGGAGATTTCCATCTGTCTGCTAAGTAGGGTGACCAACTGTCCTGGTTTGCAAAGGACTGGGGGGATTCCTAGGATGCAGTGTTTTCAGTGTTAACATTGAGGAAATCCTGGACAAACTAGACAGGTTGGTCACCCTATTGCTGAGACAAATACTAAACAATGAACTTCACAGTTAATTACTCTTTTGAATTGTCAGAGCTGTGAGGCATCCAACAGAAGGCTTTTGTTTTTTTTTCCAAAGGAAAAGACCGACAGATTTTATTTCATACAAACTAAAGCCTGCCTAAAACGAAATAAATCATAAATAAAGTTAAAATTTCAACATACTGCTGGGAAAAAATCTGCACCTTATATTACTGACAAAGATTACTATCCAGAATATATACAGAGTTCCTAAAGTCAAGTTAAAAAAAAAAGTAAAAATAATGGGCAGGATATAAGGAGGCAAGTCACAAAGGAGAGTTACAAACGTCTACATAAATGGATATAAAAAGATGTTCAACCCGACAAGTTATAAGGAAAATGCAAACTAAAAGGAATCGTTTTTCCTAAGTTTGACAAGAATGACAGTAACAATATCAAGCCTTGACAACCAACAGAAGGCTTCACACAGCACGGAAATGCCCCACCAGAGCCACCGCCTCCAGTGTCCCCAGAGAACCATCCCCTGGGACAGACCCTGCCTTTTGGGGCCACCAGAGTCTGGGACCCAAAGCTGATGCTGTGGAAGCCAAGGCCAGAGCCTCAAGGTATCAAAGTTGGGTGATCATCTAGAACGACCCCTGCCCCAGCTCTCTCCGCTGAGGCCACTGCCACGATGAGGGCAGCCCAGGCTCCCACCAAAGCAGAGCGAGGTCCCAGCAGAGCGCCCTCCACCACCCAGAGTGGAAACTGCCTCCCAGGAGGGGTGTCTTGCTGCCCTGTGCTCTGCAGACTCGGCCAGTCTCCTGCTCCAGTGAGAGAGAAACTGAGGACCAAGCTCTTGTATGAGGCTCTCTTCCCTGGGGCGTGTTCCTTCCTGGGAGCCCCCCTACCACCCTTCCAGGTCCCCTGGACAGGCCCTCACAGGGGTGGGTGCCAGGCAAACCTGACCCTCCTCCCCTGCCCCAGCCCTGGGCCCTTTATACTCTTCTGCAACTGGACTCGTCTGCTTTATAAGCGGAAGAAAAAAGTTTTATTTTAAATGAACAGAAAAGAGATTCTTATTTACCCAAAATATGCACCAGTTTCCTCTTTGTACCCCTACTGTGGACGTCGCCAGCGAGTAGAAATATTGTTGTTGTCTAACCAGTTCATTCTGTGTCGAATTATTCATCGATTTTAAGATGAGCTAGGGAATAAAATTAAGATGAGTTTGGGAAATAAAATCTGGACTTTCTTTTCTTCTTCTTTTTTTGTCACCTGGGGTTGCGTCCTGGCTGACTTACCCTGACGCAGGCCGTGCCGAGCTGTGCAATCTGCTTTCCGCGCCTTCACAGCTGTGCTAACCCCTGCGCCCTGCTTACACCGGCTTTTCCTCTTAATCCCCAAGTTTAGGATGGAAAACCCTGGCTCTTCTGATTTCATTAGGCCGGCAGACTGTTTCTGCAAATCACCTAGACAGTCTCTTGAAGGTGCCTGTAAAATGAATGCTGTTCGACGTGTTTGTAAGGACCCACAAGGAAGAGCCTGGGATTGGCTCTGGTCCATCAAGTCCCATATATGGGAACAGAAAGGCAGAAATGGCCCTGAGGAACACTGTGATGTAGCCAACATAGACCTTGGAGCTCCTCTATTTCATTCACTCAATAATCATGTGAGGTGTGGTGTGTGCCTAGCCTTTTGCCACCAGTTGGCGATGCAGAAAGGATGAAATATGGTCTTTATTTGAGTGAACGCTTTGGGCTGAACGTAAAAGAAACCTGAGGGACGGCTTATGTCACCCAGGGAAGGCGTAGGGCCTCCGAGGTGTCTGGGACTAAGCTGACTCTCTCCAGGGTTTATCTCAGCCTCTGACTTCACTTTCTCCTACCCCAAGGCAGGCTCTTCCTCCAGCAAGGATGCTGGGTGCTCACCACCAGAGGGTGACTGCATCTACTGCTCCCTCCCAAGTTCAGGAATCTCAGGGAAGGGCTCTGATTGGCCCAGCTGGGGTCGGGTGCCCAACTCCAACCAATCAGTGGTGGTCATGTGGGTGGGGTCTGTAAGATCATGGCACCTTGTGGTTATAGTGGAGAGAAAGCACACATCCCAGAAGAAGGTTGGATCCTACCCTCAGCAGACCAAGAGCAATGCCCACCAGAGCCCTGCTCCAGGAACCTCTCAGCCCACCTGGGGACAGAGTTGGATGCAATGCGAGGAGTGTCATGACAGCCACGTGCACAAGGCCCTCTGTTAATGGGAAGCATGAACGCTTCTCTCTCCCAAGTGGCTACCCAGAAAGTTTCATCCAGGATTTGACTGCCCAGCTGAGTACTGAAGAGAGATGAAGAGCTGGTCCTCCAAGAAGAGCCTGGGGAAGTGGGGGTACTAGCTTGTAGGAAGATTTGGTGTGTGTGAGAGGGGTGGGATGGGGGCTACTGAAGACCGTTTTATCCTGGTCAAGCACCCATCGCTTCTCCAGAATATTCAGGACATGAACACCTCCAAGCCTGCGGCGCTAACCCTCTACTATGCAGGGGAAAAACCAGGTGAAATTCAAATAAGTCTGTAGCTTAGTTAATAGTCTTGTACCAAGGTTGATTTCTTTGGCGTTGTGCACTGTACCATAGTATGTAAACTAGCAACATTACATGAAGTAGTGAAGGGTATTATTTTTTGCAAATTTCACTGCCTAAAATTATTTTGAAATAAAATGTTAAAAATATCCATGGGAGGCTTCCCTGGTGGCGCAGTGGTTGCAAGTCTGCCTGCCGATGCAGGGGACACGGGTTCGTGCCCCGGTCTGGGAAGATCCACATGCCGCGGAGCGGCTGGGCCCGTGAGCCATGGCCGCTGAGCCTGCGCGTCTGGAGCCTGTGCTCTGCAGCGGGAGGAGCCGCGACGGTGAGAGGCCCGCGTACCGCAAAAAAAAAAAAAAAAAAAAAAAAAAAAAATATATATATATATATATCCATGGGAATGTAGATTTCTTGGCACAAATAATGAAAGAAATCAGAAACTATGTTACCTGTGTGTATCCAGCTCTTTCACCTCATATTCCCATGCAGAGGGACCCAACCAATTTTTGATATCAACTCAGGTGTTTACAGCATAATTCAGCATTTATTGTGCATCTGTTGTATATTGAGGACTCTGATGGCTTTCTTGAGGGACTGCTAAATAAGCATTATCCTTGCAGACAACCAAACAATCAGGTACTCTTTCTGAGCTTCGGTTTCCCCTTCTTACAAATGGGAATAAAGCCTTTTTTTAAAATAAATTTATTTATTATTTATTTTTGGCTGCGTTGGGTCTTCATTGCTGTGCACAGGTTTTCTGTAGTTGCGGCGAGCAGGGGCTACTCTTTGTTGTGGTGCACGGGCTTCTCATTTCGGTGGCTTCTCTTGTTGCAGAGCACGGGCTCTAGGCACGCGGGCTTCAGTAGTTGTGGCACGTGGGCTCAGTAGTTGTGGCATGCAGGCTCCAGAGCGCAGGCTCAGTAGTTGTGGCGCACGGGCTTAGTTGCTCCATGACATGTGGAATCTTCCTGCACCAGGGCTCGAACCCATGTCCCCTGCATTGGCAGGGAGATTCTTAACCACTGTGCCACCAGGGAAGTCCCTGAAGCTATTTTTTAAACTAATGAACTAAGCTGCCAATGGGAGATTGTTGTCAAGTCGGTCTATTGACTCAAGTGTCAGCTCTGCTACTATTGGTGTGTGCCATTTTGCCCATGTTTTTCACTTCTGTGACTCTGTTTTCTTATCTGAAAAATGAGGATGTCACCAATAATCTATTTTTCACCAAGAAAGATAAAGCTTAGCAGAGTGTCTGATTCTGCCCAGAAATTCAAGTCGGTGAGCATTTCCTTTGTTTTTAGAGGGGCATTCTGTACCTCTTTAAGTTTTCTTGTCTAATTGTTGCCTCCCCCTTCCCAGTCCCCACTGAAATACAAGCTTATTGGAAACATTCTGTCTGTCTTGTTTGTTGCTGTAGCACCTGTGCCTAGAACAGTGCCTGGCACTCACATGTTGACTGACTGAATGAGTACCTCTCGGCCATTAAGCCCTTGTATTGGTCTGATCCCTTATAGCTCTGGAGTGTTGTGTCAGAATTTATAAACTCCTGCGTTGGAGGAATGCATTGTGGAGATTTTTTTTTATTAATATATTTTTAATACTCAAATCCTATTAGTAGTGCAGTGGCTAAGAGGTTAAAAAAAAGGTGCTTTTTGTGTGTGTGTCAAACACAACCAGCTATAAAGCAGGAGCTATAGCTGTCCAAGGCCAAACAAGGGCGTGAAAATTGGAAGAAGCGAAAGTATCTTCAGACAGATATCCCATTACAGATTGAATGACTAAGATAGCCCAATATACTAACAATGGGAGGTTAACTGCTGCTTTTTTTCTAAACCAATTTACAATTAAAATCCTTTATCCTGGGTAGTTATACACGAATGCCTTGTTGAGCAGTATAAGACCTCAGTAGAAATTGACCAATACATTTGCTAGAGCAGAATAAAGAGGCTTGAAATAGATCCACAGAGAAAGGATGCATTGTTCAATGAATGGCATTGGGACAGTTAGGTAAGTGTTGGGAAAAGAAATGAAGTTAGATCCTGATATGACATCATATTATGGTTTGAATTGTGTTTCCTAAAAACATACGCTGAAGTCCTAACCCCTGGAACTTGTGAGTGCGATCTTATTTGGGAATAGGGTCTTTGCAGATGGAATCAAGTTCAGATGAGATCACTAGGGTGAGCTCTAATCCAACAGGACCAATGTCCTTGTAAGAAGAGGAGAGACACGGACAGAAACACACAGGAAGACGGAGGCAAAGATTGGAGTGATGCGTCTACAAGCCAAGGGAGGCCAAGGATTGCCCACAACACCGGAAGCTGGGAAAGCGGGCGTGGAATAGATTCTCCCCGAGAGCCTTCAGAAAAAGCACAGCCCTGCCGACCAGCCCCTTGAGTCACCCTCCTAGCATCCAGAACTGTGAAAGAATAAATCTGTTATTGTTTTGAGCCAGCCAGTTTGTGGTAATTTATTACAGCAGCCCTAGGAAATTAACATCATATACAATAAAATATTCCAGAAGGTCAAATATTTTAAGTGTTTAAAAATAAAGCATGAGAAGGGGCTTCCCTGGTGGCGCAGTGGTTGAGAGTCCGCCTGCTGATGCAGGGGACACGGGTTCGTGCCCCGGTCCGGGAAGATCCCACATGCCGCGGAGCGGCTAGGCCCGTGAGCCATGGCCGCTGAGCCTGCGCGTCCGGAGCCTGTGCTCCGCAACGGGAGAGGCCGCAACAGTGAGAGGCCCGCATAACGCAAAAAATAAATAAATAAATAAAAATAAAGCATGAGAAGAAATGATGGAGAGTGAATAGTACAGGGAGAAGAAAGCCTTTCTCATCCTACCCCTAACGTCTAAAATTATGAAAGAAGAGATTGACTAACTGACTACCTAAAAATTATATATTTCCATGTAGTTCACCAAAAACAAGTTAAAAGAAAACTATTTTCAACATGTGACAAAAAACTAATATGCACAATGCATCAGGCCTCCTATAAAGAAAAAATATAAATGACCCAACATATACATAAATAATTAAATAACTAAGCAAAGTACAGAAGAAATCCAAACGGCAATGAAATGCGTAGAGGGTTGACCTGCTTCACTGATAATCAAACAAATTGAAATTAGGATAAAAACATATAATTTTTCCCAAATCATACTGGCAAAAATGAATCAGATTGATAACCTCTGGCACTGATGGTAGCAGCTCCTAAATCTCCCAGCCAGAGGGATTTAGGGATGCTGGCTATGCAGTAAAGCAGAAGTCCCCAACATTTTTGGCACCAGGTTCCGGTTTCGTGGAAGACAATTTTTCCACGGACGCAGGGAGGAGAGGGTGTTCAGGCGGTAACGCGAGCCACGAGAGCGATGGGTAGCGGCAGCTTGCTCGTCCGCCGATCACCTCATGCCGTGCAAGGCCGCGGACTGGTAACGGTCCACGGCCCCGGGGCTGGGGACCCCTGCAGTAAAGGAGTGACTCAGCAGACCCGGCTACCCTGCACGTGGTTCTTGATTGGCCCCTGGGAGATGACCTCTGAGCCCTTAGAATATCCTTCCCAATAAGAGTGCCTTTGTATGTCTGAGGCCCTGGGCCCTGCCAAATGATTTATGCTAACGGCATGACTTACGGTGAACACCGGTTATTTTATGCCTGAGGCTGTGGGCTATGCGGTATCAGTTTAACCTCTGGTGGGCTGGGGTTTGAGGAGCTGGGTCAGTCACGGAGCACAGCATGCCTACGTGACTGACCCCAATAGAAACCCAAGACCCCAAGGCTCAGGTGAGCTTCTCTGGTTGACAACACTTGGTGAGCGTTGTCACGCTTCATTGCTGGGGGAATTAAGCACTGTGCATGTAAATCCAAGGGAGAGGATGGCTGGAAGCATGTCCCTGCCCTCTCCTGGATTCTGTCCTATGTGCCTTTTCCCTTTGCTGATTTTAATCTGTGTTTTCACTGTAATAAACCGCAAGCATAAATACAATAGCTTTGCTTAGTCCTGTGAGTCCTTCTAGTGAATATTGAACCTAACGGTGGACTTGGGGATACCCCCAACACAGTGGTCCCTTTGGAAGAAGTTGGAAACTGAGACTACACAGCACTTTACATAGGAATTCTCCGGGTGAAAGAATGGAGGGGGAAGGGCTGGGCGGGGGCTTGTTAGCGGCATGTGGGGGTCACAGCCTTCCATTGCACTCCTGTCTAGAGCCCTCCCGGGTGGAAGACAAGCATGGGCCATGCCTGGCATGGCAGCGAGCCCCTGGGCATCAGGCACGGCACCCACCGCCGTGAGCTCTAGCCCCAGCCCAGGGTGAGGCAGAGGCTGATTTGCTAAAGAGAGCAGCAGTGCCAGGAGTGAAGTTTTCTTGGTTACTAAAGGCCTGAACTGGTGAAAGATGTGCTGCTGCCATACATCCTGATTTAAATGCATGTGCCACGTAGCATGCGATGGAGTTTGGACATTTTACCCAAAAGACAGCCCAAAAGCCTTTGGGAGCCACTCGGAAGTTATTTTCCTCTCATTATGGACTGAATTGTGTGCCCCCAAAATTCAAGTGTTGAACCCTAAAACCAATGGGACTGCATTTGAAGATGGGGCCTCTAAAGAAGTAATTAAGATTAAATGCGGTCTTAAAGATGGGGCCCTAATCCAACATGACTGGAATCTTTTTAAGAAGAGGAAGAGACACCAGGGTACACATGCACAGTGGAAAGGTCACTGGAGGACACAGAGAGAAGGAGAGAGTCCTTTGGAGAAACCAACCCTGCCGACACCTTGATCTTGGACTTCCAGCCTCCAGACTGTGCAAAATAAATTTCTGTTGTTTAAACGCCCCAGTCTATGGTATTCTGTTTTGGCAGCCCAAGCAAACTAAAATGCCTCCTGAAATGGATAGAAGGACAGTTCCCAACTATCACTCGGCCCCGTAGCCTCATTCTTTGCTCTCCTCCTGCTCTGTGAGGATCTAGGGACCTGGCTTTGCAGCAACGCTGCCCACAGGATGTGAGAAGCCATCTGCATCCAGACACGGGGCCTCCTGTTGCACAGGCTTCTCAGGAAGTGAGGTCATGGGCAGAGCTCTTTGCACTCAGGCTCTGCTCCCATCTGAGGGTAGATGAGGCTGAGGCTGGGGGACAGAACAGGGGTGTCACCCCCAGTGAGCAGTCAGGGAGAGCTGATTCCCCTGCAACCTCAGCCCAGTCTGGGCCCCTCTGACCTGCCCACTCCCCTCAGAGACAAGTGTGTCCACTGACGCCCCACATTCTGGGGACTCCGGACCCCAAACCCACCCACGAGCTCTGGAGCTGTGGTCCTACTGCAGCTGAGTCCAGCGGGGCACTTGGGCTAGGAGCAAACCTGCTCCGGCTGGGGTGGGGAGAAGATGGGGGCCCAGGGTCCAGCACCTTGGAGCATCCCTTCCCTGGCGTGCAGGCTCAGGGCGCATGCAGGAGGGTCCTTGATTTCTCCTCCTCTGACCCAGCCTCTGCCCCCACCTGTCCTGAGGACCAGAGTGTAACCTTTGCGGTGATACTCTTTCCAGGTCAACTGGGGAGGCAGCCATCTCAAGACAGGAGTACCCCCTGGGGTGTTTCCACAGGTACAACAGGGAGCAGAAAAAAGTTCTCTAACAAGTTAGCTCCGACCTTATTATTTTTATTATTATATAATTGCGTATGTTATATTTTTATCCCATGTTCATTGTATGCCCAGTATGTGTCGGGCACTGTGCAAGGGGTAAATGATTGCGTTTTGTTGATGAAATCAAAACAAGTCATGGGGTCTATAATGGTTATGGATAATTCCTATGCAAAGTGCTGTGCTAATATATGGCATGAGTACCTTATGTCATTAAGATGATGTAGAAGGATTGTTTGGTACAAGCCTGTGTTGGACCAGGGCCAGGAGGCGCCAGTCTGAGTGGAAGCATCTCTCTGGGCAAGGCTTCTTCCCAGTAACCGTGGATGAAGCATTTCCACTCCAACTTAATACACCCTGCTTTTGTGTTCAGAGCAAATGTCCCAGCGTCCCCAGAGCGGTGTGATGCAACCATCGGCTGCTCTCTGTTTACAGATTCTGAGAAACAAAGATGTAATTGCCTCTTACAGTTTGGTCTAATGACTTGTCTGACTCCTGTGGAGGGACTCAACTCTCCTGTCCCCTGGAGGGGCAGGGGGTGGCCGTGTGGGTGGGAGGCGGGGCCTTCTGCAGCTGCGTTTGTATCATAATCTTTTTCTTAGAGGCAGTGTGGATTTCAGATGATGGGTACGGAGTGGGGCTGGGGGTTCCTGGGTCTCTAATCTTTCAAAGCCTGTAATAAAGTGTTTATTGGCAACCATGCTCATCATTATCTTTCCTTCTAGGAGTCACTGCTGAGTCTTCCCCTAAGGGGCAGAAGGGAGGGCCCCCCTCCTCCCAATTCTCCGTCCGGTTCCTCTGATGATGAAAAGTCAGGTTTCCCAACAGGGCGGCAGGGACCCTCTGCCCTCCTGCCCCAGCAGCCGTAGTTTCTAATGCCTCACGGCGAGGGAGGTCTAACCTCACACCTCCAGGGCCCTCTAAGAGTGGCTTTCTGGCAGTTTCTAGCCAGTATCTCACACTGCCTTCCACCAGCTTGTCCATCTGACTATATTTAAGGATCCCTTAAAGCATTTAGAACAAAATTAACAGTAAGGAAATTAAAATTTGTTCACTACCATGTGCCAACCACTGTATCAGGCATTTTTATGTACAGCAACTCATTCGGGCAAGGTGCTTGGCCTGTCTGTGCCACAGTTTCCTTGTCTGTACCAGTAGACCTCACAGAACTAGTACCTAATCAGAGGACAGTTGTAAAGAAGGGCTGAGGTTACATCCATCTGAGGATGCCCAGAACAAGGCCTGGGACGGGAAGCACTCAATAAACGGGAGCAGTTATTTCACCGTCTCCCCCTCCTCACTGAGGTAGTTATTTAGCCCATTTTACAGATGAGAAGATGGAGGCTCAGGGAAATGAAGTAACCTTCACAAGCACCTCTGGGGTGGGGGGGCGGTCCTGCCACAATTCAGACTAGGCCAGGCTCTTCCTTCACATCACACCACCCCTCCTGCCAGGCCACACAAAGCATTTCTAAAGTCTACAAAATCATTATTACATCCCTGGTGTGTGTTTTCATCATCTACTTTCAAATTCTTCTACACAGACCCCGGGCTTTCAAATGGTTTTGATTGCAACACCTGGTAAGAAATGTTTTACATCACGACCTGGAACGGATATGTATAGAAGTTTCCTGAAACAGTGCTTTCGTGTACTGTGTTCTATGCACCCTAGTATTTTTCTATTCGGTTCTATTTTGTTCCTTTTTTTTTTTTTTTTTTCTGTGGTACACAGGCCTTTCACTGCTGTGGCCTCTCCCGCTGCGGAGCACAGGCTCCGGACACGCAGGCTCAGCGGCCATGGCTCACAGACCCAGCCGCTCTGTGGCATGTGGGATCCTCCCGGACCGGGTCACGAACCCGTGTCCCCGGCATCGGCAGGCGGACTCTCAACAACTGCGCCACCAGGGAAGCCCGTTTTGTTCCATTTTTAAGGGCTGGTTGCACCTTGGCCTTGCGTGGCAGTTTGAAGTCCACCAGCAAGGCAAGTGAGAGAGTGAGTTTACTCAGAGCAGCCGTGCCCAGGTGTGGTCCCAAGCACTCTGTCTGGGTTACCTGGGCCCCGGCTCCCTCACACCAGCTTCTCCCTGAAACACCGGAGGCGCAGGGTCCTGGAGCTCCTAGTGGGCACTGGTGGCAGAGTTACCATGAAGCACATGAAGCTCTCCAGGCCCACAGGTGCTTGCTGGTCCAGGCTGTCCAGAGCCACTCAGGCCGTGTCCAGAACATGTTCCTTTAGGGTTTGATCCATTCAGAGCCCCCGTTACAAGGGAGGTGCTCCTTTGCTCTTTGCACGTTGGTGTCCAAGGGGCTAGGACTACAGAGTAGGGAGACTCGAACTCTGACTAGAGACCAGCCGGTGCTTCAAAAAATGGAGAGAAGAACGAAGGGAAGAAGCAGAAGGAGAATTCCGTCTGAGAGGACCTGCCCTCAGGAGCCACCCTGAGTTGCCAGTCCAGCTGTGGTCCTCCCCTGCACTCCCCTCCTCCTCACAGCCCATGGCCACATGGCACTTCCCGGCTTCCTTTGCTCCTCCGTGTGGCCTGTGCCCGCAGGATGGGCAGGGACGTGGTGGGCAACGCGCCCAGGCCTGGGCCAATGTAACAGCCCCCATGTCCCCAGGCCCTTCCCTCCGCGGCTGGAAGCAGACGAGCGAGGGGACCTTGGAACCGAAGTGGAAACGGAAGGACCTGGGGTCCCCAAATCCTGCTCAGGCGGACACCACCTGTTCATCAGGGTCATTCATTCTGAATGTCACATGAGTGAGAAATAGACTCACATGACATAAAGCCACTAGCAGACAGCGGTCACTCTGATACGCAAATGTTCTCTGAATTTCTAAACTATCCAAGTTCAAGGCACTGGAGCAAGAGATTCCTAAATGTAGCAGATATAGGGAATTCCCTTGGTGCTTTCACTGTGGCCCAGGTTCAACCCCTGGTCAGGGAACTGAAAGATTCTGCAAGCCGTGTGGCTTGGCCAAAAAAAAAAAATTCATTTAATAGAGTAAAAACTTTACTTCAAAGCAGGGAGTATTCTGTGTACAGGGTTGAATGGTGTCTCCCCAGATTCAGGCCTACTCGGAACCTTGAATGGGACCTTATTTGGAAATAGGGTCTTTGCAGATGGGATCCGGTTAGTTGACATCATCCTGGGTGAGGGTGGTGTCCTTATGAAAAGAGGAAAAAGAGGAGAAGGCCTTGTGAAAACAAAAGCAGAGATTGCAGTGATGTGGCTTAAATCAAGGAGCACCAAGGATTGCTGGCAGCCACAAGGATTCGCAGAGGGAAGGGAGGACCCTTCCCAGGAGACTGCAGAGGGAGTGTGTCTCTGTCAATTGGGGACTTCTCACCTCCAGAACTGTGTCAGGAAAAAACGTCTGCTCTTTTATGACCCCCAGACTGCGGCACTTCGCGACAGCAGCCACAGGAAACTAACATACTCTGTAATCACAGCGTTGCGTGATTTTAAGAAATTGCTCTATTTTTAGCTCAGTTCTGGGCCATGTGCTCTGAGAAAGAGAACATCCCAAGTCTGTGATTCCAGATGGAGGATGTGAGCTCGGACCCCAGGGAAGAGACCCCTCCTCCTCTCAACCTTCCAGAGAAACTCCCCTGGGGTCGGGTTGCTGGGAGACTTCAGGGCAGACGAGCTCTCCGCTAAGGGAAAACACGGCTACCAGCCGAGGCCTAATCGCCCTTGAAGATGGCCATCCTCCGAGGGGTCTGTGCCGAGGGGTGACAGGGAGAAGGCGGCCTGGTAGATGAGCACCCTGAAAGGCCAGACACACCCATCTGCTATTCCTAGAGCCTGACCCAGTGGGTGGGTGCCCACTTATCAGCCCAGGCCACGTGTACCGAGGCTTGCTGACCAGAATCAGCTCACTTTCCATTATCATCCTAGTCATGTCTTATGTTCACTTCAAGCATTCAGAAATATAACAAATTATGCATTACATGGCTTCCTGAATCAAATTAAAAGGCAGAACATATTGTAAGCACAATAGCTAATCAGGCTACCTCGAGGATGCTGTGACGAGCATTCTTTACCAAACAGGCATCTTTCTAAAAGGGACTAATCACTCCATGTACTAGTTTGCTGGGGCTGCAGTAATAAAGTACTATAGACTGAGCGGCTGAAACAACAGAAGTTTAGTGTCTCACAGTTCTTGAGGCTAGAAGGCCAAGATCAAGGTGTCGGCAGTGTTGATTCCTCCTGAGAATCTGCTCCAGGCCTCTCTTCTGGCTTCGGGGAGTTTACTGGCGATCTTTGGCATTCCTGGGCTTGTGGATGCATCACCCCAAACTTCTCATGCCTGTGTACCCGTGTCCAAGTTTCCACTTTGTATAAGGACACCAGCCGTATTGCATCAAGGCCCACTCTATCCAGTGTGAACTCAGATTCACTAATTACATCTGCAGCGACCCTATCGATTACACGACACTCTGAGGTACCGGGGGTTAGGATTTTAACATATGAATTCGGCAGCAGGGTGGAGGGAACACAGTGCAACCCAAAGCACCCCATATGAATTATTTTTGTTAAAACCTGTACCTTAACACATATTGGGTTTGCATTGAGGGGGTGTAATATAGGTAACGGTAAAATGAAGGGTATAAAAGTATACTTGGTACCATTCTGGAAAACTGTTTTGAAAGTTTTTAAAAGGCGAAATACAGACTCACTCTGTGATTCCCAGACCCACTCCAAGATCATGCTGAACAGAAATGTGAGCGTGTGTTCCAGACACAGGTGCTGGGGTTTAGACAGCAGCACTACTGCTAATTGCCAAGACTCGACAACGTCCCCAGTAACCACCAGTGGGGGTGGGTGACTGAATGGTGGTGGCCTCAATCCATGGAATTCTCAGCAGTAAAAAGCAGTACACACCAGCCTCACACAGCCATACAGAGAGACCTGATGAACTGAATGTCAGCAGGAAAACTCAGACACCGAAGAGAACATACGGTTTCATTCCATTTACGTACAGCTCAAAGCCAGGCAAAGGTGTCAGGGTCAGGAGAGCGGTTACCCTTGGTGGGAGCGCCAGGGGCCCGTGGGACTGGGGGAGCTATTTCTGTTTCTGATGATGTTCTGTTTCTCCATCTCGGTGCTGGTTGCAAGGGTGTGGTCAGTTTGTGAAATTCATTGAGCTGAATTCACAAGATATGCACTTTTCTAAAGACATACATTTTTTGTAAAAATATTATGCTCCACAGAAAGTTTAATTAAGAAAAATGTACCCCATCTCTGTTAACTACTAGCACAATTATTTAGGGACAAACATCTCTGAGCTCTGGTTTCTTTTCACTTGTAGAATGGAATTATCGGGGTTACTCTCCCTCTGATAGAATCAATGTGAGAACCAGTATAAGTATAGTTCCTGGCTCATAGTAATTGCTCAATAAATAACAGCATTTTTTTTAACTTGACAAATGAATCTTTGATGATGGATGGGTAGCTGTCACCTTTGTTGGGTTATAACCGCGGTGGGGCATGGGAGGGCTCTGGGGGGCAGGTGATGGATGTAGCTGAGCGGTGGTTTTACAGGCATGTGCTCACTTTGTAATAATTCTTCCAGCTGTGCCCTTGATATGTGTGTTTTTCGTGCAGATATTATACTTTCATTTTTTTTTAAGTTTGCCAAAAATGAAAATAAATGTATCCATTTCGGGGATGGTAGGGATTAGATGAGAGAGGATGTATAAAGCATTTAGCACGGTACTCCCACAATCTGAGCGCTCAGAATATATCTGCTGTTACAGTTGTACAATCCCTTATCCAACAAAGTACTTCGGGGTTTTGGGCGTTCACTTTGGGGGGCCTCAGGTAGATGGGGCATACCCTGAACTTCGTTTATCACCCTCAGAGGGATGGGATCATGCCTGTTGATAAACAGGTGGCACTATTCACACCACGGGGGATAAAGAAAAGCTAAACGTAACCCCACACTGGTTCAGATCAGTTCTGCCTCCAAATATGGGTTTTGTCTCCAAACTCACCACAAACATCTTTTTAGGGCTTTTTGGATTTCAGAATTGTGGATAAGTGATTAGACACCTGTGTCATCACCATCATGTGTTCTTTTCTGCAGCTGGAAATCAGATCGTTTGTGTTCCAGGCTTGTCCTTTTCAGGATTAACCATGTTTCCCACTCGACAGAGACTGGAAAACTGGAAGGGAAATAGCAAGCACCTCCCAGCACTGAACTAAACAGATGCTGTGGTTCCCACCAGACCACAGGCCACTCCCGCGCCTGTGGTTTCAGTGGGCAGACATGACACAGCTGCTATGCCAGGGTCCCCGGAGACTGCCCAGCCACCAGCCGCTCGTCCAGGCACCATTCTTCCCTCTTGCCTTGTTTGCGTGTCTGGGGCTTGGGCAGCCTGGCGGGGAGGCCTTGTGGGTAAGGCGGGTGGAGGAGATTTAGTAGCTAGAAACACAGGACGCCCTGTTAAATGGGAATTTCAGATCAACAATGAATAACTTTTGTGTATGCCCCATATAATATTTGAGATATACTTATATTAAGCATAATATCGTTTATCTAGAATTCAAATTTGACTGGATGTCCAGTACTCTATCTAGCAACCTTCCGGTGGGTGTGTCTTCAAGACGGGGGCATCAGTTAACAAAATCAACCTTCACCGATCTGCTTAGACAAAGAGGGGAGAGCGCCGGCCTGGAGCAGGATGCAGGACCATCTCCTGACCTGCTGGGCTGGACTGACAGGCAGAGGCTGTCATCATGGAGGCATCGTTCTCTCTCTTTCTCTCTCCCTCTCTCTCTCTCTCTCTCTCTGTCGCACACATACCCGGAGTGCAGATTCACCTCCACTTCCTGTCCACCTGTGACTTGTTTCCAAGCCCCTCCTCCATCTCCGGAGTCACCTGCCAGTCCAGTTTCCTGGGCATCCTGGGAAGGACATACTCTTCTGCTCCCCCCCACTGCTTGCTCAGCGGGAGCCCCACAGGCCCCGTCCTGCACCTCACTTCCCCCGCCAACAAGACCTCCTGGAGCTCCTCTGAGCCGGTCCGTTTGGGGCAGCCTCCTTGTCTTGAATGCTTAGGGGGATAGCATTGGGCAGGAGCGGGTGGGAGAGCCTAGAGCTTGTTCGAACCCTAATCAAAGAAAGTTCTAATATTTTCCTTCTATACCATGACTGTTGCCCAGCCTCTAGGGTGTGTGCACCCTTTCTGAAGACCACTGCCTGACAGCACGAGCTGTTGGTCACCCAGGGCATTGCTGGGGCCCTCCCACGTGGTCAGTCGACATCCCCGTGCATCTCTGTTAAGCTTTCATGGGCCTGTGGAGTCTCAGAGGTCCGTCCTGATTGAATAATTCCTGATTGAATGGCTACAAGAGCAGATATAAACAGACAAATAGAAGCACCTTGCCCTGGGTCTAAAGTAGGGTTCTCAGCACTGTCGACCTTTTGGACTGGAAAATTCTTCGCGGTGGGGCTGTCCTGTGCATTGTAGCATCCCTGCCTCCACCCACCACCTGCCAGTACTGCTTCTCCTTCCAGTGAGGCAACCAGAAATGTCTCCAGACAAACCCACATCACCCGGGTTGAGTACCACTGCCCTCAGAGTTTCCAGACTCATCTCACTCGGTAGCTCTATAACATAGTAAGGAAAGCATTCACTGTGGACCCGCAAAGGTTTTGCTTGGAAACAGTGGTTATAACACCAGAAATTAAACTCTTCAAAAAAAAAAAGGATGCTATAGGTTGACGCAGTCTTCTGAATTAAGACACTCCCATCCTCAAAGTTCATTCCCATGATTAATGTGTTTGCTGCTGGAAATCAATCAAGCCCTTGTTTCTCTCTCAGAAAAATGGTTTCAGCAAACCTTGTTTCCTGCCAGGATACCTGCTTCTGGTGCTTTGAAGCCAGAACGAGTCTAAAGCAGTGACGGGGACTGAAGGAAGCAGCTATTCCTGAGGATCTACTATCCGCTCAGTCCCTTCTCCCCAAAGCCATGAGGTTGGCATTATTCACAAGGACACTGACTCTTGCTGGGTTGATGTGACATACTCGGGACCACTTAACTCGTCATCATCTGAGCTGTGAATCCCACCTGGATTCCAGAGCCCACGTGCCCCAGTCTGCCCTCCTTCATTCTGCAATTAGAGACAATAAAATGTGGATGCCCCAGAAGAGAGAAAACTACTGACTTACTTTCACTCTGGCGTAAATAAATAGATGATGTGAGAGCCTCTCCTTCTAGGGGGTTTCATGAGGTCAGGCTGGAGCACAGGGTAAGGGTTCCTGGACCCCTGAAGGTTGAAGGGAAGCACAGACAGGGGAAACGGGGGAGTTTGAGTGCATGTGTATCTCATTATGCTGCCAAGGGTTGGCCCTTCATCTGCTATCAGCCAGGTCGCGTTTTGAGGGAGCCGGGACAATTCAGGAGCAGCGTCCCATAGACACTTCTGCGCTGCTCAGGTGCCTTTCCTGGCCTCATGTGGCTCAGCAGGGTCACCTGAATAAAATCGATGGCATCGTGGTTGGAACCTGAGGACTTTCCAGTCCAGTGGTCCTCAAGCAGCACCGCGCATCCGAGTCCCCTGGGAGCTGGGACAGTTCCTGATGACCAGGCCACTCCCACCAATTAAATCAGGACCCCAGGGTTTTCAGCGATGCCTATGCGCAGTCAGCTCCCCGCTCTGAGGCGAAGCACAGTGCCCCACGTTCTCACGTGCATTCAGATGGTCCAGGGATCTGGGGGAAATGCAAGCTCTGAGTCAGGAGGTTGGGGTGTGCCTGAGATTCTGCATATTCGGCAAGTTCCAGGGCTTGGAGCAAAGTGTGGTCCTTGGATGGTTATGTGGGAGCCGGTTAGACCTTCAGAATCTCAGGCCCCGCCCAGGACCTATGAATCAGAATCTGTATTTTAACCAGGCCCAGGTGAGTCAAGTACATGTTCAAGTTTGAGACTGTTTGCTCCAACCTAAAGCCTCTATTTGCTGATGGGGAAATGAGGTCCAGAGAGGACAGGGGCAGGACACAGGAACTTAATACAAAAAGTCCTAGGAACTCGTGCTGGGCTGCCATCCAAATGTCTTCTTTCCATCGTTTGAGGACCTCAGTAAAGACCATTTATTTATTTTTTTCATTTATTATGATTTCAGGCAACGTATAAAATGTCCCTCTCCTCTTACACTTAATTCAGGTACAAAACCAAACAAAACCCAACAATGGAGAAAGAAGAGAGCAGAAGTAGGGATTAGTAAAATACAAAAATAGGACAGAAACAGGCGCATTTTTCACCGGCTCTTTGACGAAAAAGATCTAATAACTGGGCGCCTGCAGGTGTGGGGACTCAAGAAACACAGCGGAGGGGAAGCTCGGTGGGAAATTTTGAATCATTCCTGCCGGAGGAAGAGCCAGGAATTTAGCCCATGCCTGGGGATAAAACTTCCTTTGCCTCCCTCAGGATGGGCTACTTTCAGCCTCGTGGTGAGACCATAAAGTAAGAGAAAGGCATCAACCAAAAGGAAATGCAATTGCCTCCATTTCTAAGCCACGCGCTGCTGCAGGACAAAGCTGATACGTCAGAAGCGGTAGCCCTGAGGTGAGCGGGCAGGGGAATGTGACCGCTGTCTACACGTCTTCTTAAAGGAAAGCCTTCAACTTCCCGGTCTGGAGTTGAGTTTTGGAAACAACCAAAAGTCAATCAGAACCAAGTCAGGTGATTGAGGTGGCGACCAAACTCAGTTTCGTCTTAGGAGGTAAATCCACACTGTGGCCACCACGTGACATTCCTGGCTTCCTCGTGCGCATTGTCGCATGGTTCTAAGACAGCTCCTTAGGACAGTCCCAGCACGGGTTCCAGCAAGGACAGCAGCACAGGGGAGAGCCTGGAGCTGCTCAAAAGTGCTTCTGTCAGACCTACTGAATGGGAGAAAATACCTGCGAATGAAATGACCCATAAGTGGTTAAAATCCAAAATATATAAATAGCTCTTACAATTCAACATAAAAAAAAACCCCAACCTGATTAAAGGATGGGCAGAAGAACTAAATAGATATTCTTCCAAAGAAGACATACGGATGGCCAACAGGCACGTGAAAAGATGTTCAGCGTTGCTAATCATCAGGGGAATGCAAATCAAAACCACAATGGGACATCATCTCACACCTGTCAGAATGGCCATTATCAAAAAGACCACAGATAACAAATGCTGGTGAGGATGTAGAGAAAGGAAACACTCCTACACCGTTGGTGGGAAAGTAACTGGTGCAGCCACTGTGGAAAACAGTATGGAGGGTGCTCAAAAAACTAAAAACAGAACTACCATATGATCCAGCAATTTCACTCCCAGGTATTTATCTGAAGAAAAGAAAAACACTAATTTGAAAAGATATATGCACCCCAATAGTCATAGCAGCATTATTTACAATTTCCAAGATATGGAAGCAACCTATGTGTTCATCAACAGATGAATGGATAAAGAAGATATGGTATATAGATATGCAATGGAATATTACTCAGCCATGAAAAAAAGGAAATTTCACCATTTGAAACAACACGGATGGACTTGGGGGGGTATTATGCGTGGTGACATAAAACAGACAGAGAAAGACAAACACTGTATGGTATCACTTACATGTGGAATCTACAAAATACAACAAACTAATGAATATAACAAAAAGAAGCAGACTCACAGATGCAGAGAACAAACCAGTGGTTACCAGTGGGGAGGGCAAGACAGGGGTAGGGGATTAAGAGGTTCAAACTATTATGTATCAAATAAATAAGCTATAAGGATATATTGTATTATAGTGTATGCTGTATATATCGCACAGCACTGGGAATATAGCCAATATTTTATAATAACTATCAATGGAGTATAACTTTTTTTTTTTTTTTTGCGGTATGCGGGCCTCTCACTGTTGTGGCCTCTCCCATTGCAGAGCACAGGCTTCGGACCCAGCCGCTCCGCGGCATGTGGGATCCTCCCAGACCGGGGCATGACCCCGTGTCCCCTGCATCGGCAGGCGGACTCTCAACCACTGCACCACCAGGAAAGCCCTGGAGTATAACTTTTAAAAATTGTGAATCACTATGTTGTATACCTGAAACATATAATATTGTAAATCAACTATACCTCCATAATATCAAATAATAAAATCAAAAGCTTCACGCAAAAAAATAGTGGTTCTGTCAAAAAGCAGGTTCCTAGTCACCACGTTCCCTTTGTCTAATGCCTGCCTTCACCCCATTTCCAACAGTGGTCACCCATTTTCAGACACAGGATAGGAAGGGTGTTGTGAGTGTCAAGGATGAAAGAGGGTCACCACCTGGGGGCCTGGCCATGGCAGATGACAGGTGGCAGAGGGCCAGGCTAACAGGAAGCAGGGGGCCACCTGAAGCTGGAGCAGGTAAGGACAGGCTCTCCCCCAGAGCCTCTGGAGAGAGATCAGCCCTCGGACACTTTATGTCAGATTTCTGGCCTCCAGAAGAGTGAGAGAACATGTATCTGTTGTCATGAGCCACCCAGTTTGTGGTACTTGGTGCAGCAGCCGTGGGAAATGAACACAGCCTCCCTGGGGCTGGTAAAGCCCTCCCTCCTCTCCGCCACCGTCTCTTCCGAGCCAAGGCTCACCTTCATGGTGTTGAGAAGAGGCTCTGGGGTGTCCTGACTTGTGGCTGGACAGGGGGTTCCCCCCGAGGCTCTAATCCTCCTTCCCTGCTGGCTCTCCCAAGTTCTCCGTCTGTCCAGGAGCGGGTCTGAGTGGCCCGGGACTGGTGCAGGCAGAGAAGGTCAGTCTGTCCGCATGGCCACAGCACCTCAACTCTGCCTGTCTGAGATGAGCCACCAGCTGGCCGGCTTGGTGGTTTCCATGACAGCCCGCTCACAGCTTCATCCAATTCTCATCCCGTCCCGAAGAGTCTAGGCTTTTGGTCCTCACGGCTCTAAGCGGGGTGTGGGAGCCAGAGCATCACCATCACCTGGGAGCTCATTGGAGAAGCAGGATCTCAGGCCCTGCCCCAGACCTCCTGGATCAGAATCTGCATTTTAACGTGATCCACAGGGGATTCCTGGGCTCATTACGGTGAGAGAAGCACGGGTCTAAACACCTCTGGGACGGTCCCTTCTCACCAACACAAAAGCTCGTCCTGCCTTTTCCTTCCTAGCAGGACAGTGTGGCTGCCTGACTCCCTAGGGAAGGGGAGTGGCTGGGAAGCAAAACAGTGGGCACTTGGTTTATTTATCTTCCTGAGAACCTATTTTGAATTTTCAAATAACATCCTACAGCTTGGCTTGGGTTGTTATTCTTTTTAAATTTATTTATTTATTTATTTATGGCTGTGTTGGGTCTTCGTTTCTGTGCGAGGGCTTTCTCTAGTTGTGGCGAGCGGGGGGCCACTCTTCATCGCGGTGCGCGGGCCTCTCACTATCGCAGCCTCTCTTGTTGCGGCTCACAGGCTCCAGACGCGCAGGCTCAGTAGTTGTGGCTCATGGGCCTAGTTGCTCCGTGGCATGTGGGATCCTCCCAGACCAGGGCTCGAACCCGTGTCCCCTGCATTGGCAGGCAGATTCTCAGCCACTGCGCCACCAGGGAAGCCTGGGTTGTTATTCTTATAGAGAGGTGGGGCAGGTGCTTTTGTGTTTAACCAAGCTGAAAGACACTTCTCCTGACGAGCCCTCATCCAGGCTCTCAGAGCAGCAGACTCCACCTCCCCATGGCCACGTGCCCAGTAATCTCTAAAACCAATCAGATTCAGGACCTGCCTGCCGAGAACATCTGTTGTCTGTCCACCAGCATCTTCTCCCTTTCCTTCAGCAAAGGTCTCCTCCTGTGGGAGAGGGCAGCCAATCATGGCAGGCTCACTTCCCTCCTTTCACGTGTCACATGACCCAAGTTAAATGGTAATCACATGACTCATATCTGCCTCCGTAAAGTACTCTGGGCCTCTGGCCACAAGGATTGGTCCAATGTTGGTCATGTGACTGAAACTGGACCAGACCAGAGTTCTTCCCAGGGGCTTTTCATACTGAAGCTGGGAAACAGTCTCTGTTCTTGAGGGATTTCTAAACTGGAATGATGTCAGTGAGTACGACTGCACCAGGATACTTCCTTACAGCTGCCTGCCACGCGGAGGTACAGTCATCCCTCAGTATCCGCAGGGGACTGGTTCCAGGACCCACAGCAGATACCGACATCAGGGGATGCTCAAGTCCTTCGTATAAAATGATGTAGTATTTGCATGTAACCTACACACATCCTCCTTTATACTTTAAATCCCCTCTAGATTACTTATAACACTTAACACAATGTACACGCTGTGAACTGATAAATAGTTGCCAGTGCCCAGCAAATTCAAGTTGTGCTTTTTGGAACTTTCTGGAATTAAAAAAAAATATTTGGTGGGGGGGCTTCCCTGGTGGCGCAGTGGTTGAGAGTCCGCCTGCCGATGTGGGGGACACGGGTTCATGCCCTGGTCCGGGAAGATCCCACATGCCACGGAGCGGCTGGGCCCGTGAGCCATGGCCGCTGAGCCTGCACGTCCGGAGCCTGGGCTCCGCAATGGGAAAGGCCGCAACAGTGAGAGGCCCGCGTACGGTAAAAAAAAAAAAAAAAAAAAAAAAAAAATATATATATATATATATGTATTATATATATATATATGTATGTATTATATATATATATGTATTTTATATATATATATATATATATACGTTTTTTTTTCTCCTTTTTTGGGAGGGGACTTCCCTGGCGGTCCAGTGGTTAGGACTCGGTGCTTTCACTGCTGGGGGCCCGGGTTCAATCCCTGGTCAGGGAACTAAGATCCTGCAAGCTGCACAGCATCGCCAAAACCAAATTAATAATAAAAAAATGTTTTGGATCCAAGGTTGGTTGAATCCGTGGATGCAGAACCCACGTATACAGAGGGCTGACTGTACCTGTCGCATGATGCAACCACATGGATACACCTGCCTCGTGGTGCCCTGCCCTACAGAGGTTCCCTGCCACATGGAGAATGCCCATCTGCCGTGGAAGGAATTGCGCCAGGCACAGAGAAGCCTAGATCAGAGTCGAGCCGAAGAGGGGTTCCTGGCTCCACGCCAAAGCCCCCTTCTAGTCCTGAGGACATTAGAGCCACGTCCCCCCCATTCCTTTTCCCACCTAAACTAGTTTGAATTTGGTTTCTGTCCTTTGCAGCTGAAAAGTCCTAACTAGTGCATTCCCATCCTGAAAGCTTTCCATGGCTGCCATGCCAGGGGACAGGGTCACACACCTCACGTTGGCATGGAGAGACCCTCCCCGTCTAATCCGGGTCTGTCACTCACTCCCATAGATACTCAGCCCCTGCACTCGGACCTCTTCAAAGGTGTGGGCACCTGCAGGGAAATTCCAGGCCCTTTGCTTCCTCCCAATATTTCCGTGTCTGCACCTGGACAACAGCAGCATCCCATTGCACTGCAATAATTTGCATCTGTGTTTCCCCTCGTTAGGCTGTGAGCATCCTAGAGGTACACTCGGCCTTGCAGGCCTGGGATAAGTGGATTCCAGAATCATAGAACATACTTAGCAAATACTGTGGGCTGACATCCAAACTCCACTCCACTCCATGTGGCTTTTCAACTCTGTGTCAGTGAACGTTCATAAACAGAGTTAGTTTCCCCTCAGCCGAGGTTTCACTTTTCAGAGTTTCAGTTACCTGTGGTCAACCACAGTCCAAAAACATTAAATGGAAAATTCCAGAAATAATCAATTCATAAGTTTTAACCTGTGAGCCAACCTGAGTAGCATGTTGAAATCTCGAGCCATCCCACTCTGTCCTGCCCGGAACATGAAGTGCCCCTTTGTCCATTGTGTCCCGCCTGTTAGTCACTTAGTAGCCGTCTCAGTTATCAGATCAACTGTCGTGGTATCACAGTGCTTGTGTTCAAAGTAGCCCTTATTTTACTTCATAATGGCCCCAGAGTACAAGGGCAGTGATGCTGCCGTTTGGATATGCCAAAGAGACGCCATAAAGTGCTTCCTTTAAGTGAAAAGGTGAAAGTTCTTGACTTAATTAGGAAAGAAAAAATATCACATGCTGAGGTTGCTGAGATCCACGATAAGAGCGTATCTTCCATCTGTGAAATTGTGAAGGAAAAAAAAAACTTCCTGCTAGCTTTGCTGTGGAATCTGAAGCTACAAAAGTTACAGCCACAGTGTATCACACATTCTTAGTTAATGTGGAGAAAGCATTAAATCTGTATGATGAGGTATTCTGAGAGAGAGGGAGAGAAAGGAAAACCACATTCACAAAACTTTCACTATAGCATATTATTTTAATTGTTCTATCTTATCATTACTTGTTGTTGTTAATCTCTTACTGTACCTAATTTACAAATTAAACTCTATCATAGATACATATGTGTAGGAAAAAACTTAGTACCTATAGGATTTGGGATTGTCCACAGTTTCAGGCATCCACTGGGGGTCTTGGGACTTACCCCGGTGGATAAGGGGGGACAACCGTACAGTCAGAAAGGCCACAAACCCCCTCTGTGCTGCAGACGCCGCATCTGTAAACAGGGGAAAATCATGGCTCCTACATCATGGGCCTGTCAGGAGCTCCTACATCCTGGTGCCCATGAAGCATTTAGGATGGTGTCTGGCCTCCAGGAAGCATCTCAGAGGATTAAAGTGTATTATTTACATCTTCTCCCCACCCACTTCCTCTTCCTTTCTCTCACCTTCTCCTCATCTTCTGTCATTTCTTCACCCCCTGTTCCCTCTCAGCAGAGGGGTTACTGGGTACCACTGGCACCCGCCCCTGACACGGGAAATGCCTGGGGCTGGCTGTCCAGCAGATGAGATCTGCTGAGATGTCCCCTAAATAGAAAAAAGTACCCCTCTGACTCCATTCTGTTTGCTTCATTCCATCCGCCCTCACCACCCCCAATTTAGAGCCTACTTCCGGCCAGGTGACCCAGGGCGCCGAAGTCCTCATTCTCCAGACATAATCCTCGGTTTATCTCCTGGGCTCAGCAGGCCCAAGACCTGCAGCAGCCGCGATGTCCGAAGCCATCGGCATTGGTTCCAGGATGCTCTCCCGGCCCCAGAGGAAGATCCTTTGAAAAGTGAAAAGATGCATTTTCTCCTGCACAGTAACTTTTCTCTCCGATGATTGGATCCCCCAAGCCAGAGTCACTTAGTAAATTTAACATCTGAGTAGTCAGTGCCGACCATCTGGCTTTACTCTCTGAGAGGCCAGGCAGATCATTAAATTGTCATCTGAGTGGACAGCCCTGGACCCCAGAATCAGTGCATCAGGCAGGGAGGGGGCCTTCCCTGGTGGACTCCCGAAGTCAGCAACAGACAGCACATCTGGAATGTTGCTTCTTCACAGTTGGATCATTCAGCTGAATCCCGCCGCACCGAGCACACTCAAAACCACACCCGGTGCTGTCACTCCTGGATGAAAGAGCTGCCATCAGGAGGGACATAGTGGCAGAGAGGCAGAGGACCTCTGGGTCGCACGTGTCTGTTATTTTTGCCTGTCTGTATCCCTCTCTGCACCCCAATTTCCTTGGGGAGGCCCCCTGTTCCTGTGTGGGTCCAAGGGTTGAGTGGGACCCAGGCCTGGGCACTCAGAAGGCCCACCTCCCCGCTGCTGTGATCAGCCTGGATGGGCAGGTCCCCTGAGCTTGCCAAAGTCTCCAGCCAAGTCAAGAGATGGAGAAAGGAAGGTTCTAGGTGACTTTCTGAATGACCCGATCCAGCTGCTTCTGAAGCTGACACCTGCTGGTTGTTTCAAGTACAGGAACCAATAAATTCTTTTTTCTTGCACAACGGGTTAGGCTGGAATTTCCTAACAAGGAGACCGTAACTACAGCCCTTCCCCTCTTCATTCCTTCCTATTCCCCCAGGATCCCAGCCTGCCTGCGTGTCTGTGTTAGCCTCCTAGGGCTGCCGTAGCAGCCGGTGGCTTAAAACAGCAGGAATCTATTCTCTCACAGTTCTGGAGGCCAGAAGTGCAAAATCCAAGTGTCGGCAGGGCCACACTCCCTCTGAAGGCTCCAGGGGGGATCCTTCCTGCGTCTTCCTGGTGGCTCCAGGCGTTCCTTGGCTTGTGGCCGCATCACTCCAATCTCTGTGTCTGTCTTCACATCACCTTCTCCCCTGTGTGTCTCTCTGTGTTCTCTCCTCTTCTTATAGGAACATGAGTTCAAATCCAGATCCTTCACTAATTATATCTGCAAAGACCCTATTTCCAAATAATGGCACATTCACAGCTTCCAGGTGAACCTGAATTCTGAGGGGAAACAATTCAAACCACTATAATGCCCCATTCCTTCCTGTGCCCTCCTGGACCCACCGTCCCCAGCCTTTTTCATGCCCTGAGGGCCCCGGCAGTCAAGTCGGTAAGGTCCAGGGTCCCTGTGCCTCAAAAATCTTATCTCCTATTCCAAGGGCTCCTATAAACTACTTAAAATTTCCCAGAATTTATGGGAAAGAGGTGTACATAATACTGATGTTATCCAAAGGTCCAGGAAGTGACACCTGCTGCTTTTTTTTTCCCCTTTGAAGCGGGTCTTTAATGTAGCAGAAAGAGTAACTGTTTATAGTAAAGACGCATTTGAAAAGGTCTGCCTTTTAGGGGGTTTGTTTTGTTTTGATTTTTAATTGTGGTAAAATACACGTAAAATTGACCATTTTAACCATTTTTAAGTGTCCAGTTTATGCAGTAGTATTAAATCTATTCACACTGCTTTACAGCCATCACCACTATCCAAAACCGAATTTTTTTTCATCATCCCAAACCGAAATTCTATACGCATTAAACAATAACTTCCCATTCCCCCAACCCCGCCCAACCTCTGGTAACCACCTTATACTTTCTGTTTCTACGAACTCCTCTAAGGGGCCTTATGTAAGTGGAACCATATCTCATTTGCCCTTTTGTCACTGGCTTATTTCACTTAGTATAATGTCCTCGAGGTTCATCCATGTTGTACCCTGTGTCAAAATGTCCTTTTAGGGCTTCCCTGGTGGCGCAGTGGTTGGGAGTCCGCCTGCCGATGCGGGGACGCGGGTTCGTGCTCCCGGTCCGGGAGGATCCCACGTGCCGCGGAGCGGTTGGGCCCGTGAGCCGTGGCCGTTGGGCCTGCGCGTCCGGAGCCTGTGCTTCGCGACGGGAGAGGCCACGGCAGTGAGGGGCCCGCGTACCGCAAAAAAAAAAAAAAAAAAAAAAAAATGTCCTTTTATTTTTTTTTTTTTTAAGGCTGACATTCCATTGTATGGAGAGACCACATTTTGTTTAACCGTTCATCCATTGATGGACACTTGGGTTGCTTCCACCTGCTGGCTGTCGTGAATAATGCTGCAAAGAACATGGGTGTATAAAGATCTCTTTGAGATCCTGCTTTCTGTACTTCTGGGTATATGCCCAGACGTGGGACTGCTGGATCATATAGTAAATTCTATGTTTGTTTTTTTGAGAAACAACGAAACTATTTTCCACAGTGGTTGCACCATTTTACATTCCCACTAATAGTGCCCAAGGATTCCAATTTCTCTACACACTCGTCATCACTTATTTTCTGCTTTTTTCACAGCGGCCATCTTCACAGGTGTGAGGGGCACCCACTTCTTCTGTGTGCCTCGAGCTCTGGGAATGCCAGCATGGTGAGTACTGCACTCCAAGCTCCAGGTCCGCATGGGGCAGCCTGCACTGAAAACAAACTGGTCTCTGGGTGCCCTGGGGAGCTGGCAGTGACCTCTCACCAGGATCCAGGGAAGGTGGCATTTCACAGAACCCACAGGGAACTGAGCGTTTGGACATGCAGGGACATGAGAGGATGGTCCCCCTGGGCAGGGGTTTAAGTAACAGACAACCCCAGGAAGTCAGGGCTGCCCAGTCGTGGAGCCAGGAGACCAGCACCTGGGAGGAGGACATCATGATGGGGGCGGGGAACCACAGCCACTATTCACCAGCCGCTGCTGGGTGGCAGGTTCTGCAGAGCCCCCATTATCGAGTCAGTCCCCACAACAACCCTGTAGCAGGTATTCCTATTTCTCTGTTTTGTAGACATAGGAACAGCATTCAGAGAATTAAACCGTGAATTCTCGCCAGGATCCTGGATTCACATCCAGCTCTAACCTTCTAAAACCTGTGCTCTTGACTACCACACCAGGCTGACCTTCGTGGGCAGGGAATTCTAGAACTTTTTATTTTAATATCTTAAGGAAAGGTGAAGCATCAGTTTCAAATCTTACAAAAGGAAAAAAAAAAACCCTACACGTAGCAAATGTGCAATCTACAGAATGACTGGCAAGAGCATCAGGGAGACGAAAGACAGAACTTCGACTGACTTCAGGGGTAACTGGGAGCTCACTGGAAGAGCTCTCAAGCCTTTTTTGGTGCAGAAGAGTCGACAGTTGTGAGCAGTGCTCGTTTCCACGGGAGGCTGTCGAGCACAGGAGGAGTCTGGGTGCCGCGTGGCCCTGGTGGGTCCCCGGCCGGAACCACAGCAGGCTGGACAGTCCAGCCGCTCATGCCCCTGTGCTTCCGGTGAAGCTCATTCTTCTGGAGGAAAGGGAGGCCCCATCTCCCCCAAGCAGAGCCCAAGAACTGCTGAATGGGCAGACAAAATATTTCTGGCAACCAAGTCTTTCCGGAACTGTGCAAACGTTGAGCAAGATCTCAGTTTTGTATCAGTTTACCACAAGGATGAATAACACAACTTTCACCGCTGGCGTTTCTGTTCGGCTCCCCCAGCGCCCTCCGACCCACGCTCCCAGGGGGCCTCGGTGACCCCCGCCTCCTTGCTCTGACTCTCTGCTTCTGCATCTCTAAAGACCGAGGAGGCGCTGGATGCGCTTGAAACCCACCTGCTAGTTCTACTCTGAGGGCTCAGAACGGAGGGACAGCTCCTTTCGTCTTGGAAGGAGGGACCAGAAGCAGGATGAAGAGGAGTGGCTCCAAATACACTTCCTCGTCCGCGGAGCAGGGACACTGCCAGTCGGTGCTTTCCGGCCAGGTGCTGCATTTCCCAGCAACCCTTGCGGAGGGGTGGGGCCTGTGGAATGCGGGCGGAAGTGACGTGAGTCCCCCTCAGGGAGGAAGTGGGTATCCCTGCTGTTCCATCCATACCCTCGCTCCCCTAGAGGACTCCAAGGCCCACGACAGGGGACAGCAAACTTTTTCTGTAAAGATAGTAAATATTTTTGGCTGCCAGAACCATACCATTTCTGTCACAGCCACTGCAGGAAAGCCGCCAGAGAACGATGTGAATGAGTGGCTGTGACTGTGTGTCAATAAAACTTTATTCATAACAGCAGATGGTGGGCAGGATCTGGTCCTCCTGCCCCAGAGAGCAGGGGTTGGTACTCGGCCCTCAACTCACCCATGTTCGTTGTGTTCCCCTGGAGACTCAGAGTGTCTGAATTGCTCACGGGTGAAGGATGTGGACGTCACAGGGAGGATGAAACATCATTCATTTGTTCCTGTATCAAATCTCAGGAGCTGACTTGCGTGCTGGAGACATCTGACACACCCTGTCGGAGATGGCCAATAAGACAGTACTTGGGAAGTAAACAAGGCAAGCCTGAGGCCTGGCAACTGATGCACAGGGAACAGGCAGGACAGTGATGCGGACAGTGCCTGGGGGGCGGTGGGGTCCAAGGTAGATGGGGTCGGGGTGGGCCTCTCTGGGAGAGACATTTGAGCTGAAGCCCAAAGGGTCGGAAAGATCTGGCTGCAGAGAGGGAGCATCCCTGGGGGGAGAGTGACGGCAGAGGCTGAGGCATACTTCCTGGAGCACAGGAAGGGCCAGCCCAGCAGGAAAGAGGCCTGAAGGGTGGGCAGGAGCCAGAGCGGGTCAGGCCTGGCTGCGGGCTCAATGAGGCCTTTAAACCGTCACTAGGCTGCCGTGTGGAGGAAGGCTTCTATCAGTGGTTCTCAACTTGAGCGCGAACCGCAATGCCTGGAGGGCATGTAAACACAGAGCGCTGGCCTCACCCCCAGAGCGTCGGATTCAGTAGGTCTGGGGCAGCCCAGGAACTTACCTTTTGAGAGTATTTCCAGGTGATGCCGATGCTGCGGGTCCAGGGACCACTCTCTGAGAATCATTGGACTTCAGGAAAGCTCGCAGTCACCAGCGAGGCCTTCCCCACCACCCAATCTAGACTGTACCCCCTACCGCTCCATCCCATCACCCGTCACATTTCCTTCACAGCACGCATCACTCTCCGAACGCTCTGTGTCTCCTGTTCACTTGTTTCCCTCATCTTCCTTCACATAAACCCCTGAGAGCAGAGACCTCATCTGTCTTGTCAACAACAGTGTCTCCAACAGTAAGAAAGTGCACCGCATACCGTAGGTGCTCAGTGGGTATTTCCTGACAAGAAATGAACTGAAGGAGGGTGAGAGCATAATTATAGAGGGTATTTCTCACGTACCTGCATCCTGTGAGCAGAGGCACAAACTGCTTTTTTGTTGCAGGCTATCCGTCAAGGATGTTTGTACAGCAGACGGCCTTGCACAAGGAGGGGTAGGAGGATGGAGGCGTCTCCCTGCAGAAGGGTGGCTTGGTTATTGTCTGGTAAAATAATATCATCCCTGGGGCACAGGCTGGGTGTGTTTCTTTACTGCCGATTATAAAACATGCACGTTCCCTGAGCACAGGGCCCCCAGCTGTGGTGCAGACCCACTGCATGGCAGCACCCCCTGAGCCCTCCATGTCGCCCCTGTGGGACCCACGAAGAACCAGTGCCAACACTAAGCTTGTACTAACAGTGTCTTATATTTTCAGGAGTCTGATGCTTTGACATCTGGGGCCTTGCTGACCCTGGAGGGACTGTGCCCGCCCAGGCAGAGCCAATTCCTAGATGTGGTAAGTGGCTCTCCTGTGGGTGTGGTTTTCAAATACAAACCAACCAATCCAGAATCCACACCCTGACCACCTCTTTTATGGGGCCCTCATGCACCAGGCCACTGTCCCCTGCCCTGATCACCCAGGCCCAGGTACCAGACCACTAGGGTCACCCCTACACCCAGAGCCCATGGAAGTTATTCAAGCCAGCCAATCCTAAGCGGCTGCCTTGCCTCACTCGTTCCTGCCTCTGGAGGAAAGGCTTCTGCCCATGTTCCCCTCACTCCCTCTGCCCCGATCAACCCCGGTGCCTCCCCGTGTGGCCCCCAAGGTGTGGTGTGTGCCCCCTCCTCTTGGGAACTGTGCGTAACAAACTGTCTTTTCAGTGGCCGTGGTTTCCCAATCTGTGGGCCTTGCTCTGTCTCAGATATTCTATGAATACCCTCTATTTTACAATCTCGTGCTCCTTGCTATGCGACGAGGAATAAAGCCCTCTGTCCCTGACCCAGGAATCTTGTGTCATCTGGCATCTGTCATCTGGCAGCCTCCATGAAACTGACAGGCTGCCTTGTGAACCTGGAAGTAGGCAAAATCTCAGACCCTTCACAGTCCTGACAAGACCCAGGCCTGCACTGCGTGCGATGGATTTCCTAAGAGCTGTGGTGTTGGAAGGAAGAACTAGAAGATCTGGAGGCAAAGCAGACGGCTTCTCCGGCTCCTCCAGAAGGTGGAGGGAGGTTTGAGGCCAGAGGGGATTTGCCAGTCCCAGCTGTGGAGTTCCAGAGCAAGTCCTCTCAGGCTCTAATCCCCCAGGGGGTTTGTGACAATGCAGCTCTGGTCCCAGAGGTCTGGGCAAAGGCGTGAGTTTCTGCAAGCTCCCAGGTATGCCAGGGCTGGGACCACACTTGGAGGCAAGGCTGTACAGACACACCCAACACGAAGACCACGTTTACAGGTGCGCCTGGAGGATAAGGCGCGGAGGACTTTCTCAGGCCCACCGCCTACACCACCCTGTCCCATGTTGAGTCCTGCTATCCCCCAGCCCACCCCAGCACACACAGCCTCAATTCCAAAGTGTGGATTAGTTCAGCAACCACAGTGGGGTGCTGGAGGCTCGGACTCCCAGAGGTTCTTAGGAATTTTCTGGAACAGAGGAGGGGGTTCTCAGCATGGCCCTGACCTCCATCCTCTCCTAACATCCCCAGGAGGATTCGCCTCAGGCAACCTCCAACCTCTCAGAAATCCCGCTGCTGCGTCACCCTGCACATAGATGGGGTCCAAGAAATGTTTTTTGAATTAACGAAAACAAACCTATCAATCTGTGTTTGTGTAGCTCCAGGGAACAATTGAAAGAAAAGAAAACTTCCGGCAGAAATAACCATATTTGTTTATGGCCTATTTATTCATTGATTTGCTCTTCAGGAAGCTAGCAATTTCCTATTTTTAGCACCTCCCGGGCACAAGCGTGGATTTTTCTTTTTCCCTAGAGCTCTCTTAAAAAGTTGACAGCGCTCAGCCTGTAAACTGCAGAGTCATGGCTTGCATTCAACAGGGGGAAACAGTGGGGCAGCAGCTCAGGATGAGGTCCACCCCAGCCCCCAGGAAATATTCACAAGGCATCTGAAAATTGTAAAGCACTGTAGAATTTAAAGAAGCTTTCATTCAATAAAAAAAAAAAAATTTTTAAACATTCACAAGGCAAGAAAGGCGGACAAAAGTGGCCGGGGAAGTGTCACAGGGCTGTCCCCAAAGCAGCCTTCCAGCAAAAGTGCCTGCTCCTCCGCCTTTGTGGACTCTCTGCTCTCTGAAGCTTCCAGGGAGTCGAGTATGAAGGGCCCTCCTCCGCCCTGCCTGTTCTCTTTCCACTTCCAGAGAGAAGGTGTTAATTCTGGAGCCTCCTCCCTGCATTTGCATCTCTGCCAAGCACACTGGACCAAATGGCTGTTTATAAGCCACTCCCTGAAAAATTTGGGGCGTGTGAGCCGCGATGAACCCCCATTCTTTTTCTAATACTTTTTAAATTCCTTTTTTAAAAAAACTTTTCTCCTGTTTATTTTCTTCTATTTATTTATTTTTTTGGCCACGCCATGCAGCATGCGGGATCTTAGTTCCTCGACCGATGCCCCCTGCATTGGGAGCGTGGAGTCTTAACCACTGGACCACCAGGGAAGTCCCTGAACCCTCATTCTAAGCCTGTAAAAATATTTGAAAGAGGATGGTCATTGCCAACGGGAGTGCTGGGCTCCAGAGTCGTCTAACGCTGACCACGCCAAGGACTTGGGCAAGTCTTTGAACTCTGTGGGTCTCGATTTCTCCGTGAATGACATGGGAGTAACAATTATAGATCCCTCACCACCACCCAGTTATACTCCTGGAACTTGGAAGAGCTACTGCATAGTCCAAGTGACTAATGTATAGCTTAATCATTCGTGATATCTTTCTAAAATATCCAAACCGGTTACCATAATTACAGCAGCCGCCTCAAAAATGGGAACAGTGGGATAGTCATAATAATAACAGTAATAATACAGCGCTAGAACACAGGAGATTTCCAAGGCATTCATCTTCTTAACGCCTCTGTGAGGACGGGAGGCTGCTAATATATGAAAACATCATCACCGTCATCATCACACATCTTTCCAACGCACTGCATATTCTTTCCAAAACTGACAGTCATTTTACCATCTTTCCTCACTCCTGTGAGAAGGGGTAAAACTATTCTTATTTTCTCCAACTAATACTTTTTTTAGACATGAGAATCTAGCAATATTGGGGTAAGGAAATGTAGTGAATTGAATAATGTCCCCTCCCAAAATGCATGTCCAGCCAGAACCTCTGAATGTGACCTTATTTGGAAATAGGGTCTTGGCAGAGATGATTAGTTGAGATGAGGTCATCCTTGAGTAGAGTGACCAGTGACTGCTGTCCTAACGAGAACAGAAGGAGACACACTAATACACACAGAGGGGAAGGCCGTGTGCAGAGGGATGCAGAGGCTGCAGTGATGCAGCCGCAAAGCCAGTGAACCCTAGGGACTGCCAACAGCCACCAGACCCTGGAAGAGACAAAGACAGATTCTTCCCTAGAGTCTTGGGAGCACAAGATTGATTAGAACTTCCTGCCTCCAGAACTGTGAGAAAACACATTTTGTTTGTATTTGTACATTGGCTTGTATTTGTTTTAAGCCCTCCAGACTGTGGTACTGCGTTACATCAGCCCTAGGAAACTAACAAGGAAGAGGGACCAGGACCTGGGAGACAGAAAGCCCGGAAGGGAGCTCATGGAGGCTTCAAGGATGCTCTGGGGCTGCCACTCAGGCACCTGGAGGAGGCTCAGGGCCCCTCTGGTCCCCGCTGATCCATCTAGGAAACAAATGCTATGGGGACCAAGACAAGGCAGCCACGAAGCCAGCTTGATGCCCGTCCTCTCTGCTGGCCCAACCCATCCGGCCAGCCCACCCTCGCACACACATCTCTGCTTGTACCTGTGGCAGGAAGAGCTTCATCTGAGCAGTCAGTGAAAGGCCCATGTGTCCTCCAGCGCTCACGTCAGACCACCGCCTCCTTCAGCTGTACCTTCTTCCCACGGGAGATGATCGAGATGATTAGGCACGTGTCCCTTCCGCCCATTCTTCTGCATGTATGCTCTCCCTTTCCTCTCATTCCAACAAGACTGATCAAGAGAACTTTTCACCATTGTTTTCAGATCCTGTGAGTGCCTTGATTGCCAGTCCAAGCCCTTCCTGCCGCTCCGTGACCAGGTCTCCACGCTGGTCCTCAGCGGCTGCGCAACCTCTTCCGCCTTTTCTAGGGACTCTTTGCCTTCTTCATGTATAAAGTATGAAAGACGGTAATGGGTCCTTCCTCACTGCTGCCCTGAAGGCAGCAAGTTCGTGGAACAGGGAACAGGGCACAGAAAGCGCTTTGCGCAGTGCCTGGTGCTGCCAGCACTCGGGAAATGCTTCAGATCTTCACGATTCAGTAGGTCAAGGTCAATCGCACAGGCACAGTGGGGGGCAAAACAGCGCCTGAGCTAAGAATTGTTGTTACATTTATAAATAGCTGAAAGCAAATTAAAGAAGAATATTTCCTGACATGTGAAAATTACATGAAATTCAACAGTGTCCACAGGTGAAGTCTTATTGGAACACGGCCACGCTTATTTGTCTCTACGTGTCTGTGGCAGCTTTCACTCGTCAGCAGCAGACTTGAGTAGTTGTGACAGAGACCACGTGACTGGCAGGGCTTAAAATATTTACTAGCTGGGGGCTTCCCTGGTGGCGCAGTGGTTGAGAGTCCGCCTGCCGATGCAGGGGACACGGGTTCGTGCCCCGGTCCAGGAAGATCCCACATGCCGCAGAGCGGCTGGGCCCATGAGCCGTGGCCGCTGGGCCTGCACGTCCGGAGCCTGTGCACCGCAACGGGAGAGGCCACAACAGTGAGAGGAAACTTAGTAGCTGATGCTTTACAGAAGAAGTTTGCTGGTCCCTGGCATGGACTCTGGAGCCAAATTATCTAACTTTAAATCCTAGCTCCACTGTTTCCTAGCTGTGTGATTTGGGGCGAGTTATTTCTCCTCTCTCTGCGCTCATTTCCACATCTCTGAAATGGGCAACAAGTTCTCATTTCAAAATATTATTGCGAGGATTAGAGGAACTATCCCTCTATGGTTTAGAACAGCGCCTGGCACAGAGAAGTGCTAGAGATACGTGAAGTTACTTTCAGGTCTCCATTTTAACCCTCAGTCTCCCTAAATCCTACACCATCCTACCCCAGAGGAAAATGAATAAAAATTCCCAAGCCTTCGTTTTACTTGACACACGGGGGTTCTTTAAGCTCATCATTTTCTTCCCTTTTCTTCATTTCCTTCACTTTTCATTATTGCTCCATATGCAGACAGATCCAGGAAGCCTTAGCTCAGACTTCTCAAACACCAGCTGGGTTCTAATTTGTTACGTTGGAGGAAAAAAGTCAGTATTCCCCAGCAGACGCACGGGAGTGTTTCGTTAGGCGCACCTGCCACTTCCTTACTCTTCAGTAACAAAGGACATTCTTGCAATCTCTACAGATCTTGACTTTATTAGCAACACAGAATGATGAGACATGGATTTCCCGTGTGGACAGGATGTTTTCCCTCTTTCACTGTCAGTGGCTGGGTGACACGTGGAGGAGTCTGGAAGAGCTGGCACAGAGGAGGTGGGCATGGATGGTCATCCCCCATCTTCCATGTAATCGGGCTGTGGCTGGACCCACGGCCGCTCCATTGGAAAGCTCCATTTCCCAACCTCCTGTGCAGGTCAGCATGGTCATGTGACCAAGTGCACCCCGCTGGGATGCAAATGGAGGTGACAGCACACTTCTGAGTCTGCTCCCCCATGCTCTCCACCATCCCAGGAACTGCACACACACACAGATGAGGATGGTTCCCTAAGTGATGATGAAGCAACAAGATGGACAGGACCCAGGTCCCTGAGCAGCCCTGCTCCCGTGGAGCAGAGCAGCCCTGTCACCTTGGACCCCTCACGGAAGGACTTATTTGAGAGAGAATAAATGTCTGCGTTCTTTGAGTCGCTTTGTCACGGCAGCTTAGCTCTTACCCTAACACAGAGGCCCTGCAGCCCACTACCTTCAGGCCACAGAGACAGAGGAGGAAACTGAGAGATTGGATGATTCCCCCACCTGCTCCAATCCCACACTTAGCTGTAGAACCAGGTCTGGAACCAATCTCTTAATGTGTAGCCCTGTGCTCCGTCCACTTAACATGGGCATTACGTTTGCTCTTTGGAGACAGGACCATGCCACCTCAGGCCTCTGAATTAATCCACCCAGCTGTTAGCACGTGGTGCCCACGTGCTGCTGGGGAACGGTGCTTCAGTCTGGGGCCAATCAAGAGAGAGAAACGACAGGGTCATTCAATGTAAGAATCTACAAACTCCAGGTAAACTGCAGTATAAGAACCAGGCACTGTGACAGGGTTGGGTATGAGCAACTGGCTGGGGAGAAGTGAAGAGAACTCTAAAAGTATCTGAATAGCAAGTGTAAGGAGCGTCCATGACCCCCAGCACTGGGACGGGGCACTCAAGGAAAAGCGTTCCCCTTCCCACCGCCAGGGCTGAGATCCGGGTCTCGTCGGCTGGGGCTGATGGAATGGCAGAAAAGTGGCTGCGGTTCTGTGCTGGAAGAACCTGGCAGAAACGAGCCGTCTGGGGAATCGGGGAAAGCTGTTCATGGGAGACATCTCCCTGCTCTGAAACCACCCGAGGGGCTTTGCGGGAAGCTGCCGGCCACACAGAGGGTGATGAGCGGGCAACTGCCATGGACGTTTCGAGCACATTTATGAATAAGCAAGGATCATCTTTTGCTCATCTTTTTTCTATGTTCTTTAGAGACTTTCAATTTTTTTTTTAACGAATGTGTGATTCATCTAAAAATACAGCTTAAAAATATACATCCATTTTTAATATGGGATCATTTAAAAACCCCACAAAATCAAGGCGCAGCAGCGCTCATTCGTTTATAATTTGGGAGGAACTTTGGTCAGAAACTGCGTTCTTTTTCTATTGCGTATCACCCATGGTTGCAAAGTCAGTGGCTTCAAACGGTCCACGTTCATTATCTTGCTGGTTTCGAGGATGGGGAGTCCCAGCACAGGCTGGCTTGAGTCTCTGCTCACCTGGCAGAGACACCTCGTCGAGGTGTGGGCTGAGGCCGCTGTCTCGTCTTACACGCAGGGCTCCCTTCGGGGCTCACTTCCAAACCATCAGGGTCATTGACAGAATTCAGTTCCTTGCGGTCATAGGGCTGAGGTCCCCAGTTCTTTACCGGCTGTCAGCAGGAGGTCGCTCTCAACTCCCAGAGGCCACCCTCAGGGCCTGAACACCTGGCCCTCTCGTAATGATAGCTGACATCTGAAAGCCAGCAGGGCAATCTCTCTCTAGTCAGCTACCTCTGAGTCTTATATAATGTAAGAGAACCAAGGCGGTAAGTATCCGATTGTATTCACAGGTCTACCCACACTCAAGGACATGAGACTATGCAGAGATTATAGATTATATGGCGAGTACATACGGGGGTGGGGGTGGGAATCTTGGAAGCCGTCTCAGAATTCTGCCTGCCATGGAGACTCATAGAAAGTCTGAGAAAATCAGAAAATTATCTAGAGCAAATCTAGCTTCTCCCCATTCTAGAAACCTCTCTGATCTTCTAAATGAGCCAAGATTCCCTCACTACTCTTCAACTTCCCCTATCCTCAACCCCTCCCCACCTCTGGAATCCTTAAAGGGCTTTCTTCAGCAGAAAAAAAGGGGTCTACTGACCGCTTCCTTCAGGGGTCAGTAGAAAACCAAATCCAGATCTCGCTTTGGACCATTCCAGAGCTCTGCTCCATTTCTGACACCCCCTCTGGACACAGCTGGCAAGAAAAGAGGTCATGGGGCACATTAGCTTCCCATGGCTGTTGTATCAAATAACCGTACCCTGGGGGGCTTAAAACAACAATAATTTATTCTCTCACAGTTCTGGAAGCTGGAGGTCTAAAGTCAAAGTGCTGGTAGGACCGTGCTCCCTCTAAAGCCTCTGGGAGGGCTCCTTCCTCACCTCTCCCAGCTCCTGGTGGCCCCAGGCGTTCTTGGCTTGTGGCTGCATCGCTCCAGTCTCTGCCTCCACCTTCACAGGTCTTTCTCTCCTGTGTCTCAAATCTCCCTCTGTGTTTCTTTTATAAAAACCCCAGTCATTGGATTTAGGGCCCACCCTAAACCAGGGATGATCTCATCTCAAGATTCTTAGCTACATGTGCAAAGGCCCTTTTGCCAAACAAGGCCACATGCACACCTTCCAGGGTTAAGACATGGACATATCTTTTTGGAGGGCCACTATTCAACCGATTCCATGGGGAAACTGATTTAGAAGTCCGGCTGTGTCAATTGCAAGGACCAGATATCCCCCTTGGTCTTGCTGGAGCACGGCAGGTGCCTTGATTGGTGAGTTTAACGGAGCTGAGAGCCTAGCCGAGGTGGTGTGCCCCTGGAGAGGCATAGGGCCAGGATCCGAACCTCTTGGGATGCTGCCGCTCTGCCTGTCCTCTGCACCCCAGCCCCCAGTGCAGAGAGGCTCCTCTACACTGGGGCGCGGCAGAGGGAAGGCAGGGAAGCACCAGAGTCCTCTGCAGCCTCGCAGGAAATGTCCAGCCTCTCTCCTCCTCAGCCGTCGCACCCATAGGAGGAGGTTAACAACGGTAACACCCACTTTATGCGGGTGTTGTTATGAAGATTAAACGAGTCAGTGTACGTAAAGTGGGCAGAATTCTAATCGGCTCCAAAATTCCCACTATGCTGGTGAACCTGCCCTGCAGAGCCCCCTCTCCCGGAGGGCCTGGCGTGTACTAGTTTAAACTAGCTGAAACTGCCATTCGGGGATGAAAAATGGAGTCTATCATCTGTAACTTGCAGGTTTCAACGGAATGTAAGTATCATGTAACTGTTAGCTACTATTACCACCTACAGCTCTAGAACGACCTCCTGATGACTCTGCAACCACAAGAAAGGAAAAGGACCTCTCCCGCCCGGCTCCAGGATGAAAAGCTCTGATTGGCTGAGCTTGGGTCATGTGCCAACGCCTTCCACGAGTCACCGTAGCCTGGTGAGGTGTTATGATTGGTCTAGCATAGGTCACAGGCATGCCCCTACTGGCTGCATCCCAAGCCCCAAAACATCAATTCTTGTTAATGATTGGTGGATGGCTGGATTGAATATATAATACACACACGGGATAAAAACCAAACCGTACATAAAGTTACACCATGGAAAGTAGGCCACTTCTTCTCAGAAGTTTCTACCAATCCCTTTTGTGTGTGTTAACATTCCAAAAATAATTCATGCATCTATAAGCAAGCATATGAATGCATAGACATTGATACAAGTCTCTCGCATCTGCTTTTCACACGAGTGATCGTGTGCCGGATGTTTTCCACTTCTTTGACGCTGCGCATTCCTCTCCTCGCTTTGCCCTTTTCCGGAGCCAGAGACACTGATTTCTGTGGCCTGGGGCCTTCCTTGCCCCTGCTTCTGGTTGTGCTTGGCCAACTTAAGGCCCTGGCAGAAGATCAGAGGGTGGGAGGCAAATAGAGAAGGGGATGTTTATTCCCCCAGCTGCCCCTCTACCACATAAAGCCGCCACCATGGCCGGCCCAGGGCCCTGCACCCTTCCCTGTGGGTTCCCCTAAACCCTGCCCGCACTGGTAAACAGTCTTCTGTGAAGCCTTCCTCTCCAACCCTCTTTGTGTGACCCTATCAGATGGCACACTCTACACACTTTTCCAACAGAAAATCAAGAAGCGAATTCTCTCCCCATTACTGTCCCCTCCCCAAGAGCCTCATTCCCCTTCACCTTTTATTTAGAGCAGGGGCTCCCCAGACTCTGAAGTCAGACTGCCAGGGTTTAGCCACAGCTCTGCCACTTCCTACCTGAGCCACCCTGGGCAAGGTACTGTCCTCACCTGTAAAACACGGGCAATGGTAAGTACCCACTTCCTGCAGTTGGTGTGAGAATTCACCGAGCTGTGAAAACAACCCGTTAGCACAGTGTCCAGCACTTAGTAGGTGCTGGTTAAACGCTTTCTCATCTAAGCCAGGTTTTACCCCAACCCAAATGTCCCTGAGGCCCCACTGGACAACATTTGCCGGGGTTCTTCATGTCCTGTCTGGCCATCCTGGTCACGTTGATTCAAACCCGGGTTGGGTTTGGGATGGTAACTGAGTGGAACGTGTGCCCAGAGGGGAGACATTCTCCATCCCGGGTCAGTGCCTCCATCTCAGCGCAGGAAAGTAAGGGACCCCTGCCCCATCTCAATGGGGTTACATACCAGCTGTCCACGAGGCTTCTGGGAGGACCCAGCCATTCTGGGGAAAACTTTTCAGTTTACTTTTCCTGTTGGGTCTTCTGACCTCATGGAAAGCCAGCACCAGAGAAATGGGGCAGATATTAGAAATGCTGGTTGATGTGGGAAAAGTTGAGAGAGACAGGGGCCTGAGAGAGAGGGACAGGAGGAGGACCTGGGATGACCCTGGCCTCTGAGTCCTAGGGCTCAGTCCCCTAGAAAAGGGGTTATTTATGTTTTTGCAGCCCACCTCATGGGCTTCTCGAGAGAATCCACTTTGATAACCAAGGAGAATGAATTCTGCAGAGTGACATAATGGAGTTGGGATGTTCCTTAGGGAGTGTCTGAACCGCTTTCATTCCAGACGCTGAGGCACAGAGCCTCAGGTAACCAGGGTTTCAAGGACCTTTGAAAACATTTAAGTCTTGAAAAAAGTTAGAGGCTGCAATTATGGAAATAGAAAAATCAAACTCAGCAAATGATTAATTTATATATTCACTCTTCATTAATTGTTAAATTGAGTATACATCAAATTCTCGCTACATTTGAAAACCATTTGTAAAGCTAGATCTTCTCACGTTACAAGAATTCACAAGTATGTCAGTGACTGCCAGGAAGTAAACAGCTAATCTTAAGTAAGTTAAATGAGTGAGTTGTAGTTAAATCTTTTTTTTTTTTTTTGGCCACGCTGCACAGCTTGCAGAATCTCAGTTCTGAGACCAGGGATTGAACCCAGGCCATGGCAGTGAAAGCCCAGAGTCCTAACCACTAGGCCACCAGGGAACTCCTGAAGCTAAATCATTTTAAGAACAAAATCACTGGTCCTGCCCAACGGCCTGGAAACTCCATCCTGCCAGGTGACGGCCTATTTCCAGAATTATCTCCACTTCCACCTTTTCTCTTTCTTATACATCATGAATACCACCCGAAAGAAAACCAAACCAAAGCAAACCCAGTTTCTTCAAAGGTGAAGAATACAGAAGCCGACAAATAGGTTGAAAACCAAGTGGTTCGCCAGTTGCACTACAGGGACATGCATTGCAGTGGGACAGTTTGGAAGTCCTAAGGCCGGAGTCACCTTGGGCTGATTTGAATCTGAGGCTTTTCCAATCCTGTTTTCCCCCAAGCCACTCCCTTGAAATCCAGGGAGAGCAGATTTTTTGCAAACCCACAGCTCACAAATGCCAGGGATTGTTGTATTTTTCTGAATGCTGCGTCTCCATCATTGTCAAAGTCTCTTTTCTAAGTGACTTTAATTGGAAACATCTTCTCTGTCTCTCGAGGGGCTGAATCCAGGTGGGGCCGAATCCAGGTGGGGCCATCTGCCTCCTCAGCCCTCAGCCCTCAGCCCTCAGGGTCCGGGCCCTCCTGGACCCCAGCCCAGGCTCCTTCTCTGTCTAGAGCTCCTTAGTTCAAAAATTCCAGTCGCTTGAAGAGTTTATTTTATCCAACACGTAAGGGTATTTGCAACAAAGCTTGTGGTTATTAATTAAACCATCTGAGTGAGCCCTCCAAAGACCGTTAACAATCTGATTGAAAGCTAACCTTCCTATGGCTGTTTTAAAAAAAGAAATAACTGCAGGGCATGAAGGAGAATAATGATGATTCAGCTGTGCCATAGTTAAGAGTCCACATCAGCCCGAGGACAGGAAATGAGCTGAGGCCTGCTGTCTGGACTCCAGGAAGTTGGGCGCCGAGGAGTAGACCATCCGGAGTGGATGCCCAGCAGCACGTGGCTGGATTAGGTGCTGGAACATGATACTTGAGGCTCTCAGCAAAAATGGGACAGAAAAGTGGCTTCCCCTTATGCTTTGTTAAGGGCAAAGTTAGTTCACCCTCCACCTTGATGGGGCCCAGCCTTTCTGGGCACTTGGGACCCCAGCGGCGGCAGGCAACCGAGGGGCCCAGCCTCTGAGGGGCTGGAGCCAGGCTGAGAGTGACCCAGAGGAAGACCCTACAGCCTGATGGCGGAGGGACAGGGGCACAGCGCCATCGTCCGGGTGTGGGATCGGCTTCAGTATCCTTTGCTGGGACATCCTATGGACCATCGTTAGAGGGATATCCACCTTCAACTCTGCTGATCCAGAGTCAACTCTAAAGAACATTCTGGAAACCCAGCTTGGGTCTGGCTATTGAGATGTGCCTTTACCCTCAGAAACAGAACTTGCATTTTGGTCGCAAAACTCCCCCCGCCCCAGCCCCTGCCCCCAGCAGATGACCTATGTGTTCAGGTGGCATCAACTAGACAAAGGCAAGTTCATATCTCTGGGTCAAGTTCTTTTTGTTTGAACTTTAGGGCCCTGACAGAGCCTTAACTGACCAAAACCATTTCGGGGACTGAAAAATTTTTGAGGGAACGCCATTTCCAGTTCCACGACAAAGTCATTCTTAAGAAAGATCTGCTTTTTAAGACCAGGGACAAACCCCAGAACCTGTTCACCAGCAGGATGGTTTATGGGCATCCACGCTGCAGCAGGAGTCAGTACTTCATTCCGTGTGCGCCCTGCACAGACGCACGCCTCCTCCACCACTGACGTCCCCACCAAGGTCCGTTTGTTCCACTGACACATCCTTATCCCCCAGAGGCTACAGCTTACCTTAGAGCCAGTCTTGGTGGTGCACAGTCTATGGGTTTGGACGTGTAGCCATCATTATAGTATCATACAGAGGGTTCTCACTGCCCTACAAATCCTCTGCGCTCCACCGGTTCATCGCCGCCCCCCTGCTCCCCGCCCCGCCGGCAGCCACGGATGTTTTTAGTGTCTCCGTAGTTTGCCTCTTCCAGAATGTCCCACATACAGCATGTAGCCTTTGCCGATAGGCTTCTTTCACTTAGTGATATGCACTTAATGTTCCTTCATGTCTTTTCATGGCTTAATAGCTCATTTCTTTTTAGAGCTGAATAATACTCCATTGTCTGGATGTACCATAGTTTATCCAATTTACCCACTTCATTCTCTTTCATTACTGAAACACATGATTTTTATTTTAACATCTTTATTGGAGTATAATTGCTTTACAGTGTTGTGTTAACACATGATTTTTTGGTAAAGTGAAACAGTATCCCCTGATTTATGTTTTTTGAGTTCAGATATCCCCATTAGCAAGTTTATTTACGGCAATATTCACCTATTCTCGGTCTTATAAAATTCCACCCAAATGTATCTTCTTGACCGAAGCCAGTTTGGCTGGTCAGCAATCTGATTAGCTCTCTTGGTGAAGGGGGGTGGCCTCCAGCGACAAGAGGAGGTGCGGGCTCTATGTCCCCCCGTAGCCCCTCCCGACTAGACAGTTACAGTGAAAGCAAGCCTCTCCCCCAATTCTGCCCAATGGACAGACACTTGTTAGCAAACAGGCCCCAAGGTAGTCATGGGCCCTGCCCCTGTAAGCTTGGGAGGGGCCCACTCTTGGTCCTCAGGCCCCTAGAAGAGCACCTTGTTTAAGCAGCTCTGAGAGGCCAACTTGGTGACTTTCTGATGGCTGAGCACCTGCCTTCCCGCTGGGCCAGGCGGCAGGGTCCTCTGGGAAGCAGCAGGCCTGGCTCCTGGGGAGCGACCGCACAGGAGGGGCCCTCTCCTCTCTGACGTGGAGTCTGTTTAGAGACTCATGGCCCACTCCAGAGAGCACATTTTTAGAGGGAAATGGAGAAAACGGTGTAACCCCGGGGGGCCAGCCAGAGTGGCAAGGAATCTTCTGTATTGCTGGAGGACGGTCATAGGGGTGGATCCCTGAAGAGCTGGGCAAGCGGAAGTTCATTCAACCTGACTTTTGACACGAACCCGAAAGTCCATTACAGCTTGTTGCTAGTACGACACTTTGTTCTGGGCTTCACCTCGAACATTCCCTGCCCAAGACCCGGATCAGTTCTGCTTCAAGGAGCCCCAGGTCCTTTCCATGGATAGAGGGATTTAAGCACCACACCTGGCTGTTAGGTGTACTCCCCGATGACTGGATGCATCGCTGCTTCTAGGCCTTTCCAGTGGACAGGGATGACGATTTCATACAGATGCTCCAGTTCTAACTCAGGACCACAGGATTTTGACTTAACCTTATCTTTCTTTCTTCATTCCTCCATTCCTGGACAAAAATCCGGGTTCTTACTGACACCGAAATACTCACTTATCCCATTACTACCAACGCTGATCACTGAAAACAATTTGGGATTTTTAACTGTTTTGTAACTTTTGTTTGTTACTGTATATCCCACTAGGAATGTCCAAGTGACTTGCTGTAAAGTCACTTGGAATAGTTCCTGTGGTTACACCACCAACTTGACACACAGCCAAGTTCATTGGTTTCATTTTACTTTCAATTTTCAGGGATTTTTTAAAATGTAATTTTGTTTTATAATTATGTAAAATACGTACAGGATTCCAAAATCAACAAAAAGGGACTTTCAGAGAAGACCAGCTTCAAGCCTCCTCCAGCTGTTCCCTGCCAGCCTCCCTCCTAGAAGTAAACATTTTTTACTTTTTGGTTCAGCTTTCAGAGGTTCTCTTTTTTTACCTACCCACCTGTCTATTTATACTGGTATTTAGGAAGGCTTGTATTTCTGCTGTAATGATGACCGTACGTATCTCTAGATAATATCCTTAGTCTTTTCTTTTCAGGCTATGTGTGTTGGTTCTCTACAATGATCAGTATTGAAATGGGCTAGAAAACTCTTCTTCCCTCTCCATCCCCCAGATATCTGATATGAATGTTGGCTTACTTCTGGTTAATAATTATATGACAATCAGACAATCAGCCGATTCTTGTCATATAGACCCCCCAGTCTCCGATATTCGATAGATGTTATGTCCCTGTGTTGTCAGCACGCACAGCCATTATACACGATAGCACATCCTTTATCACCATCATTTAGTCTCCGTTCTATGGAGAAATATACATTCCGTATACACTGGTCCTTCCGTATACACTGGTCCAATCTCTTTGCCTGAAACTCTCTAGCAGCTTCCTCAGAAAGGGTTCATTGGAACAATACTCCCTGAGGATGCTACTTTGTGGCCTTTATACCTCAATGTTCCTTGTCAGTTCCACACCCAACTTGGACGGCAGTCTAGCAGTTTGTTCACCCAGGTACCCTGCCGACCTCCAGTGGGTCCAGTGACACTCCAGGCAGCTCAGTCCCTGCAAACCCCGCAGGCAGGTCACTCTCCAGAGCTGACCCCCGCCCCCAGTTCGGGTGGGGAGCCTCTCCCAAGTCCTCCATCCGTTCGTGGTGCCCTCTGAAGAGCGGTTATGAATCCATCATATTAAGTTGTCCCTTTTCTGTCCCGATAGCAGGCCAACATCTCTTCTCTTTGTCACATGCAAGCGTCCTGTGCTCTCTGCCTCACGTGTGCCTCCTGAGGTGGCTGATCGTCTGGCTAAAAAAAACACAAAACCCTCTGCGCCTTTGTCAGGTCTGTGTCAGGTGCACGGGATGTCCAAGCACCATTTCTGTGTCTTCCTTTGCACACCCCTTCCTTTGCATGCCCCTTCCTGCTGCAGTGCTTCCCCTGCACACATCTGGTCACTCCACACGACTTACCACTGCACTCATACAAAAGCTAAGGTGTCTTTCCACTTATCCCCGTGCATGGAGGCTTTATGATTAGAAGGAGAAAAATACTTAAATTCTTTGGGGAAATCAAACTTTGAGAAGGTTTAAAGCAACTCAAAAATTGCAAAAGCTCTTAAAACTCCAACTCTGAAAAGTTTCTTGTAATTTTATGAATAGTCTCTCTATATCGTCTGTTCACTGCAAGGGTGACTTGTAAGTCCAGGAAAACGATCATCTCAAATACAGTAGCTTAGTGTCCAGATGAAAAATATACTTCACACCTTTCAGTGCAAAAAATGACACACTTCTTTAGATAACAACTGCATCTCCTAACTTTGGGTTTTCACAAGTCTTTGAACACCGATAAAATTTACTAGCATGGTAACAAATCTGCGGAGAGACAACAAGCCAAACCATTCCCAAGTTCTCAGAAAAATAACCTGAGATGTATTCATTGACACTGTCATTTTGAGGACTTTATATCAAGAGAGCAAATAAAGGATCTCAATGCTTATCTCTGTCCAGTGGACCAAGTGCTGGTCCAAGTTGATGGTCCAGTTTGCTTCCCAGCCATGGATGCTCTTCCAGCCAGTGAGCCCTTCAGGCCCTCCTGTCACAGAGAAGACCCAGCTTCAGCGGAAGGCTCTTCTCCCAGGGAGCCTTAGGTGTGGCTGCCGGGGAGCAGAGGGCATCTGCCTTCCTGATGCTCAGGAGTTTTGAAAGAAGAAGAGATGCAGCTGATTTTAAACTGCCCATTCCCCTTCCTACTCTGCAGCATCCAGACATGGTTTTACTCAGATCATTTCACTGCTGTGAATGTTTTGCATTTAAGGTTCTTAGGAGAACACAGTGAAGAATAATCATTAAATAGGGCCCCATCATGCACTGGCCGCATTCCATTAAAAGGAAAACTCACACTACATATGCGTGTGGTTAATGACAAGTTGTATTTGATGCCAAGATTTTAAAAAGCACTGTTTTGACATTAAAATGTGTTCTTCTCTGTATTAACGGCCTATGTCTTCTATGTTTTCTTTTCCAGGTTTTCTAAATTTTCCTCTTTAGAATGAAGAAAATCTGAAAGTCCTATCATGCCATTCTTTCTAGAGTCTCTAAATTGGAGACAGATAAAGACGCTTATTAGCAATTTCTTACTGCACACAATACAATTTTTATGGAATACAGTATAATTTATAAGTTTTACCTTAAAAAATGGATCATTTATGGTCTCAAACCAGTAATTCTTACCTCTAAAAATAAAGCACTCTATTCTCATATACAAAAAAACGCACATATCTTTCTAGGTGAAAAACTCAGTACTGTGTTTGCAGTTTTTTCTTTATTGACAACTCAAATTTTAGTCACTGGTATAACAAAAGTATCTTTCTATTTTAAGCGTTGGTCCAGTAAAACTCAAAGGACTGTCTTAAGTCTATGAAACTTTGGCACTGATAAGAGTATATCTTTTGATTTTTTTATCTATAGATAAAAGATGGTGAACATTGGTAAATTTCTACCAGCAACTTAGTAGATGTAAAAACACTGAACCGTAACAATGCTGATTTCCCACATCAGTGGGAAGATTAGAGCTGTCTTGAGGGCTCATATTTTAAAGTAAAAGGAACACAAGTTAGCGGTTCTAAAATATATTTTACCGTAAAAAGGAACCACCTCTTACGGGCCCAGGGGAACCACACCTGTGGGAGAGCCTCCCACTGTGGCCGCTTGGCAACGGGCCCGGGAGGATGCGGATTGGACCATCCTCTGCTCCGGAGCAGGGGAATCCCGTTACTGTCTGTATTTTCAAACACCAGGTTATAGACCCCGACCTCCCAGCCGGCAGTTAAATGCCCTTCTTTTTACCTTCAGCCCCTCCCTGTGGAGGTCAAGCCTACCTCCCCGTTCCTGGGAGTGTGAGCTGTACCCACATGGGTAGATGGAGGCCACACTTCAGCTCCTCTGTCCCCATCACTCCTCGGAAATCACCGGTGCCAGGGGCACAGTGACCTCTGTGGCCAGCGTAAGGGACAGCTTTGGGGTCTGCCGCTCTGGACAAGGCCCCTCACTGCCCGCCCCCTCCACCAAGCCTTTCCTGGCGTCACTTCCCCCGCTTCACTCTTCCTGCTTCAGGTCCTCCTTACTCACTGCCCCCGCCTCAAAAAGGCTGGACTCCCGCTGCCGCACCCTTGGTGCTCTCCTCATACTGGGACGCCCGGCGTCCCCCTGGGAGGATCCCAGCCCGGGTCTGAGCTCCCTGACACGCCCTGCAGCACCCCCCGCCCCGACCCCGCCACAGGCCCATCAACTCACAAGTCCTGCCGCCCCCAGGTCCTTCCTGGGAGAGACACAAACATCCACCCGGGCGGGAGCCACTTGGGCATCCTGGAAGGCTCTCTCCCCTCACTCCTCACCTCCAGTCAGCCACCCAAATCCAAGCAGCACTAAAAAGCCTCTCCCTTCTTTGTCAGCTCTTTTCCAGACCTTCGCAGAAACCTCCTAGCTAGTCCCCTTACATCTGCTGCTCAAGGGGTCTTCTAACCAAAATTCACCACCACGCTCCCTAAGACCTTCTATGGCTCCCTAGTGCCACCAGACATAACCCGAACTCCTTAGAGGCTCCCGTGTCCCGCCATCTCCACCACCCGTGGGGTGCATTCACCGATGTCCACCCAGCACCGCTCCGCGTGCAGACGCCACCCCAGACTGCTGAACCCGCCGCATGGCTGTGCTCCACGCACAGCACGGAGGACGGCTTCACGGTGGGACCCAGGGCGGAAGGTGCTGCCTCATGGGCAGAGCCCCTTAGGGGAGGCCTTGCTGAGCTGAGGACCCTCGGCAGCCGTGCAGATGGGCGGGGTGTCTGAGGCCAGGGCAGAGGCCTGGAGTCGGGGCAAGCTTTGTCTTCTCCAAACCCAGGGCGGCGTGTGGCTGAAGTGCCGCGGGCGGGAGAGACGCACTGGCAGCGCTCACCAGGCAAACGGTGGCGGGTAGGAATCAGCCCCTGGGCGCGAGAGGCAGGGAAGGCGTGGCGGGGACGTGACTCGAGTCATCATTCCCGGGGACGGTGGCCGCCGTGTGGGGAACGGCCGAGCTGGGGAGGTGCAGGCGGGAGAGCCGGTGGGGCCAGAACCAGGGGCAGCAGCGGGTCCCGGGGGGAGGGGGAGGGGGGAAGGGGCTTCCGTCGAGAGTCACCCACGTCTTGTCCTGACCTAGTGGGGCGGACGGGGACGCGGTCCACAAGCGGGGGAGCAGAACTGCGGAGGGGAAGGTCCGGGGGATATGGAGTTCTGTTGGGACGTGTTAATAAGCCTGACGTGTGCCGCGGACCCACCTACACGGCCGAGGAGAGGGTGAGGGGGCGCTGTGACATCCGAGTGTGGAGGTCAGCGGCCAGACAGGGGCCGCGTGCCAGGAGGGGCTGGGGTCCCCGCGGGAGGGGACAGGAGAGGGGAACGGAGGGCCGGGCTCGGAGGCTGGCCACAGGGAGGGGGACAGGAGGGCTCTGGTCAGTGCGTGAGTGTGAGCCGCTCTGGGGCCTGGTCGGGGACGGCAGCAGGGGCAGGGGTCGGTCCCCAGGTCAGACGGCTTTAGGAGGACGCCAGGCCCCCCCCTCGGGCTCGTCCTCGGTGAGCGGGCGGCACGAGCGGGCGGCACGGGGCGGCGGGGCTCAGGAAAGAGGAGGATCAGGGAGGGGCGACCGCTGGCAGCGGGCAGATTCCCCTGCGACGGGCGAGGAGAGGGCCAGGGAGTCGTGGTGTCTGGGGAGACGGGGAGGCCCAGGAGGATGAAGGAACCGCGGCCGCCAGACGGAGGTCCGAGAGGTCAGAGTGCGGGGCCGGCCGCAGGTGTGTGGAGAGGCGGAGAGAGACCGAGGCGCGCAGCTTCGAGGGGGAGGGGAGAGGTTGCCACGTCGGTGGATGACGAACCAGAGGGAAGAAAAATGGGAGGACGGGGTCTGGAGGCCCAGTCCGGTGGCGGGTCCTCAAGGGGGTGCGCTTCTGAAGGGAGGAGGGGAGGAAGGGACAGGGAGGGCTGAGAGGTCGGCTCCGGGGCACCCCAGACGTGGGCGGTTGGGGACGGTGGAGAGGACCGAGCCTGGGAGGTTGTGATGGGCCTGGCGGGCGTGGGCTCTCAGGGGCCAGGCGGCAGAGCTGTCACCGTCACCGTCACCAGCTCCCAGCGCTGGCTCTCTCGTGATCTGAACCCCCGACTACATCCCGGCACAGAGGCGGCACTGGGAGGCCTGGCGGCACTGGGAGGCCTGGCAGCCTGGGGCGCTGCCCTTTCATCACAGGGCCTCCTCCTCCCGCTTGGCTTGCCTGAAGCAGCACCGTCACCACCCTTAGAGGGGCGGCCCTCCCCCCGCGTCCCCCCCTCCTTAGAGGGGCGGCTCTTCCCCCGCGTCCCCCCGCCCAGAGGGGCGGCCCTCCCCCCGCGTCTCCCCCATTAGAGGGGCGGCCCTTTCCCCTGCGTCGCCCCCCTTAGAGGGGAGGCCCTCCCCCCGCGTCCCCCCCCACACACAGGCAGCACAGCACGGGGGCGGGGGAGGGCAGGGGGCACGGGGTCTCTCCTCACTCACGCCCTCCACCTGCAGGGACCCATTCGGTGTTTCATTGTTGAGAAATGAATTCTTACTTTTGAACATGACCCGGTTTTAAACCATGTGACATCCCGTGTTTAAGAATCAAGATGCGTTTTGGATACATGTTTCTTAAGGACGGGATAAGTTGTCTCCCTCTGAAGTCTGCAGAGACCGGCACAGCCTCCCGAGGCCCGGGTATCCTCAGCATCACTAAGTGACACATCGGGGCACAGCGTGTGCCGCCTTCCCTTCTACAAAAGGCCGGATTCGCGGGTACCACGTTATCTGAGAGCAGAGAAGAATGGGAAGAAGGAAGTCGTCCCGCCACCGAGACACCTGCGTTCCTGGGCCCTCGAGCACTTACACGCTGTGCTTCAGAGAGGAGAGGTAGGACTCCGTGTCTGATGCAGGTATATCCCAGTCGAGTCCCGACAGGTAACGGTAGACGTAGGAGAAAGTCTCAAAGGGAATGCGCGCAGGCCCCCCCTCGGGGTCAGCAGTCAGGATCTCACACAGGTGCTTCATCGCAGTGTTCAATGACTAGAAACACCACAAACCAGGTGGAGAAACGGTTACTACCGGGATTCACTAAACTGAAAGGAAAGACAGCAGCAGAATAAACACCTGACTACATTTTACAGAAGTTCTCTCAAAAGTACATTCTCGGTGTGAATTAAGAACTAGGGGAATTTATAATTGCCTTAAGAAAGAAAATGAGAAGGGTTGATCGAGATGTATTGTAATTGGCCTGAAAAAAATTTGATTCCCAGATTTTATTTTATTTATTTATTTTTTAAATAGAGTTAATTATTTTATTTATTTATTTTTGGCTGCGTTGGGTCTTCGTTGCTGTGTGCGGGCTCTCTCTAGTTGCGGCGAGCGGGGGCTACTCTTCATTGCAGTGTGCGGGCTTCTCATTGCAGTGGTTTCTCTCACTGCGGAGCATGGGCTCTTGGCATGCGGGCTTCAGTAGTTGTGGCACATGGGCTCAGTAGTTGTGGCTCACGGGCTCTAGAGCGCAGGCTCAGTACTTGTGGTGCACGGGCTTAGTTGCTCCGCGGCATGTGGGATCTTCTTGGACCAAGGATTGAACCCGTGTCTCCTGCATTGGCAGGCGGATTCTCAACCACTGTGCCACCAGGGAAGCCCCCAGATTTTATCTTATGTTAAATGGGAATGACTCTTACAGCAGAAATTAACACAACACTGTAAATCAACTATACCTTAATAGAAAAAAATCTAATGGGGAAAAAAATAAAAGAATTAAAAAAATTTTTTTTAAATGGGAATGACTTGGGACATCCCTGGTGGCACGAATATCGAGCAGCTGCCACTGTAGGGAGGACAGAGCTCAGACAGCAAGCCTAGGAGACAGACTAGAACCCTCCAGAGAAGCTCCCGTGGGAATGAATCTGGGCTGCACTCACAAGGAGAAACAGCAAGAAAAAGCCAGTGGGATGGCTACAGAGGACAGTCCCCAGGGGAAAGGTGCAGGTTTAGGGAAAGTCACACGCAGACCTGCTTGACCAGAACAGCGACTGTGGGGGAGATACATCCCATGGCCTCAGGGACACGCAAAGGGCTGGAGCCAGCTCTGTGTAAATTTTAAACAACACATTCATTCTCTCTCAGTTTCTGCGGGTCAGGAGCCTCGGCACTGCTTTGCCGGGCCCTCTGTGAGGCTCCAATCAGGTGGCAGCAAGGATTTGGTTCTCATCCAGAGGCTCGACTGGTGAGGGATCCACTTGCAGCCGCCCTTAGGGAAGGGCAGAACTCACTCCCTGGGGCTGTAGGACTGGAAGGGGGCTGGACCCTTGCTGGCTGTTGACCGGAGACCCCCCTGAGCTCTGAAAGGCTGCCTGCAGTTCCCGACACGGGGGTCTCCCTGAGGTCCTCTTACAACACGGCAGCTTGCTTCTTCGAGTGCCAGGAGCTGGACCAGGTTCTCATGGTCAGTATCAGAGAAAAACCACCTGTGCTTCCGGCAGAAGGAGAGGAAAGGCAGGGGGACTGAAACGAGGTTCTTGCACAGAAGTTGCGAATGGCTGGCACCCTCCACGTCCCAGGGACCCTCTGAGAGCCTGACTTGGCATCTCATTTACTCGTTACGGTAACCTCATGAGATGAGGCCAAGGGGGCCCAGAGAGGCTGAGTAACTTGTCCCAGGTAAGCCAGCTGGGACGGGACGCAGGCAGCCAACCTCCTGAGCTTGGCCGTGACCACCACATTCCACCACTGCCAACAGTCCCTGGGCTGGCTCGGGGAGCGAGTGACAGGGCTTACACATGCCTGGGTTCCAGGCATTCGGCTGGACCATAGGAGCACATCTCCCCCATCGCCATCAGCTGGGACTCGGGGCGTCTGCAAAGCTACCAGCCATGCCCCACCCCGACCGACAGCCCTGCTGAGACAGAATGCACTGGAGCGGGGTTGGGGCAATGGCACAGTCCTGACAGTAGCCCAACTCTGCGGGCAGAACGATGCTCTAGTTAGAAAAATGACGGCATTCATTTCTCCAAGGAAAACTGCCCACGCCGGGCCCCCGACAGGCTGTCCTGAGGGAGGACTTGGTGAAAACAAAATTGTGTATTTTACTGGCTCCTTGCTTGAAACGTCTCAGGGACGCACTGCTACGTTAGATGCTGCTGTTTTAGCCCACACAGCGGAGGGCAGTCGTCGCGAGGGCGGGGCCTGGGGCGGTGGGGGGAGGTAGCTGGTGAGGAGCCTGCACAGGAGCGCTGGGTGACTGACGTTCCAGCGCTTCCGAGGAAGAGCTATTTAAGGAAAAAACACATCAAAGTGTTCTGGCATCACTTCCCTCTGCAAGGGCGAGATGACATTACCAGTGTTGACGTTTCTGACAAAAAGATTTGCAGCAATTTCTACACCCAAAAGGATTCATGAGGCACCTTGCCTGGTTTGGAGACTTTGTTTCCTACAACAGATTTCTCACTTCCAAGGGTTGTGGGCTGTCAGGCTACTTGCTCACCAGCCACAGGGACGGACCCCTCCCTGGCCAGCGCCCCCTTCTCCAACCGCCTGCCCATTATTCCCTGGTTGGAAATTCGTCCAGGAGGAGGTGGCTGCACTTGTCAGCAGCCCGGCGTGCACGCCTGAGCCGGATCCCAAATCCAAGCGGAGACGCGCGAGAAACACGGGCGCTGCGGCCTCCTGAGCATCTCCAGCGCCAGTTCCGTGGGTTTTTCCAGTTTCAGAATTACAGCTGCTCTCGTGACGACACCATGAGCCACCTCACAGCTCCCATCACGTCCCTTTTAGCTGCAGGAAAATAGCAATGTGGACAATATCCTGACTGACCCTTTGAACAGAGTCAGGACCATGGGGGGTCTCTCTCCTGCCCTGTGGCCTGAGCTCAGGGTCACACAGCAGCACTGATTCCAAATCTCAGTTTTTAAAAGCCTACAACACAGAATTAAAATGAAAAAGGGGAAGTAACAACTGACGATGCAGAAATACAAAGGATCATGAGAGGTTACCACAAGCAACTCTATGCCAATAAAATGGACAACCTGGAAGAAATGGACAAATTCTTAGAAAAGCACAACCTTCCGAGACTGAACCAGGAAGAAATAGAAAATATAAACAAACTAATCACAAGCATTGAAATTGAAACTGTGATTAAAAATCTTCCAACAAACAAAAGCCCAGGACCAGATGGCTTCACAGGAGAATTCTATCAAACATTTAGAGAAGAGCTAACACCTATCCTTCTCAAAATCTTCCAAAATATAGCAGAGGGAGAGACACTCCCAAACTCATTATACGAGGCCACCATCACCCTGATACCAAAACCAGACAAAGATGTTACAAAAAAAGAAAACTACAGGCCAATATCACTGATGAACATAGATGCAAAAATCCTCAATAAAATACTAGCAAACAGAATCCAGCAGCACATTAAAAGGATCGTACACCATGATCAAGTGGGGTTTATCCCAGCAATGCAAGCGTTCTTCAGTATATGCAAATCAATCAACGTGATACACCATATTAACAAATTGAAGGAGAAAAACCATATGATCATCTCAATAGATGCAAAAAAGCTTTCAACACCCATTTATGATAAAAACTCTCCAAAAAGGAAACATAGAGGCAACTTACCTCAACATAATAAAGGCCTTTTATGACAAACCGAGGGCCAACATCGTTCTCAATGGTGAAAAACTGAAACCATTTCCACTAAGATCGGGAACAAGACAAGGTTGCCCACTCTCACCACCCTTATTCAACATAGTTTTGGAAGTTTTAGCCACGGCAATCAGAGAAGAAAAAGAAATAAAAGGAATCCAAATTGGAAAAGAAGAAGTAAAGCTGTCACTGTTTGCAGATGACATGATACTATACATAGAGAACCCTAAAGATACTACCAGAAAACGACTAGAGCTAATCAGTGAATTTGGTAAAGTTGCAGGATACAAGATTAATGGACAGAAATCTCCTGCATTCCTATACACTAATGATGAAAAATCTGAAAGCGAAATTAAGGAAACACTCCCATTTACCACTGCAACAGAAAGAATAAAATACCTAGGAAGACAAAAGACCTGATGCAGAAAACTATAAGACACTGATGAAAGAAATTAAAGATGATACAAACAGATGGAGAGATATACCATGTTCTTGGATTGGAAGAATCAACATTGTGAAAATGACTCTACTACCAAAAGCAATCTACAGATTCAATGCAATCCCTATCAAACTACCACTGGCATTTTTCACAGAACTAGAACAAAAAATTTCACAACTTGTATGGAAACGCAAAAGACCCCAAATAGCCAAAGCAATCGTGAGAAAGAAAAACAGAGCTGGAGGAATCAGGCTCCCTGACTTCAAACTATGCTACAAAGCTACAGTAATCAAGACAGTATGGTACTGGCACAGAAACAGAAATATAGATGGATGGAACAGGATAGAAAGCCCAGAGGTAAACCCACACACATATGGTCACCTTACCTTTGATAAAGGAGGCAAGAATATACAATGGAGAAAAGACAGCCTCTTCAATAAGTGGTGCTGGGAAAACTGGACAGCTACATGTAAAAGAATGAAATTAGAACACTCCCTAACACCATACACAAAAATAAACTCAAAATGGATTAAACACCTAAATGTAAGGCCAGACACTATAAAGCTCTCAGAGGAAAACATAGGCAGAACAATATGACATAAATCACAGCAAGATCCTTTTTGACCCACCTCCTAGAGAAATGGAAATAAAAACAAAAATAAACAAATGGGACCTAATGAAACTTAAAAGCTTTTGCACAGCAAAGGAAACCATAAACAAGATGAAAAGACAGCCCTCAGAATGGGAGAAAATATTTGCAAATGAAGCAACTGACAAAGGATTAATCTCCAAAATATACAAGCAGCTCATGAGCTCAATATCAAAAAAAAAAAAAAAAAAAACCCAATCCAAAAATGGGTAGAAGACCTAAATAGACATTTTTCTAAAGAAGATATACAGATTGCCAAGAAACACATGAAAGGACACTCAACATCACTAATCATTAGAGAAATGCAAACCAAGACTACCTCACACCAATCAGAAAGGCCATCATCAAAAAATCTACAAACAATAAATGCTGGAGAGGGTGTGGAGAAAAGGGAACCCTCTTGCACTGTCGGTGGGAATGTGAATTGGTACAGCCACTATGGAGAACAGTATGGAGGTTCCTTAAAAACACAAAAATAGAACTACCATATGACCCAGCAATCCCACTATTGGGCATATACCCTGAGAAAACCATAATTCAAAAAGAGTCATGTACCAAAATGTTCACTGCTGCTCTATTTACAATAGCCAGGACATGGAAGCAGCCTAAGTGTCCATCATCAGATGAATGGATAAAGAAGATGTGGCACATATATACAATGGAATACTACTCAGCCATAAAAGAAACGAAATTGAGTTATTTGTAGCGAGGTGGATGGACCTAGAGTCTGTCATACAGAGTGAAGTAAGTCAGAAAGAGAAAAACAAATACCATATGCTAACACATATATATGGAATCTAAAAAACAAACAAACAAAAAGGTTCTGAAGAACCCAGGGGCAAAACGGGAAAAAAGATGTAGACTTACTAGAGAATGGACTTGAGGGTATGGGGAGGGGGAAGGTAAACTGGGACAAAGTGAGAGAGTGGCGTGGACATATACACACTACCAAATGTAAAATAGATAGCTAGTGGGAAGCAGCCCCATAGCACAGGGAGATCACCTCGGTGCTTTGTGACCACCTAGAGGGGTGGGATAGGGAGGGTGGGAGGGAGACGTAAGATGAAGGATATATGGTGATACATGTATACGTATAGCTGATTCACTTTGTTATACAGCAGAAACTAACACAAAAATGTAAAGCAATTATACTCCAATCAAGATGTTAAAAACAAAAACTAAAAAGCCTGCGACCCTTTGTTTCCTTATCCTCGCAGCTTTCCTAATTTACAACGTGGTCCTGGGGCTTATGGCCGGTGCCGCAGGGAGACACACATTCTCCAGTTGGCCGGACATGGTGCTGGAGTGAAGCCAGGCCATCAGGCTGAAGGGACGGAGGGGCTACCAGGCCCAGCATCCGCCAACCCCACCCCCCTTCCCCACAGAGGAGACGCTCAGCCTGTGGGGCAGTGAGCCCGGGGGCCCACGATCAGCTGCTTGGCCAGCAGAGGCAGTTCCTAAACGTGCCTGCGGCTGGACGCCTGCACTCACGTCAGGGCCACATCTCTGCACTGGCCGCAGGGGTGGGCGTCTCAGAATGGACTCGAGAGGCCCAGCGGGACCCTGAACGGGGGGCCCCGGGGAGAGCGGCCGGGAGCGAGCCAGGCGCTGCCTGCAGCGCACAGGGCATCTCGACGAGTCACAGACAGCGGACCCAACAGGCGGAGTGGACGCCGTGGAGTGGATGGGGCAGCAGGAGTCTCTGTGGTGCGTGCGGGCAGAGCGACCAGACTGCAGCTGGTCCAGAGCCAGAGCTGTTGGGAGGCTGACACAAAGATTTCTGGGGTGCGGATCACGTGAGGATATAAAACGGTATCAGTGGGAAGGCCTAGGAGATGTTACTCTCTGACACGGTGTCCCAACCTGAGGGCGGTGCACTCCCTGGGCTACAGGGGTATCCTCAGGGGCCCCTCCACCCCCCGCGTCTACCGGTGGCGGCATCTCCAGAGCCCGTGGTCTGAGTCCGAATCCTGCCCGACCACCTCCACCTGCGGCGCCGAGCCTCTGCCCACAGCTCGCCACCCTGCGATTCGGAGAACAGGACTCTCCTCCAAGGGCTGCTGGGAGGACTAAAGAGAAAACAGACAAAGGGCTCCGAACATTCCCGCACCTGGTAAGAACCCTAGAAATGCTGGCCGTTCGTAAGCAGTACGTTCTGATGGGAAATTACGTGACACACGCATATGTTGGCAGCTGTACACACGGAGGGATGCTCTCGTGAATGACGTGCAAAGGCTTTTCAAACCCGAACCAGAGGCAGGTGGGTAGTTTGTCATTACGGGCTTTGTCAGTCGTGTGTGGGTGCAATGGGGACTTGGGCCACAAGTTTTTACATTACAAAAAAGATGTCCATACTTAAAAAAACAGATGACAAATGTTGATCCACCTCTTAAATGCTTAGGATCCCTGATGGGGCTGCAGAAACCTAAGGTGAAGATCACAACACAGACTTGTTTTCGCTTCGCCCGGCAAGGGAGAGGTGCCCACAGACACGGCCAGCCCCCGACGCTCCCCCACCCCGTCTGAAGCTTCGATGTGAAAACCAGAGCAGCGCTCAGGGCTTCGATGACGTACCAGACATCCCTCCACGGGCAGGGGGTGTCGGGATGCTCGGCACTCGGTGAGGCCCACAAAAAGCCACACTGACAGACATCCGTGGGAGGAACAAAGGGTGAACGACGCATGTGGTTCAGACATCTGAGGTTCCAATCTTTGCAGAGAACTCGGTTCATCTGACTAGAGTGGCTCCGAAGAGCAACTGAAGAGCCACAAGCCGTGAGACGCCGTGGAGTGGGCGGGGCAGCAGGAGTCGCTACGACACGTCCAGGCAGAGCGACCAGCGTCCAATTTCACAGCAGTCCTGTGTGTGACGAGGTGGACAGCAGTGACCCACGAAAGATTCCTCCTCACCTCCCTTCTTCATCTGCTCCTTTTTGAAGGTTTTCTTTTTGAAGCATAAAGACAAATGCTAAGATGCCAAACTAGATGAAGCAGCGTCTCCCAGAGGTCACAGCACCGTGCTCCGGAGGCATCTCCAAGCTACCCCGCCAATGCGGGCACTCGGTGCATCAACAAAACAAGTGTCGCCTTGGGCCTGGCTCCTCCTGGCCCCCGGGGACCCAGAGCATGGCTGTTAGCCCTGCACTTGGGGTACAGGGGGTGGGCAGGCCAGGGCAGAGCTGGCACCTCAGGCTGCGAACTTCACCTGGATATGAAAGTATGAAAGGTTCCCCGCTTTCCACAGTGAGAAGGGGGCCACTGGCACCAGGAGAGAGTCAAAGGCCAACAGCAAAGACTCCTGGCAGAGGTGGCTTCCTCAGGGGACAGGGCAGGGTCCCACGCTGGCTGACGGGGATAAGTGACACGTTATAGGAAGAATAGAGAAGCCTGTGTGTGCTGTTTCCCTGTCCCTTCCTCAGTAGTCACTTCAGAAAGGAAGCTCCATCCTTAACAAATGTCTCCATCTAGTGTCACACCTCACACACAGTAAGAGGTCTTATCTTACAAAACAGGCTTGGTTTGGTTTGAAATCTAATGGCTGATTCTCCTGATTAGGGAGGTAGAAATTACAAAGATGGATCCCCAAATATGAAATAGTGTAATTTCTCATCATTATAAAAATCTAAATTTCGGGGCTTCCCTGGTGGCGCAGTGGTTGGGAGTCCACCTGCCGATGCAGGGGACGTGGGTTCACGCCCCGGTCCGGGAAGATCCCGCATGCCGCGGAGCGGCTGGGCCCGTGAGCCATGGCCACTGGGCCTGCGCGTCCAGAGCCTGTGCTCCGCAATGGGAGAGGCCCAGGTACAGAAAAAAAAAAATCTAAATTTCACAACTAAGTTTAGAGGAGCAAACCATAAAATCAAATATTAGTTATTAATTTTATATTATTAAAATCTTGCTTCCAGAGTTCCAGATGAACAAAGCAACAAAAAATTTCCTCCAATAGGGCTTCCCTGGTGGCACAGTGGTTGAGAATCTGCCTGCCAGTGCAGGGGACACGGGTTCAAGCCCTGGTCCGGGAACGTCCCACATGCTGCAGAGCAACTAAGCCCGTGCGTCACAACTACTGAGCCCGTGAGCCATAACTACTGAGTCTGCGTGCCACAACTACTGAAGCCCGCGCACCTAGAGCCCATGCTCCGCAACAAGAGAAGCCACCGCCATGAGAAGCCCGTGCACCACAACGAAGAGTAGCCCCCGATCGCTGCAACTAGAGAAAGCCCGCGCGCAGCAACGAAGACCCAATGCAGCCAAAAATAAATAAATATATTTATTTTTTTAAAAAATTTCCTCCAATGAAACCCCGCTGGGATTCTCCCTGGTGGCCTCTGAGCCTAGAGGAGGGAACTTGGTCTGAGGTGTCCAGCCCAGGGCTGACCGCTCTCTCTATGGCTGACCGGAAACACCGCCTGTGGGCAGGTACACAGCAAAAGGGAGCGACCAGCCTAACACCCGGCTTCACTGGGGTTTCAGAGGTTCTCACTGGGACCACTAACAGAACCAGTAAATTTCACTATATTTACAGAGTGCAGAGGAGATGAATGAACCACGGCGTCTGTAATGATACAGATGAATAAAGAGAAATCTACTTGGGAATGAAAAAAAGTTCCAGAAGATTAGTAACAACATAAAGTTAAAACCAACTAAAATTAAATGATGTATTTCTTGGGGTCCATATGGGATCAATGGGAAGCGTGAGATCAGGGGAGCTGATGCTTCAGGTGTGGGCGGCAGGGGGATGGGGTGGAGGTTAGTTGCAGGCAGTTAGTTGTGTTAGTGGTCACGCGAGGTAGTGTTACATAAAGTAATTCTTAAAAGTTAAAACAGAATTAAGGAGGCTGATGCGTGGACCCGAGATGAGGGCACCCCATGAAGTGAGGACTAAGAGTTAGCCAGTTACGTGCTCTGGGGTCCAAAGACTGAAGGGAGAGGGTAGCAAACTTTGCTCGTCTCTGCAGTAAAGGGAGCTAGCTCTCTTTTCTCAACCCCTTTCTTCACAAACTTAAAGTGGTAACTTTCCCTGCACTTGACCCCTGTGTCTCACAGGGTGACTCAAATACTAAGGCTAAAGAGAGATTCTAGACTTCCACCCCCTCCCTACCACACCCACCTCCCTTAAGGAACATCTGTGTCTTCATTCCTTTTTCTTCTTCGTCGTCTTTTTTTTTTTTTTTGGCCGAGCCACCTGGCTTGTGGGATGATCATAGCTCCCCAACCAGGGATCAAACCCATGCACCCTGCAGTGGAAGCACGGAGTCTTAACCACTGGACCACCAGGGAATTCCCTGTGTCTTCATTCCTAAGTTGTATGAGTTATACTTTTTAACATCAGCAAGGTATCTACAGTATTAGTTACTAATAACAGATTTTAACTAAAATAGAAAATAATTTTATGCCTCTTTGCACAGATGAGGGCAACATATTATCATTTACCAAGTGACATGTAGTTTAATAAAAGTCACTGATGCATTCTCTTCTAAAAACTAAACACATTTTAACAGTATCTATATGGTTTGTCTACTGTTAACATGTTTTAAATTGAGGCATTCATAAGTACTTAACTTCTGTAAACTAAAGTAACTATAAGCCTAAAATTCAATAAACATCTGAAAAAAAAATGGCTTTCTAAGACAAGAGATTACTAAAGTAATGAAAGTGTTCCTTCAGTTACTGAAACACCTAAATTATTTTTAAGCCAGGCCTATGATCACACAGAATTATTAATATGCTATTTATAGGTACGTACCCCACCAAGCATGCTGCATCCAAGTGCTAAAAATTTTATCTCCTCGATTTTGTTTTCGCAAGGATCCAACTGCAAAAGAGCTCTGAATTTTTCTACTGGCAGGCACAGATTTTTCCATTTCTGCTCAAGATCTGCTAATTCCACATATTCCTTGTGGCTACACTGTTTAGAAAACACAGCATGACACAATCTACGTTAAGTTTAAAAGCCCCAAGAAGTAATACAACTCTCTTGAGGACTTAAACAGAGCACCCATCCCCTTTCAAAGATGAACTCTGAATTCACTGCACCATTAGCCCTGGGGAGGGGAGGGGGGGATGTGTGTGTCTGGGGACAGGGGATGCACAGGCAGAGAAGGGGGCTGGGAACTAGAGACTGGCAACAAGTTACTTCTCAAGAGAAAAAAGGACTGGGAAACAAACATGGCATAAAGTTATGACTTAATAAAATGGGCACACAGACATGGCGTACATGATTCTCTACTGTCTGCCTGAAATACTTCACAATACAAATAAAACTCCAATAAATCAAATAAAATCCAACCCTGAAACATGCTAACAGTTAAATGGGATAAATCTCAACACTGAAAATCAATTTATTCCTTCTACTCTTTTAGACAACTTCATGAAAATTGGTAACTCCTGTGATCTGCTAGCAATATTCTGTATGAAAGAGGTTTGAGCAACTTTAGCATGTCTTTTCCCAAACTACCCCTTGCAGTGGTTATTCGTTTTCCCTTAAACTAGACATGGGAAAATCTAGAAAAACTAGAAATGGGAAAATCTCGTTTCCAGAGGTCACTGCACCCCGAAAAGGAACACAGGACTTCGAGATGTATAATGGGGACGAGTCGCTTTAAAACTCAGGGTTATACCACTGATGTTGTTTTTAGCAACACAGCCCAATCATTCAGATAAAATACACTTTCTATGAACTTTCCAAGTGAGATGGTGGGTCTCGAGGGCTCTCAGGAGGGCTGGAAGCCAGACGCCCGAGGGCAATCTGTCTTTCAGATGAAGAAGGTGGCGTATTATCATGTTAGCATAGTTTTTATAAACACGTATTTCAAGAAGGATCTTGCAACTCCCATGTCTAAAATTTCATAGTTTCAGATATTTTTCTTAGTCTAGCAGCCTCTTGCATCTTAATTCAGTATTTGAAAGAATTTATATTTCTATATAATCATGAATAGCTATCTTGGGTTCTTTAAACCAGAGAAAGGCCCTGAATCCAAGATTCCTTCTTTGAATAAACCTTGAAGGTTTACTGCAGGGAAGGCAGGGCTTGCATGGAGCTTTCTGCGGCGTTTTATCTCAAGTTCAGCTGACTGATAGCAAACTCTTATACCTGCTTGTGCAAAACTTTAAGGAGTCCTTGAGTCAGGCCTGTGTCTGTTTTCTGAGTGGCCATGGGCATTTCGATTCTGTCTTTTACAGGAAGTGGATCTCCTCTTGACAAAGCTGAAAAATACCTATAACAACGACAGACATCTCTGAAGGCTCACCAGCACACAACCAGCCCCTGAATTCATGTACTTCTGTCAATGAACCCAGAGGGCGACAGTGACGAGGGAGGACAGTGCTGGGTGCCCTGGCCCAGCTCCTGTCCCGGCTCCTCCACTCAGCTCTCCGACTTCACCTCCACCCGTGCCTCAGTTTCTCTGTCTGCACCGCATGGACAATGGCAGCCCCGATCTCAGGACCCCGGTAACAGGTGCTACACTTATCCAGCGAACGCCATCAGAGTCCTGAGACTGCCAGGGGATGTGGAGGTCGGGGCCCCGCATGACCCGAGTGCAAGGTCATGGTCCGTCATGCCACTTTGACAGTTGGGGGGCTTGGCCTTGCTTTTTGAGGGGCTTGATTTCAAGCACCTCTGCACCTATTCAGCTCTAAGGCACCCGGAGCAGGGAAATCACTGTTTGGCTAAGTCAGGTGCGGACCTCCCCCTACCCTTCACTTTTCCTGCCTGGTTTTTTTTGGGTTTTTTTAGTATTTTTTTTCCTTAATTGTTCCCTTCTGGGACACAAATATTACTGCTTAAATTGGGAATAAGCTGGGGCACAGAGACAGTTTGGGGCAACAAGTCAGGAGAGGGTGTACACCTGGGCTCTGGCTGGAGGGGGGCAGGGTGCCAGGCAGGGTCCTTCTGTGAAACTTACTCCCCTTGGGCACGTGTCAGCCGGGGCTGGCGGCTGAAGCCACATCATCTGCTGCCCCCATGACTTTACCTCCATCAAAGAAATGACATATCCAGGAAAACAAAACACTAAATCATCCAGGGCCACAGGTAATAACTTAAAAGATATGAGTAGGGCTTCCCTGGTGGCGCAGTGGTTGAGAGTCCGCCTGCCGATGCAGGGGACACGGGTTCATGCCCCGGTCCGGGAAGATCCCACATGCCGCGGAGCCGCTGAACCTGCGCGTCTGGAGCCTGTGCTCCGCAACGGGAGAGGCCACAACAGTGAGAGGCCCGCGTACCGAAAATAAAATAAAAATAAAAATAAAAGATATGAGTAATGATGGTTACCAAAGGGGAAATGGCGGGTGGGGAGATAAACTAGGAGCTTGGGATTAACATACACACTGCTCTATGTAAAACAGATAACCAACAAGGACCTACTGTAGAGCACAGGGAACTCGGCTCAATATTCTGTAATAACCTATATGGGTAAAGAATCTGAAAAAGAATGGATAGAATCACTTTGCTGTACAGCCGAAACTAACGCAACACTGTAAATCAGTTCTACTCCAATAAAATTTTTAAAAAAGATATGAGTAAATAGAGACATCTCTGATGTAACAAAATGTAGATAAATAGGTATTTGTTAGGCTAACAGAAATGTTATATCTCATCCCCTTCTTCTCTCTCCACCCCTCAAATTCGACTTTGTTTTCACGCTTTTAGGACAAGTCCAGTCATATTTTGTGAATTTAATAGTCTGAGAGAAAGCTAAAAGGCAGGCAGTTAGACAAACGTGGACCTCAAGACCTACAGGGCCAGGTTGAGGGGGTGCTTCACTATGCCATGTTCCAAATTAGGGTTTTCAACGATTTCGCGGACTTTACTCCTCACCACGCGTCAAACCACTCACCAGGCTCGGCCCAGCCTCTAGCGCAGCGCCCCTTCCCCCAGGAAGGCACTGGCAGCGTCTGGAGACACTTCTGGTCGCCACAACTTGGGGTGGATGGTGCTTCTGGCACCTGGTGGGGGCAGGTCAGCAGGCCGCCAAGGACCCTCTAATCCACAGGACAGCCCCACGCCCCCCAAAGAGATGTCACTCCAAAGCAGCCATAGAGCCGAGGTGGAGGAAGCCTGCCTGAGTGTCCAGGCCAACTTGTGTCACATGCCCTCCAGTATAAGGCGCACGTGAGCACAAGCCTTCAGGACTCAATGACAGCATCACGTACAGCCAATTAGCCGCTGCGTCGTGGCAGAGGCTGGGGGTGAGGCTCGTCTGAGAAGAACCCTCCCCTGAATGCGTGCTGGAACCTTCCACAGCAGTCTCTTCCAGACGCACCCTGGCTTTCTGCTTTGCTTTCCGCTGCTTTTCCCTTCCTGTCGTGGCCCTCGTGTTATACGCTGTTTCCTCTTCTGCCTTGTCTTAACCCCAATCGCTACAAAATCTTTCAAAGACCAATTCACCCTCTTCTGGATGACATCTCTCCCTAACAGATTCTGTTCTGAGAGAGTTGGGATACATGACTAATGCTTGCTTTTTCTCCTAAACTCCAAAACTGCTCTTAAGAGTAATTAGCTGCATGGAACATTCAGAAACTTCTCGATTAAGCCTTTTAAATTAAAATGAAGCTTAAAATAGTTGTCTCTAAAGTGTTACCAAATATAATGTTCCAAGAAAAAAAAAAGATTAAATCTTGGAATGTTTGGTAGAGAACAAATAAACTCTTATGAATCAGTTGTATCTCTTATTTAGGCTTGAATAATGGTTAATACTAGAGGCCACAATTTTGGGCAAGAACCTTGAGAGAGTCTTTCAGAAGCAATAGACAGAAGCATTTGTCAGAAGGCAAAGTGCTGGATTAACCAGTAGCCTCTGGTGGCAGGTGCAGTAAGGGCCCCAAAGATATCCTCATCCTAATCCTGGAAGCTGTGGATCTTCTTTTACACGGTAACAGGGAGTTTGCAGATATTGAGTGAGGAATTTTTTTTTTTTTTTTTTTTTGCGGTACGCGGGCCTCTCACTGTTGTGGCCTCTCCCGTTGCGGAGCACAGGCTCCGGACACGCAGGCTCAGCGGCCATGGCTCACGGGCCCAGCCGCTCCCTGGCATGTGGGATCTTCCCGGACCGGGACACGAACCCATGTCCCCTGCATCGGCAGGCGGACTCTCAACCACTGCGCCACCAGGGAAGCCCGAGTGAGGATTTTGAGATGGGAAAATCATCCTGGATTATCAGGATGGTTCCTAAATGCAATCACAAGTGTCCCTAGAAGAGGGAGGCAGAGGTAGATGTGAGGATGCCACAGTATTGACGATGGAGGTATGCCAGGAGCCAAACAAGGCAAGGAATGCAGCTCTAGAAGCTGGAAAAGGCAAGGGGAGGGATCAGACTCTCCCTAGAACCTCCAGAGAGAGCAAAGTCCCACCAATATCTTGACTGTAGCCTGGGGAAACTGATTTTGGACTTTTGGCTTCCAGAACTGTAAGAGAATAAACGTTTCTTGTTTTAAGCCAACATGTTTGGTGGTTATCTGTTAACAGCAGTCATAGGAAACTAATTCACTTTGGTCACACGGTTTAGGGAAGGTCAGCAAAATTTGACAGGCTAGTTACTAAAAAATATTAAGTTAAATTTATACTGATTCTTGGGACCACAAAATTGAGTTTCCGAGTCTGAATTTGTTTACTGAAAAAGGACAAAGAGCCTTCCTATAAAATCAACAGGGTTTATTTTAATGGTTGTAAGGTCGGTTGAGTTGTGACTTTTAAAGTATTAACGTCTGTTCCTGGAAATGGTTAGAATGTTTGCTGCAAGAAACTGCGAAGATTCATGTGTTGTGAACTAAGCTGGGCAGTTTGACCTTATAGCAGCCTTGGGATGGTTACCCCAACGTGAACCAGCCCTTCTGGTTCCAATAAACTCAACAGGTACCTAATCCTGAAGGGTTCTCTGAAGACAAGGAACATCATCATAAGATTCCTCCTTGTAAAAATCATTTCACAAATAAAGAAACTGTGATAGTTTGCTTTGTAACACAATGCAGAAACTTTTTACTCAGTGTAACTGCTTTATAAATTTTAGTCTACCTGCATAAATACCACTCTCCAACAATGGAGCTGTCATTGCTTTGTAGATAAATGAGCATTTTGCAGTAATTTCTGGTCTCGTGGTCAATAAACCAGGATGTTTCCTAGATGATACTTCGGTGTAGATACCACCAATGCTAAAGTGAAAGTTTTGCCGGTACCCTAAGTGTCCCGAGCGTTGGACCACTGGTCCAGGAAGGAGGATTCACTAGGCACGACTGGGCACGGGGACGGGCCAGCTCTCCCAGGCGCTGGCCCTGGGGCGCTTACCCCGCGGACCACTGCAGCACGTCGGCGGGCTGGGTGCGGATCGCAGCCTTGGTGAACTGCTTCAGGATGTCCGGCAGTTCCGGGGGAATGTGGATCTGCTGCGCGCAGAACATGGTGTCGGGAAGAGGCATCGCTCTCCGCAGACCAGGACCAAGCTGGGAAGAATCAAGCTGTGCTGCGGAGCGAGAAAGGGAGGGTTGGTCAGCCTGGGGCGCGGGGGAGACACGACGGCCACGGGGCTCAGGGGCCGGGGTCCCGGGTCCGGAGTTTGGAGCCTGGGGGAGGACGGGAGTTTGGGGCGGGACCGAGGTCCGGGATCCTGAACCAGGTCGGGGTTCCGGGTTTAAACTGGGCCAGACCTGGCCTCCCGCCTTTCCCCGGGTTTGGGGTGGGGCCGGGGCCAGGGCCCGGCCGGAATCCTAGGTTTGGGGGCGGGCCGAGAGGCCGGCTTCGTGAGGCGCGGACGGCCGACGAGGGCTCTTACCCGTTCCTCCTCGGGCTCCTTGTAAAATGAGGACCGACCGCCAGTTCTAGCAACAAACGCGACGCGGCAACTAGAGCGCAAGCCGCAGCTACTGCTTCGCAGCGGTATCCAGGCAACCGAGACACGCGCGGGCCCTGCCCCTCTGGCGTCGCGCACGCGCACAGGCCCCGAGCCGAAGCCGGCCTCAGGCCGGTGCTGGAGGCGGGGGCGGAACGCGCCTGACCAGTGTGGCTTCGGCGCCCCCTCTGCTTTAACAGATAGCTCACAGCTGCACGAGCGGAACATTTCTCTTAGGAAAGGGCCTTTTGATAGGTTTCCCACTGCCAAATGTGAGCGGCGAATTCACAAAGGACCCCCCCCCCCTTTCCTTGGCAAGGCCTCCGTGAAGCTCTGGAGCGAGATACCTCGTAGACTGCAAGGTAGGAAGCCATTAAAGTCCTGGAGGCTGGTGTGTGCGCGCAGCACGGGCCTCCCAGAAGGAATCTGGCCCCTGCCTTCCCAGACTGACGTGTCTGTCCTAGACGTGTCTGACCTCGACGCCTTCGCAAGTGCTGTTCCCGTGGCCCAATCGGCACCACTTAGTGAACTCATTGGCAGTTCAAAAGCCACTTAAGAGTTTAGACAGTGGGCAGTTTCCAGCTAAAAGAAGATTCTATTTAACTTGTTTTCCTAAGTAAGATAGGACGGTTGAGCCAATCTAATCGGGTCTAGGAGAAAATAAGCTACCTTTTCCGATACAATAGTTTTGGGTCCAGGGGTAGGAGAAACTGTTCCCTTCTGGTGGATGCTGACCAGGGCAGCGTACAAGGTGTGAATCCTACCTAGTTTAGGGGTCTCCTGGCTGGCTGCTGCAGCTGCCCTTAACACCCACACTGAATGAAACAGGCCCTGAGACCCACCTCCCCTTGCTCACCTCTCGACACGAAGGATGAGCTGTCTTCAGGAGGGGCCAGTGACAAGCCCTCCTTCCTTCCCTAGAGGTATCAATCCCCAAACACAACAACTCTACTGGGCAACTTACCTACCAAATGAAGACACACACGTTTCCAAGTTAACAGCATTAGCAAAACTGAAAATAGGCACTATTTAATGTTGATGACGATATGGGAAAACGAGGAATCTCATACACTGATGAGAGGAGTGTTAATTATTACATTTGGGGGCAATTTGGCACTTTAAATATGTTTGATGATTTAGCAGTCTTACTTCTAGGAATTTATCCTACAGAAATACTAGTAAAGTAATATGGACAAAAATGTTTACTATAGCATGTAATAAAATGGGTTAACCAATTGCCTTTCAGAAAACTTAAATCATAATCTTATCCACACAATGGAATACAATACAGCTAAAAGTTTAAAATGGGATAGCTACTTATGTACTGACATAAAAAGATGCTCAGAAATATAAAGTGAAAGAAGCCACCTGCAGAGCAGCCCAGGGCACGTACCACCCGTGTTGATAAGAGCATCAGTGAACGAATGCTTATGCAGAGCACAGTCTGGAAGCAAACACCAAGCTACTGACAGTGCTAACCTCTGGAGGATGGCTTTCAGGTTTTATTTTAACCATATATACATTATTCTGATTCATTCATTTATTTACTTACCCAACAATATTTATAGAACACCCAATATGTCCCAGGACTGTCCTGGAATACAGTAGTAATCCCCAAATAGTTTTTTTTTTTTTTTCAATCTCTGGAGCTTACATTCAAGTGAGGGAAAAACATGCAAATACAAACAAGATAGGTAAACTGTACAGTACGTTAATATGAAAGAGAAAAATATAGCAGGAGACAGGAATGCCCAAGTAGCTACAATCTCAGATAAGCCTCCCTAAGGAAGACATTTTAGTATAGAAACAAGGAGGTTGGGGAGAGCTTGGAGGAAGAATATTAAGGCATGGCAAACAGCAAATGCAAAGGCCCTGAGGTTTGACCTGTTGTGGAAAAGGGGAGGCTGCCTGGAGCACAATAAACACAGGGGGTGATGGGGCAGAGGGTGTGAACTTGTGAAAAGTTCTGTTCTGATTGCTTCTATCTTCTAAGTGAAATAGGAATAAAAATCATCAGCCAAAAGTCAGGAAGGTAGAGAAGGTGGCACTTTGAGGAAGAGGAAGGTGTGAAATGGTCAAAGACAATGTATGAACATAATACTTTTTAAAATTGAGGTGTAATTAACATTCAGTAAATTGCACCAATTTAAACTGCAGTTTGGCACACCCTGACATGTCAAACCAGAACTCCATCAAGATAGTGAACACATCTGTCACACACATGCGTCCTCTCCGCCCCGTCTCTTCACATGCCTGTGAAATCCCCCCACGTCCCTACCCGCAATGATCTGCTTTCTAGATTGCTGGAGGTTACTCGGTATTTTCTAGAATTCTATATAAATGAAAAGTACACAGTACACTTTTTGTCTACTTCCACTCAGCATCATTTTGAGATCTGCCCAAGCTGTATATACGGATAGTGAATTGCTTTCTGTTGCTGAGCAGTATCTCATTATATGGATAATCATTTATCCATTCATCAGTTGATGGGCACGAGGATTGCTTCCAGCTTTGGGTTAGTACAAATAAAGCTACTATGAACACGCACGTGTTTAAGTCTTCATACGGACTTACATGTTTTCTTTTGGTGAAGACCTAGGAGTGGTAAGTAAACAGATTTTAACCTTTTAAGAACTGCCCAGCTATTTCCCAAAGCAGCTGTACCATTTTACATTCCCTCCAGCGGGGCGAGTTCCTGGTTCCTCCACATCCTCCCCACCACGTGGTATGGTATTTTTAGTGTTAGCCATTCTCATGGGTATGAACGGGCATCTCATTGTGGTTTTAATTTGCATTTTACTTATGGCTAATTCTGTTGAACATCTTCGCATGTAATTTGCCATATATATATATATATATATATATATCCATATCCTCTTCAGTGAAGTGTGTTAAATATTTTGCCCATTTTTAAAATGGGCAAATAGGTTTTCTTACTACTGAGTTTAGAGACTTCTTTATTCCGAATGCATTTTATCAGAAATGTTCTGTAAATATTTTCTGCCACTCCATGTCTTGTCTTTTTTGTTTCTCTAAACATTGTATTTCAAAGAGCAGACGGTCTCAATTTTGATAAAGCCCAATTCATCAAATTTTTCTTCTATGGATTGTGCTTTTGGGGTTACAACCCAAGGTTGAATATTTTCCCCTTGGTCTTCTTCTAGAAGTTATATAGTTTGGGGTTTTAACATTTAGCACTGTAATCCATGAGTTATTTTTTACAACTGTTGAGATACGGATCAGGTTTTAATCTTGTATCTGGACGTCCAATTACTCCAGCACTATGTTTGACTTCTGCACCTTTGTCAAAAAGCAGCTATCTGTATACGTGTAGGTCTATTTCTGGACTCTCTTTTCTGCTCCATCACACCTTTGGATTTGTGCAGCTAGCAGAAGGGATTGCTCCATTTAAGCAAAGAAAGGAGTGAATGAGTGGGGTTCTCGTGTATGAAGCTTCTTGTCCTAAAGAAAAGTTACTGAACAAACATGGAGAAGCAGAAAGACATGGCACTGTTACATATGTAAAGGAAGAAATTTCAAAATGACCATTAGACAATGTAAAGTGGGTTACTGCTGTCGACATACAGACAGTTGTAGTGCCATGTGGGACTGAGCAGAAGTAGACTGCAAGAGGGTGAAAGAGGAACTGTGGTGTGGGTGTGTGGGAGGGGTGCCTGTATACACAGAACAGGACCTGAGCGCCACCAGGTCATCACAGCCTCGCCCAAGGTGAGTCCTTTCTGTGTTCCTTGTGGCATTTGACTCATACCTACAATGGAAACTTCGGCTCATTTTTTTGTTCTTTTCCATTCTAACTGGGCTCCTTGAAGGCAGACCCCATACCTCATTCTACTACAGTACTAAGTACAGTGCTGGAAACAAAAGAGACACCAAAAAAAATGAGAGTGGGGCTGGGGAGAATTCACCTCCTCAGACCCTCATTTCACTCGTGATGTTGGCTCTGTTCGCAACAAGAGTGGCTGCAAACTGCACAGTGGGAGGAGGGAATTCATGGCCACTTTCTGAGATTTCACTGTACAATTTCCTTTGCAATAAAGTTCAACTTCACAGATTACACATGCCCTATGGATCAAATAGCATTTCACCTACCACCACTGCATTTGAAATAAATAAAAATGCATAAATGATTTTTCAAAATCATAGAAAAAGTTTTGAACCTAGAAACAAAAAATAGAAACAAAAGGATCTCTTCACAAAGAGCACTTTAAAAACCTCAAGCAACCCTTTCCTTTTTCTCTGATACATATGATCAGTACGTGAAGTGGACTTTTACTCTATCCAAATCTCCACCTAAAAGACAACCTGGTGAAACTTTACACTCAGATCTTGTAGTGGAGGCGCAGAGCTGGGTGGCATCCTGCCTGTGGCACAAGAAGAAGGGCTTCGCTCTTCCCAGTGAGGATGGGCTGTAACCACAGTGGAGGGAGAGAGGGGCAAGGTGTGTCTTCTGCAACTATACTTTCAAGTTCCTACTTAGAACGGAGTAGCTATAGTCATATGTAACTTGAGTTTTTTCTTCCATAATTATTATACTTTTAACAATCTGGATTATCTGCCTGTGCCAACTAATAAGGCACATTTCATAATTCTGAAGCAATCTTGCAACAAAGCAAAAATAAACCAAAAAAACTAGGCTACAACTAACGTTTTTATTCAATTTTTCTCTCAACTCAGAAGGCAACAAACAACCACATAAAAAAGGGAGCACTTTAGAATATATACACATAAAGTTGGTCTGGGTATCTAAGGTATTTAATAGAAAACTAACATCCCAACTAAGTAAATGTTCTATTCATTGAGCTTCTACAACAGTCATTTCTAGGCCTTATGGTCATTACGTTTTCATTTAAGGTACTATATTAATTTCATGACTACAAAATGAGGCACTCATACAAAATAGATGGGAATGAAAACAGATGTATCCTGTCTTATCTTTATGTTGTATTAAATGCCAAAGATATTGTTGGGGATTACCTGAAAGAAGCCCTTACTCGTGATGGCTGTTTTATTGATTAAAAAAATGACACAGGGCAGTAATGGACTGAAAGGAAAACATCTGATTGAGGGGCACGTTAATTAAGTAGATACAAGGAAGTTAGAGAATCTCCACAAGTGAGGCTTCAGTAATACCTTTGTAGTAAGACAGTCGTTTTCTTCTTGATGGCAACTGAATAGGTAACATTCTAAAGGAGTATTTTAAACATAATCATTTAATTTTACAATATAAAAAACTTACCACAGTAAGTAGAGAGCTTTAAAATACTCAATCCTGAAAATGAGAGTAAGTAGCTCACTTGCAACGTTTAAAAAAGTGCCAGTGTTCTTATACTGGTGCAACATGCTTCAGAGTGAGTGAGTGGGTGAGTGTATGAGTGTGTGTGTGTGTGTTTGCAAATGCAATCCAATGTAGCAATGTCCAGTGCTTCACTGTTTTGTTTTAAAAAGTCATCAATTCAACCTAAATTCAAGAATTACACTTTAATAGTAGCATTTTGCCAATACAGAAAGGACATATCATCTAAGATCAAATCATTTGAGAAAAAGTTCTTCTCTATTACTTGAATAAGGGAAAGAAAAAACACAAGACAAGAATCCACAGTAATAACAGTTATATTAAATGTTGAAATAAAAATTACTTTTCATTTACATCTGGAATTGAGATGTCCAATCTCCACTGTTTCTCCAGAGAACAGGAAAAAAAATCACCGGAAAACATGGAGCTTTTTTAAGGCTAGCTATACACAAACTTCACATTGGCATTTTTCTTCAGTGTTCATCTCAACTATTAGTACTTAATAGTTTAAAAATCAAACAGAATTTGCTAATAATGAACAACTGCATACTTCGTACTATGACCATTTGATAACTGGTCATGTAAAACTAACCCCAAATGTTGATTTGTCTTCAATTTATAAGTAGTAAAAATAAAGCAAAAAGGTCTTCTTTCCTAATTAAATTCCTTGAAGACAGTCTTAGCCCAATGTAAAATGAAGCAAAACTACACTTATTTTTTTTTAATTCTACATGAAGAAGGGCAGCAATACTAGCACTTTCTGAACTAGAAGTTTTAAATATTTATAAGACTATTGGTTAATAATAAAATCTTGATGCTACCCAAGTAAATAGTATGCCAGCAAATGCTTTCCTTATGAAAGTATTCACCTTATTGAAAAAAACAGGACAAAGCACAACTGAAAAACCAGGGGAAATCCTTAAGTAAGACAAGATAAAGTTATCTGCCAGTGAAATGGAGGGCAACTTTTTGGCCATTCATATATATATATATGTATATATATATATACATATATATATACACACACATACACACACACACACATATGTATATTATATGTTTTTTGGTGTTTTTTTTTTTTTTTACAAAATATCTGATAAGATTCACTTAAAATTTTGTAGAATAACAATTTTTAATCTTTTGTAATATCTGCCTAGATCTCTTTCTGGTAAAACAGATAAGTGTGTTCCAATAACTTTATATCAAGATCTACAAATTCTCTGAAAAATTAAAAAAGAAACTTAAATTAACACGATCAAGTTATATGCCCAATTTGATAATATTTTTCTCCCAAAGAGAACAACTGATATAGACATACACCATGACAGGTGGCATTATGTTTAAAATGCTCCTAATTTTTACAGTAGGACTAAATTTCTAAGTAAAGGTAGGGCTAGCAAAGACCTTATTTCAAATATGAGAAAGGGCTACTACAAAGTGCCAAAAACTGTAACACTGAATCCTATGTCGAGTTTTTTTTTTTTTTTTTTTTTTTTTGATACTGATGTTTTAAAGTAATCACTTACCACTTCAGGAAAAATTGTTGAAATATAAAACAACCAGAACGTGTTGCTTTTGATTTTGGTAACTTATGTTTGGCTGACTCTCATATTTTAAAAATTCTCAGATTTAAGCCTATGGGTTTTAATACTATATGGAAATTCTTTTATGGTTTCTTAAGATCTATGCTGTCCATTTTCTCTGAGAACTAAGTTATCATTCAAAAACAAACACTACCCTTACAATATACCATCACCATTAAAAACCTGGATCACATGCCCAACCATTCTATTTCTCTAAACTTCTAACTTGAAGCTTTGGTTATAAAGGAAAACCAAGTTTCTAAGTGTTCTGCTTTCTGAGATTTTTACAGCATGTTTCCAATGAAATACATTCTGTACTCCTATGTTAAAAGGCCAGCTCAGTCAGCTTCCTTCTGGTCAAATAAAATCAAGTTGGTTTTATTTATAGTTTTATTCTGTAAACAAAAAGCTCTGGAAACTTTGGAGAAATGCACTGCCCCTAATCCTCACCCAATGATGCACTAACCAGCAGGACCAGGGGTTCTAACCCGTCTTCTCTAACGCTGTCAATCTAAGACCACAAACCCCATCTACGTTTGACAAAACATTTCAGTATGTCCTTATTCCAGGAAGATGCAGTATCACTGGTGATGTTATCCTATGAGATTTATGATCTTCCATGACTTTGGCCACTGCTGACGAAAAGACAGCTGTGTGTGGGAAAAGGGGGCTGGAGGATCTAAGGAAAAACCTTCTTTTGGACTTCTTCTTTTCTCTAAGTATAGACACGCCCCTAACAAACACAAAACCCAACTCCTGATGCTGATCACTAGGAATATTAAATTATCAAAATTAAAAATAATTTCCTCACCTAGCACAAGATACTATACAATATTACAAACACAGACACATGAAAAAAAATCAGGCAGTAGAAAATGTACAACAGCTTTGGTGTTATACAAAATAACTTCCAAAAACGATTGACAGTGAAGCACAAGTTCATGTTTTCTTACCACAGACACTCCACTGTTGATTTCTACTTGCTTCCTTTTACGTTCTTGGTAAGGTCTGAACAGCCAAGACAGAATGTACAGTTCACTTAATAAGAACTGCTAGGAACACCAGGACATTGCATTCCAAAAGACGTCATTAAGAAGTCTTGCCTCTGCACTATGGCTCTGTGGCACATTTCCTGTCAAGATCACAGCAGGTCCAAAATAAAGTGACAACTAGATTTAATAAATTAATATACATTTTGTTTAAAGATGTACAATGCACATTCTGTTTAATCCAATGTTTTAGGGTATCCAGGAACTTCTATTTACACATATACAGACCTCAGACAGCAATGATGTCAGAAGATGCAGGAAGGGCAGCAGAGCCTCGCACTGCTGCTTGCTGAATGCTGAAAACCCAAGTCAAATACCCTTAACTTAAAAACAATGCTGAGAGATCACTGGGGAAAATCTCCAAAGAGAGAAGTCCACAAAAAAGGACACGTAAAGGCGGGGGGAGGTCAACGTAGTTGAGACAACCACTTTATTCTTGGGACGACTGTGGAGGCGGCGGAGATGTGCCTTGTTTGCCAGATTTCCGTTCATAGTTCACGAGGCGTTGGCCCACAAGGTACCTAGGTTTTTAAAAACAGGGTGGTTACTCTCTTATGTGATCTTACTTACTAAAACATTCTTCCTTAGAGCAGCCAGTGATACATTTTTTAAAATGTAAATCAGATCACTTCACTCCCACTTAAAACCCTTCAATAGTTAGGTAGGTAGAAGGGGAGTCTAGAATGAATACCGGCAAACAGCACAAAAGCAGGCATCTCATAGCAAAGGTATGGATTTATGGGAAGATATGAGAGCAGCACATGTCAGAAGGCCTCAGATGCTGTGCAGTGGAGTACAGGCTCTGGTCCATAGGTGAGGGGCCCTCATAAACTGACTCTTGGAGGCCAGAGGTAGGTAAGGTAGAATAAACTTATTCAGGGGATTTATCTGTTATGGATCATATTTTACAAAACAGGTAAGTGGACAGATCTGAAGAAATGGACTGGAAATATGATAATCAGAAAGCTGGGTAGGGAGGAGAGTAAAACCTGAAAAGCTCTAGTTCTAAAGAAAAGGAGAAATCAAAGGACAAAGATTTCAAGGAGGTCAAAGGAAGAGGGCACAGAAATGACTGTATGCAAGTGACTGACAGAAGGTAGGAGGTTATGGTCCAAGAAAGAGTATTAAGTGCTCCTAACCTATGAGAGGTGATGGCAAAGGGAGCAGGACTGCAGAAACGGAGACAGAAGTGCCTATGGATGGGATGACAGGGCTGGAGGTCCTCCACCAGGACACAGCGTCCCCATGATGCCAGCAGGAGCTGGGGGGAGCAGTAGTGGTGGGCTGCAGTGACCGTGGGCGAAGGGCCTGGAGGCTGACCCGGGAGAACAGTGGGTGACAACGCTGACAGCAACAAGCTGCGGGGGTGGGGGCGGTGTGGGTGATGGTTTCAAGCGGGCACGGGGACCCACTTGGAGCCAACAGTGCAGACCAAGAGGTGCCCGGTAGGACTTTACACATCTGTGTAAGAGGAGGAGAGAGAGGCCAGCACGTGACAGGGCTGCCAGGGAGCTGGGGTCTCTGAGGCTCAGTTTGCTCTTCAATAAAATGAGAACAATAGTCCTATGGTTGCTGTAAGAAACAGAAAGCAGGCAAAAGCCTCAGTAACAGGCCTGGCATGTGTGGAGGGCTCCGTGTGGCACCTTTTATTTTCCCCGTGACTTCCTTCACCCTGACTTTCATCTATCCCTTTTCTGTTGGCAAACAGGTCTCATGAGGTACTCTGGCAATTTACGCCAAGAAGCCTAACATTTCACTTTTTAAAACGTTCCACTAACCCTACTTCTTCTTCATCACGAGTTCACTGTTTCACCCCTTTTCTTTTTGTCTTCTTGATTCTCTTCCTGAAGTTAATCATTCCTTATCCCACTGTCCCCCAACCAACCGGTGTTTTTTCAACTTGTGAGGAATTTGTAAACGCTTTGAACAGTGACAACTGAGCAATATCTGACATGATAATACACATGGCACTACCTGACACACATGTCATCACAAACCACATCAAGATAGCAAGCACAGAGAGAAAAGCAAGGTAAACTTGCCCCAGACCGAAAAGTAACTCAGGGGCAGAAAAACGAGACTCTGAACCCATAGCCAGTTCTATTACCCCAGCAGCCTCTCGTGCCCCTAGCGCACACGCACACACGCACACTTGGCACCTCCTCGGGATCAAGCCCTGTGGCAGATACACTGTGGATGTATAATGGTGAACAAGACACGCCCTCTGTCGAGTCCGAGTTCAACGGTTTTCTGCACGAAGCAACGGTGGGGAAAGATAATAGAGTGCACTGGGCTGCAGGCAGCTCCCGAGGGTGTGTCTCTTTTGCACTGGTGCCGGACTGACTGTGCCGCCAAAATAAGTGAGGTGAGGAAAAAGGGCTTTCATCGCTGAAAGCCCCTCCCCATTCTTTCGTGGTTGACAGAACTTAATACTCAGCCTGCCTAAGTGTTCTAGTGTTTATTACCATCAGTAAGTGCTTTGGAGAAGCCCTGAACACTCTCTAAATTTCATTAAACATATTACTCTTAAAGAGCCCTCAGAGTAAACGAGGTGACCATATAATCTGTCGCCCAAAGCCGGCACTCACGAGTAAAAGGGGGCGCTGTTAGTAATGACACGCAGGCAGCCTGTGTAAACTGGGACTCTCCCGGGCAAACCAGGATGGGTAGTTACAAACTTACTTCCTCTGTGAGGCGCCATTAAAGCAGAAGAGGACTCAGCCTTCCATTAGGACATGGAGGGTCAAATGGCTGCTACCCCAGAAGGTGTTTTCCTTGGCTGTTCTCAATTTCTCAGAGGTCAGGTCGCAGAGTTTCCTCAAAACAGAGGGCACCACAACGCTTCTGCAGTAACCTCACAGCTTCTCTCAGCAATGGTCAGAGTAACCCAATGGCCCTTGGCTGCAAGAAGGGCTTAGGCAGGCACTGCTAATTCCTAAAGCAGGCTTCTTATTTTTATCTAAAACTATTTAATATATTGTCAGACCAAAACATTTGAAAACAGACTGAAAATTATTTCAAATGGACATTAAGAACTCTTCCTCCCCAAACCGGTTTCTCCCAGTCTTTTTCATCTCCGTAGATGACAACTCCGTATTTCCAGTTGCTTGACCCAACCAAGTCCTGATAGCCCCCTTTTTCACATTCTACATCTAATCTGTTAGCAAATCCTGTCAATTCTACCTCAAAATACGTCCAGAATCTGAGCACTTTTCCCTCCTGTGATTTATCACAATAGACACAATAATTAAGAAATGAGACATCTTAACAAAAAGCAGCTAGACAAATGAAGTCTAGACTTACTTGTCATTTTTAATATGTTCATAAAGGCGCTTAAACTGGCGGACCTGGAAGGACAAGATTCCCATCAACACCACGACCATCAGTAAAAATGGATAAATCCGCCGGTGGACCAAATTTTGCATTTCCGCAGTAACACCTGGAAAACCAAAAAAGAAAAACTCTAAGTGTATAAAGGCTGACAGTGAAATGAAAGTATGTCCTTTTCCTAAGAAGAGGGGAGGGACGCTTAACTGAAACTCATCCTGTATGAAATGGAGTGAGGCAAGGAGTGCCGTCAAGCTGGAGTCAGCCCCAGCTAGAGGAGGAGCCTCGTGAACTACCCCGAGGAGCTGGACTGTGTTCTAAAGGCACAGAGGAACCAACAAAAGGATGTTCACCAAAAAGGTATGAACGAGATTTATTCTTCTGAAAGGTCATCGTGGCCGCAGTGTGGAGAATGAATTAGCGATGGAGAGTTCAAAACAAGGCAACCAGATGAGAGGCTGCTGAGAGGTTGAGGTTAAGGTGAGAGCTGATGTTCATCTCAACGTGAGCTGCAGGTAAGGGCTCCAAAGATGAGAGAATGGGTTCCAGAGGTCAGATCAGAGACACTTGGAAACCAGCTGAGTATGAAGAGCAGAGAGCCTCAGGTGACACGGATGACCTTCAAGGTTTCTGACTTATACACCTTGTTGGATGATAATGCTAGTAACTGACAGAGGGAATTCAACAGAAGCAAAAGTTCTGGAGGGGAAAACTTGGTGCTTATAATTCTGAACATATTGCTGGCTTTAAGGTCGTGTGAAGATTCTTCAGTACATAGCTGATAATATCTAGATGTTAAAGTGTCACAAATTAGCATCTCCTCTTTGGTTTTTCTTTTACGCTAAAGGACATTTTTAAAATGTCAATACTTTCTCACCTGCCTAGGGAATAAACTGTACCAAAGCGTTTTATGATCCTCATCTTGCCCTAACCAGTGAAATCTAAGAAAAACAGTCTTTTAAAATCACTGTTTTAGCTGGATTTATATTTACAATAAAGCATTTGGAGCCAGGCAACCTTTGATACCATAAGTGACAAGAATGTAATGATGTGAATAAAGGTGCTCTCTGAAGCTCTCAGCCAGCATTACCCACCAAGTAAAGGAACGACGCCGGACGCGATGACATAAGGTACACACAGGGAAAGCAAGAGCACAGAGATCACTGGCGCTGCCAGTTTCCGAATGATATACTGAAGGTCAATGTTCCGGATGCCATTTGCGTAAACCTGAAACATAGGGGTAAAAAATGAGAATAAGGATACAGGACAAATTCCTCCAGGTTAACAGAGCAATCTCTGCTGAATTCAAGCACAGGGAGCTGGATCTACCAGCCCAAAAGATTCAAACTTGTTATTTTTTCAGAAGTCAAGGCAAATTCTGGAACACAAACATAAGTATGGTGTCCATAAGTTTTTAAAGAAATGCATTTACTTCCTTACACTTTGCAGTTAACTCTGCTAAGAGATAAAATAATAAGATGCTAATCTAGAATAATAATTACACTAGCCTTGTACTATACGATACCAGATGGCATCCAATAACATTAGTTGAAGACTACACAACTTGAAGTAACTTCATACATAATTTGTGTAAGAGTGACCTGTGTTACTACTCAAGATTTCATTCATTTTATCTGAGTATAAGAAAACATTATAAACAGGAAGCATGTTTCTAAAAAGCCTGTATACATCAAATTTCAACAAATCGCAAGGTATTTTATGGAACAATTTAGTATGAAAGAATTCTACAGTGAATTTTTTTTTAATTCAAGAATTTCTAAAATATTTCATCTCATCTAGAAAGTTCTACAGGATAGTACTGCAGAGGAAAGAATGGATGGCAGTGGGGAAATCTTGGGAATAATGGAAAATAAAGATGGTATACAGAAGGGGAAAAAAGAGCAGAGCGTTGTTTGTGTTCTTCCCCCAGCACTTCAACCTCTCCTGGCCCACAGTCACACAGTGTGGTGCAACTCCAATCCCCAGGTCCCTCGGAAGTGGGCCAGAGCATTTCAAGGTGAATGACAACAGGCTTACTGCTCCACAGGTCCCCTCTGGCCCACCAAAATCCTTTTAACCCAAATGCATTTAAATTAATGCAGCAAGGCATCCCGGTGTTTCTCAATCATTTTACTTAAACTTAGACACGTGTATGAGAAAGAATGCATCAGAGAGCAAAATATTATAGAGATCAACAGTGTTTCACAGCCCCCAGGTGTAACTTCATGCTTATTGTCCACAAGGGTCAGAGTCTCATCTGGAAACTCTAGAGTAGACTGGTCTGTACTCCTATCGTGAATGGACATGTTGCCACGCAGCCCGCAATCCATCTCACTTCAGAATCAGCCCGCACTTGAGAGATGCATGCAAACACACACCAACTCCCTGGCTCTCCCCACCCTCACAAATCTCCAGGTACAGAAATTGTTGGGTGAGTTTCTTGTGCATACTGGGCTGAGAACTACTGTATTTCCTATACATCAAAAGGAGGTATACCTTCAGTGCTACAAAACCGTAACACCTTATTAATTTGATGCTGCCCTAAGGACAAAAGGGTTGTCCGTAAGTCCATTCTTTAGGTAACTAAAACTTAAAAGAAATAAGTACCAAAATCTACTATGTTGGTTACTTTGGAAGAAATCTTCCTAAAATGAATTATCCTACTTCCTAGCCTTATTATCAAAGTACAGAAGTACGATCTATTTTTTTCAAGGTGATCACCTCAATGACCAAATTATATGATAGCTCCATAACACAAAACTGTCTTAGGTGTTACGTAGCTAAAATATTCTCAAAGAGCTCTGCTTTTTTAAATCTATTTTTTTCCTGCCATTTTCTTTATTTATTGCCTTGAACAATAACCTCTTTTCCTTACTACAGGCTTACAAAACTGACTACCAAGCCTTCATCAGAACTCCTGCTCTAAAAAAAAGCACATATGCTAAATTTTGCCTTTACTTTAGTCAGGGTTCTAGGCACTTTACACTACTGGTTAACTTTCAGATAAGGGAAGTGTTAAGAGTAGTTGATAAAAATTCATGGTGTAAGAGTAAACTGCCTTTCTCCTTAAAAAAAAAAAAAAAGTTACATATGCTCATTAAAGAAAATGTATAAAACTTAGAAAAGTGGGAACGTGGAAAATAAGAGTCCCATAAGCCGAACTTGCTTACCTGCTCAATTACAGTTTTCAGCCACCACTGAGGACCCATCAATGTTATAGCTGCAATGATTTTGGCATGCAGGACTCCAAGTGCCCAATCCTAGGATAATAAAAATCATTTAACAGATTTTTGTTTGTTTTTAGCAATAAACCCAGCACAGAGGCTATTTCTTGCATTATTAACTTCAAAACAAAAATTCTGTTGGATTAGTAACAATTTCACAGAAGAATAAATACGCTGGAAAATCCAGGGAATTTTTCCCCCAACAGCTCAAGTTCAATGTTTCTATCAAAACTCATTCTTGTGTCTTAAAAAAAAAAAAAAAAAAAAAAAAAAACTACATTATTTTCCCAAGAGAACTAAGAAAAGTGTTTAATGGAGATCTGAACAAGCAAATAAATAAAACAGTGTCCTGATTTTATTTCAGCAAACCATCCTTGGGCTGTTTTTCCGGTTGGGCTCCTGAAGGCTCAGAGCACTTCCAGCCGGGTGCGCTCGCAGTTCTGCTGAGCTGTTACTAGGACCTCCCCAGTCACGCCAAGCTCCCTGCTGTGCCTCTGGCCTGCCCACCTCACTATCCACCAGGCAGCCAAAGGGATCACCACTCCCACTGCCCAAGTGATCTCTTAAAGTGCAAGTCAGATCATTTAAGAAGACCTCCGTGCTTACAACCCTGAACACAGCACACAACGTCCTTCATAACCTGTTCTGTTTATCTTAAAAATATATATATATACATGTATGTTTTAAAAGTATCAAGTAACATTTAAATCTATTCTTACATTAAACTGAAACCTTTCCAGAGAAGGCTGGAGTCCTCTGTGACCACCAGCCCAAATCCTGATCCCTCCCCAGCAATAACCACTGCTAACATTTGGTATGTACCTTCCACGTTTGTTTCCTTATGCACCGATCTATGTCTATACATGTATGTCCCACAGGAAATGTGTGTATCAGTTTTATATGGGTTTTGCTCATACTGTTCTGTTCCGATTTTCTGGTTTGGTTGGTTGGTCTTCCAAAACATCTTCAAACAGGGTGGGAGGCTGATGCATGCACTGAATTCTCGCATAACCTCAAATATCACTCTTCATCCTGACAGACGAATGGGGGAATGACATTTTTTCTAGGTATAGGAAGGTTGGGTTTTGTCCCTTTTATCTCAATGGTCTCTAAATGCCCTTCTACCTTATGGTTTCAGTGCTGCAAAGTCCACTGCCAGTATGCTTTTTTTTTGAAGCTTGTGATTTAATTCAGAAATTTTACCAAGATGTGCCCAAATATGTGTTTTTCTCATCAATTTTCTTTTCACCAAACCTGATGAGGTCCTTCAACCTACAGATCAGTTCTTTCTTCAATTCAGTTAAAAATGTCTATTTTTGTTTCAATGCTGTCTCCTATTTTTGTTTCAATGTTGCGTCACATTTTTGCATTGTAGAACCCTTATTATGGCTATATTAAGTCTCCTGGGTGTATCCTCCAAGACTCTTCCTCTCCCCTCAATTTCCTATTCTTCAGTTTTGCTCTGCATCAGTCTTCCAGGCCTCCAATCTGACTAGCCACATCTTTAATTCATTTACTGAATTTGTTTGAAATCCATGCTATGTAACATCACGACGATTTCACTCTGTTTTATGGCTGCTATTGTGTGTGCATGCCCAAATACCCCTGTGTTTTTTTTATTCTATTTGGATGCTCATGGCTCTGCAAGCAGTTCTCCATCACCGGGCATATGTTCTGATGGCTCTGCCTGGCCTTCCTTTCTGTGGCTGCTGGGCCCCCCTTACATAAAACATGTGTTATTTTTCTCTGTTGACTCAATGTAGTTCAGAGGCTCGGATTGAGAATATCCTTAAGGGCTGCAAAAGGATCTTTAGCCTGTTAGACCTCTGGGATAGCAAGCCAACAATTCCCAAATAAGAACATGGAGAAGTCCTCCTTGCTTTTTCTCTATCCTTCCAGGCTCACAAGCAGGGAAGATTCAACCACCAACTCAGCTTTCTCTTGGCCTTTGGGAGTCCAGAAGGCACCCAAGTGAGGTTAATGTTCACCTGAAGAGGTCCACAGATCACTGAGGTTCCAGCTCTTTCAAGATCCACTGCTTTCCAGTCCTTTCCCACAAAAAAAGACATACCACACTAGCTCCTCTGCTAGAATTAAGAGTCCAGCCTCCCATAGGTCTGTAGTCACTTGACGCAGGAAAGGCAAGCAGCTTAGAGTCAGGGATGGACAAAAAGCAAGCTGTTCTCTCAAACTTTGGGATTTTATCCAGAATATTAAGGATACCATGCTGCACACTCTGTTTGCAACTTGTGTTTTTCCCCTACTCAAAAACACGTGAGGGCTCCCCTGGTGGCGCAGTGGTTGAGAGTCTGCCTGCTGATGCAGGGGACACGGGTTCGTGCCCCGGTCCGGGAAGATCCCACATGCCACAGAGCAGCTGGGCCCGTGAGCCATGGCCGCTGAGCCTGTGCGTCCGGAGCCTGTGCTCTGCAACGGGAGAGGCCACAGCAGTGAGAGGCCCGCGTACCGCAAAAAAAAAAAAAACACGTCTGAGAGCTATCTGTATCAAAACATATAGCAAAACAAAAATACAAACAAGCAAAGAAACACACAGCTCTACTTCCTTCTTTTTAACTGCGGCACTGGATTCAAAAGCAAAGATATATCACATTTTATTTAGTCATTCTCTATTGATGGACATCTGGGTTGCTTCTAATTTTTTTGACATGGTAAAAAATTATATAATAGCAGAACAATCCTGTTCATGTCTCCTGCACACATGTAAATGTTTCTTTGCAGGATATTCTGAAAAGTGATGAGTCATAACATATAAGCATTCTTAAAATTGAATAATTTCAAATAATTCTCCAAGGTCACAATGTCGGGCACTGTCAAGACCACCAGGAACACAGGCATAAGTGAACAAGCTGCATCACTACTCAACGCAGTGAGGGAGAACACACAGTATGGGGAAGTTGGAGCCCTTAGTAAGAGTGTTAGAAAAGGCTTATTACAGTTTCCTGGCTTGTGTGAGATGATTTGGGGAGGATTTCAGGAAGCACGGCTTTGCTCTATTCCAGATGCTAAGTAGAAAGTACAGGTAATTTATAATTGGGTATCTTAATAAATCTTATCCAGAAGAAGGGACAGGCTGAGGCTAATCAAACTGTAGTAGCAAACAAAGGAGCAGCCAATCATGTCAGCCAGGGTACTGGCATGTTGGGGCATTTTTGTGGTTTGAACAGTACTCATGTCTTGCCTGCGTTCAGACACGATTATGGAGGGGTCCTGAGTCTGTCTTGATCCATCACGGTCACGGAGTGGCCTTGTGTGATGCTGCTGTTCTGTCAATTGTTCACTTTCAGCAGGAGGCCTAACTCCTGGCCCCCAGGGGCTGTTTTGCTCGTTTTCAGTGCCGTGTACTGCACAACCTCAGGAGGCGTATACCATCTGTTTGCCACATGTGCAGTGATCTCTTGGGTTACGGTAGCATCTGCCTGACCCCTCCCCTATAAAGTTGTGTTTCCCTCTGAGGTAGCAAGTAATCTGTAAGGTGACACTTTGTCACCATGCAAACAACCACTTCTGCACTGTAGTGGCATCAAAACATGACTGCAAATCCTTCTCCCGTGGCGTGGTAGGGGTATATATCCCCTTCCCTTAAATCCAGGCCAGCCTGTGACTTGCTCATACCCAGCAGAATGTAGTGAAGAGCAACGCTGCAGGACTTCTGAGAAGAGGTCATAAAACGTGATGCAGGTCTGCCTTGTTTGTAAGAAGCCCAAGTGCCTTGAGGCTACCAAGCTGTAAAAAAGCTCAAGTACATCCAGGGGCTCCAGCCAATAGCCCAGATACGGTGCAACCAATAACCAGCACCAACTCTCACACATGAGTGATGACGTCTCCAAATGATGCCAGCTAATAAGGCTGTCAGATCACACTCAGCCACTGAGCCTTCCCAGATGAGACTCCAGATAACATGAAACAGACACAAGCCAGTACACCCTGTCTTAATATCTGATCCACAGACTCTGTGGACAAAATAAATGGTTGTTTTATGCCAGGAAGCTGGAGCTGCAAGGTAACTTGCTATTGCAGCACAGTAGCTAAAGAACATCGACTTTCACCTGATAGGTTCAGAATCCATTGACAATCCTCAGAATCAATTATTTTGTTAATTATTGCAAAACAGTAACTTTCCTAATTAATTGTTAATTCTTCTACCTTTATTGCTGGCATTATTCTGTGAAAAACAGCCTTACTTCAATCACTGATGCTATCAGACTACACTGCAATGCAGCTCCTACAGAAAGGTGTCATATATGCTTAACGATTCCCCTTTCTTGCTCCCTTTCACTCTGATTCTAATCTGTGAGCACACCGGATGAGAGGAGGTCCCCTATGTCGTATGCTCTGTCTCACTTCAAGGTCTGCCCACTCGCTCCCTCCTGGAATACACTTCTTCCTTTCTCACCCACTCCTCCGCACTCTATCGTGCTGTCCTAGACATTATCTACTGCAGAAGACCGCACCTGAAGCCCCCAAGTTGGGTAGATGCCTCTCCCACACGATGCTGCGCTTCTTGTGCTTGCCCCAATCACAGCACAGTAACCATCTTTCCCACCAACCTTTAAGGTCCCCGAGAAGTTCCTGCATTAGCCTCATTTCCATCTCAGTTATACAGTACAGGGTTTGGATGTACATTAAAGCATTCAAGTAAATATTTGCTGTTAGATGAAGTTTATGGGGGTTCTTCATCTGGAAAGTGGAGGACAATTTTCATTTCTGAAAAATTCACCATAATCTACTAAAAGGAGATTTTTAAAACAAGGCTGAAAAGCCTTTGAATGACTGAAGTCAATACCTAGCTCTTTCCCCTAACATCTCTTAAAAACTTGAGGTCTATGACGTTAACTTCAGGCTCTAAGTATGACAGAAAAGTTAAATTTCTTTTTCCGTGAGCATTTTAAGGCCTTTGCTGTGACCTGCATAGGTTCCCTCAGAATGCTCTTTTTAATAAGCCTGTGACTTTGTGGGAAAAAATGCTGCAATTTTTCCAAAGGGTAAGTTATTACTTCGAGTCTCAAAGCCAAAAGGAGCAAGATATCTCACCCTAACTAAAAGTGAAAAGTTCAACACATTAGCTTGTATCTTTAAACACTGGTGAAGCCTATCGTGACATTTTAAACCTATAAAGTAAGGTATTTTAAAGGTGTTGCATGACCTGCATATTTCAAAAGCTAAAATGCATTATCTAATCGATTTTATGAGTTCCTACAATAGAAAAAATTAAGGAATCTTCCTAAACAAACTGCTTAAAATCACTCTAAACAATTAAGAATTTTTCTGATTCCAAATACATAAAGAAATATCATGAGCAAAAGACACACACTTACCTGCCATGGGTAAAAAAGAGGAGTCTGATCCAAAGGAACCCTCAGGGGGGCAACAATAACCAGCTCAAACAGAAGCCCCAGAAGAAGCGGGACGACTCCAGCCAGCAGCACTGCAACTATCACGGTCTTCATTATCTATCAGGGAATGAAAAGCCTTGTTATTAGAGACTCTATGACTTTTAAGCCAAGCTCTTTATCTCATGTGGATATTTACTCTTCTTTGACCTGATGCCTAACAGAACGAATATATACCTTAAACAACTTACATTTTATGTTATATGTTTAAATGAAATCTGAATGTGTAACTATAAAAATTCAAGCTATAACAAAAACATGAAATTACTATGCATTATTGCTACAAAATTATAGGAAATTCATTTTATTACATATATTAATCAGGTGGCTTTGCTGCTTTTCTCAATCTCAGTCTCAGAAGTAGGCTTTTGTTTGTCCATGAAAAGCTACTGGTTGTCCCAGGCCCCTGATCCAGTGGTGGTCCACCCACAGGCTGACCTGTGACCCCTGAGATGGACTGGTATAGTTGAAGGGCTCTGCATAACCCCAGTTAAGGTAATTACCAAGTTGATCAAATTAGCTCCCCTGAGAACAGTACAGTCCAACAGAACTTACTATGATGACAGAAATGTCCTGTATCTGTGTTGTGCAATATGGCAGCCATTAGCCACAGGGCTATTCTATTAACACAGCTCTAGAATTTGGACAAAGTGGCAAAATGAAAATAAAGTAGACACAAAGAGAAGAGATAACATGCAAGAGCCACTATGAAATCCTGACAAAGAAATCAATTTTTAAAGTGGCCTTGATGTCCCTTTTTCTTCAGGTAGCCTCAGTAAGTACATCCATTTCAACAGCAAGAGATTAAAAATGGTGTGCATTGAGGCAGTACCTACTTCTTCACATGGCAACATGATATGGAAGAATATCAAATGAAAAGTGGTACTAGCTAGTTTCTGTATTTTAAATATAGGTAAGTGTCTCATCTTATGGATTACACAGCAATCAACTCCCTCCATTCTTAATATACAATGAATCTCCTATGTTTTTCTTTCAACACTAGCATTAAACAGCTATTAAACTTTCAGTGAAATCAAGATATAAATTCAGATACAAAACCAGAGTTGATTATACAAATGAAAAGGCATAAAGCAGTGACCTAAACATATTTACCAGTCATAGCCAACATTATGATCAATCAGTAAATTACCACACAATTTCCCATTTATGTGAAAAACACTGACTTAATCCTGAAGTCAAGATTTTATGTATTAAAAAATCTTTTTTCAATCAGATTTTAGAAAAAATATCATTAAAGGAAATTTCTACTTAAACAAATTGATTTTAAATTCTACAGAATATCTTATTACTCAAGGGCCTTACCAGATCATTTAATAGCATGATTTTCTTTTAACCCTCAAATACATCTGACTATATTTCTCAGAATGAACCAGAAAACTACTGTCTTAAAGGAACACTCTTTCTAATTAAAAAAAATCAACTCTCTTGACTCTATCAACACAGTGAAGAAACAAAAGTGAAAAGATTAAAAGAAATTACTGGAAAAATATTCACTACTCCTGTCAGACAAGATCAGTCTGTATTAGGAAAACCTACCATAAGGGACCACTCCTTAACCTTCTGGAAGATCACTCTGCGTCCCTGTGGCATCCATGCCACCAGCACTGTCACCGCCCTGATGGTTAGCCAACAAACATAGAGACCACAAGCAGCTGTGTAGAGCTCATGGATTTTGGCAGTCCCCGTCCAAAATGACATTAACCAACGGCCAGCAAATACTGAAAATAGAAAAGCTGATATATTAGACATGTAGTCATGTAAAGAGAACTCTAATCTTGATGTCAATGTTGTACTACTAGTATTTTCAAAAGTTTCAGTCATTTTAAGTCATTATTAAAAAGACATCACATTTTGATATATCAGTGTCTTTGTTAAAAGCAAACAAACAAAATAAAAACAAAACCCCCCAAATTCAAAAGAATGTAATTATTTGACTAAGATACAACCAGACCACAGTAAGTCCCTGGGGATGAGCTCTCCTGTGACATGCATTCTGACTTGCCAGGCCAATTACTTGTTCTTTGGGGACTGAAACGACTTGAGGGGAGTGTTATTTTTATTGTCTGTATTATCAAATGAAATCATTATGCACATAACAGGCCAAAAATGGAAAATTTACTTTCTATTATTTGTGTTGTCAATACTTTTAACATTTAGGAACATTACAAATAATTTAGAGTAACTTTCTTTCAATTGGGTCATTCATTAAGATAGAAAACTAAGCTTATTTTAATCAGAAGTGGGCACATTAACAAAGAATACCACACTAGCTTTTCTTAGGAAAAAAATTAAGATCTAAATATTAGGAAACATGTGAAAGTTGTCTAAGGGACTGCCTCACACAAAGAGTTATTACAAATAAACTCCACAATGTACCCACAAAAATCTAACTATCAGTCAAGATCATTTATATAGTAACTTTCTTTACATGGTTACTTATCTTAATAAGGCTGGAGAAAAAAGGAAGACCCCATTTCCAGTGTCTTTTTCTCCTTAATACAGTACTTACCTGTTACCTTTCAATGTCTAAAAGGAGCTTGTGGCTGTGCTGAACATGTTCCATACATTTTCTCATTAATCCTCCCAACAACCCTGCAAGCAGCAATGGCCTCCACTCTGAAGACTAAGAAACCGAGGCTCAGCAACAGAACCTTGCCCAAGCAAGGTCACACAAGGGCGGAGACTGAATGTGAACTCCTGTCTACAGGACAGAGCTCATGCTCTTGACCGCGGACCCACACTGCCTCCAGTCAAGCTAAACCACCCCAACAGTCAGGTTTACAAGCCACAGTGCCAATAACGTTACACACTTCTTTGCAATCTCACAGACAGCTTGGATATGAAGATAACTCATTTTTTGAAGACAAATACATGTTAAGTATTTATCTACATGAAACAAACACACGTGCACGTTAAAGATATAAAAATACCACTGATAATTCGGTAAAAATGTCTAGCATTCTATATATACATATTTCTACTCCAAGATTCTTTGTTGTTCTCTTTCGGTTGGTTTTTTAAAATTTAAGGCTTCCCTGGTGGCGCAGTGGTTGGGAATCCGCCTGCCAATGCAGGGGACACAGGTTCGAGCCCTGGTCCGGGAAGATCCCACATGCCACGGAGCAACGAAGCCCATGCACCACAACTACTGAGCCTGTGCTCTAGAGCCCATGTGCCACAACTACTGGAACCCGTGCTCTGCAACAAGAGAGGCCACCACAATGAGAAGCCTGCGCACTGCAACGAAGAGTAGCTCCCCCTCGCCACAACCAGAGAAAAGCCTGTGCGTAACAATGAAGACGCAACGCAGCCAAAAATAAAATAGAAAAAAAAAATTTAAAGGCTGCTTTTCATTCCATACTTCACATAGTTCTAAAGTGTTTTTGAGAGGTCAGGGCTAGTTTCTAGTTTGCAGTAACTTGACATTAGCTAAAATGCAGCTACAAGAAAACAACCTATGGGGAAAACAGCATCCTCACCACCTTAAACGTGTACTATGACAAAAGCATTTCTATGATTAAACATAACTGCATTCCTTCCACTAGATGGTGGGACTGGATTAACAGGGAAATATTTACTTAACAATCTTTAATGAAATTAATGTACCTGTATTGCCAAATTCAAGCACTAAAACTAGGTTTCCTTCTTTTGTTAACTTTTTAATATTTCTGATAAAAACATGAAAATGGAACATAAAAATCACAAATGTAAAGCTGTCCAAAGTTCAGAAACTGAGTTTTCTCAACAATGTTTACTACACTGCACCCAATAGTTAACTAGACTTTGTCTTTTTAACAGCTGAGGTCTGAGTAGTGAACTTAAGAGCAAAGTTCTCACGGTCAAAAATCATTGTGCAGAAACAGTGAAAAACAAAACAACTTTATTTTTACCAGTTTAAGGTGAATCACAACTCTTACCAATTAGAAACTATTCTTTTTTTTTTTAAGAAACCTCACTTGAAATTAACTAGCTGCTCTTCCCCAGCCTTAGCCCTCATGGGAAAACTCAAGTATTTAATACAAATTTGATTTATAAAGTTATACTGAGTTAGTGCTATCATCAAGACACTAACTCAATAACATGTACAGGCTTGATAAGACCTGAAAATTATCTTCACTTGATTATTTAAGTGGCTAACACATATCAGTATGATTCAGAATCTTCTGGCTTGCTATAACACTAACTAGGAGGCGGGGGGGGGGGCCGCAAGTTGTTTCTGACACTTTGTCACTGGCTTTGGACTCCCCCCCCCATCTACCCCTGACCTCTGCAGAAGATGACAAACTACTATATTCATCGACAGCTTCTTACTTGTTAGATGAAGAAACCCTGTTTAGCTGAAATTTAGCGATTAGTATTTATGATTACCAGGTGATAAAGGGAAATAGCCTGGCTTCATAAAGGTCTCTAGCAATAGCATGCAGTGGACTGGAAAGATAATTACATAATGAAGGCAAACATAATTAACATCAAAGCACTGGCTTGAAAAAAATGACTTAAGCCACACAGATGACTTTTTTTTAATGCATACATTTTTATTTTAAAATGCTAAAAAAATTTTTATAAAAAAAAGTTCATGAAAAATTTCAACATATACCCAAGCAGAGAAATTCCTATAATAAAATCCTTTGTACTCAATCACCCAGTTTCAAAAATTATCAATTCACAGCCAATCTTAACATCTTCTATAGTTTTGCCTACTTCCCCACCCCCAGAACGCTTTGAAGCAAATCCCAGACAACAGATGACTTTTTGAGAACCCATACTGCAATAAGAAAATGTCTATATAAAATGAGTGACCACAAGTACTTTACTTCCAAAAATTAATCATAAATTGTATACTACTCTGTCCCCCTCTGCTCCGATACAAATGAGTCCAATGAAACGTAGAGCCCTATAGAGAACAGTATCCCATATTCAATAAAAATGGGGATAACTACTTCAAGTTTATATGTGATGAAAGATCACATGTCAGCAAGACATACCCTTTTAAAACAAAGCATCTTTTCATGATGTCATTAGCGGAGAGCTAGGATAACCTCATACCTGGTAGAGTAAGGCAGATGAGGCTGGCGATCAGTAAGGTTATACACATGAAGACAATCAACAAAAATATCTGCAAGGCAAAACACAGCAGTGCATAAACAGAATTCATCTGTGCTCAATGCATTTTATGACACTCCTCAAAGAATCAACACAATTCTCCCAGTAAAAACGATCTGCTTATATTTGTATCTCCAGGATTCCTTCCATTTCACATAAAAAGGAAATTTTCATTTTAGGTAATATTAACTATAATTTTGGCCGAAAGGAAACTGTGCCCACTTTCATATAATCAGATACATCAGCAAGTACCAATATATTTTGAATCAGAGAGCACAAAAATAAAACATAATCAGCTTAGGGCTTCCCTGGTGGCACAGTGGTTGAGAGTCCGCCTGCCAATGCAGGGGACACGGGTTCGTGCCCCGGTCCGGGAAGATCCCACATGCCACAGAGAGGCTGGGCCCGTGAGCCATGGCCGCTGAGCCTGCGCGTCCGGAGCCTGTGCTCCGCAATGGGAGAGGCCACAACAGTGAGAGGCCCGCGTACCGCAAAAAAAAAAAACAAAGCAAACAAACAAAAAAACATAATCAGCGTAAATTTTCCCTCACTATTAATTAAAACTAACAATATTTGCTTATTTTTATCAAATTCTCAAAAACAACTTCTCATGAAAGGAAAGCTTATTCCCTAACAGTGCTATCCAATTAGAACTTTCTGTGATAATGGACATGTCTACTCCTGCACTGCCCGACACAGGAACCACTGGCACAGGTGGCCATTAAGCACTTGACATGGGGTCACAATGAATGAGTAAAGGAATTTTAAATTCTATTTACTTTGAGTGTGTGTGTTGTCTACAAGAAGTGTACCTTCTTTTCTTTTTTCAGTTTCATTGAGGTATAAATGACAAATAAAACTAATATATTTAAAGTGTTCAATGTGATTTGATATATGTATACACCGTGAAGGGATTCCCACCATCAAGGTAATTAACACATCCATCACACCACATATTTACAAACTGTATTTATTTTTAATTAAGTTTAAAAGTAAACAGCCGTTGTAGCTATAGCTGGTGGCTCTCAGCTACTGAGAAGTGCAGATAAAAAGGAAATACACTGAGACAAGAGGGAAGTGGCTACCCTGGACAGAGAGGGTGCTGCTTGCCTTGACCTGACTAAGCCCAAAGGGCAGAGCTCCAGCAGGAAGACTGGAAAGCACTGATGATGATAACACTCCAAGAGGGGGCTGGAGCCTTGGTCAGCTTTCGCTGCCAGAGAAATCCCTTAGTGATTCTCTCTCTAATCTAGGCCAGAAGTACCTTCTGCTTAGAAAATACCTTTTGTCAATCCGAAAGCCTCAAGTCTCACAGCTCCACCCCCATCTCTGAGAGCTCCCTCCCCAGCTCTTGCAGCTCGCCTGCACCTCCCACCCCCTACTCCACACATTCACCTCCCTGCAGGTTCCATACCTACCATGGCTAACCTGCCTCTTGTCCTGACACAGGGCTGGAATGCCCTTCCCACTTCCCATTTTTTAATCTGCCTGACCCCAAACTTTAAAGACTTAAAGGTATCAACTCCTCCACGAAGCTTCCTGAACAACTTTCAAAAAAGTGTTTTGCGGAGCAAGAAGTGAGCAATCATATGACACGCTACTAATATAGCAGGTGACGTGAGGACTAACACCTGGCCATTGAATCTAACCCCCATGAAGGTCACTAGGGACCCTTGACAGGAACAGTTTTGGTGGAGTTTGGGGCTAAGTCTTGCTGAGCCAAGTACTTCGTTAACCAATCTGGTCTTCAGTTTTATCAGATGTAAACAAGAGATTACTACTCATACCTTGCAGCATTGGGATTAATACTACAAGGATTAAAGAGAGGAAAACACTAAAATACCCCCTCCAGTTCCTGACACACAGGTGAAATGAATCAGGAATGGCAACTTCTTATTTGATCTAGGGTCTTCTATCTTGTTCCTTTCCAACAGCAGGGACCAACAGCACATGGACTCCCAACTCCACGGCTTACATCTAAAATTCCATCAGCTTATCCGACATTTACATATATTATGTGTTGCAGAATGAGAGGCCTGAAATGTGGGTTCTTGTCAGGAAGACTGCAAGCTGCGTCTACACAGAGGACCATATACTAACAGCACCGATAACAGCAGAAAAACTCCTCAACAGAAGCTGGAAAGCTCAATCCCTGCTAAGTCGGGGCAGCACCTACCCTGAGTGGGAAATGCGGGGGCCGGCGGTAAGGCTGGAAGCCAACAGGCCCGCCCTGCTGGAGGATGGCTTGGTGGGCTGCATGCAGGCCCTCCCCCACCACGGGGAGGGCGTTGTTATTTCGAGCGTGCTGGTTATTGTTAGCTTGTTGGTTTGCACTGTTCTCATTTTCTTCCTGGTCTCCCAACAAATAGGAATGAAGATCCCTGTGTAAAAATTGCATCAGTGAAAATGCTCACCTCAGATCAGAATAAACAGAAGACACGAGACGCGAGACTTACTTTCTTGATAATTATTACTTAGGGGAGAAAATGTATGAGTAGAATCTATGCACAGCACTGCTATTATCTCAATCAGCTCTAAATGTTGCTGCGTGCTTTAAATTAGACCTTCCCAAACATAAAGTTAATTAACATACAAAATACCCATTCAATCTATTTTATGTTTTCTCCAGCCAGTATCTGAGAAGAATCAGTAACTGAAAAAAAAAAAAAAAAAAATGTTCAATGCCCAAGATACTCTATGTGAAGAATTTTAGGGAAAAAAACTATCAACTTCTTTTTTTCTCTGTAGATGACTACTGTGTCTGCTGTGACACGCAGCTCAACTAAAACATCAAGCCACAAATCAGTTAAGGCACAAATGAGATGGGGGGAAGGAGGGGGCTCACGGTAGGGCACTGAGCTGTTAGACAAAGATAAATGTTCAAATACAACCAAATGCATATAGGCATCCGTTGGAGATACTGTGGGTCTAGTTGCAGACCACTGCAATAAAGCAAGTATTGCGTTGCAATCAAGTTTTGTGGTTTCCGAGCGCATACAAAAGTTATGTTTATACTACACTGTCATCTGTTAAGTGTGCAGTAGCATTATGTCTTTAAAAACAATGTATATGCCTTAATTTAAAAATACTTTATTGCTAAAAAAATGCTAACAATTATCTGACAATACAAGGTTGCCACAAACCTTCAATTTGTAAAAAATACAGTATCTGTGAAGCACAATAAAAGCAAGTATGCCTATATTTCACATTAAGGTATCTACAGGATGCCACATATTTTCTGAAAAAATGTTTAAACTACCGAGATTAAACTTCTAAATAAGTATATAATATATGAAGCTTGAAAAAACATAAATGCATCATGCTGACTAAATGACTAAGAAACCAAATCTGAGAAGAGCTAGCTCACTTATCAGGTTAGGACTTCTAAAATAAGGGTAACTTGGTTTGTTTTTAATGCACTGAAAAGTATTTTATTTTTACCCTGTGTAATGAAATGAAAGAACCTGGGCCAGCAGCAACCCTCTGTGAGAGGGTAAAAACATGTACACATTTCTCCATAAAAGGATACACAATGATTAGAAAAATAAGAAAAATTTAAAACTTTAATAAGCTTTAAACAATACACCTGCAGAATACACTAAATTGTCTCTTATTAAAACTAACTTTTCCTGAGTGGGGCATACTTTTTCAGAAAGGTTATTAAACTGACACAAATGACACACGTACGAGTCACCTGCCTATACTTACAGCAAGTATCCAGCAGTAACAGTCCACGCTCGCACCAGTCCCTTCAGCCACTGCCGCGTGTGTCCCTGTTCAAGTAACGCTGGTAAGACAACTTGAAGCAGAAGCAGCTCAAGGGACAGTTCACTCACTGGAGCATCACTGAGAGTTACGAAAAGCCATATTTTACCATGTGAATTCGATTTTCCCTTATAACTGTATCATATTAGACGTTTAATGGAAGACAGCAAAACTCCTTGAAGAGTCAAATGAACTCACTGTCTTTATCACCTCATATCCATTCTTCCTTGAAGAACAAGGAACATCCCTCAACCAAAAACTGCTCCCGACAAGGGTTGCAGTGACCTTCGTGTTGTTAAAGTGGCGGTCAGGTCTTGGTCCTCACCTCATGTGCCGGCTTAGTAGCGTATTACACAACTGGTCGCTCACTGCTCCTTAGAACACTTTCTCCATGAACACCTTTCCAAGACACGCTGAATGCGACCTCCTGTGGCTTCGAATAGCACCTTTCTGTAAATTTCTACATACTGCTCAGACATCTTCCCTAATTCCTAACTTATACATCCAAAGTGCCAACTCAACGTTTCACAGTACACACGAGACATCTTAAGTTGATCATGTTCAATATCAAATTCCCACTCTTCCCCTTAAATCCTGCTCTTCCGCAATCTTCCTCATCCTAGTAAATGGCAACTCCATCCTTCCAGGTGCTCAGGACAGATACTTAGATCCCTGACTGCCTTTCTTCACCCGACATTCAAACAAGCCAGAGAATCCTACTGACTGTACCCTGATACCCTGAATCTAACCACTTCTCATGACTCCACTGCCACTTCCTCCCTCTCAGCCACCGTCGCCTCCCACGGGGATCACGGCATTACCCCTAGCTGCCCTCCTGCTCCGGCCCTGGCCATCCCAACCCTGGCTCTTGTCACAGCCTCCAGAGTGATTCCTGTGAAACCTCTGTCAGACCACTCTTCTGCTCAACCTTTCCAAGAACCCCCTAAATCACTCAAGTTAAAGCCAAAATGCTTACTTACAATGGCTTACAAGGCTCTCTAGGACCTGGCTTTCCATGACCTCTCTGACCTCACAGCCAACTACTTTTCTCCTCCTTTTACTGCAGCCAAACTGGTCTCCCTGCTGCTCCTCAAACAGACCTCAGGCCACTGCATGTGCCCGCCTCCCCTGCAAGGACATTCTGCCTTCAGGGGTTCACATGGCTCCCTCCCTCATCCCCTCCTCCTTCAGGGCCTTCCTCACCTGTCACCTCCTCAGGTCCTCACTAGTCACTTCCTTGCTTCGTTTTTTCCCATAGCACTTACGACCCTTTGACATATTATGTATTTTATCTATTTTATTGGCTGTCTCCCCAAGTGAAATATAAGCTCCACAAGGGCACAGATTTTTCTTGATTCTGTTTTGTTCACTGTTACATCCCTTGTACATAGAAAAGAACCTGTTATATAATGGGCCCTCAATTTTGCTGAATGGAAGAACAGACTAAACACTGTTACAAAAACTTAGCTAAAATTCTAGGTATAAAGAACTACCAAAAAATGGGTCTACGCCAACAATATATAAAGCCAGAAACCGTGCTTTCTGGTTCTCACTGTGACAACCCAAATACATAAGGAGGGAGAACCGACTTTCTCTAGGTAGGGAAAAACTCAGAATAAAACCTCGATTTGGATTTTGACGAAAAGACAGCAGAAGCATGCCAGGCAAACATGGGGAAGAAGGTCATTCCAAACAGAGAGGGAAAGACCAGGAGCAGCTAGGCATTTATGGGGAGACTCAATGGAGGCTGAGCGTGGCTGGAGAGGAGAATTCAAGTCAGACAATGGTGGACAAGATGCTCGAAAGGCAGTGTGAGATGCCGAGCCTTGGATGTCATTCTAAATGACCCAGATATTATCGTGTATGTTATGGAGGAAGAGGCAGGTGTGTTAAGGATGGATTATAAATGGGAAAAAAACAGGAAGGACTAAACTAAGGTATTAAGTGTTAAATCACATTGAATTAGATAAGAGACTGTAAAAAGAATTAGAACTGACAAGATTTAAAGACTAATTACAAGTAAATTTGAGGAAGAAATCCAATTTGCCTGGCATATTTAGGTGACGGAAGGGATGAGGCAAATCACTGAAAAAGGGATTGTAGGAGGAATGGTGGAGACTAGGTTTCCAGGTTACTTAAGTCTTTAAGTCAAAAAAAGATTTTCCATTTATAAGCCATACAGCCTATTTTAATCTACAATTAAATGTGTATCTATGGCTACATTACTTATGATGTGCTTTTCATACAAAGATGATGCTACTAGGTATCTCTCATTAGGAATGTTAATCAAAGGCACACTTCATTTGCAGAAAAGTCAGTCCTTCTTTGGAACATGTAACTGCTAAACTAACAATTATGTGATTTAGAACATGGCAAAATTTAGTTATCAGATGATTTCTAATATCTGTAAGAAATGAATGTTTTAAATAAATGTACTCTGAATATCAAATCCCTACCAGAGTTAAATTAGTAAAGCTTCCGAATTTCAACAACTTACCTATAGAGCATGACATTGTATGGAAGAAAATTAGGCAGCAGACTCTTAATTATCCGTATAGGTAGCCAAAGCATCAGGAGTACAATGGAGCCAAAGACAATCTGCAGCAAGAAAAAGGGCAGGGGACCACTGTAATCACTGTAAATCTGAGAGACAGGCAGACTTCTGAACGTACACATCCAACACACCATCCAAGTCTATACGCGCCCAGGCCACTGAGTGTTCTCATTCAGCACACTATACTTGGCTCACTCTATGTGGAGACTGCATACCTGGGACAGCTGCTCCTCTCTCTCTCTAGGACACGAAGGCTCAAACAGGAGCCACAAAGGATAATCACTGCATGGTATGTGAAAAGAGAGCTAGAAACTCATAATGAAGGATCAAAATTGCCTGCATCTTAATAAACCACCTGTAACAATAAGACATGACCCATACTAATGGCTACAGAAGTTTCCAAAAAACACACATCATTGCTTTTAGAATTTTATCTTGGAAAAACTTAGATTTAACTAGGCAATTTCTTCTTCGAGGCAGGGAAGAAACTTTGAGTTGCTTCTGTTAAGAGTTTAATTTAGAAGCTATTAACAAGTCTCCATTGCTTCAATGCAAATTAAATGTAATTCAGAGACCCATAATTTGGCAATCAATTATACTACTAAAGAACCAAAAGGCATTTTTGTTTACTTACATTTTATTTTTATCAAAGTAACCAATAAAACAGCTATTTGATAACCAACTTCCACAGGCTTAGATAAACTTAATTCAATCTACTCTACCAGTCCTCCTGACCAAAAAAAAAAAAAAAAAATCTAAAGGGTAGCCCATTTTACTTCAAAAACAAAAAAAAGTATGCTTACCACTGACAAAATAAATCTTCGGAGATGCCTATAAATAGGCAAGTGAATCATTTCTTGTACTGGATTAAAATCTGGATCATTCAAATTCCTTAGAAACCATAAGACACCAGGTCGAAGTACCTGCAAATATATTTTAAATGCTATAAATACTTACCAATGTCTTTAGGCTCTGTATATGAGCTAAAACATTAATAGAGAAATAAGCTCTTAAAATTATTTTGGCATCTTATAAAATGGGCCCTAGAAAACCCATATAGTTTTCCTGGGAAAAGAAGTTCCTAAATCAGAATCTTTATTAAAACTATCCTGTGTTTGATGTCCTTTGATGCTTTTAATCATTCAGTGGAAAAATTTAAGTACAATTTGTCAAGAAATCTAGATCTCCAAGATGAAAAATAAGTTTTGTTTGTTTGGTTTTTTGGCCTCGCCACGTGGCAAGAGGGATCTTAGTTCCCTCATCAGGGATAGAATCTATGCCTCCTGCAGTGGCGGCACAGAGTCTTAACCACTGGACCGCCAGGGAAGTCTCGAAAAATAAGTATTTTTATAAAAATTATCACTATATTGTATAATCTGGAAAGGATTAGGTTACAATTTATAAGTGTCCTAAACGGAAGATGTGATTTCAGTCTCACACTTCCCAAAAAGAGTTACATTAATTAAAAAACCTTCAGTTTCTCAGTATCTTCATTTTACCATCTACATCTTTTCCCCTTGCTCAGTAGGAATCATCAACCCTAAAGGCTATGGGCGATGGGCAATGAATGGGTCTAGGGATTAGTTCTGGGTGGCTCACACTCACTGAGCTACCCTGTATAAAAAGCATCTCATCTGCTCAAATTCTATTTCTCCACCTTCCAAACAAAGGGGTTATGATATGTGAGCTTTAAGGTTCAATCTAACTCTAAAATACTAGGATTCTGTATCAACAAAAAACCACCACATTGATAAAATGAAAAAATTCAGTATAAAATACTTAATCACTGAACAACGCAATTTAAAAGTCAGGTATAATAACAATTTAAAAAACACATTATTAATGTAGTCTCAATCACTAATTTCAAAACAAGGATACAAGCTTTGTTTGCAAACAAACAGAATTTACTGAACTTATACTATATGATTCAGGAGAATATTTTGGCCCCCAGGTTCATCCCCAACTCCTCAAATCTCTCAAAGAGCAAAGTAACCAAGAACTGCATTAAGCCTTTGTGCTTCTGTGTTCCATTCACACTGGATTAGTCGTCAGCCTGCTCCTTTGGGCCCTGCATATCTCCATCAGCACTCTCAATGGAGTAAGCTGACTTGTTCCATGGCTGTATCCCTTCCCAGGATGCAAAAATCAAGGAGAGTGGAGACTGTGTCTCTGTTTCTCACTATTACCCCAGCATACATCACAGTGTCTGGCACAGAGTGAGCATGCAGTACTATTTGGGGAAAGAATGCACAGAGGAAAGTACACTTATCAGAATTACTCAAGTTTTATACTTCATTTTGTAGCAGATGACTAAGCATGAGATGTATACTAGTCAAATACTGACCCTATTTTCACTGCCCCCAAATCAGTAAGGACTGTATTCTGAAAACAGGATTAGTAAAAGTACCCATCTGGTGAGTGAACCAGAATCATAAAGGACCCTCACTACAATTCTATACTTTAGGTGTCTGCTTCAAGACCACTTTACATATTTGATCCTGCAAAACCATACATACCTTTTGGGTATTTCCAGCATTAAATGTCCCTGGATGAAGTCCAAGACAGGCTCACATCACATAAAGTTCCAAGAATATGTATTTGAGGATGGTTAAAATACCAAGTAAAACAAGTGTTTTAATTTAATTTTTATCCCTCAGTCTATTCATCTTTCAAACTCAAAATTAATTAGACAGAAATAATAAAACTTGTCAATTTTTGAGACAAGTTACTAAAAAACAGTTCAAAGCAACTGAGCCAAACTAGGCTATTAGCTGTTCCCTCTTAGAATAAAATAACAGAGAAAATGATTTAGCTAGGAAACCATCATAGCCTTTAAGGCATGACTTATGGTTAAGGCAAAAGTCCTTTTCGTAAATGTACAGTGTTGGAACTTCCCTGTAGAACTTACCTCTCTCAGTAACAGAATGAAGGAGGCAAAGTAGAACACATATACCATTCCCACCAGCCAATGCAGAAACATGGTAGTACCTGGAGCCGACTGAAAGCTCAGTTCTCGATCTTTCAGAGTAGCATCAAACATTTCCTAAATCAAAACAGTACACGTGAGAGAGATTTGTACTGCTTACATCTGCTGAATTAATATCTTCATATTCTAGGAAGTGAATGAATCACTATGCATGTAGGTTCTGATGTTTCTAGAATTACAGTTCTCTTAAAGCTATTTCATCGTATCACAGAAATACAAATGATATAGGTTGGATACCATTTCAAAGACGTATATGACACTTCAGAAATTTTACAGAGGCAATACTGATAAACCAGTTGGTGAATAAGAACTTTACCAATATTGCTATTGTGAAAGAACCATTTTTGGTTAACATAATACTTTCCTTTCTTGGTTACACGTATGAATTCATGACAAGTTTTAATAGTAAGGTATGGGAGAAAATGTTATTTCAGAACCAAAGGCAGCTTTTCTACATTTAATTTTTTTTGAAAAGTGGACTTCCCTGGTGGCACAGTGGTTAAGAATCCGCCTGCCAATGCAGGGGACATGGGTTCGATCCCTGGTCCAGGAAGATCCCACATGCCACAGAGTAACTAAACCCGTGCGCCACAACTATGGACGGAGACTGCGCTCTGCAACTACTGAGCCCACGTGCCACAACTACTGAAGCCCACCCTCTTGTGCTGCGCAACAAGAGAAGCCACCGCAATGAGAACCCCACACACCACAACCAAGAGTAGCACTGCTCTCTGCAACTAGAGAAAGCCCACGTGCAGCAACGAAGACCCAATGCAGCCAAAAATAAATTAATTAATTAAAAAAGAAAAAAAACTGATGATCACTGACAGTCATTAAAGATTTTAATCAAGACTAAACACTTTAGTTAAAACAAATGGTATGGTTGATTACTACAGAGGCAGTCTTCTTTTCAGATTACTCTTTTTCGGTTTTTTTTTTTTTTGCACCGCATGGTGCTGCCTGCGGGAGTTCCCCAACCAAGGACTGAACTCAGGCCACAGCAGTGAAAGCACCCAGTCCTAACCAATAGACCACCAGGACCTCCCTCGAATTACTCTTTTTATACACAACGTCTTGGCATCTTCATAGAGTTAAACGAGGAAGAGAACTCTCCACTGGTTATCAGGAAGGTTCCAGTCAAAATACTCTAACATCAGAAATGTGCACAGAGCCTCACAAAAATCAGGTAGGAAAAATTAGCAACATTAAGACTCTACAATGATACATTCTCAGAAAAAACAAACTATTATCAAATACTGACTTTACATTAAAGGAACACACCCTAAAGACCACTTTTTAAAAAGCCTTTAAATTATTAGATTGTATGACAATGAATAATAAACTCACCAGGGAACAAATATCCAGCCACCAGCCACAAATGAGAGGGAACACTCCAATTTCTACCACCACTAGCAAAGAGACCTTAAGTAAAAACAAAGGTCATCAACATCACTCAAATGGGAGAAATCATTTCCAGTCTTAAGTTATAACAGGAATTACCTTCACAACAATATAGCAGACTCCCAGCAAGCGACGAGACCTATGAAATTTAACAAGAGTTGCCAAGCCCTACAGCATGTAGTCAAGGAAAACCTGAACATTTAAAGAAAGATACAGAAAAACAACAAGGTCCTACTGTATATAGCACAGAGAAACATATTCAATATCCTATGATAAATTATAATGGAAAAGAATATTTAAAAAAAGAATGTATACATATGTATAACTGAATCACTCTGCTGTACAGCAGAAATGAACACACTGTAAATCAACTATACTTCAATAAAGAATTTTTTTTAATTAAAAAAAGGATACAGTGAAACAGGTAACTATTTAGGTAACAGTTAATATTATTTGACAGACAGAATTTATTCCATATTTTTTCTGCTCTCATCCTCACTACAAATACCTACAACTTCTACTAAAAGGACAAGTAGAGAGAAATAGTTTTGTCATTAATAAGAACAACCCTTGGGTAAGCACAATAACATTACTGAACACTAAGCTGGTTCATTAAAGGATACATGACAAATTATCAGTGTTATTGCTAGAAGTATATACCCAACTATGGTCGTGATTAGGCCTTCAAAATGGGATGCTTGGACCTAGAAATAAGAAAATAAATAAACAAAATGTAATTTCACCACATGGCCTACACCCCAGTTTAACAATGTTTATTAAACAATCCAAGTAGACTAAATGTGAACTATCTCAGGAATTTGTAACTAAAAAACAACTACAAAATCCCCTCTGGATGACACCTCTGCAAACCAGATTCTCCCATGGACTGCTATTTATTACGAAAAGATGAGGTAAAATGAAAGAATAACACTTTACTCAAGCACACAAAATAATAAGAGTAGAGTGAATTAAATTTTACAAAAATAAGAAAGAAGTTGTAACCATCTGCACTTCAGTCCATTCTGAAGCGGACCTGCTAAAGGCTGAGCACTGAAAAGAGCAGCACAGAGTCCAAGCCATCCTCTGGCCAAGGTACATCTTAGCCACCCTATCTCCTAACCACAATGTTTCAGTTTCCCTTGCTCGCCAAATCTGTTTCATTATCAACTTACAAAGAGTTAAGAGTTTGGATAGTGACATATACTGCCCAAGATACCATCACCTTTTGGTTCCTGAATTTCAGGTAGCAAGTGATGATAGTTTATAAAGTCAAAATTTATCAAAGCATTTATCTGAACTTTCCAAGTTCTTGCATTTAACTAGTGAGAATTTGGAGATCTCTATTAAATATCAGAACATGTCTCTTTGCCACTTCAGAAACTTCAGAATGTGATCTCTCAGGATTCACATATACAAATTGACCAGAATATTCCAGCTATGTCAGCTTTTCTTAAAAGACTAAATATTTCTGGGGACCCCCCAAAATAGTAGTAGTTGTCCATCCAAATATTTATCTAATTCTGAAAACCCACAATAAAATGTCAAAATTAAAGCAAATTTCTTTAGAAAACACCACAGTTCATCATTCCAACACAGATCAACATTTTAAAAAATTAATATATCATTACCTTTCTGAATTCACTATGGGGCAACTAGGGAAAAGAGAGAAAGGAGCACATAGGCTAACAGAGCAGGTCAAAAATCAGCCTGTAAGAAAACTTTCCCACAGTATGTCTCTGGCCTGCCCAACGGAAAGGAAGACAGTGCATCATGGGGCTTAGAGAACATCTTCCACAGCTGGCAACATGTCCTACTACGTCTTAGGCCACTTCTGGCTTAGAAGAGGTGAACGAGATGGTGCTGTATAACTATTCCTTTGTATAAGGCAGACTGAGAAATGAAGTAACTCTTTACAATATTATTACTTAGTCAACATATATCAAATTTGGGGTAATTAATAAAATTAAGTTTGCAAAAGTATCATACTCACGTGTTCTTCAAATCCCAAACCAACAAGGGAGAAGTGGCCAATGTGGTACGGGCAAAATGCTAAAAGGGGGGGAAAACTCAATGAAAACTTCAAAATCAAAACAACGAACACTCCCAGTACCAACCCCACTAAAAGGAACAAAGGCTTCTTGGAGAAATGGAAGATCTCAGAACCAAAAATGTACTGTCGGGCTTCCCTGGTGGCGCAGTGGTTGGGAGTCCGCCTGACAATGCAGGGGACGCGGGTTCGTGCCCCGGTCCGGGAGGATACCACATGCCACGGAGCGGCTGGGCCCGTGAGCCATGGCCGCTGAGCCTGCACGTCCGGAGCCTGTGCTCCGCAACAGGAGAGGCCGCAGCAGTGAGAGGCCCGCGTACCGCTAAAAAAAAAAAAAAAAAAAAATGTACTGTCTGTGACATCCTCTACAACCAGAGAACAAAAAAGTTACCAAGCTCCTAATAAACTCATGGTGAAAGGACACAAGAACTATTGTGAAAACAGTCTCACAGGCCTGTGGGAAGAGATGATGATATGAGCATCCAAAAAAAAAACCCCAAAACTGATGTAAACACACTGAATACATACAGTGAAGAAGATATGAGCATCCAAAAAACAAACAAACAAAAAAACTGATGAAAACACACTGAATACATACAAATTCATGAGTTCATAATACTCAAAAAAGGGAAAGCCAAAAACAAAAACCACAAAAGGAAAAAAGCAACATAACAGAAAACACTTTTATCACTAAGGAAAGTTGTTAGAACATCAATTCCTTATCCTGAAAACTAATAATTTAAGGAAAAAAACTGCACATCTGTCCTGCTTCTTCCAAACAAACAAATTCAGGTTAACTAAATAGTTCTAGCTGATAAGATCAAGCTCTTCTTTACAGAAAAGCTAGCCAATAAATGCATAAAAATGACAGAATTTGAAAATCACCATTTTGTAATGCCTAATAAAAATAAATTAATTCAGGCAAGTATCAATGGATAATAAACATATTCAGTAAAATGTTGATGGAACACTAGATATTTGCATGATACTAAAACACCACCTCCCACAGATTACTTTCTGATGTTTAAAGGGAAAAATGAAACCTAACAATAGAGGCTTCAAGATACTATCACCTGAACCACAGACAAAGGTGGATAACCAGACATCATGTACCTCCTGATATGTCATAATAATAGGCAAAGCATGACCAGTGAAAATTCTGTCCCAGAAGTACTGAACCTGAATCTAATCAGGCCTCAGATTTAACTTCCAGTTTAAAAGAAATATGGAGACAAAGGAACAAGGTAACAGAATCAACAGGAAGTCATCGGAAGAAAGTAGAAAGTGAGACACGTAGAAGACAGCTGACCTAGTGTCATCAACAAATCAATGGCAAAATAGGGTAGGAGTAGATGAGGGGAGCAAATAAAAAATATTCTAGATCAGAAAAACTTAAGATTTAACAACCAAAAGTAACAGTAAACTACCAGGTGTAAGATAGGCTCACGGATGTACTACTGTACAACAAGGGGAATACAGCCAATATTTTATAGTAACTGTAAATGGAAAGTAACCTTTAAAAATTGTAAAACAATAAAAAAAAATTTTTTTAATTACTGTAGGTTTAAAACAATTTCAATATCTGGGTAAGGTAAACCTCCCTCAATATACTTCTTTAAAATGTCCTTGACGATTCTCAGCTCTGTTTTAAAAACAGATGAACTTTAGTGCAATTTAATGAATTTTTTTGGTCCAAAACTGAAATAAAAAGGTAACAGGTAGACCTTATTTGAATTCTCATTCAAACAAAGCAACTATAAAATGATATTTAAGGAGACAATCTAGAATTTTTAATATGATCTATTATTAGGTAGTATTAAATTCTGGTAATTTTGTAAAGTGTCATGATATTCTGGTTAAATAAGAAAATAGCCTTAAGACAGGAATAAAGACACAGATGTAGAGAATAGACTTGAGGACACGGGGAGGGAGAAGGGTAAGCTGGGATGAAGTGAGAGAGTGGCATGGATATATACACTACCAAATGTAAAATAGCTAGTGGGAAGCAGCCACATAGCACAGGGAGATCAGCTCGCTGCTTTGTGTCCACCTAGAGGGGTGGGATAGGGAGGGTGGGAGGGAGATGCAAGAGGGAGGAGATATGGGGATATATGTATATGTATAGCTGATTCACTTTGTTATAAAGCAGAAACTAACACAACAATGTAAACCAATTATATTCCAATAAAGATGTTTAAAAGAAAATAGCCTTAAAATTTTCATATTAAGAATTTTGATAGTCTCTTTTCCTCAAGTCTTTCTTTCCATGTTAATATAACTGTAATTCATTCTCAGTTAATAAAATTTAATTACCTTTTTTATGGCAAAAATAACAGAACAGTATAGATTATTAGGAAAGGGGAGAGGGAGACTCAATCATAAAGACAAAAGTCAGAGTGAATCTACAGGGATCTGGCTGCCAAACCTTTTTAACCAAGTAGACATTTTTTTTAACAGGTATTCCCAATACACTTGAATTTCTTTATAAATTATACACATATACTATTTTATTAATATATTATGTGTATTATGAAGCACAGGCAAATTTTAAAGCGTGCGAAATAACAAATGCAGAATTTTTCCTATTTTATTCTCACACCCAACTCTGAGGACGACTCAAGCAGGCCCTTGGGAAAGGCAAACTTTCAAATTTCAACTCTATATATATAAATATTAACCTAAAGCACAAATTTTAACAATCAGTTTCTATCCCATTACACAGAAACTACTAGACAGGTACCCTGAAATTAAGATCAGTTTCTTAGGACTGTTCCCTTCCACTGAGACAGCAGCACGCTAAGGTTTTATTTCTGCAAAGCATAATACACGACCACAAAGGTCCGAGAATGCCAGTGGAAACTGCAGTACAGCAACCCAAGCAGGAAAGAAACATGAGTGTTGCTTAATCCCAATGACTATGTTCATCTAAAAGGAAAAGTATATTCCTAAAAAAAAGAGGAAGTTTTCCTAAAAAGAGGAAAACTTCTTGTTTCATTTCAAAAGATCCTAAGTATAATGTGCATACTAAGACAAGAAACATTGTTTTCATAGTATAAGCTTAGGAAGTTGGATTAGAAAAATTTACTTAGTTGAGATTTGCTTTACATAAACAAGAGTTCTTATTTCTATAATTCATGCTTTAAAGGTGACTTATTCCTTTAAACATTAATTTAGCACTAAGCTTTTCTTGCAAGAACAAAGACTAAAGTCTACTTAGATCATTTTTTCCTCTCAAAGAAAATTTGGTCAAGATCAAAAGAGTTTCACACTCTATACAGCAATTATTTTACATAATGAGAAACAAATGCAGAATAATCTGCAGACACATTTTCACCCCCATATGCAAGGGAAAACAACAAAGAATGGGCTTCCTGTTAATTTGCACCATCTTAAATATCTACTAAAAATTAAGAATGAATGGAACTTTTAAAAGACATTGTGTTTCAACAAGATACAGATAAATTTCTTTTGCTCTTTTATAGATAATATTCAGAAAACAATTTTTTTGTCTCATCCTTGATCTATTTATTCAGTGTCTTCTTTGACCATATGGCTTCCTATTGAAGACAACTGTTTCCTGATGAAAACACTGCTTTCTAGTCCCTAACACAGAGCAAATAACTTGGAATTTAGTGGAAGAAACTTGGAAAATATTCCTCCTTCTTAGGAGTAATTCATATGCACTAAGGAAGGAATTTCTCAAAGATATTCCCTATACAGAGATCTGCAGCCTGAGATCTCTCTATGAGACACCAATAGTACAGTCTAACAATAACCCAATTCTGTCAGACTACACCTTGAGGAAATGAATTCTAAAACCTTGGTTTACTCAACTGTTTCCCTTACCTTTCCCCAAAGCAGGAAAACCTGTCAGCTACATCTCAACCCTGCCTTCCTTACTCTCATGACTCCCAATGGGAGGGACTCTTAGTGTTGTCACTGAATCCGCATAGCTACAGTTGTTGAAGTGTTTGGGAGTAAACTTTGCTGGAATCTGGTTCTGAGGGGAATTACACTTTCCTCAAGCCTATATCCATCTCTGCGACAGATCCCAAGCCAAGGTCTCCGGTAGGCCTTGGTCAGGATTTTAACAGATGAAAACAAGATCTTCTGCCATAGGGAAGAACACACAGATAATCAGCACGAAATTAATTCCAGATGTGGAATATTATATATTCTCAAGTCAGTCTAAAATTGGCTTCTACAAAGAGAGACAGAAGTGCGCAACAGAAGCAAAGTTGGTAAATAACCGCAGTCAATGTTGCTTAGGAAAGAAAGTAACTGTATACCTGGGGTCTTCCTATACCAGATGACTGTCTAAAACTGTTTCATATATTCCTAAGTTTAAAAACAAAACAAAACCTGTAACAAGACTCCTAGAAAACTAAACTCCTACTGTAATACCATAAATAAAAGCATAAACGCCACTTACCAAAAACAAGAATGAACAGTGTGTTTAAAGACACCACCCAGAAGACATGTTCCTAAAGGAAAAGAGCATTAATAAAACATATTCATCTCCTATTTGATTTATGTTTAATCCATTTATTTAGTTATAAGACTGATATTTTTACTATAATTTTGAGATTTTGCTCAGAAATTATGTGTAACTTCATTTTTCATTAGACAGCTCATAAAACTAAACCTAATGAAACTTAAAGTTCATAATGTCCACAAGAAAAAAAAATCAAAGAAATCAATCCATAAACATTTCCTCTTCAGAAATTAATAATCTACCACAAACTACACAGATTCTCATAAATAATCGCCAGGTTTAAGTCATATGACACTAAAAAATTCTAAGTAAAGAAAAATTTGAAAACCACATTATTTCTGAACAACAGATCAATGTAAACCGCACAGCACTTCTTTCAGTGTCCAGTGTGTTCTCATGCCTTCTTTAAGGTCACCTGATCTTCTCTGGTCCCTTCTGTCCCCATGGCTTTCTTTGTTCAAGTCTCAGAATATGCGCTTTCACCTGGCCACTGACACACTCCATGCTTATGTACTACCGCCTCCAACATGAGGCCCACCCATCTATTCCTCCGCGTGTGCTCAGTCATGCTCCACGCTGACTATCGGGACATCCAAGCCTGTTTGCCCAGGCCCACTACCTCCCCCCACAATCAAGTTAAATGATCCTTCCAAGGGGGCCATGGAGAAATATTTCCATGAATCTTAACATGGTAAGATTTTCTTTTTAGAAAGATTATTCTAATCAGGTTCCCAATTTGCCATAAATCCAAGTGGCAAGAGGATGATAAGTCTGTTTAAGAGAGGACTACTATTGTACATTCCTACTTAGCATGTGGGCTCATAACACTTGAATTTTTCAGCTTCTTTGCCTTAAGGGCTCCCAAACTGTCCTTATCCTCAATATCTTTTGTGCCTCAACCTCTAGTTATCTTCTATAAAAATTCCCTGCTGACAACTCCCCTCTGCTAAGAAAGGCCTGACTAAGCCCTCTTCTATGCCTCTCGTGTCCTATACACACTGTTTGTCAGAGTCTTTACCTAAAGTTCCTTGTTTACATGTTCATTTCTCTCTACTAAACTATAAAGAGTCTTTGAGAACAGGTACCCTATTTCATTCATTTCTGAATCATCCAGTAACTATCACAGCTGGCACATGGTACATATTAAATAATTTGTAACAAATGCATGAAGTCATCCTGTGGTTTTTTTCTAAAAATTAGAATGGATTTGAATTAACACCACTGCCTCAATGACTTCTATCACTCATCTATGAGGGACTGATAAAGTACAGAAATGAGTATACAGCCAAATAATACCTTCTATACTGACCATACTCAAGCCTTGAATAGGAGCTCACTAATATCACATTCTTACTAATCTGTGAATTATCATCAGATACATTCCTCAAAATCCTCACACTACTAACCTCAACTTCCTATTCTGGCCTGAGGAGCCAGCCTGAAGAGGAAGCCAACACTGTGGAAAGCAGAGGAGACAGATGGAAATTATCTGACTCTTCAATGACATTGCTGAGCCCCTGGATCAAGCACACCTGAAGCCCATCCTTCCTCTGGACTTCCTCCTGTATTACTGGTTTGGTCAGCTGGGGTTTGGCTACCTGCAGCCAAAGTCATCTTGATACTTAAAGCTATTTAAAAATCCCAAATGGCAAGTGATTTTGTATTACAGAACCTGAAAAGAGCATCATTTCTCCTTAAAGAACAAGTTAATTAAAGAACTGTTCTTCACCTTACAGTTGTACTCTTTACTATTAAGGTAAAGATAAGAGAGGCGCAACAAACAGGGGGTTCTCTCTGTGAATAGTGTAAAACTGCGCTGTTTTCACCAATTCTGGCATTAAACATTGCAAGGTGGGACTTTTTTTTTTTAATCATTAAAAAAATTTTATTATTATTATTTTTTTTTAATTTATTTTATTTATTTATTTTTGGCTGCACTGGGTCTTCGTTGCTGTGTGAGGGCTTTCTCTAGTTGTGGTGAGCGGGGGCTACTCTTCATTGTGGTGCGCGGGCTTCTCTTGTTGCAGAGCATGGGCTCTAGGCATGCAGGCTTCAGTAGTTGTGGCACATGGGCTCCGTAGTTGTGGCTCATGGACTCTAGAGCACAGGCTCAGTAGTTGTGGCGCACGGGCTTAGTTGCTCCACGGCACATGGGATCTTCCCGGACCAGGGATTGAACCTGTGTCCCCTGCAATGGCAGGTGGATTCTTAACCACGGCGCCACCAGGGAAGTCCCACAAGGTGGAACTTTAAAAGAAAGCCAAGTATTCTTAACTACCATCAACTCTGAATTTCATTTTCTAAAAATCAAATATGTTTAATAATTTCCTTTGTAAATAATATTACCTTTATGCTTTGCCAGTTATTTTCAATGCACAAAACAGACTTTCTTCAACATATTAAGTAATCAAAAATCACAGGGCATTTTGACCTTTAATATAAAAAGCCAGAACATACTGTAAATCTGAAATCACTGAATCACTAAGACAAATAATTAAGTCGCAATTCTGTTATTAAAAAAGATTAGCCTGGACTTCCCTGGTGGCGCAGTGGTTAAGAATCTGCCTGCCAGTGCAGGGGACACAGGTTCGAGCCCTGGTCCGGGAAGATCCCACATGCCGCAGAGCAACTAAACCCGTGCGCCACAACTACTGAGCCTGCGCTCTAGAGCCCATGAGCCACAACTACTGAGCCCGTGTGCCACAACTACAGAAGCCCTCATGCCTAGAGCCCATGCTCCGCAACCAGAGAAGCCACCACAGTGAGAAGTCCACGCACCGCAATGAAGAGCAGCCCCTGCCGCCGCAACTAGAAAAAGCCCACGCGCAGCAATGAAGATCCAACGCAGCAAAAAATAAATTAATTAAAAAAAAAAAAGATTAGCTTTACTTACCAGAAAAACGAGTGATCCATCAAGTCCTAGCATCTAAAATAAATAATATGCATTAATTTAAGATGCAACAGGATTTTTTATTCTATTTTTGAAAAAAGCTCATTTTCCTTTTAATATTTTTAAACATAATATTTACCCACTACTTTCCAATACAGCCTATCACTTTCAGAGAGTGAAAAACTTCAGTTCATGGGAGTTTTATATTTTGTATCTTCTTTTAATCCAAATTATATGATTATAAAGTTAAAATTTTCTATCTTGGGTTTCAACTCATTAGATATGGAGCCAGTCAAGATTTCATGATACAACAGTATTACTTTGTCAACTGAAGCATCAGAATAATACTTAAATTTAAATTGTTACTTCATTTTCAAAAGTCCACAATTTCAAGTTAAAGATTTTGTAAGTGGAGCAAGGTTTGTATTAAAGGCCAGAAGATAGAAAAAGGTATCAATAGACCTTTATCATAATATTTTTAATATTTTCATCACAAATAATACATTACTTAATTTTCCCTAGAAATTAAAGTTCTGGTAATTGTTTTCATTAAATGTAACTGGAAAATTAGTGTATACATCTAAATATGGTCAACTTTAAGATATACGTTAGGATTAAAACACTAGGATACTTGATAGAAAGAAGTCTTACGCACTCTTTCCCATGTAAGCTCTTCTGCAGCTCGGTCCCACTCTAAAGCATTCCAGTTCATGTCGTCTGGAAATATAATTGTAGTTTAGAGATTACTGATAGAACTTGAATTATAAATAAATATACTCTTTTAATTTGGTGTTTTATAACTGTTGTTGAGAAGGTAAACCACACTTAAAATATTTCCAAACTGAGTATTTGCTTGTTAGGCAATTTTTTAAAAACATAAATAAATACAACATATAAATTAAGATGATTCTACATTGTGATAAGTGCAAGAAAGAAAATAAGCAGGGTTATGTGAAACAGAGGAATTCAACAGCTCTAAATCAAGAATGAATATGGTGGATTTGAGAAAAGTGAAGAAGCCAGGGGACTAGAATTCTCTGGGTGAGGAGGAGAGGGTGGCAGAAGATGCAGTATGACAGACAGACAGGGATCAGATCATATAAGAGGAATGTGAAGGCTGAATTCTGTTTCGTTCTTTAACATAATGGGGAGATCACTGACAGATTTTAAGGGCAGAGAGCAGTACAAACACTATGTGGAGCGAGAATGGAAGAAGGAAGACCAGGCAGGACCTACTGCATCAGACAAACAGAAGGAAACAAAGGCCAGCACTAGGGTACAGGAGCCGCAGTCTCAGAGCCTTTGAACATATACCCACCTCTCCCTGCAAAGGCCCCCTGCTCCCATTACACAACTGCCTTCTTCTCATCCTTCACGTCTCAGCTCCAATATCACTTACTCTGAGCTACCTGGGGAACCTTATTTAAAATAGGTCTCTCCTCAGTAGCATCCTCAGAGCAACGTGCACATTTACCACAATGTGTAATAACAAACTTGTTCACTTGGATATTTCTACTTCATCACTAGACCAGAAACTCCATGAAGGCAGGGACCTGGTGTTTGAGTGCCTGGCACACAAGAAACACTCAGGTATCGGCAGTGATAAGTGGACCCAGAGACAGTGCAGCGCTTGACAGGAAAACTCTGGGGCCAGAGGAAAGAAAAGAAGGTGGTGACCTGCTGACAGCTGACTGGCAGGCTGGTCCCGGAAGTTCTTTACCACTCTGGAGTTATACTGCCAGAAAATGAGAAACTGGTTTCTTTGGGTGCTATCTGGCCTGCAGAGTACACTTCAAGAATTCTTCTTTGATAATAAAAGTTGTTCTGACTCAATAAAAATGGCAAAGGAATAAGATAAAACTGTAACAAGTTCCATTTTAAAAAAACAGGACCTATTCCAACTTACAAATAATTTCTTCCTATCCATCCTATAAAAAGTCCTGTGTAAAGTAGAATTTTATTTTATCTCATCTAATCTTATTTTATTTTATGGCCGCACCATGCGGCACTGTGGGATCTTAGTTCCCCAAAGAGGGATTGAACCCATGCCCCCTGCAGTGGAAGCTCGCAGTCTTAACCACTGGACCACTAGGGGAGTCCCTAAAGTACAACTGTAAAACTCAAAATGTGCCCTGCTTCATAGAAAAAAAAAAAGTATGCATATGTATATCCATAAATGCAAGTCTGCCAAAATAAAGTAAAAGCAGGTTAGAAACAGAACTTCAAACCCATTAAATTTTGAAAACTCCAATGCTCCCCAAGGTGAGCTGGGAATGGACTCATGGTCGCGAAGGAAGGCTGAGCACAGGCCGGCGGCCATTACCCTGTGCCCCATTGTTGGCATCAGCTGCATCTTCCCCGCCCGCGTCGTCCTCCTCCTCATTCTCCTCCTCCTCCTCTTCTGCCTGGTCATCCTGGGCTGCAGGGTTTTCCCCCACCACTGCGTTCTCAGCTGGTGGGTTAGCAGGCTGGTCGGGGGCAACATTTTCAGCACCATTTCCTCCTGCTGGAGCCTAAAATGACAGAGGAGACCAGAAATTTGGCTAACTTGCCTCAGTTTTGCTCTATTTTCAAATAGCACCCTCCCTTCTAAAAAAAAAAACAAAACTAGCAAACAGACACAAACTCTATTAAAATTCCAAAAAAACCCCACCTCTCAAGGGCATTTCTTCTAAATGTATCTGAATTTGGATCAACTTGGTATATAAGAACATAAACTCATTTAACAGTGTACATATTCATTCAATATAATTTAGAGATGAACATTTCACAAAGCATTACAGGAAACAGGTTAACAAATCTGGCTATCTTGAATACATCATTCCGTAATCCTTCTTTACAAGGCATCTCTTGTCTTTACTGACCACTTCAGGGATGAAAATATATTTATGTATCTGTTTACACACATACTGATATATAACTTAATTCTCAGTTCACACTTGAGGAAAGGTTTCTCATTTCTGCTCAGGAGGGTAAGCCTGTCCATATGAACTTTATCAGTTTCCACAAGCACCCTTCTCTGGCTCTTCCTGAATTCTGCTACCTACCAAATGCAAAGACCTAGTTGTAGTTAATTAAAACACTGAACTCCTATGGAGTTAATTAAGATTCTAAAAGAACTGTATTAAAATGCTTCAAAATATGAGGTACAATGATGAAAGTATTAACGCTAGGTAAAAACTTGCTTAATAGTTCCATTTTTCATATGTGTGGTTTTCAAAGGCGAAGTTGTACTCTTAATTCTGTAGAAAAAAGGGTATGGCAGAATTTCATGAAATCAATCTTCACACTAAAAAAAGCCAAAGGTCCTTAATTGAAAAATTAAGTCGTTAAGTATCGTTAAGTTTTATTTTGAATTAATTTTATAGTCAATTTTTTCATAATAAAATTTTACAAAGGGCAAATTGTTTTTGTATTGTGAGTAGCCAGTTTGGGTTTTTTTTTACATTTTCAGCCCTATAATTTCTCAGTAAACAAGATAATAAAAATCATTTATCATAACTTCCTCTTCTTAATGTCTCTAGCAGACACTCTTGTATCTAAGCATGTCATCTCATAAATAAAAAGTAAAACTGTACAAGACTGTTATCAACAGTACTCCAATTTTTCTACTTTTGGTAATGTTTCTACTGAAAGCAACAAAGGTGAGGCATTTTACACATGAAGAAACTAATGAACAAAGAGGGTAAGGGGGCTTCCTTAATGTTATGCAGCACGTCAGAAGCCCATGCAGGAGGTTTGTATATTAACTGCCAGGCCGGCGGTAAGCTGTTAACCCAGGCAAAGGGAATGAAAGAGCATGTAGTATACCCCCAGTACTGTTCCCAGTCTCACTAGAAAACTAAGAGGCAAAGTAACAACAGCACTCTTTTGATTTTTCACATCTCCTTTTATCTTCTCCCAAGCGTTGTCACTGTCCTGCTTTGCAATGAGGGACACGGGAGTCAAGGGTTTGGGTCTTAGAGGGTGACAATAATTCTTATGTCCTACCCAAATAAAATGAATTTGGGGATAGAGGGAGCTACCTCATTTTGGTGATGCCCAGCAGCGTTGAAGGGCGGAGCAGCATGCTCCAGCCAGATCGGGGCTCCCCCGTGGACTATCTGCTCTCGCAGCCACACCAGGCTGATGAACGCACACAATGTGCACGTCACCACAAAACAACCCTGCAAACAATCCGCCAACAAATTGTCCCTATTTAAAAAAAAAAAAAAGTACACAGAATTACTCCAAAGAACACTTAAAATTAAGAAACCAAGGTAACGACATTCACTTTACATAAAAATCTCAGAAAGAACAAGAAAAGTAAGTCATAACTTTCTGGTGAAAAATCAGTCTCTCAAAAAGAATTATTTCTGAGGATGGTGGCAATTTATCTATCTTATAAGCTGGCCAAACATGTTTATTTACATATTTGTATTATATGTGTTCATATTATAGAAAGCAAAGAATAACATCAGAACCACATAAATTGGCTATCCAGCCTCTCTTTGAACATAGCTGAGAAAAAGGAAGGCAGCAAGCAAAAAACTGAAAGTAGCCAAATACTTGACAAAGGTCAAGTATTAAATACATGTAATTTCCTAAAGATACATGACTCTGTACAACCCTTACCAAGAATATCCTTATCCTTATTTTATACACAAGTTGAACCAACTTAGTTAGCTGATACTTAAACCCATATAAATGAACAGAATCAGCAAATCAGAAAGGTGGAGAAGGGCCCCTAGAAAGGCCTAAAGACAACATAAAGGAAGGCTGAGAAATACACAGTACACAATGCGTGAGGCAAAGGAGCCTGTGGTACATTTTACAAATGTCTCATTTAGAACGCAGATTAAATTTTGATGCCAACTGCAAATACACCAAAAGTATATTAGTTTCTCAACAAATCCAGACAGATCAAGTATGGTTCACATGAAAATACACGCAGTATAATAACACTGAAGACCTCTTTGTTCTTTTCCTCTCTGAAGGAGCATATCCTTCCCTGGTCTATGCCTGATTTCAGAGTAATTCAAAGGTAACTCAAGAATCTTGGTAGCCTTTGGAAAATTCACTACCATAATAGACATCTTTCCCTCCATGGAGAACTTAAGGAAGGGTCAATTTGGGAGACCTCGGCCTGGTAGCTCCAAATTGAACTAATGTGGCCCTCAGATGTTATCTGGAATATACCTTAATCAAAAGAGGGATACTAATCACCCCCTTACTAAGGACCCCTCCAGACCATTAAAATTTTGATAGGCTGGGACTAAAATACCCCTTCTCTATTCCTTCCTTGTCATCAGCAATAAGAACAGCAACTGCTTATTGTAGTTATTGTAGATTTTTAAGTGGTGACAAACTCTTTGTAGAATCCTTTCCTTTTCCCTCACACCTTGAATCTGGGCTGATTTGTGAACTGTCTGGACCAGAAGCGAATTTCCTGAGTTCTAAAGCCTAGAAGAGAGCTTTCAGGTAAGCTTCACTCTCACCCCTTTAGAATGCTGCCCTGAGGCCACCATGTAAAGAAGCCCCACTAGCCTTCTGAAGATGAGAAGCCATATGGAAGAGCCAAGGTACCCCATCTTAGACTACCCAACCCCAGTGACACATACGCATAATGGAGGCGAGCCCAACAGATAAATGGATCAGCTGAGCCCAGCCCAAACTGCTAACTCCCAGAATTATGAGCAAATGTGTTGTTTTAAGCCACTAAGTTTTAGGGACAGCATGTTTTGCAGCAATAGTTAACTGATAGACTGTGCCTAGAGATGCTGAGGAACTGAGCTACAGAATATGTAGCAGCTGCTAAGATATTAAGAAATTTTAAGTAAAATTTCAGAAAATGGATTCTATAGAGAAAAATGAAACATTACTCAGAAAAAATAAGTGATTTACTTATAAGTGCTTTCAGAAAAACTGGCTCAATTCTTCAAATTCTAAAAGGCAGCATGAGATTATAAAAGCAACCCACGCTTACAATTTCTTTCCACTATTCCCACCAAGCTTTCAGCATTCTTCCCATGTCAATGAGGAAGCTCAAGGCAGCTCAGGTGTGGCCCACTAACCAATCAGGTCACAGAGAAAAGGAGAGTCTGCCAACATAAGGCAAGCAACAGCTCTGAGTTTTGGTGATAATTTTGCTATGTATTAACATAGTGCTCAAAATTCACATATAGTTTTTACATGTATTTGTGAATTTAATCTTTGAACAGCCCACCCAAATCCCTGAGGCATGATCTTCCTCATTTTACAGATGAGGAAACAGGGGTTCAGAACTGTCCAGTGATTTGCCCAAGGTCACCAAAAAGTTGCAGCACTTTTAAATTGCAATGTCAGGGTTCCTTCTGTTACAACCAGCTACATCTTTGCATCACCTAAGTGATCACACTTGCCAAACAACCAGATGTTTAATGGTTCCGCCAACAAGAAGTAAAGGTGGTAGGCAAGTAAAATACTGCCTTACTTGAGACTAAAATACTAAATTTTCACTGACATGGCTTCCATAAACACCTGTTTTTCACAAAGCCAAAGCCTACCAATTTAAGCTTTGGTAAACATTAACATATTTAGCCACTTAAAACAGAAACCATTAAAGAAGTAACACACCCCCACTTTACTGAACAGCACAGATGGGACCTCAAGTCACCTCTTCTAAACAACTGAGATACTGACTGGCTGCTACACTGCTCTCTCAAAAATTACAATGATAAATACAACTCTAGCCTCAAACTAAATGGAACAAGACTGCCCTGTTTAGAACGGTTCTTCTATTCGTTCATAGATATTAAAATATAACTTCCATCACTCTTAGCAGTCACCCCTTGCTTTTTTCTGACCTCCCTCGCTACTTCTAATATGTGCCTTTATTTTGTATACGATTCCTAAATGAAAGCCGGAGGTGAGCTACATCATATACGTGGAGACATATGAATGACACTTCAGCCAAGACTGATTTTTCTTGCCTCTATACTAAGACTGTGTTCTGGATGGCTGATATAAAAATCTGATGTCCAAAAATAGTAGCACTGTCCTATTTGTTTCACTGAATCACTTCATAGAAAGTCAGTATTTTCATACAAAGGGCTACCTTATTACACTGTTTCTAAATTCTCAAGTGTGTCAAATTACTGCTTCTCCTTTTTATGAGGGCCACAGCCATTAGTGCCCTATTTTCAAGATCCTTGTCTACTTATAAACATTACTTCGAAAGCTGCTGTAATGTAAATAAAGTTCAAGTTCAAAACCTTTTATCTTATCTATTCCCTATACTGCCAAAGAAACACATAAATTAAATAACTTGCCGGTTCTATCCAAAAAAGGTAAAACTAGCAAGGAGGAAAAACAAGTTGCAAACACATCTAATATTTCTAAGTATTTTCAGCCATGATTCAAAATAATGATGCAAACAAAAGAGACTTAAAAGACCTCCTCCTTGATTTCTTTTCTATCAGAAATGTAACATGCTCTCCTGCTCTCTTCTATTGCCATTTAGCTTATTTTTATAATATATTCCGCATGCTTCTGTTCCTAAAGACAGTCTTATATTGTTCTTTGCCCTTACTGACATAGGGATCAGAAACCTAAGGTCAATTGGGTACAAAAGATTTTAGCAAACAGAGGTGCAATCTTTTGCAAGCTTAATATTCTAATGATCTTGATACAGTTAATCATTTACAGCATTTCTAACATCAATAATTTTGAAAACACATATGTCTTTCCCAAGAAACTGCAATTACAAAGCTTTATGTCAAATTAAAATACAGTAAAACCACCACAGTGAACAAGTTTTTACAGTCCATCTCCTAACAATCACAAAAAACATTTTAAAAAGAAATTTGACTTCAAATGTCTGTGCTGTTAAAAACACATGTTTAAATGAACGCCCAGCGTATCACTATATGGAACAGTACATTTCTTGCACTACACGACAGCTTATTTAACTAGCTGTCCCACCGTTACCAAACTGTCCTTTAAGATGGGTATGTTTTAAAACATCATTTATATATGTCAGCTACTTCCACTGTAGCTGTAACTTTAGAATAGGTAACAAACATAAGGTATTATTTGTCCTTGGAATAGGACTTTTCAAATTACAACAAACACAAGTATGCAGAAGAAAAAATGAGCACCATTCACAATGTGCAGCCTTCCACCACCACGAGGTTCAATACTTACGTGGACAGCATGTCTAGTGGCAGTGTCAGCAGGGAGCTCACAGAGCCAGTAAACAAGCACTTGTAGATGCGACCTACCAAGAAAGGGCATGAAGGCATACAGTCACAACTCTCATCGTAACTCATACAGTCGCTCAACTAAACAGATAAAGTGGAACACTGCGAATGCCACTGAAATAAACATTTAGTCTTTGCAAGGTTGAGCCTCATAATACTAAAGTTAAAAACAAAAAAGTCAAGCATTAAAACTAGTGACAGTAAAGAATAAATGTTACACAATGTTTAAAGTTTTGATTCTCTCTAGATTTACTTACTTGTTTTTATTAAATGAGCTTAGATGTTTGAAGGGGGCGGGGGGACCAATCTCAAGAAAAGATCTCCAAAATTATAATAAAGTATTTTCTTTAACCTAGAATTCTAAAATTCATTGAGTCTGCTCATGAAAATAAAGTTTGGGGGGTACACATTTTTGACATTAAGAGGACTTTTCAGTAGAGTACATGCTTCAATGCTATGAACAGCAAACTAACAACCAATTTTTGACAAACAGATTCAAGTGTCCTCAAAAGGACAAAATCTTAAATCTGGCCATGAAGGGAAAAGATGAAGTAAGGGCAAATACACAGCCATCCCCTCATCCTCTTAGTCAGAAAAGGCAGAAACAGATTTGGAAATGAGGCCCAAAAGCTGAGGTTTTCTTTCAAACCAGTACTTGTGTATTAGTTTAAGCATTTCCTACATAGCCTTGTACCAAAAATTTAGTGACTTCAATGGCTGTTCTCAAATGCCAAGTCAAAATGGAAAGACAGGAAAAGATTTTCTGTGACAGAAATTACTTACATATATGTATAAAACATTCAAAGCAAGTATGCTTGTAACAAGTAAAAGTGACAAAGAGCCAATTGTCTGTAGATAAGAAAACAGACTCATAAATTAAAGTCCTCCTTACTAGCGTGCTTAAAAATAAGGTAGCTCAACACACTGCTACAGGAAAAGACAGCCACGGGTACATTGCTAACTTAAAGAAAGAAGTTACAGAATGTGTAGTGGGTGACATAATTTAGATTTTAATTGTGTGTGTGTGTAAACAAGTCAGAACAGAAATCAAGCTTGTTACCTGTTACTTAAATCCTCAAAGTCCTTACTTAATTTTTGACTACTTGATATACTGATTTCAGAGAAGTGTTAGTCTTCCACTATAACTATGAATGTTTTACATACTTCTAAGTCCTGTTTGCTGGTGCATAGAAATTCTTAAGTTTTCTTAGTGGACTATGCCTTTTATTAATATGAAATAAAATGCTGTTCCTCATTTAAAGTGTTTCATCTTGAATAATATCTGGCTGGTGAATACTGTTCCTGCGTTTTGTCAGCCTTTGTTAACAAATCCCTCTAGCGTTAACCTGGGCTGTTTCGTACTTATCTCTTGTAGCGGAACACTTTTATACATACACAATTATAAGGCTCTATCTACACCCTATGATCACAGATATTGCAATCTTATCTTTTCTTCTCTTTTACTCCCCTTCCTCAGCCCTCCCTTCTTGTCCTTCCTGTCTATCTTTTCTTCTCTTTTACTCCCCTTCCTCAGCCCTCCCTTCTTGTCTTTCCTGTCTTTTGTCAGACTTTACAAATTTTACTCACTGCTTCCTATTCCCGCTCCCTAGGATGAAAACTCATCATCTTATTTCTATTCTCCTAACAGTTACTTAAATTTAAGTTTTGTTACTTTTTTATTAAGATAAAATGTACATAAATATTAAGTGTGTCTGGGTGAATTTTTATATTCGTATATATCCGAGTAACTGTCAGCCAGATAAGATTCTCAACATTTCTAGCTCCCCAGAAGGCTCCTTCAAGACCCTTTTCAGTCAGTATCTCCAGCAAAAGGTAACCACTATTCTGATCTCTATCATCATAGATCAATTTGGCCTATTTTAAAATTTCACATAAATGCAACCCCACAATCCATACTCTTTTGTGCCTGGCTTCTTTTTCTCAAAGAAGTGAAGTTTATCCATGTTATTCTATGTTGCGTCAGCCAGCTCCTTTTTCACCACTATGTAGTATTCCATTATAGGGATAAGCCACACTGTATCCATTCTACTGCTGATAGTTGTGTGGTTGGTTCCAGTTTTAAACTACTATTATCAAAGCTGCAGTGACGACACTGTTACACACGTCTTTTAGTGGACACAAGGTCCTTATTCCTGTTAGCAACATCCCCAGAAACAGAACTACTGGACCATAAGGTATTTATAATATTTACCACTGATAGATAACATCAAACAGCTTTCCAAAGTGGCTATACTATAATACTCTTACTATCAATGTATGCATGTTGCAGATGCTCCACATCCTAAGAAGGATTTGGCACTGTCTTTTCTTTTAATTTCAGCCATTCTTCTGAGTACGTAGCAGCATCTTCTTGTGCATTTCCCTGGTGACTAATGATACTGAGCACCTTTTCACGTGTGTACTGGCTATTTAATCTTCTTTCCAGAAACACCTGTTCAAATCTGCTGTTCCACTTTTTAATTGGCCTGTCTTCCTTTTACTTACTGATTTATATAGTTCTTTATATATTCTGGATACAAGTCCTTTGCTGGATATGTGTATTGCAAATACCGTCTCTCACTCTGTAGCTTGCGTTTCTCTCTCAAAGCTATCTGAGCATGAATTAAGTTCTTAATTTTAATTAAGTCAAATTTCTCAGTATTTTTTTTTATGGTTGTTCGCCTATACTTTCTTTTAGCAGTTTTTTGGTTTTAATGTTCACATTCAGGTTTACGACCATCTAAAATTAACTTGTGTCAGGTGGGCGGTAATGGTATGGGTCACTTGCTCCACATGCCCATCCAGTTGATGCTGTACCATTTATTGAAAAGACCATCTTTCCTCCCCTGAACAGCAGCAGTGGCACCTTTGCTGTTTATCACCTTTGCCAGTTCTGGACTCTACCTGGTTACTCCTGTATTTTTAATGCATAATTACACTGTATTTTCCTGTTTTATCTAAAGCATCTATAATTTCACCACAAATAAGACAACCTAAAAAGCTCTCAATTCTATCCTCCCCTCACAATTTCTCTCGTTAAGATCATCTAGAATTTTAGTTTCCAATTGATACCTAAAAAATTATTAATTATTGTAGACTAACAACAATTATGATTTAACTATAAGAAGCACTTGTTTCTTTTTCTCTGGAGCTCACACCTTTCCCTGTCTTTGATTTCTTGCTCGTTTTAGTAAAATATATTCTCAAACACTTTTTTCATAAATGATTTGAGGTAGTAAGCTTTCCAAGTCCTTGCATCTATTGAAATGTCTGTATTTTGTCCTTCTATCTGAGAATAAGATTTTGGGTTCAAAAATTTTGCCATGTGTTGACTATTCTGCTGTCTTCTAACATTCAATGTTGCTGACTTGAAGTCTGATGCCAGTCTGATTTTCATGATTTTGTAGGATAATCTGAAAGCATAACATCTATATACCACCCTATTCAGCACTGGAAAACTTCACAATGTGTCTAGGATTGTCTTTTTCCTTTATCACAGTCAGCTCTCTCTCTTTCAATCTCTTTTACCCTCTGGAACTACTTACTAGACAGATACTGAAACAATCGGATGTAGCCTCCATCTCTCAAATTTTTTCCCTCATACTTGCAACTTCCTGTCTCTGAGTTACATCCTGGAGAACTCCTTGCTCAATCTTCTAGCTCACTAATTCACTCTTCAAGTGAACAGTACCTATTCTGCTACTTTCATTTTTATAACTGATCGAGTTTATTTTACTTTATTTTAAGGAGACATGAGGATATTATTATACTTACTTAAAAATATTGTTTGTGGTTAACTTTAAAGAATCCTATCTATATACTCTGGCACCATATACTATCGACCCCTTTCCATGTCTTTAAGAACACAAAGAACCTAAAAAGAATCAACTAAGAATTAGTATACCAATCTCCCAAAGAGCCTCCTATATTTGAAAGACACGCTTCCCAATTATTCAGCACCATTAGACATGTGTTTTTTAAAAGGGGATAAAAAAAAAATCTCAAAAGAACCCATCTTTTGTCATCCTTGAAAGCTCTAATAAACTTCAAGGAATAAAATTCAATTTCCTTCTAATTATGGTTTGATTTTGCTTTTTCAATTCTTTCATGAACTTTCATTATTAGCCTCTGTATGCTGTGTTTTTCTTTCCCACATTCATTCAAGAAACTGACCTGTTAAAAAATGGTTTTTAATTCACACGAATAATGTTTCTTAAATGAGGTTTTCCTAATACATGACATTATAATATCAAATAATTAAATATCATTCAAACAAAACTATGATGCCATATTACTTTATAATATTAAATCGTTGTGCAATGTTTAAATAACTCCAGCCACAGAAGAATGAATACTCACATGCTGTAAGAGGAACAACTCCCAACCATGCAAAGGCCACAAGTGTATAATGAAACCAATATCGTATTGCAGTGCCAATACTTGTAACCAGTCCAGCAAATATGTCTTGGATTGGAAGCCGCGAAGGCATATCTGGGGAATAAACTATAAGGGGAAAACGTTCACATAATTTCATGAAGATTCAAATAGGTTATATTCTAGGCAGGTAGCACTGTCTTAACTTTCAACATTTGCAACTGCGCCTAAATATTTTTTCCTATAAGAAAAATGAATCAAATAATTGCAATAAAATACTACATTTACCCAGAAGTCATTTATGAGAGCAAATCACATAAGAAATGTAGAAGCCAATGAAACAGGCCTCTGAGCAGGAAAAAAGATTCAAGAGAAGTACACATCCCTCACTCATAGCCAGGAACTTTATGGAATGCTAATTTACACATATTTCAGCATTCAAACACTATAATTATCTGGTTTCTCAAATTATAAAAGATCACATAAAGCAAAATGGAGCAAAAGGTGAAGCTGACAGATGTCATCAAGAAAGAACCCTCCCCCCATGCCAGCCTCAGAAATAGCACTCAAAATGCACAACCATCTGCAGCAGAGCCACTTCCTGTAAGAGCCAACAGCCACTGACGTCTGTTAGCCACTCCCCACACCATTTCAGCACAATAATCAACATTCCAAATGGTAAATTAAGGTCTTCCCACTTCTCTGCAAAGTGTGGTTCAATACTCAGAAAAAGAGGTTCTGCCACAGGTAATATTGTGATTTATAAGAAATACATATCTGGTCGTTCAGATGACCAAAATATATTTCTCATATACATTTGGTCTTCGTCCACAGTTCCTGGCTCACAGCTCCTGAAACTCTAGGAATTTTCTAAGCAACTTAAGCCATAAAGGTATCTTTTGTTATGTTAATGAGATGACTTTTGAACCTGTCTGGGGCAGGAGTGGGGAGAAAGAGTATGGCACGGGTTTTCCAAGGGAGCCAACCAAGTAATTAGAGGGTTGGAATTTTCAGCTCCACCCTTCAGACCTCTGGGGAGGAGCGAGGGACTGAAGGTAGAACCAACTGCCAACAGTCAACGATTTAATCAATCAAGCCTATGTAATGAGGCCTTCATAAAAACCCGAAAGGCCTCAGGTTCAGAGAGCTTCCCAGCTGGTGAAAACAAGTAGATCTGGGGAAAATGGTGCAGTTTCCCTTCCCACATACCCTACCTTATGCATCTCTTCAATCTGGCTGTTCCTGATAATAAACTGACGATCTAATAAGTAAAATGTTTCTCTGAGTTCTATGAGCCACTCTAGCAAATTAATCAAATCAAGGAAGGGGTCACTGGGAACCCCTGATTTAAAGTCAGTTGGTCAGAAAGTCAAAAGCAAAAGTAACAGCCTGGGTTTGCGACTAGCATCTGCAGGGGGTTGAGGGACACCAGTCCTTTAAGGACGGAGCCCTCAACCTGTGGAATGGAATGCTATCTTGGAGCAGACAGTATGAGAAGTGGGTTAAACTGTAGGACGCCCAGCCGGTGTCCTGCAGAACTGCTCACTAGTGTAGGGAAAACCACCCCACACACATGTTGGAATTGGTACCAGAACCTATGTACACACATTTTAGAAAGATTTATTTTGTAAACGGTTCCAGTGAAAACCACTGCTCTACCACAGGTTCCTCCGAAAAAACATACAGAAGGAACAAAGGCCTCTTTCTCCAGTAAGGCCAAAACAAAGAGCTATGATAAATAAAGTTTTAAAATCAGTGATGTGAAATTTATGAGAGCACTATTACAAAACTGTTCACAGCTATAGACACAAAGGAGTGAACAAGTAACAAACAGCAACTTTTTACAACATACCCACAAAGATCAGTACTTTAGAGGATTTTTGATACACAGGAGCAAGTCATTTAAACCAGTAAATAGAGTTTTTGAAAAAGATAAACAGAGCACATGACTGTCAAATGAAAACTAAAAGGTACAAACACAAGCTTTTATTGGCCTCAGAATAAAGAAGCTCACATGAGTATTTCTTATCAATCAAACTTCATGAAGATATTCAATTATTTAGTCTTGCAGTTTGCAATAAACCTTAAGCTGTACAGTTTTTATGCCCTACAGAAAATTAAAGACTACAAAATAACAGAATTGACATTTTTTGAGCACTATGAATACAAAGCTTCAAAAGTGAAACTGTAATGATTTTAATTATATACACTCATCACATAAAGACAAAGTAAAACTAACACTGATTTACAGAATTTACACTCAGCAGCTCAAGATGCTTAAAACAAACAAAAACTAAAGCATAAAAAAATCTCGGGGAGGGGGGAGAGCAATATACTAGGATCAGAGAATGAAAATGTGCTTCAAATTATTGATAACCTGCCAGTATAAACCTCTACTTATTTAAGATGAACAATATTAAGTATCAATCAATAGGTAAAGGAGTTATAAATACAATTACAATTTTAAAGATCTGCAAAATATTTACCAAAGCCTACAAAATACTGAGCTTAAAAAGTCTTATTTTAAAAAGTGAGTTAAGTATTTGTCTTTATTATTATTCCAACCAACATAATTTAAACTCAAAAGATGTCCCAAATTTGAACACGAATGGGATATTTGACAAATTCAAGGCATCAATAATTTTTCTGGGTAAATAATGGTATTATAGCAGCATTTTTTTTTAAAAAAACCATTACTCTTTAGAGATACATGCTAAAATATGTACAGATGAAATCATAAATAATGGGATTTGCTTTAATAAGGATGGAGAGGTGAGAACAAGAGCACAGGGAATGACATGTAAAGGCTATGAGTTGAAAATGGATGAAACTGAGTGATGGATACATACAGCTTCATTATACCTTTGTACACGTTTGAACTTGTCTAAAAAAAAAAGAAATATCCCACAAATTAAATCACGTGCGTGTGGTGTGTTAAAAGCTGACGTGTGGTGTATTAGAAGCTGACATGTAGTTTTTAAAAATATTTTCCAAAATGTTATAGCAATACTTTCTATTACCATAAAAGACAAATTAAGCTGAACACAGTTGCTTTAAAACTGTTTAAACACCTTTATGTGGCCAGTTATAACCTAGAAATGCAGTGAAAACTTCAAAAGAACTTACTTGGTGTGAAAGCAAATCTGTGCTTGCATAATTCACAGTATTCTTTTCGACTGTGTTTCAGCCACTGAACTAAACTGCAATTACAAATACATTCATAAGTATAGTGTTTATAACAAAGAAACTTTTAAGGTTTCATTGAAAACTAATATTGCTTTACTAAAATTTTACATATCATAGAACTTTTACAATTTTAAATCTAGAAAGTCCTAAACTTTTTATCATTAATGCCCTCTAAGAGTACAGGATTATAACAGATAAAGATAAAAATGACATTTCCTCTATTAAAAAGCAGTTTCAATTAACTGAACAATTAACTTATCAAAGTAAATTGTAACGTCCTCAAAGATAACTGAATATAGAAGAACCTCCAAGCATCAACATCAGTTCTAATATTGGTCTAAGGATACTGCTACCTGGTGGCTACGTCTATCACTAATTGGCTGGCTGTGTGACATAGAACAAGTTACTGAACCTTTCAATGCTTCAGTTCCCTCATCTGAATAATCATAAAATCATAATCATACTCCACCTTGCAGTTTTGTTGTAAGGATTAAATGAGTTAAAATGTATACAAGCACTGAGTTATTACCTTACACAAAGCATTTCCTAAATGTAAACTATAATCATGTCAAGCAAAACTAGAACACCGTAACACTTCCCATGAACATAAGCTCTCCATGGTAGAAATAAACAAATGGATACTCACGTGCATCTGAAAGACAATATACCAAAATGACATGGCATGGTAATAAGAAATACGGGTAATTTCCAAATTTTCACAAAAAAATTTTAAAGAAATAACTAGTTACAGAGAAAGTTCATTGAAACAGTATCCCTTACATAGATGACAGTAAAGCTCAGACATAAAAATTTTCTAAAAGGATGACTCACCATTCTTGATGGATAAACTTAATACTGCCAGTACACACACAAGGATGATAAAGAGGTTTCTCAGGTGTTCCTTCTGACCGACACACTCTACATATGTCTATTAATGAAAAAGAAAAATTGAATTATCTTTGGTTATAACTTTTAAAAAAAATAATAGGCCACCAAAAACTAAAATACTGCATGTTAAAGCAAGACTCTATCACTAGGTAAAACATTAATCAACATCATGGAAAACTAAAAAGTGTGAACAGGATGATAATCTAGTATATCTGAAACTTAAAAATTTTCTATTATATAAAAAGGTCAACTGTCCCTTTGTATGAGAGCTCTGTAAATAAATCAAAATTGAAAATAACGGAAACTTTACTTGAAACTGTACTTTCTCATAACTAACAGATTATAGATAGAAATATGCAAAATCACTTCACCATTCCTGTCCTAACAGTTTAAAGTCTAAAGTCCTAAGTCCGGTCCTTTTTGTGAAGTTTAAACTTCACAAAAATATATCGAAACAGCAGAGCGGCCCTAGAGGGAGAGACAGACAGGAACAGACACACACACAATAGAGTGTGGAGGGGGCACCCCAAGACCACGAAGGCCAGAGAGAGGCGAGCCAGAGGCCACCTTGAGCAGAAACTACGGAAGCTCAGGGCTACGGGTCGGCCACCAAAGGGCAGCAGCTCTTCCTTCACTCCCTCCACCCCCGCCCCAAGTGATTCTCATGGCACTAGAGTCAGTCTTGCCTGGGGTGGCGGGTGATATACAGATAGCCGAAAGCTATCCCTCAAGCTCGCTCGCTCGGTCCTTAACGCGGTCTTTCTGCAGGACCACCTACCGAAACCTGGTTGCGATTTTCATTTAGACCATCTTCTCGGCAATCCACCAAGACCAAATGCCAACCCCAAGTGGGCAATCTGAGGGGCAATGGGCAGTATGAACAACGGGCAGGGACTTAATGCAAGCTTCTGATCTACTCTCTTACAGGGAATTCCTCATTAATGAGGAATAACTGCAACCCAGAGCCCAGCACTAATGGATTTAATAATGAATCCCCAGCACCTGTCAGACTGGGATACGCACATGCTGAGAAGCGTGGTGCAGTTACAGCCCCTTAAGAGCGTCACAGACTTGTGACTGCTCAATCCTGGGTGGCTAAGAAATATTTGTCGAAGTTGGGGATATCAAGCACTGGGGGTAACCTAAGTGGTGAGCACACTAGTCTCCCGGTTATCAAGGAGCCAGACAAATCGCTCCAGCAACACAGAAAGGCCATGCACCACCACCCACGTAAGAGCTATCAAAGTGCCAATCCTGTCTGTGATAGAGTCGCGTAGGGTTGTCCAGCTTGAGTCAAATTAAGCGCAGACCACACCGCTGTGCCTTCAAATTTCAGCTCTGGAACCAGACACTCCAGCCACCACCATCCGAAGGACTTTGGTTTCCCATAAGCTGCCAGCAATAAACTGCCGGCACATTAGCGGAAATAACGAGGGCAGTCGGCATTGTTTATGGTCAGACAACATGGGATGAGAATCTCTTCAAACCTCCCATTTTCACCTTCATCCTTAAGTAATGAAAACATCCATGGCAAAAGCTTTCACTCTGGTCAGTCTTGCATCAATCTAAGACCTTGAGCTCTAGCGGTGCAGTGCGAGCATCCCAGCCATCCCGTCTAATCAGCCGCCACAATCAAATTCCAACACAAACAAAACAGAACCACGCTCCCATTCCAGGATTTCCAGCAGCAGTGTGCAGGCAGCTCGCGCCTGCTTGGAGTACTTTAATTTCTTCAAGTGCACACTTCAGCCCACGGACACTCGGCTAGAAGCCAGAAGGGCACTGAGAAGTAGGGGGTAGGGATAGGAACGGAGGCTCCCCATCCGTAGACCCACACGGCAGATCACACAGCATTTTAACTGCACCAAATTCAATACCCTGCCACTGAAGCTGGGGATTACCTCAGCTGCCAGTACCAGATTTGCCACACAATAGATCTGCCTTAAAGGATTTTAAATGGACTCATTCCAATTACCGGACCTCGAAAGTGTCCAGTGTTGTTTTTCATCACTGCCTCCCCACCCTCGGGTCGCGAGTGGCAAATCTGCTACCTTCCTAGGTTGGAGTAGTCGATTACCAGGCTTCCTGTATGGAATCGAATCCAGATTTCCCATCACCCGAATTCCCAGTCACGGTGGTTGCCATGGTACGCAAAACAGCTCCTTAATAGGGCCATAGAACATGCAATCCTGGTCATCTAGAATCATCAGAGCAGAGCTGCTGATGCCCATGGGCATGGATTAGTTCTAGAATTACCACAGTTCTGCAGGTAGGAGCCAAACAAGCGCTCAAGGTCATTCTCAACATCAGGGTGTCTAAGCCAGAAGTGCTTAGACAGCCGTGGATTAACTTCAGCGACAGGCATGTGCTACCGCAGGATCAACCACTCAGGGTGGGTTTGAGTGCGAGTGTGGGGAGGCAGCTGCAGTCATAGGGCAAAGTGGTTTCCCGCTCATCCTGTCTCCCTGGCCAGCTCTCAGGCAGCTGCGGGAGTAGAAAGTAGGGCGCAGTAGCCACAGCGCAGCTAGAGGTGTCCCGTAAGCAAGACACAGTGCAGAGGAAAGCGGCAAGAGACACCACTGGGCGTACACGAACGAGGGTCACCACGAGGGTCGCCACGTCACCCTCCACCAACATGATGACTGGTCAGCCACAAGTTATGCGGCGATGGACTGGGGTGGGGCAGGGACAGCCTTTGTGGGCACACCTGGGCTAGCGGGATGCAGGAACAAACACCGGAAACAGTATCAACACAGTGTGAACGGCTGATCGGCAGATTGCAAGCCGGGCGCCTCCTAGACAGGAACCAGCTCCACAAGGTGACCTAGCCCTGTGTGGCGCAGGGAGCCGCGGCAAGGACGTCACAGCGGGAGACTGAGGGATGTGCCCACCCGCAGGAGACACCACGTCTCCCCACACTCCCACAGCACGGCCGCGAGGGGCAGGTGGGGTTGGGTGGGACTGGAGAGACAGCACTTCCACTAGCAGGACAGAGAAACACGTGAATACCACCAGACACCGATCTTCAGTAGACTCCATCCTTCTGAAGGACAAACCAATAAACAGAAAACTAAGCAAACACAACAAATCTAAATCAAGGCCCAGAGCTCTGCTCAACAGTCTAATAGTTTTTGCCCTGAAAGGTCAAAACTATTTTCACCATAACACTAACAGTGCTTTACTCTCATTGTCTTGCCAGTGTACAGTGGAGTTTTCCAGAGGCTACATGAGACACCTGTTTGAATGCAGCTGCCTCCCATTAAACGAGACATTTAAGAGGTATGTAAATATAAAACAAATCCACTCTTCTCACCAATATTTTGGGTTTGGAATATAGTTATTTTCATGAAAAAAATTTTATATTAACACATAATGGGTGTGTTAAGTGAATAAATATTTCTAAATTCTTTTATTCTCTTATACGGCAAATAAAAGTTCTTCTGAATCTTTTAGAAGAATTTACAGGGATCCTGAGACCAAAAGAGTTTGAGAACCACTGCTCTATCGTAGTGGTATGTTTAGGTATGCTGATAGACAGATTTTGCTCATAGAACATCTGAAAAAAAATCAGAGAATAACAATGGCTCTCTCAAAATATACATATGCATGCAATTATCATTATTGTATCAGGGACTTCACAAGCTCCACTGATTATAAAAGGAAAAGGAAAGGGAAGGGAACATTAGACTTCTGAATCACTTTGTTTTACATGAATATATTTTACATAATAATAAATCATATAATAATAATCATATAATAATCAAAATGCAAAATAAACCAAAAACAAATCAAATGAACCTGTGTATATCAAGCTTAATCACAGAAAATAATTACTTTAGACTTTAAAACATGATAATATATCCTCAAGTAGGCTATATCCAAAGACAGAAGGAACTATAAAGAAATCCTAAAGAGAATTCAGTAATCATCATGTTAATAGTAATAATATTGATTGTTACTTTAAAACTTGGAGGATAAAGACAGTAAGTATGATACTGGTATTGTGGTTATTCGCTTAAAAAAAATTATCTCTTAGAATACGTAAGTATTCATGGATGAAAAGATATTGTATCCGGGATTTCCTTTAAAACAATCCAGCAGAAGTGTGGGGAGGCAAGAGGGAAAGGGTTGAGATAAAAGAATTATCAACCATATGCCTGTATCTGTTGAATCCAGATGCTGGTTATATGGAAGTTTATTACATTAATCTATTTGTGAGAGTTTGAAATTTTGTATAATGAAACTTTAAAAAAAAACAATCAAAGGTTAACATGCAATTTGTAAATATCATAGCTGAACTTTCACTTTACTAACACTACCAAGTCCTATTTGTTTGTTTGTTTGTTTATTTATTTATGGCTGCGTTGGGTCTTCGTTGCTGCACACTGTCTTTCTCTAGCTGCGGCGAGTGGGGGCTACTCTCCGTTGCAGTGCACGGGCTTCTCATTGTGGTGGCTTCTCTTGCTGTGGAGCACGGGCTCTAGAGCACAGCCTCAGTAGTTGTGGCGCACAGGCTTAGTTGCTTGGCGGCATGTGGGATCTTCCCAGACCAGGGCTCGAACCCGTGTCCCCTGCATTGGCAGGCGGATTCTTAACCACTGCGCCACCAGGGAAGCCCATCAAGTCCAATTTTATCAGTGAAGTTCTTTAGCAGGAGGTCTTTGCATGTGGTTTATTTAACATACACACACAAATGTGAAAACTCATGTTAGCAATTTTCCTATTTCACTGACCATGTTTTTTAAAATGTGTTAAAACTTTCACTGGCTATATCTTCATCAGGGAAAGAAAGCAAAATAAGATCTAAATAATCTGCCTCAACATTCCTAAAAGCCTACTGCTATGCAACCCACAACCCATTTCTATTAAAACCATTTCATCTAAATGACTCTAATACAGAATCTGGTCCAAGAAACAACATCACAAATCTCTTTTGCAGTACTGACTCTTGTTTTTCCCCACATGATGAAGTTGTGACTGAGTTTTGCTCAAGAGTACTTTATGTGTAAATATTTCCCTAAATGGAAAGGTAAAGATTGTTGCTATAAATCAACCAGAATGGTGATAAGCCTCAGCTATAAAACTCTTCAAGGCAAACACTCAGCTGTTTAGCAGGCCCTGAGCCACACCTGATTCGGTGTGGCTTATCCACCCCTTATCAGGGAAATGGAGGTCAGGAAAAGCTACCTAAGAGATAGGCTGCAACTGCCATTGCTCTATATCCTCAACTCAATTTCCTTAGCTAGTCCGTGGGTATGGAGTAGAAGCAATGGAAGGTTCTTCCCTGCCAATCTATATTCCAGGAGAAAAATCTGAAACAAGGCACAGGTATATAAAGGTCATAGTTAAACATTTATTCTGGAAGAATACATAAGAAACTATTAACAGTTGCTACTTTGGGGGATCAGGGTTGGGGGAAAGAAGTTCTTTCCTTATTTTATAAGTGTATGTTACCTATAGTGCAGGTGTACCTCGGCATCCATGGATGGATTGCTTCCAAGAGCCCCCATGTACCCCAAAACTCCAGGGCACTCAAGTTCCATAGTTGGCCCTCCACATCTGCAGGTTCTGTCCACATCCACGGATTCAAGCAAATTCAGATGAAAATTCTGATCTGCAGTTGGTTGAATTTACAGATGTGACACCCACGAATGGGACAGGGGCCAACACCATATAAGTACTGGAAAAGACCCACATATAAGTGGACCCAAGTAGCTCAAACCAGTGTTGCTGAAGGATCAACTGTATATATTTGTGTAGTATTTTGCTAGTATCTTACTTAAAATTAATAGTTTCCTATATACTTATGTTCAAAGACATGTACAAGAATGTTCATAGCAGCTCTATTCATAATAATGCCTCCAAAATGGAAACCACCCGAATTGCCTAAATTTGGCAAATAAATTTGGATAAATAAATGTTGGTATATTCACATAATTTAATAGTTCATGGCAAAAACAATAAACCAACCAAAACCACAAACCACAATTTGGATTTATCTCACAAAATGATGTTGAGTGATAAAGAACCCCAGACACAAAGAGTACCTACTCCTATACAATTCCACATGTAAAAAAATTCAGAAACATGTAAAACACGTATCATTTAGAAAATAAGGATAAAGGTTCTCTCTAGAGAAAGGCAGCAATAAAGACTAGAAGACGAATGAAGATTCTAGACCAAGATGAAATAGTAGGAGTTTTCTGCCTCCTCCTCCTGCCAAGGACAGCTAAAAACCCCGGATATTATATACAAAACAAACATAAGAAGACTCTAAAAGGTGAAGAGAAGGCAGATCAGCAAAAGAAGCTGGGACGCCAAGGAACCACAAGGCAGTGAGTTCTCTGGATTTGTGTTTTGCCTCAAGTATCCTGGACTGGAGGCTGAGGTGGAGAAGCTGGCAAGGTAGAAACACCAATGAGAACAGACAAAAAAAATTCCCCCCAAAAGCTTGCTCTCTCTCTAGCCAAAGGACCAGGGAAGGGCAACTCAGTAAGACAGAAAACTTTAGCCAGTAACTACTGCTGTACCCCAGCCAAACAGTACAAGAAAAAAATTCGACCCTACCACCACCTCTGACAGTCAAGAACAAGTGGGGAGTAGACTTAAGGTTAGCAAAGTCTATTTCTAATCCTAGCCCAACTATATTATCAAGCAAGTTAATAAGGAAATGAGGATTTAAAACCTAACCCCCAATTCCAAAAGACAACTTTTTGACTTTATCATACACAACCCGGTTATGTGATCAAGTTTCCTTGAATGTTTTATTTTTTCATAATTTAATGTCAATATCTTATATATATCTACTGCTCCAAATTTGTAATTTTCTTCCTTTTGAACAGATTTGCTCCCTCTAATGAAACACATTACTGAAATATAAGGGTAAAACTAACTAGTACAACAGCTAAGTAAGAAATAGTTTTATTACTAGTGAAGCTGGATATTTCCACATTTTGCCATGTTCTCTTTGTGATCTATTCAAATTCTTCGTCCAGCTTAACTAATTCGCTTCTTAACAATAAGAAAATAGTCCAAAAAAATTCAGCAAAGGATTTGAACAGATACTTCAGCAAAGAAGGTCTACAAATGGAAACAATGCTGACTCATTAAGGAAATGCAAATTAAAAACAAAGTTAAGATGCTGATGACAGTACAACAATGTGCTTATATTTAATGCCACTGAATCAGACACTTAAAAATGGTTAGAATGGTAAATTTTGTTATGTAAATTTTACATTAACAACAAAGCTTAAACCACAGTAAGATTACCACTACATACCTATTAAAATAACAAAAATAAAAACATATATACTCTTACCATACATCCAGCAATCCTATTCCTAGGTATTAACCTAGTAAAATGAAAACTTATGTTTGCACAAAAACCTATGTGAATTTCATTCATAATTCTCCCAGACTGGAAACAACCAATCCAAGCATTCCACAACTGGGGAATGGATAACTGTGGCACATCCCTACAATAGACTACTACTCAGCAATAAAAATAAACAAACTGCTGATACAGGCAACAATGTGACTACATCTTAAATGCATTATGTTAAGCTGAAAGAAGCCAGACTCAAACAGCTACATACTGTTTAATTCCACTTATGACATTCTGGAAAAAACAAAACTATACAGACAGAAACAGATCAGTGGTTGCCAGGGTCTGGGGGTGGAGCTGACCATAAAAAGACACGAAGTTATTTTGGGGAGTGAAAGAACTATTCTATATTTTGATTGTGGTGTCTACATGACTATATGCATTTGTCAAAAACTCAGAGACATTAAATAAGGAAAACTTTAAATACACTTTAATTTTAATAAAATCAGGTTTTCTACAGTACTAGTGTCTAAACAGACATAGAAAAAAAGAACAAATGAGAAAAGGTAACGACATGAAAAAAAATTAGTTCCCTCTCTAAAATGTGTTCTAATGAAGTTGTAGATTGAAATATACCCCAATGAGCACATTTATTTCATCCGACCAGGTAGGAATTAATGTTGCTAGGGACTGTGGAAATCATCAGCACTGGTCATCAAATATTTTTGGCATTCTACTTTCTGGGTATGTGGCAGTACTGCACTTCCCTGTCACCTCTGAAATTATACCTGAACATGTGACTTGCTTTAGTCAATGAAATATGAGTTATAGTGATGTGCCATCACTTCCAGATAGAAGTCTTTGGGCACCAATAAACACAATCCATCACACTGCATTTTCTTGCCTCAACAATTGTGGAATCATGTGCTAAGCCATGATCTCCAATCTAGATCTCCAAGTGACCAGCATTATGAGCAGGAGAATCTCTCCCCAGCCACACTGGACGTGATGTCAGTGAGAAACTTAAAGCAACCTTCTGTTGCTCAGGTTTGGGGGAAGTTTGTGACTAAGACATAAATTAGCCTATCCTGTTTTACAAAAGATCTTAGCTGCTTCACAAAACAAAAACTAAAACAAGCACAACCACCACCAACACAGAAAGTCAAAGAAAACTCTTTTCACCATCTTTCCGAGCTACCGCAATGGTGTGCATGAATGACCTGGCTGATGCTCTCAAGAGCATTAACAATGCTGAAAAGAGAGACAAATGCCAGGTTCTTGTCAGGCTATGCTTCAAAATCATCTGGTTTCTAATTGCAATGATGAAGCACGCTTTCATTGCCAAATTTCAAATCACTGATGATCACAGAGCTGGGAAAATTATTGTGAACCTCACAGGCAAGTTAAACAAGCATGGAGTGATCAGGCCCAGATTTGAAGTGCAACTCAAAAATCTAGGAAAATGTCAAAATAACCTACTTCCATTCTTCTAGCTTGGTTTCACTGTACTGACAACCTCAGCTAGCATGACGACCATGAAGAAACAAGACAAAAACACACAGGAGAGAAATCCCGTAATTTTTTTCCCTAGGAGTATATAACAATGTGCAAATAAAATGCCTCAATGGAGAAAAGGGGGAGGGGAGTCAAAGAAAAAATAATCTATTTTGTTTACCAGGATCAATCCCACCACCCAAAACCTCAAGAGAATAACAAGGCCAAGGGTACAAAAGGAGAGTACAGTCTACAAAAGGTGCAGCCTGAGGCCCTTCACTAAAAATGAAATAATGTTCTGTGGTGGAATAAGGCTCCTCCAAATTTACATGCAGTAAAATTACAAATCTTGCTCAGGCCAAAGTAAAATCAATGCACTCTGCTGGTTATGAATGCAAACTTACCTAGAACAATAAAGCAAAGCTCTTCCTGGTTTTCAAGGGTAAATTTCTTCTGTTAACGCCTATGGCAACTTTTGTTGCTTTATTTGAATACTTAATATCTTCACAAAGCATACCTTTTAGAAGTTCCTAGCACAGTACCTAGCTCAGTAAAGTTTTTTTTGAAAGAACCCTTCAAGTCCTTAGTGACTGAATATGGAGGCAGCCCATGAGATGAAAGGGAGGGGGAACACCCAATAGTGTGAGAGGTTATCAAGTTGGTGCCAGCTGTGGAAGTCAACACCCACTCAAGGCTAGCCCATCCCGTTAGTTTTCTTAGCCAAAAATCCAGTTCACCAAATATATTCTAAGTATCTACTATGAGAAAAAATGCAAAACAACTCTTAAAGCTTTGGGTACATCTTAACTCTTAAGCCATTGTCTACCCTGAAAATTGTTTCACATAAGGTTTCAAAATGTTTCCACTTTCCTTCTGGTGATAAACTAGTGATAATTTAATAAACAAAGGGTTTAATACACTTTATTTTTTAGAACAGATTACACTTACAGAAAATGTGAGGAGACAGTACAATGCTCCCCTGTACACAGTACCCGGTATCCCCTCTTATTAACATCCTACATTAGGGTGGTAGTTCTACTACACTTAATGAACCCATAATGACACACTATCATTAACTAAAATCAACGGTTTATTCAGATTTCCTTCATCTTTACCTAATGTCATTTTCTGTTCCAGAATCCACATTACATTTAGTTGTCACGTCTCCTTAGTCGTCTCTTGGCTCTGGCAGTGTCTCACACTTTCCTTGTTTTTGATGACTTTGATTTTTTTTAATTAATTAATTTATTTTTTGTGTGCATTGCATCTTCGTTGCTGCACGAGGGCTTTCTCTAGTTGCGGTGAGCGGGGGTTACTCTTTGTTGCGGTGTGCAGGATTCTCATTGCATCTTCGTTGCTGCACGAGGGCTTTCTCTAGTTGCGGTGAGCGGGGGTTACTCTTTGTTGCGGTGTGCAGGCTTCTCATTGCGGTGGTTTATCTTTGTTGCGGAGCACGGGCTCTAGGCACGCAGGCTTCAGTAGTTATGGCTTGTGGGCTCAGGAGTTGTGGCTCGCGGGCTCTAGAGCACAGGCTCAGTAGTTGTGGCACACGGGCATAGTTGCTCCGTGGCATATGGGATCCTTCCAGACCAGGGCTCGAACCCCTGTCCCCTGCATTGGCAGGCAGATTCTTAACCACTGCACCACCAGGGAAGTCCCCAGAATTGGTTTGATGTTTTTGCTCATGATTAGAGTGGGGCTATGGGTTCTGGGGAGGAAAATCACATAGGTAAAGTGCCATTTCATCACAGAATATGAACGGTACATTATCAACATGATTTTTATGACTGTTAATGTTGACCTTGATTCATCTGGTTGCAGTAACAGAGGATTTTTAATAGCTGATTATCAACAAATATTTTATAATTAGTAGCTACGATTACAGTAAACAAATATTAAAAATACATTATTAAAAAGTATTATTCAAAATATCTGTGGATAACCTATATAGCTAAAACCAGAAGTGTGGCTACATAAATTGTGGTACATTCACTACACAAATGTCTATAGGCCCTTAAAAATAGCAAATATTAACAGTTATATGACAATATGGAAATCTGCATAATGTTAAGTAAACAAAGCAGGAAGAAAAAAATGAATACACACTGTTCTTACAACTAGGGAAAAAACCCAAAACAGCCTAAAAGAGAAAATACAAAAAATGATAGCCATTATATTGGTTAGATGAGAACATGGGTGATTTCCTTCCCGTTTTCCCAAAGTTTCTACTGTTTCATTGCTACTTTTACAATTACAAGAAAAAGAAAATTTTAACTGCTAAAATTCTGTGAAAAACACTTCCTTTTTGACTGTGAAAGTATACCTATTTTTTTTTAACATGGATTTGGTAATTAGGCCTTGAAAGCATACATTTAAATTCCAATTCTCCATATATCCCAAAGCTTAGTTATTTCTTATCTCTCCAGATTACTGATCATTACAAAACTAACATTCACCTATACTATTGCTCCTGGAAGCCTGAAAACTACATCTGCCTTGCTGACTAGGCTTGAGTTACATGCTTTCAATGAGAAGCTCTTCTGTGGGATCATAAGATGGTGGGAAGGTGTAAAGCCATTTCCTACTTCTGGCTCTAAAAACAGCAGTGGCAGCTAACTGCAGGTACTGTGAACTCCTGCAGTAGTTAGAGTTCGTGGTAAGGATTTTGCCAGCAGTGGGCAAATGCAAATTCAGCAGCACAGGCAATAACTCCCAAGTTTTCGCAGGAGTGTGCCAAGTATCAATGTACTGAGTATTTCCTCTCAGCTCTAAATTTACCCTTCAGTACCACCTGTTCAGTGATAAGAGACTGGACTCTTTTAAACAGTTTTTAAAAATAAATTTGTCGGTAGAGGGTGCTGAAGGGACCACACAGGAGGACTGGAGCACTCCTTGCTCCCACTGCCCTGTCAGTAGGTTTGCTTTAGTAACCAACTTCTCACAGCCCTACTGATAACAGCTCAACACACTCCAGGCCTTGAGCCCACAGTGGTACCCTAACTCTGTCTGCATGCCTACCCATCAACCTTGAGTCTCCTGCATCCACCCTGGAGGGCTGTTTCCTGCTCACCCAGAAACTGTGGACTAGCTCTGGCTTGGACAACTCCATACTTCTCCAATGAGGTCTGAACCACAGCTGTGAGGAGGGGCCCTCACCCCTCGCCAGTCTGTCCTTACTTGGACATTTTCCCTCAGGCCCACAGTACACTTTACAGTAGTCCTTACATCTTTATAATTATTCTCTAATCATAGGTTAACAATTCTTTCAACTTCCTCTAGTTAAGTTACTGTGTTTTCTGTCTCCTCACTAGATCCAAAGTGCCAAGGAAAAAGAAGATTTAAAGAAGAACCAAGTGGAAATTTTAGGTGAAAAATACAGAGTGTGGACTCACTCCTGGACTCAGGCTCAACAGCAGTGTTTGTCTCAAGAAAAAGCACTTGTATTATTCTTTGGAGTTACCAGCTGAACTAACTGCTTCCCCACCCCCACCCCCCACGAAACACCATTTTTACTATGGAAAAAAACAAAACAACAACAAAATGACAAACAACAGTTATTCAGACAGATTTGGGTATTCGGCAGGCATTCTGTCATAAAAGAATGAAGTGAGCCTAAGAACCAAGGAAAACACTGACAATATTTGCTGCCACTGACAAAAATAAAACTTTCAAGCAAATATTAGGATTTTAGAAAACCTACATCCACCACAATAAGAACGACAGCTTCTCCAATACCTAAAGCCTTTTTGAGATACGTGGTAACGTTAATGAATGTGACTTTTATGTTACACAGGAAAATGTGTCAAGATTTGGAAGATTTGCATAACTTGATCCAACAGCTACCAAATCATCAATACATGAGGTTAAAAAGCCATGCATGAGTAAAAGACAATGGATTTTTAAAAACAGTTTTACTGAGGAATAACGGACATCCAATAAAATACGCTTACTTAGAGGATATCACTTGATACGCTTGACGCTGGTAAAACTGTCACCACAATCAAGATAATGAACATATCCATCACCACCAAAATTAACTCATGCCCCTTTGTAATCCACCTTCATCTCATCCTTCTCTCGCCCATCTTGTTCCCTCCCAACTAACTGTTCTCCACAGCACGTATAACCATCTCATCATGCCATATAATTTACTACATGTTTATTTTCTGTCCTCCCCTCCTCCTCTACCAAGCCAAAAACAAGAACGTAGGCTCTATGAAAGAAGGGATTTTGTCTATTTTGTTACCAGCCTAGCCCAAGTGCATAAAATAGTGCCTAGCTAGTTAACAGGTGCTTAATAAACACTTGTCAAATAAGTGCACGTATGCTTGCCCGTAAGCATGCCAAAGCAGTGAAAGTTGATCTGTGGCAAGAAGAATGAAGCAGGCATTATGGGAAACAGAGATGAAAGACCATGTGGTTCTAGAAAGACAGTAACTAGCTGTCTGGTTCTGACAACTTCCTATCCTTTTAACTCATTACTTCCAAATCTAAGTCACCTCAAGGTTTTACCATAATAGATATAGAACATGATCAACTATGATAAAGTTCAGCTTCATCCCTTCCCAATGAATATGACTCATAAAGCATAAAGAACAATTGTTTTGGCAGTCCATAAAAATAGGCTGCTAAGATTTTATATTACATTCTACTAGTGTGAGCAGTAATTTAGAAAAATGAAAAACATCAGCTCTATATATCACTGGGCTGAAATGAGAGCACACTACTATGGCAAAACGTTTAATATCTTAATGAGAGTTTCATACATCAATACTTGCAACATTTACTCCAATGTTGCAGTGCTTTTACTTTTAAAAAATGTATATCCTTGAGCAAAGAACAGATTATTTTTTTAAACTGAAAAATATCAGTGCTTTGCAGGATCAGATTCCTAGTCGATAAAATGAGGAAGATCTAAGATCTCCTCAAGCTCTGAAGTTCAAATATTTGATGATAGAGAGCAGTTTACCTAACAGAACTTCTTTCAAAATCGAAGTCAATCCTCTTACACCCTGCCGCTGCCTTACCAACTAAGTTTACATCATATTCTAAATGCTTTGTTGTCATTTCAACAACTTTTCATTTCATCTTCACTAGGAGTAGATTCTGTCTCAAGAAACCACTTTCTTTGCTCATCCATAAAAAGCAACTCCTCATCTGTTAAAATTTTATCATGAGATTACAGAATTCAGTCACGTCTCCAGGCTCCACTTCTAATTCTATTTTTCTTGCTATTTGTACCACATCTGCAGTTACTTCCTCCACTGAAGTCCTGAACCCCTCAAAATCATCCATGACAGCTGGAATCAACTTCCAAACCCCTATTAATGTTGACATTTTTGCCTCTTCCCATGAATTACAAATGTTCTTTTTTTTAATTTTTTTTTTTATTAAAGTATAGTTGATTTACAATGTTGTGTTAGAATCACTAATGGCATCTATAATGGTGAATCCTTTCCAGAATGTTTTCAATTTACTTTGTCCAGATCCATCAGAGGAATCATTATCTATGGCAGCTATAGCCTTATGAAATGCATTTCCTAAATAATAAGACTTGAAAGTTGAAATTACTTCTTGATCCATGAGCTACAGGATGGGTGTTGTGTTTGCAGGCATGAAAACAACACTCATCTTGTTGTACATCTCCATCACAGCTCTTGGGTGACCAGGTATATTGTCAATAAGCAATAATATTTTGAAAGGAACCGTAGGTAGGTTCCTTTCAGTAGGTCTCAACAGTGGGTTTAAGATATTCAGTAAACCATGTTGTAAACAGATGTGCTGTCATCTAGGCTTTGTTGTTCCATCTACCGAACACAGGCAGAGTAGATTAAAAATAATTCTTAAGCGCCCTAGGATTTTTGGAATGGTAAATGAGCAATGGCTTCAGCTTCAAGTCACTAGCTACATGAGCCCCAGTAAGAATCAGCCTGTCCTTTGAAGGTCTGAAGCCAGGCATTGACGTCTCCTCTCTAGCTATGAAAGTCCTAGGTGGCATCTGCTTCAAATATAAGGCTGTTTCCTCTACACCGAAAATCTGTTTTTCAGTGTGACCACCAAGAATTATCTCAGCTGGATCTTCTGGATAACTTGCTGCAGCTTCTACGTCAGTATTTGCTGCTTCACTTTGCACTTTGGTGTTATGGAGACAACTTCTTTCCTTAAACCTCATGAACCAAGCTCTGCTAGCTTTAAACTTTTCTTGTGCAGCTTCCTCAACTTTCTCAGCCTTCTCAGAACTGAAGAGAGTTAGAGCCTTGCTCTGGATTAGGTTTTGGCTTTAGGGACTGTTGTAGCTGGTTTGATCTTCTCTCCAGACAACTAAAACTTTCTCTATATAAGCAATATGGCTGTTTCTTATCATCCATGTGTTCACTGCAGGAACACTTTTAACTTTCAAGAACTTTTCCCTTACATTCACAACTTGGCTAACTGGTGCAAGAGGCCTAGCTTTCAGCCTATCTCGGATTTCAACATGCTTTCCTCACTAATCTTACTTATCTCTAACTTTTGATTTAAAGTGAGAGACATGAGACTCTTCCTTTCACTTGAACACTTAGAGATCATTACAGTTATTAAATGGCCTAATTTAAATATTGTTGGGCCTCAGGGAATAGGGAGGCCCCAAGGAGAAAAAAAGAGATGGGAACAGAAGTTGGTGGGGCAGTGAGAATACACACATTTATCTATTAAGTTCACTGTCTTTGTGGGCACAGTTCATGGTGTCCCAAAACAATTACAACAGTAAATCACAGATCACCATAACAAATATAATAATAATGAAAAAATCTGAAATATTTAAAAGAATTACTAAGATGCGACACAGAGACATGAAGTGGGCAACTGCTTCAGGAAAAATGGCACCTATAGACTTACTCGATGCAGGGTTGCCACAAACTCTCAATTTGTAATAAAAAATTAATATCTGCAAAGCTCAATAAAATGAACACAATAAAACAAGGCATGGCTATATTATGAGAATAGATTATAAAACTGTTGATTTTACAAAAATAAAACAATACACTGAACACTTTAGAGATCTTTAATACCTAGCAAACACAAAATATGAAGGGTCAAAGTCCATCTGGCAAACAACCAATTTTCTAATAGAATTCAGTCTTGTTTACTACAAATATGAAACATTCTGAACATTGTAACATCATATATGGTACCAATAGAGGAAAGCAACATGCAATTTTTAAGAGATGGAAGCGCTTAACAATCTCTTTGCAGGTTGGTATTTCAGATTCGTTTGCTCAGATTAACATATTAAAAAATAGATAAGTAAACAACATCATCAGTGTTTTTAACGAGTGATAAAATTTAAAGATTTTTAAAATTTTTATTTTCTTTATGTTTAGCCATATTTTCCAAGTCTCCTACCAAAAAAAGTTTCTTTTATAATCAAAAACCCAATTGCATTTTTTAATTTAAGAAATAAACTGTAATAACTCATTTAGCAAACAGAAGTTTCCAAGCTTTTTGGTGTCTTCACTTTGTCATTTTTATCCTGAAATCTTCTGTAATCCTCCCTTTTCTTCCAGCATTTTTTCAAGTTAAATTTACATTAACTTTGAAAATTTCAGAAGACTTCCAATTTGGAATTTTGCAAAATCAGGCATTAGCAGTATTAAAATTCACTTTCATTTCATGACTAACAGTGTCATAAAACAAATGCAAAGTAAAGCTTTGTCAAATTATGTAGATGATTCATCTTATAAAGGGAGTGACAAAAATACTGTCATCTCAACACTGGACTCTGGGTATCCACTTATAAATTTAACCACGGACTCTGACAGACCTGAGTTGGAATCTTGCCTCTGCCATGTTACCTGTATGACCTTGGGCAAGTTGTTTAATCATACTAACCCTCAGTTTCCTCATCTGTAAAAAGGGAATGGTGCCTACCTAACAGTCTTAGGAGAGTTAAATGAGATGTGTATAAAATGTTTAGTGAAGTACATACCATCCATCAAGTCCTCGGTAAATGTCAGTTATTTCAATAGAGAACAGTGTTCAAGTCAGTAAATAAATATCATTTGTACCTCACCCTGACTGAGGGGGGTGGGCAGTGCACTAGAAACACTCAGAAAATATTTCTTTCATGATTCCAGCTTTGTGATTCTGCAATTCCTGAATCACCACTATCATACCATAAGTGTATGCAATTACTAAGTGCCTAAGCTCAAAGAATGGGAATTTAATAAAACATGCCAGTATATATCAATTGATAAATCGATAAACACATGCATTACTAGACTGAGTCATTAAAATTTGAATCCAAAAGGATGTATGGATGTAGATGGAAATGTACACACTAGGACCACCTGTCAAAAGAAAGTAATTCCTAACCTCCTCAGCAGTTTCACTTTACTGTTTTTTCCAAAGGAGTCTCCTGTGGTGATTACCTTTCACTCAGGGCACATAATAAAAACAACTGAGCCATAATGAAAGGAAAACTGTGTAATCAGGATACCTAGGTTCAAATCTTTCTCTTACTAGGGTGTGAAACTTGGACAAACTATTAAAACAACTAAACTAACTTCCACACCTATAAAAGATAATAATACCTTCCTACTCCATAGGGATCTTAGATCAAATGTGAAGGCATGTAACTATGCTTTGTAAACTGTCAAGTATAACATGCAAATATCATTACAGTTGAGGTTCTTCCTATCGAAGGAAAGACGTCTTTAAAAAAATGATAAATTGATCCCCTCCACGCATCACATATACAGACATCAAACTTTTCATCACCCATTATTGCACATCACGATAGTCCCCAACGACCTTCATCTAAAATCATCAAAATCGCAACCTGTAAGGTTGCAAGATGCTTATCATATCCCCACATAATAAACCCAAAGCATAAATGTATCTTCACCGATAACCGCAACAACAGGAAAGCGATTAGGAATTTCCTCTATAGACTCACGCAATTATTCGATAAACTCCAAAAAGATAAAACTGCTTAAAAACTACCTTCGCGGGATCAGCAAATGCGTTTCAATAGTCACAGATGTTCAGTCATGTCTTCACTTCTGTATTCAGTTCACAAGAGTCAGCTTGTTCCAGAACAGCCACATCCAAAACACACGCACTCACAAAGCAAAACAGACACACAAAACTCTGCTTATTGGTGCCAGAAACTAAGCACAAAATAAACTACACCGAAACAAAGAGCCTTCCTGCTTCGAATAACCCCGGTGGCCCTGCCTCTGCCTCGCTTAGTAAACAAACAACTAGGGGCCACGCAAGCAGAGGGCAAGGTTTTTAAATACGGAGTCACTCCACCAGGCCGTCACCTGGCGGGGTATTTTTCGCTAAGTTTCAGTCAACAAAGAAGTTTTATCGTGAAAGGGTCGGGCTCGGAGAGCGAGGGGCAAAGCGACATAAAGAAAGACAAAACCGAGTGGGGAAGGGCGTGGAAAACGCCCCCAGACTTCGTGCAGCGACCACGGCGCCGTCCCCCCCACCACCCGGGACTGGCGGGACAGAGGGGGCGGGGAGCCACGCCGGCCGCGGCCACCGCAGCCCGACGCCCCCGGCCCGGGTAGGGGTCCTGCGCTCCGCGCGCGCGCGCCGGCGAGAAACGGCCGGGGGCGCCAAGGGGTCACCTCCTGCTCCCTGCCGCCCCTCGAGCCCGCCGCTCGGCGGGCAAACGGCCCGGGCGCCTCATCCCGCCCGCCGGGTCGCGCCGCCGTCCCCACGCGCCCGCCCCAAGCCGAGGCGCCCCCGCCGCTCCGCCCGCCGCCTGCCTCGAGCGCCGCGGACCGGGCGCGGGCCCGGCCCGAACCCGGTCGCCAGAGCAAGGGCGCGGGCGCCGCCGACTTACCTTCCTCGGCGGTGTCCATCTTGTCTGGGGCGGCGAGGGGGGGCGGCGGTGACGCAGCCGCCAAGCTCCCGCGGCGGAGGCCGAAGCCTTCCGGCCGGGGCGGGGGTAAGGGAGGAGGGAGGAGGGAGCGGAGCCGGGCCCAGGCAGGTGCGTTGCTCAGGTGCGAAAGAGGAAGCTAGAGGAAGGAGAGAGGGGGACAGGGAGAGGGAGAAAGGCTGACAGAAAGCGGGTGAGGGAGGGGAGGGGGAGGGGCGGGGAGGGCGGAGGGGCGAGGCCTGGGCGGGGCGCGGAGGCGGAAAGGGCGGGGCGCGTCAACGACAGGTGCCGTCACTTCCGGCGGCGGCCGCGGCTCCTTGGCTCGGTGGGTGGCGGCTGTGGGGGCGTTGCGGCGCCCCTCGCAGACAGCGGGTGGCAGCTCTCGTGGGTGGCGGGCCGCACGGGCTTTGTCCCGCGGGCTGCGCGGGGCAATGGGGCTGAAACCTTAGAAGGAGCTGAGTTCTAATGACCCCGAGGGAGGCAACAAAGAAGGCGCAGAGCTGAGGGAGGAGAGCAGCGGGAGCGAGCGCCTGACGGCGAGGTGGCGAGCCCAGCGCCGGGCGGGCACGGTGCAGACAAAAGCGGGTCTCAGAGCTGAAGAATTAGTTACCCGGGCGCCTGTGAAAATACGAGTTCGGCGTCCCCCTCCCTCCTGCCCCAAGATACTGGTGCCGCGTGTTTGGAGTCGGCCCAGGGATACGCATTTTTGTTCCCCACGCGGGCACTTCTGAGGCACGTTTTGAGGAAGTACTGAAATATCACTGAAATTCAAAAGGCAAGCTCTAACTGTGCCACACTCCCTCCCAGGGAAACTTCTTCATTTGACTGGAAGGACTGCTTCAATAACCTGCTTAGGCTGGAGGCTGCAGCACTCTCCTCTAAGGGAAATCGGTTCAGATACAGACAGGGCTTGGTAACACTGCGTGTCGGACGCTTCTCTGGCCGGAGCTAAATTGCTTCGGACTGAGCTCTGCTTCCATCAGTACAGCACCCTTCCTCACTGTAATCCCTGGCTTTTTGTCTAAATGAAGAACTATGTAGAAAATAACAAGTTAGAAAGGTCACCACTTTTAGAATCGCCTGAGTAGAACTAATGGTGTCTCTAATCCCAAGGAAATCTATTTTAAAGAATATGCAGATGACTTGCATATAGATTAGATACATGATACATTCAGGAATGCTAGCGGTCTCTTTTCCATCTGTGTGAGTGAAGGAGTTGGGAAGACGCCCTCCCCCAAGCCTCATCAATCAGAATGAGACTTAGAATAAAAATAACGAAGTGGAATCCTCTGTAGAGAGAGCAGCCCTTGAAGACTGATGTCACTGATTTGACCAGTGTCACTCATGTTACCTGAGGTAGGAGAGAATTCAAAGTCTTGACACGATAATGGAGGCCCGGGCTTCCCTGGTGGCGCAGTGGTTGGGAATCTGCCTGCCAATGCAGGGGACACGGGTTCGAGCCCTGGTCTGGGAAGATCTCACATGCCGCGGAGCAACTAGGCCCCGTGAGCCACAACTGCTGAGCCTGCACGTCTGGACCCTGTGCTCTGCAACAAGAGGCGATAGTGAGAGGCCCGCGCACCGCGATGAAGAGTGGCCCCTGCTTGCCGCAACTGGAGAAAGCCCTCGCACAGAAATGAAGACCCAACACAGCCAAAATTTAAAAATAATAATAAAAAAAATTTTTAAAAACCTGGTAAAAAAAAATAAAAATGGAGGCCCGCTGATTTCAAGGGCTGACCTTGAGAACTGAGCATATTTAAGCCTTCTCTTAAATATGTTTAGACTATATTATCTCCCAAGGAATGGAATCTGAAGGAGGCTCATACCCCAGTCCCCACCTCTCCTGCCCAACAGGACAGAGCACTCACATACCCTGTAAGGCCTGTGGCAGACCACTCACAGTGGGTCACAGTTCAGGACCACTAGACCCAGCCTCAGGGGTTGTACAGCAAAAGCAGGAAGGATTCTGAGAGGTAGACTTCGAGATTTACTGAAGGAAGTGCTGATGGTCTTTCCGGGCAGGTATGTGAACCTCCAGGCAGTAGACTTGGGTTAGGATTGGAGGGATGTGGGTGTATGCGGTGTGGGTGGAGGGCTCCCTCCTTTTGTCTTTCTGTGTCTTCCTTTGTGATGCTCAAAGGAAGGTTACTTCTACAGTTGAGAATTGCCCCAACCTTTTTCATTTTTCATTTGGAGGTTAACCCTAAGAGTAATCAACCAATATTTGTTGAGTCCCTACTATGCGCCAGGCATTGGTCCTCACAACAAACCCTTTGAGATACATAAGGCAGTCAGACCTCTCTTGGTTACCAACTAAGCTAGTAGACAAAAGGGAGGAATGGACTGTGGACATGAACAAACTGTGACAAGGGTAGTGGTCCAGTGGGCCCCAGGAATTGCTGGAACCAGAGTCCCCTCTCTGCCCCCATCCCTCTGCTCTGCTTCTCTCTGCACATCAGCTTCTTGTTGTCCCACCAGCTTCCTCCACATGGCTGGAGACAAGGCCCCTATTAGCTCTCAAGGTCATATCTTCAGCCTCACCATCAGACAGGCTGAAGGCGATGATCTCTGGTCTCAACAATTCCTGGGGAAGGACAGTTCATTGGTCCAGCTAAGTGCCCATCCCTGAACCAAATGATGAGGGTCTGTAAGAACATAACGTGTACACCGCCATTGAACTACATTACTGAAGTGCAGAAAGAACATTTCCCACAAGAAAAGGGAAGACAAAACAATAGATACGCATTATAATTAGAATTCTCGTTGTTTTCAAACAAGGGCACCAAGATGATATAGAAATATTTTTATTTGCCACACTTTTATCCAAGGAAACCAGTTAGAATTCATACAGAATTTCAACCTGAGAAAAAGTCATTTTGATCAAAAGAGACACTTAAAGGTGTAGCATACGTGTGGTTCCAGCCTCTGTGTGTGTGTGTGTGTGTGTGTGTGTGTGTGTGTGTGTGTGCACTGTGCCATGAGGATACTATAGCTTAGTAATTCTGGATCTCCATATAACAATCAAAGGAGCAACAGGGGATGTGTGGGAAGACAACAGTATAATTTTTTGAGCACTAACTCAAACTAACAATAACAGTAATTAACCTAACTCCCTATTATGTCCAATGAACGTTAATAGCAATCTTGCAAAGCAAATATTGTAGCCATTTCACAGATGAAGAATCTGAGACAGCTGATAAGTAACTTGCTTTTGGCCATATGTAGAAGAGGAACCAAAATTAAAGCACAGGTCTGTCTTTATCTTCAGACCTCTAATTATTAAACCTCACCTGTTTGCCATTTGCAGCCACACTCTTAACACTGCCACTAAACTCTCAACTTTTTACCATGAGCCCATGTCTAGATAGAAGCCCAAGACTTTGCAACAGTTGCACAGAATCGCTGCTGACCAAGTATACGTATGATAATTAAGTGCCTTACTATAAGCTTAACATTAACGTCTGTAAATAATTGAAGGCAGTTTATGGCATTATCTTAACATTAAACTCTTTCCTTCCTTCCTATCTTCCTTTCCCTCTCATCTCATCTTCCCTTCCCTTCCATTTTTCTATTCCATTTCTCCTCCCTTCCTGCTATGAGACACAACACTAATGTGGGCAAGAACATGGATGCTGAAGGGAGAGGCATGCGGGTGGCAGAGAGAGAAGACTGGTGTGGTTGGACAATTGATTATGTTGAATAATGATGACCAGATTTCCCACTGTTGGAGAAAATACTAATATGGAAAAGGGGAAGGCTAGAAAGAACCCTGAGGTGTTGGATTGGAAATATAGGTATCATTAGGAACTCATTTTTAAAAATGTAAACAAATATAGAAATATATATAGTTGACCCTTGAAAATGTGAGGATTAGAGGCACTGACCCACTGCTCAGTTGAAAAGCTGAGTATAACTTTATAGTCAGCCCTCATATCTGTGGTTCCACATCCTTGGATTCAACCAACCTCAGATGGTGTAGTACTGTAGTACGTATTTATTGAAAAACTATCTGAGTATAAGTGGACCCATGCAGTTCAAACCAGTGTTATTCAAGGCTCAACTATATATGTATGTCTATAAATATCATATATAATATATATCAGACATTAAATATATATGCTAGGAAATATATAATATTTAATATTATGTGTACGTTATATACATTTCCTAGTTCTGTCCTCTGGGACGACGGACATGCAGTGATACCTCAGTAGCTATGGGCACACTGAGTATACAGATTTTGGTTTCTAATACCATGCTCCACTAAAAGGAACCAAGACTGTATGATCCATAATAATAGACCAAGAGTGAACTGTAATGCAAACTATGGACTTTGGGTGATTATGATGTGTCTATCAATCATAGCAAATATACCATGGGGAATGTTAATAATGGGGAGCCTATGTAGGGGTATATGGAAATCTCTGTACCTCCCTCTCACTTTTGCTGTGAACCTTAAACTGCTCTAAAAAATAATAAAGTTCAAAAGTTTCAAAAAATATTTATATGGGAAAAAAAAGGAACCAAGACTCTGAAGAAATGTCAGATTTTAGGGCTGAAGCAGGAAAACTACAAGATAAGCCTAGAACATCTTGTGCAGAAATTAAGGAAAGGCTCAAAAAGTGATAGGGTCATGCTAAAAGGATAAAGAAACTGGCTCAAAGAGGCTCCCGTTGGCCATGCTGAGGACAATTTGAGCATGAAAATAAATATTACAGTAACAGATTATAACCTATTAAGTAAAATAGGAATCCATGAGCTCATCATGATATAAATCAGTAGGGAGAGAAAAAAGCTCTTCCTTTGCAGTATAATGCCAACCAATAAATGTAAAAGGAATGATATAAACAGAAAATCACTTACCAACCTGTTAGTGGTTCAGACTGGAGTTGTCAATGGAGGCTAAGAATGGGTGAAGTTACAATGAGGAACAGGATTTTAGCATATTATTGGAACATTTTCCAACAGTTAAAAAGAAAAGTAGTAGTTTTACAGTGAAGACATCAACATGAGTAGATGATCAAGGTCAACATCACCAGTGATGGGACAGATTGACATAATGAGAAAATTGAAGTTTGTCAGAAATGCATGCCTGAGTCTGGGCATGAGGCAGCATCCAGTGGAATCAAGTTGAGTGTCAGCCTACGGAATATAAGGGCTGTATTCTCGTAAACTCTCAAGGACGTGATAGAAGACTGAGGAACTATTCCAGATTGGAGGAGGCCAAAGAGACATGACAACTAAATGCAATGTATGAAGGAATCCTAGACATGAAAACTAAGAAAGACATTTGCGGGACAGTTGGCAAAACTAAAATTTGAATAGTTTCTTTGAATGGTAGTGTTGTATCGGTGTTGATTTTCTGACTTCTTGGGAGGTCCTTGTTTAGGGAAATGCACATTAGAGTATTTAGGGGTGGTGTAGAATCAGGTCTGAAGCTTGTAGTGAAATGGTTTAGAAAAAGACTAAGTGTGTGTGTGTGTGTGTGTGTGTGTGTGTGTGTGTGTGTGTGAGAGAGAGAGAGAGAGAGAGAGAGAGAGAGAGAGAAAGAAGTTAAAAGTTGGTGAATCTGGGTAAAGGCAATATCGGAGTTTTTTTGGACTGTACTTGCAACTCTTCTGTGAGTCTGAAATTATTCTGAAATCATGTTTTTAAATTAAAATTGCTACGTGCTAATGGAACTATAAAGCAGTGGTTCTCAGATCTGGGGAGTCTCAGTCATTCGCACCTTTGACTATCTGACAAAATCTGTGGGCTTTTTTCCCAGAAAAACTGCATAAACACAAAATGTTGCACACAGTTTCCAGGAGTTCATGGTTGCCTTCAAGTCCAGGCAGAAACCTCAGGTTAGAAGAGCTTCTCATTTAAAGTATTGAGAAAAATGATGATGTTTACTTCCCTTTCCAAGAATATAGCAGGCTAGGTTATTTAGACCAACAGTTGAAAATACTTGATAAAATATTAACATATTTGTAAAACCACTGAAGAGTTGACAAAAATGGTAAAGCAACTAGCAGGCCGGAATCTAAGGATGGGATAAATGGAACAAGGCAGTTGCTTTTGCTCTGCTGATTACAGGCAAACTTTGAACCTGAATTTTGACAGCTTCCAGGAGCAAGAATAACAACTGTCAAAGCCCAGAGCCTGCTCACGGTGAAACATCTGTTAAGAGACCTACCAGGATTCTCCCCCAGGGCCTCCAGAACTGCGATCTCAGGAGGAATAGTGAACCAAAAGTTAGACCCCCTCTCTGAAACTTTTAGGAAAATTTGGTTTTGCTGAAACTTATTAAATTATACCCACTAACCAACCCTGGCATGGATTGCACCTCAAACTCATGACACGCCAGTAACCAAATAATCTCAAGCAATAAATTTAGTTCAAAATGATCCTGAACTACTGGGACCCCTAAGTACCTGGAAGATACAATATAGTAATCCCATATCTGGGATATATATATATATGTATACAAACAAGAACGTACAGATAACAGAAACCATCCTACAAAGACTTCAGATATGGGATTACCAGACAAAGATTGTAAAGAAAGTATACTTACTAGGACCTTTTTTGAAAAAAAGTGATGAAACAATTTTAAAATATCAATTTTATGCCAGAATTACATCTTTGCTGCCATTTAAACATACAATGAAAAATTTTTATCAACAAATGAAGGTAATAATTTTTTAGGGCGTACACAAGCAAAATCTTTAGAGAATTCTGCATTAGCATGAATGAGGCTACATCTGTCCTTGTGCACTTGGAAGTCAATGGCTGTGGATCTTCAACAGCCGTGGCCCCCTTTCATTTACTGATGTTTCCCTTAGGCCAACACAGGTCTGGACATGTAGTAGTAAGTCAATAAATATTGGCTGAATAAGCAAAGCATAATTTTCCAGTAGATACTTTTTGTTGCTGAAATAGCAACATGTATATGAATGCCTTTCTTAGCAAGAGACACATTCATAAGGTAGCTGAAATATCAGTTGAGCAACAGTGATATATAAGGTTTGGTGTGTCTTTACTTCTACATCTGCACTTCTCAGTTATGAATTCAGTTTCAATGCTTCAGGCAGATAGTCTCAACAAGGAGCTACATTGAGTCAAATCCAATCATCACAACAAGGTACCAAGTGTTTCTTATCCCTGACATATTCAGATACAATATTCAAATAAAAATTACTTGCAATTTAAGCCAAAATGTTACTGAGATGAAGGCCTTCAAGACCAGTTTTTTTCTGCACATTTTATTATGAACATTTTCAAATATACAGAAAAGTTGAAGGAATAATACAATGAACACCTATATGCCCTCAACCTAGATTCAACAATTATTAAGATTTAGCCATATGTATTTTAACTATAGTTTTTTTTCTGTGTCATTGGAAAGTATGTGTATGAACAACTTTCCCCCTAAGCACTTTAGCATGTATCTCCTACAGTTAGAATAATGTCCTTTAAACCCATTGCCACACCATAACAACATCTAGAATCTAAAGTTTCTATAATTGTCCCAAGAATGTCTTTTATAGTTTTGTTTTGAATTTTTTTTTTGAACAAGCATTCAATTGACCTTCATGCATTGCCACTGGTTTAAGCCTACATAGTCTCCCTTAATCTAAAACAGTCCTTGTACCTTTCATTTTTCGATGACAATCCCTGTTGGAAAATCACAGGACAGTTGTTTTATACAATGTCCTTCATTCTAGATTTGTCTGATTGATTTGTCCTGGTGTCATTTAACTGTTCCTTTAGCCCCTGTATTTCCTATAAACTGGAAGTTAGCCTAGAGGCTTGATATGACTAAAGTTAAACATTTTTTAGCAAGAATATTTTATAGATGATGTGTTTTTCACATGGTAGCAAATCGGGAGGCCAAAATGTCAGGTTGGACCATGATTACTGATGCCGAGTTTGATCACTTGGTTAAAGTGTTGGCTACTGAGTCTCACCATTCATTAATCACACATGAGTAGAGACTTTCCTGGTGGTCCAGTGGTTAAGGCTCCATGCTTCCAATGCATGGGGCCTGGGTTTGATCCCTGGTCAGGGAACTAAGATCACACATCCCTGTGGCATGGCCAAAAGAAAATATTTTTTTAAGTAAAACAAAAGAATCTGTGGAGTAAAACATGAAAGCCACAGTCCTTCATATTCTTTCATTTATATCTTTTTCACGAAGTAGGACAGCCAAAATTTTAAATTATTCTTAAATTTGGAAGTGCATGCTATCATTAAAAACATTCTTGTTGATATTTGTAATGACAAGTGTATCTTACAAAACCTTCTAAGCTCTTTATTAAAAATTTCTCCTGTAATTTTTGCACTTCCCTGGCAGTCCAGTGGTTAAGACTCCACGCTTCCAATGCAGCGGGTGCAGGTTTGATCGCTGGTTGGGGAACTAAGATCCCACAAGCCGTATGGTATGGCCATTAAGGAAAAAGTCTCCTGTAATTTTTCCAATGAAATAAAACCTTGTTCTGTTTGTGTCAATCTCCTAATTCTTGGAAAGAAAGAAAGAGAAAGAAAGAGAGAGAGAGAGAGAGAGAGGGAGGGAGGGAGGGAGGGAAGGAAGGAAGGAAGAAAGGAAGAAAGGGAGGGAAGCAAAGAAGAGGGAGGGAGGGAGGGAGGGAGGGAAGGAAGGAAGGAAGAAAGGAAGAAAGGGAGGGAAGCAAAGAAGAGGGACGGAGGGAAGAAAGGAAAGAAAGAAAAGAGAGAGAAGGAAAGAAGAGAGAGGAAGGAAGAAAGGGAGGGAAGGAATGAAAAAAGGAAGAGGGAAGGAGGGAGGGAGAGAGGGAGGAAGGAAGGTAAGAAGGAGAAAGAAAATGAAAAGAAAGAAAGAAAGGAAGGAGGGAAAGAAGGAGAGGGAGGGAGGAAAGAGAGGGAAGGAGGGCGGGAGAGAGGGAAGAAGGAAGGAAGGAAAGGAGAAAGAGAAAGGCAAATCACGGTTGACACCTGCAGTTCTTCCCAAGTGACAGCGTCCTGACTGTCCATGTGATGTAACAGGGCCTTGAGAGTTCCTTCCGAAGAGACCAAAGGAAGAAAAAGAGAAGTTGGGCTTAAGCCACACAAATTTAGATTGAGTTGCCACATCTAAACTTATTACTCAATGAAGCAGATAAAGAAGATACTTTATTTGGTGCCGTTTACACAAAGCTCACCCACATGTCCCTCAACTATGGTAAAGGAGCAGAATGTGAGGAGGGTCTCAGAGGACTTGGCATAACAGAGAGTTCTGTGCTCTCTGCTGTAACATCAAGCAAGTCAGTAAGTCCTGGGCAAACACAGCTGAATCCTGGGATGAAGCAACGTGTCAGCAGGGGAGCTGGTGCGGAGCAGAGACCAGAGCCCATTAGAGTCAGAGATTAAAACAAGCTCTGAGATTGCAAATAAGGTCAGAAAGGAGGCATAATCTGACATTCCCTCATTCTGCCAACACAGAAGACACAGTGCAAACACATGCTCATACATTTCCTTTCCAATAGATTTCCCTTCCAAAGCCAAGTATGATTTATGAGTTGTAAAGAGTTGCAGGCAAGTTGGGAAATACTGGGCTTCTCTACCATAGGATTTCTGGGTGCCTTTAATCGATTAAAATGTGTTGAGCATCCTCAAGAGGGAATATGGTCCCCAGTGTTGTTCGCATGTCCTTGGTCACTGAACTCTTTTCTCAGAGGCCATGTCACACAGCTGGAGTGCCTGGGCATGCACTCTGATAAATGCTAAACTATACAAGCCCCAAGGACCCCGAGGATAAATGGACCAAGTGGTCCACCTTTGCGAGTAGAAAAGTATCTACGTTGGCCATGAAGACTTCCACATGCAGAGGATCCTTTAGCCCAGGAATTTCTTGAAGCTCTGTTGGATATCCCAGCTATACCAGATTGCTGCAAGCTGGCAGTAAATGCCACCTCCAAGGGTGGCTGGATGATGGGCTGTTCCACGTGAGCTCATTGGCTCAGCTCCAGAACGTCTTGGGAGCTCCATGGCAGTCAACAAGCATTTTCAGGAGTGAACTATGAACTTTTTAATGTTCTTGCCTTGGGAGATGAGTGTCATGGGCCAAATGGTGGCCCTCCAAAACACATCCACGCCCTAATCCCTGGAACCTGTGAATGTTACCTTATTTAGAAAAACAGTCCTTACAGATGTAATTAAATTAAGGATTTTGTGATGAGGTCATCTTGGATTATCCAGGTGGACCATAAATCCAATGACAGGTGTCCTTATAAGAGTGAGGCAGAGGGAGATTTGAGACACACAGAGGAGAAGGCCATGTGAAGATGAAAGCAAAGATTGGGGTGATGCAGTCACAGGTCAAGGAAGACCAGCAGCCACTAGAAGCTGAAAGAAGCAAGGAATGGATTTTCCTCAGAGTCTCTGTAGGAAATGTTGTCCTGCTAACACCTTGATTTCAGACTTCTCGACTCCAGAACTGTGAGAGAGAAATTTCTGTTGTTTTAAGCCACCTAGTCTGTGGCAACTTGTTACAGCAGTCAAACTAATACTCATGCTTCCCCACCAATCTGAACCTCAATATTGATTTGCTGGCTCCAGAGGCTGTAGAGCCAGCAAGTGTCAACCCCCTCTGCCACACATGGTTACATGCAGTGTCCAGAGGCAGCTCCCGGGGCCCCAAGGGAGGATCTCTTTAACTGATGAGTCTGTTGAAATAAACATTTTCATCTGATATTTCAGATTCTAATCTGAAATTGTGTAGTTGCCCTAAAGCAAAGTTATTCCTAGAAATTTTATCTTGTGGAACCCAAAGGAACCTTTAGGGATTATCTGGCACCCCTCACTCCTGTACCTATGGAAACCATTAAGCTCTGAAGCTGAATTTCTTTTGTTACCTTCTTGTATGCCTTCATTATCTTTAAACAGTTACTGAGCACTTATTTTGTGGAATATGCTGTTAGGCCCCAAAGATAAGCAGGTCAGGTATGTCTAAGACCTGATTCCTATCTTCAAAGGTTACCACTGAATTAGGGATGACTATCTAGTTTTATTGGGAAAGAATCTTTTTTACAACCTCACTTGGAGAACCCATGTAATGATTAGCATTCTGACTAATGTAACTAGTCACATTAAATGTAATTACATTTAGATGTAACTCTGGAGCTTAACTAGAATTTCTAGATTTCTTAGGTTGAAGTCTTCTTTTTGCACAAACTTTAAGCATATGACTACACGTACATGTTATTTCTGTTTGTAAATCTCTCCATCCCCCCTTCTCCTGGCAACAAGATCTGCCTCTCTTTCAGAGAATGGATCCTTCCTCCAAACACAGAATGTTAGGGGACCTGCCAGGCTTTCCACTGGCCTATGCTTCTCTTGCTCCTCCGTCCCTGGGAAGGGCATGCAGTCTAGGCTGGACCAAATGGTGCCCACGAATGATGTGTTTCTACTACTGGCCCCTTCAATCCACTCACCACCCTTCTCTACCCTACTCTGAGGCCAGGTTTCCGACACTTCAGCTGACAGTTACATTCACACAATTTGACATCAATCCTAACAATATATTTAATTTCAGTTTTTGACCAATTATTCCAAAGCAAAACAATATCTAACATTGACCGAGCACTTGCCAAGTGGTGGGTACAGTCCAGTGAACGTGACTCACATTAACTCAATAATTCTAAGCAGTTTGATGAGGCAGGAACTGAAGCGAGCACTCAGGTTCAGTGAGTTACCCATGTCCCCACACCTCCGAAGGGGCCTCACTCCGCATCTAGGGCGTGTGCCAGGAACACAGCCCCGACTCACAAGGGGCTCTGAGAGTCCCCATCAGAGGTGCCCCTGCACCCTGTATTTCTGAGATCAGATGGGTGTTTAACATCACCCACCTCCCTCACTTTCCTCCCTGTGATGCTCCACGGCCCACCTCTCCTGGGGTGTTCCTCACAGCTGCCTCTCTACACCGCTCAGTGCCTCACTTCCTTGCTAATAGGACCATGAGGACTACTCTCTTGACTGTCTAACTTCTGGGTGTTCATTGAGAGACTGAATATACGAACGGACAACAGCCAGGCCATATATGACAATAGAACTCTGACCCACAGTCTGCTGCAACCAGTCCAGGAAGCCAAACCACTACCACTACAGCAAGCAACCCGGAACTGTCAGCACTTAAACTGTCAGCTTCCCGAGTTTTTGGCCCTGCTTCCAATCCAGGACCAATCAGAGAAAGCCAAATAAGCCACCCTCGCCAATCGCACAGGACGACCCCGCCCCCCGCCCGCCTCCAGCTTCCCCAGGACAACAGCCTCGGATCAGTGCACACCTGCAGCCTTCCCCTTTTCTGCTAGGAGCTTCCCCACGCCTCCCTCGTCTTTGAGTCTCTGCCAAACGCAGGAGGGCGGCTGACTGAACAGCAAGCTCTGCGTGAACAGCAAGCTCTGCGTAAACAGCTTTTGTTTTTCTCATTTGGGTGATCTTTGCTTATTTCCACCTTTCTTTAGTTTTAACTGGCCCTTACCTCTTTCTCTTGATGCCCTGACCACCTCTGCCCTGTAGATAACCTTCACCCCTTCCTCTCTCTGAGGCCTGTCCCCCAGCCTCGAATCTGCCCCATTTCTGCACAAATGAACCAGTCTAACAAGCGTCAGGCTTTTCCTGCAGTGACTCATCAATTTCCTCATCGGGCCACACAATTCCATGGCAGGTGAGACCTCAAGCACGGATTGACACCCACAGAGCCTCATTTTAGCCCCAGACCTGAGGAAGCAGTTGCCATAGCGATAGATGCAGCGGGCGGGCAGGAGAGTGGCTGGCTCACTGCAGCCAGCCCACGCCGGGAGGGGCCGGACCTTCCGCGGCGTCTGAGCTGCCGAACTCCCATTCTCACCTCCTCCCCGCCCCCACCCCAGAACACAAAAGGGCTGGGAGTGGGGACTGTCCGTGTGGATCCCTCTTGGAGCCTTGGCTTAGCACATCCCCTGGGTTGGCTGTTAAAGGTTGGCGTCCCTTGTTTGAGCAGCTTAGCCTGTGTTGCTTAGCAACGAAAGAACAAACAACGTAAATCGAGTCCCCCTTTGAGTCTCAGTGAATGCCTCGTTTGCATGGACGCAATCTCTGCGCAGCGTCAACCTGGGGGTGGAGACGGTCGAACCCCTTTCAAGTGGAGGATTAACACATACAGCAAAAAGGGCACAGAGCTTAAGTGCATGTCTTGGAAACTTGTAACTAGCACGCAGATCAAGACATAGAATATTTTCAGGACCGCACAGAATTCCCTTCTGCCCTCCCAATAATCAAGACCCACTGCCCCGTACCTGGGTGTGATTACCATCACCATCGATTTGTTCTGCCTGTTGTCTTCTCCTCCTCCTCCTCCTCCTCCTCCTCCTCCTCCTCCTCCTCCTTCTTCTTCTTCTTCTCCTTCTCCTCCTTTCTTCTTCTCCTCCTCCTTCTTCTTCTTTCTTCGTCTTCTTCATGTTTCAGGTGCACAGCATTTCAATTCGACATTTTATAACTTGTATACACTACGAGGTGGTCACCACTACGAGTCTAGTTACCATCCATCACCATACAGTTGACTCCCGTCACCCATTTCTCCCACCCCCCACCCACTTCCGCTCTGGTTACCACTAATCTGATTCTGTATCTTTGGGCTTGTTTTTGTTTAGTTTGTTTGGTTGTGTTTTTTTTAAGATTCCACATATGAATGAAATCATACAGTATTTGTCTTTCTCCATCTGCCTTATTTCTTCCCCACCAGTCAGTGCCACCAAAACCCTGCATCCCTTGATCCTAAGCCTGAGAGTTAGGGCATCCCAGAGCCGGGAGGCCCAGACAGTCACTGCATCTCAGCCTCAGGCATTAGAATTGTTTCCCCCAGACAGTATTTCACTTCTTTCCAATTAGTTTCCTCTTGTAATTTTAAAAACTGCTTATTCTGAAATAATTTTAGACTTACAGAAAAGTTACAATAATAGTACAAATTCTCATACACATTACACCCACATTCCCCAAATGTTAACATTTGCTTTGCCATTCTCTCTATCCAGACATGGGTAATTTGTATATGTTAATGTTTCTAAACCGTTAGAGAGTAGATTGTAAACATGTTGCCTCTTTGCCCCTAAATACTTCACCATATATTTCTTTTTTTTTGGAAAAAGGGACACTTTCTTACATAACCGCAGAACATTTATCAAAATGAGAACATTAGCATTGGCACACCATTGTTATATAATGTACAGAACTTACACACATTTTGCCAATCATTTACGAATGTTCTTTAAGTTGCCGTTTTGTAAAATTATTTTTATTGTGGTAAAATATATATAACGTTAAATTTGCGGCATTAAGTACATTCACAACGTTATTAGTCTTAGTCAGTTTGGGATGCTACAATAAAAATACTGTAGGCTGGTTGGGTGGCTAGAAACAGAAATTACTTCTCACAGATCTAGAGGCTGGAAGTCCATGATCAGGGAGCTGGCAGACTGGGTGTCTGGTGAGAACCTGCTTCCTGTTTCACAGACTGCCATCTTCTCACTGTGTCCTCACAGGACAGAAGAAGCAAGGGAGCTCTCTGGGGTCCCTTTTATAAGAACACTAATCCCTCTCATAACCTAATCACTTCTCAAAGGTCCCATCTCCCAATACCATCAAATTGGGGATTAGGCTTTAATGTGTGAATTTGGGGGGACACAACAGTCTATAGCAACCACTATCCATTTCTAGTACTTGCTCATCATCCCAAACTGACACTCTGTACTCATTGAACAATAACTCCCCATCCGCCCTGCCACCCAGGGCAGTAACCACCATCTATTCTGTCTCTATGAATTTGCCTATTCTAAGTACTTCATAAAAGTGGAATCACACAATATTTGTCTTTTTTTGACTGGATTTTTTCACTAAGCATAATGTCCTCAAGGTTAATCCATGCTGTAGCATGACTAATGTCCTTTATGAGGAAAAAAGGAAAAAATGTTTCTTCCTGGGCAGGATCCAATCCAGAATCCATATTGCATTCAGTTGTCATGCCTCTTTAGTCCCCTTTAATAAGGAACAATGCCTTAGTCTTTCTTTGTTGTTCACGATGTGGACATTTTTGTAGGGTGCAGGCCAGTTGTTTTGTAAAACGTCTCTCGATTTGATTTGTTTGGTATTTCCTCACAATGAAATTCAGGTTATGCATTTTGGGCATGTTGTGCCCTTGTGTTGCATCATATCAGAGCCACCTGTTGTCAATGTGTCCCATTAGCGGTCACATTAACTTTGATCACTCGGTTAAGATGGTGGCCAGGTTTCTCCACTGTGAAGTTAGTGTTTTCCCTTTCGTAGTATCCTGTGGGGAAAGAGCTTGAGACCATATACAAATCCTGTGTCTCATTAAACTTTCACCCACTGTTTTAGCATCCATTGATGAATCTCCCTGACAGGATTATTACTATGGTGGCTCCAAATGGTATTTTCTAATTCCATTATCCCTTCTACATTCATTAGTCAATATCATATCATAAGGAAGAGCTTTCCCTTCTCCCTATGTACTTATTTTTTTATTTACATGATTATATCCATATGCACTTGTGGATTCTTACTTTAGGCTATGATTATAATAGAATAAAGTAAGAATAGTTATAATTCAGTAATATCATCCTCTTAGATTTGTCCAGTGGGAGCCTGCTTAAGCTAAGTATCTTTTGTCCTTTTTTTTTTGCCGTATGCGGGCCTCTCACTGTTGTGGCCTCTCCCGTTGCGGAGCACAGGCTCCGGACGCGCAGGCTCAGCGGCCATGGCTCAGGGGCCATGGCTCAGGGGCCCAGCCGCTCTCAGGCATGTGGGATCTTCCCGGACCGGGGCCCGAACCCACGTCCCCTGCATCGGCAGGCGGACTCTCAACCACTGCGCCACCAGGGAAGCCCTCTTTTGTCTTTTTGATATGTTCCTATGATTCTTTGAGCACTTCCTCACTGTCTGGCAGAAATATGTTTTGGGCACATCTTGTATCTTGAACTGTGAAACTGGCCATTTCTCTGTGGAGCTCTGGTTCCTTTTAGTGGAGAATGGCATTTGGAATGCCCAGATCTGGGCGCTGGGTGAGCGTCAAGACTCTCTTAGCGGATAGAATGGGGCACGCCAGCATTAGCTATGTGGCCCTTCAGCCTTTACACCAGTGCGTTCTCGCACCAGTTCTGGTTCTCAGTTGACTGCTAAGCTACAGATATGAAAAATCATGTGTTTGTTCTGGGAGGTGGATTACAAGTGACTGATTTTCTTCTTCTTTTTTTTTTTGGCCATGTCACGTGGCTTGCAGAATCTTACTTCACAGACCAGGGATCAAACCCACGCCCCCTGCATTGGGAGCACAGAGTCTTAACCACTGGGCCGCCAGGGAAGTCCCTTCATTTTAAAGATGTATGTATTCATGTCTCCTTGCTACTGTAACAAACTACCACAAACTTAGTGGCTTAAAACAACACACATTTATGATCTTATAGTTGTGGAGGTCAGAAGTCTGAATGGGTTTCACTGGCCTGCAATCAAGGTGTCTGCAGGCCTAGGTTCCTTCTGGAGGCTCTAGGGGAAACTCCTGTTCCCTTGCCTTTTCCACCTTCTAGAAGCCGTCTGCATTCCAGGCTAGCGTCCCCTTCCTCCATCCTGAAAGCCAGCAATTGCATCGCTCTGACCTGTGCTTCTGTCCTCACATTTCCTGTGACCCTGACTCTCCTGCTTCCCTATTCTGAGGACCTCTGTGGTTGCACTGTTCCCCGCTGGGTGATGCAGGATAATCACCTTCTCATGATCCTTAACTTAATCACACCTGCAAAGTCTCTTCGTTTTTTTGTTTTTTATGGGGGGGAGGCTTTAACATGTGTACAGGTTGTGGGTGGACATCTTCGGAGGCCCATTATTCTATTCAGTGTGTTTTATCTATTGTTAAGTAATGAACACAAATTACTGTGGTAATAAAAACGTTGTAAGAAAGAAGGGCCAAAGGGACAGCTGCCCTCAGTGCTCACCCCTGCAACTCTTGATGGCATCTGCCTCCAGCTCCTGAAGCATCCCTCCACTTTGGCCAGAGGGCAGCAGAGACAGGAACTGGTGACAAGGTGGCCCAAGCTGGCCATATGTACTTTGCAAAGGCAAAGCTCCAGGGTCACCGCCTAGGTGAATGGCTCCGGCCTCGGTAGGGGCTCTCCTTCCAATCCCCAGCTCCCCGGGAGAGACGTCCCCTCTTTTCGGGTCTCTGAGATTCCTCAGGCTGGCGTGCATTTTAGAGGCAAACTCAGAGGACACTGTGGGGCGCCTGGGACTCGGTTTCCATTTGAGTGGCTGGATTGCAATCGCGCGATGGAGTTTAGCTTATCTCCGTGCATCTCCTGCAGGAAGCGTCCGCACGGCCGTCTTCCTTCGCAGCCCCTCGGCTTGCTAGCCCCGGCCCAGCCTGCCCTGCGAACTGTGCCCAACCCACCGGGCAGGGTCCCCACGTGATCCCGGATCCCCCCCCCCCCCCCCCCGCCCCGTCCCCCGCCCCGCCTCCGATCTAGCTCCTGGCCGCCTCTCTTCTGCTTTCTCCGCGACCCCCAATCCCTACTTCTCTGGACCCTCCTATTTGCTTTTCTCCGTAATACAAATATTGCCCTTTTACGAACCTCCCGCCCCCCGCAGGCCCTTCGATTCTGAGCCAGGTCTCGCTGGGAGAGTCAAGACGGATTCCGCTGACTCAGCGCCCCTTTCCCTGCGGGCCCTCCGCTTCCTCCTCGAGTCCCCGGCGGCCCTTGCGGGACCTCGCGCCCACCCAAGGACACCGCCCCTCTCGGGCCCGGCGGCGACCCCGGAGGGACAGGATCCAGGGGTGCCGCCGCAACCCGCGCCCCTTGAGAAGCCCTTTCTGGGCTGGGGGTGCGGTTTTGGTTGGTTTCGGGGTCTCCTGGGATGGCTGGGATTGCGCCTGGGGTCGAACAACTTTGTTAGTGTCGCGTGCCACCCTTTCCCTCGGACCGCAGCCCCTGGAGCTCGGCAGGGGTGGAGGGCCCCCCTGGGGCCCCGCCTGGCAACACGTGCGCGCGCCCCCTGGGGGTGCAGCTAGAGACTCCTCACCCACCCTCTGCCGCCCCTAACCCCATCCCACAGCATCTGAGCGGGAAGAGGGAAAAGGGAAAAGGGAGCCTTGCAGAAAAGGTGGCAGGGGCCAAAAGCAGGAGGCTGTTTCCCAGGCGATCTCCTTGCACTTAGGACAGAAATGGCATACCATATCCATCCCTCTAAGGACTAGAATACCCATCCTCAGTGCTCAAAGAACAATTATTTTTAACCTCTTTATTGAGATATAACTCACATTACCATGCCATTCATCCAAAGTGTACGCTTCCACGGTTTATACATTCACAGGGTTGTGCCATCGCCACCACAATAAGTTTTACAGCATTCTCCTTTCTGTAAAAAGAAAACTATTCCCACGAGCAGTGGCTCCCCATTCCTCCTCTCCCCCCAGCCCCTGGCAACCTCTAATCCGATTTCTGTGCCTATAGATTTGACTATTCTGGACCTTTCATGTAAAGGAAATCATTATACTATGTGATCTTTTGTGGCTGCCTTCTGTCACTTAACATAATGTTATCAAGGTCCATCGATGCTGTAGCATGGAAGAGTACTTCCTTCCTTTTTATCACCAAATAATATTCCACTGTGTGGATACAGAGCATTTTATTTCTCCATTCATTAGTTGGTAGACATTTGGATCATTTCCACTTTGGGGCTGTTATGAATAATGCTGCTGGGAACATTTATGAGTACGTTTTTGTGTGGACATATGTTTTCAGTTCTCTTGGTTATATTCCTGGGAGTGGAATGGCGGGGCTATATGGTGACTCTGACATTTCAAGGGACCGTCCAAGACCTGATTTTAGCTATTTGGGAAAGAGGGAGGTGGGGCTATAGGTCAGAAAGCGACCAAACAGGCCTGCAGCAGTACAGGATGACTACCTCCCAGCTGATGACAGAGAGCCTACCCTGTGGAGACCTATGAGAGGAACTGCTCACTATGCTGAGAGGAATAAGACCCAGCTCAGAGAGGGCTCGGTCCAGTGAGGACACCCTCCTCCCGGTGATGGAGACGGAGACAGACATCCCAGCTCCCAGCGGTCACCCTTTCACAGGGAGAGGGCAGAAAGCCAGGGGAATGCCCAGCAGTGGCTGTTTGGGGTGGGGAGGGTGTGGGGAGAGGGTGGCTTTACAGCTGAGATGACATCTGCATCCACCTCCAAGAGACTTTGCAGCAGAGAGGGGGAGCAGCATGGGTTAAAGCCCAGCCGTGTGAACGTGCGTGAACGTGCTTGCTGCATTTGGCTATGAGAAAAGGACAGGAGTGGGGCAGACAGGCCCAGGAGGGCAAACTGAAGCCTGACTTCGATGCCACGCTAGGGAGTTTGGACTTGAACCTTTAGGCCCCGGGAGCCACCCAGGACTTGGGGCTGGGAAGGGTGGTCAGCCCACGACCCGGAGCCAAGCTTTTGGAGGAGGGGAGAGGAAGGAGGCCTGAAGCGGGGGGTCTGGGTGGAGGCTGCCGTAGGAGAGAGATCAGGAAAATGTCGGGGCAAAGACCGGATGTGAGGGTGGGGAAAGGGGGGAGGAGGTGTATGGAAACCCTCACGGGACTGCGGGAAGGTGGGAGGTGGTGAGGGAGAGGGAGAGCCGCCGCAGTCATAAGGTTTAGTCCTTTCTTCCAGGGAGAAAGAATGGCTACGACCTGGACCGCGCCCAGGGCATGTACAGTTGCTAAACGCTTTTACTGTGTGCTTCTTCCCACTGAGCTCCAATAAGGAAACAGCTTCAGATGAAAACGCAGCTTCTTTGGGTTCAGGAGAAAGCCTTCACTAGCCGTCCCCGCGGAGGGGGGTGGAGCTGCCCATTACATGCCTCCCGCCCCTGGCACACACAGCGCCCCAATCCCCCACCCAGCCCCACTTCTGCAAACCCCTCCGGGCTCCTCCTAGATGGCTATTTAAGGGCCACCCTAGGGTCATCAGAAGTGTGAAATGGAAATACTTGTCTCCAGAAGCCATTTTTTTTCTTCCTTCTTTCCTTGTTTCTCTGTTTCTGTGCCTCTTCTCTCTACTCCCCTGTTCTTCTGTAAGAACTCAGAACTCCAGCTGCCAGTGTCTCTGCAGGGCCCGTTCCCAGGGTAGTGTGGCTTCCCCGCCAGCCCTAAGGCTCAGGTACAGGCTGAGGGTTGCAGAAAGGGTCCCTGACTCAAGGGATCAGAGGAATAAAACGTTCCCTAAGGATGCATGCGGGCAGAAAATCTGGGCTGGGGGCAACAGAGGAGCAAGCCAAAGCCCTTCCAGGATGCTGAATTTCCTGGTAAGAGTCATAGCACGCTTCATTACTTACCCTTGGGGGGTCAAGTTTGAGGTCAGGGAGAACTGCTAGTGCAAAGGCTTTGAAGTGGAAGAAAGCATGATGAACTTGGTGAGGTTGAATAACAGGGGCAGGTGTGGAAGCAGTTCCCAACTTTGATATTCTTGCATGCCACTTTCTTCCCAGGGAATTTCTGGAATCAGCCCAGACCGCAGAGGTGGTCAGATGTCGGTGTAGCCCTGGTCCTCATGCAACTGCCGCTCCTTACTGCCAGAGTGTGACAGGTTTGGCAGCCTGCAGTGACAAGAGGGCCAGGTCTGAGCTGCAGGCACAAGGGTTATCCTGGCCTTCTCTGTGCCTTCTGCTGCAGGGACCTACCAGCATTACAGCCCTGGTTCACGAGCATGTTCAGCTTTGCCCGCATCCTCTTGGCAATTGGGTCTTTTCATAATTCTACAACACTGTGAAATGTTTAGACATCAGGAAACCTAAGGGAGTTGACATACAATTAGATAATAATAGTACATTTAAAAATAGCCAATGGATTCGCATTACTTTTCTCTTAGTTGATGGTTAAAATCCCCATAAAAGCTGCAGGGTCAGATTTCTCTGGCTCATCTATAAGTGGTTTCTGATAGTTTTAAGTAAGGATTAACTGCATCAAAGCTGGAATGAATACAAGCTTCTGATCCAAAATAGATCTTTAGTCTAATTTCATCCAGGTTACAGTCTCAGAGCCAAGAGCTAATTTAATTAATGTTTATATGAGCTTTAAATGTTATTAACAATAGTGTGGTGCATTGTGACAGTCATGGCCCCCACAAATGGTGTCCTGTGTCCTCATTCCCTTGCAGTGTGACTTTGCTGCTCTTCCCTAAGTCAAGAGGTGACACCTCTCTCTCCACCCCTTGACTCTGGGCTGGCCTCCTGACTTGCTTTGGCCGATAGAATGCAGCAGAAGTGACTCTGTGCAACCTCAGAGACTAGGTCTTCAGAGGTATTGAAGATTTCATTTGCAACGTCTTGGAGCAGATAGAGACCATGTGGAGAGAGAAGCCCCACCAGCAGCCCAAACAAGGTCCCAGGATGTGAATGAGGCCACCTTTGACTCCAGCCTCAGTATCCCCACCAGCGGTCTGACCTGGGGAGACCAGCAGAAACTTGAGAAACAATACCTTGTTGTTTTAAGCCACTAAAGTTTAGGGACATTTGTTACGCACAAAAGATAACAAATATAACTCGTATCCTAAATGGTGGCAGAATGGAGTCCTTTCCTATAAAAACAGACCTCATTCCTAAAAACAAATGAGACATTTCCTCACTTTCCGGAATGGTACTGTAGAGTTTTCACCTTTGAAAGCAAGCAAGCAAGCAAGCAAGCAAGCAGGGTTGTTCAGGAAAGTCTTTGTGTTTAGGTTTGAAAGCCAAAATATAATAATGTGTATCCATTTTTTTAAAAATTAAGTTTTATTATTCAGACTAAGAGCTCGTTAGGGAGAAAGAAAAAGAAATTGATAAATGCATCCAATGATTGCCTCTCATTTGTCCTGGTCAGTGCTTTGTTGGCTTCCAACTCGGAGGAGTTGGACCTGCCCTCCTAGCACCTGACGCTGAATTAGCAAAATTGTGCTCTCCCTTTCTGTCCTATTTCCTTGCTGATGCCTCCTTCACAGCAGCTCTCACCGCACTAGATACACGGTATCTCTCCCCCTGACATCATGACCTTTCTCACTTGCAGGCATTTGAATTAAAATGTATCTTCCTATACCAGGTTCATGTGCCAGATGTACAAATGCTGAGATGCAGAGGCTTGCAGCACAGAAACTGTTTATTCACGAGACAGCCTCGCGAGGAGATGGGAGAACAAGTCTCAAATCTGCCTCCCCAAAGGCGAAGGGCTTGAGATTTTTATGGGATAAAGAATCAGACTGGCCTGAGGTGTGGGGAAAGAGGATCAAGGCCAAGAAAAAGGTGAAGGAATAGGTGTTCTATGAAGGTGTATCTGAGTTACATGCTTCTATGGGATGCATGTTCAGAAAATGGCTATGTTATCCTGATCGAATTTGGAGAACTGTCCAATTTCTGAAAAACAACTTAAGCAACCATTACCATAGCGACCCCATAGGTCAGAGGTGTCATCTACTTGTGATATATTGTCTAAGCTACATGAAGCTTGAGGGGAATGCGGTTTGCAAGGACAATTAAATCAAGCTAAGTCGGTGAAGACAGGTTACAGAATATTACTCATTAAGCAAGTTATAGTAAAAGGGATATAAGTGAAGACTCCTGCCCTCAGTTTCAGGATTTCAGGAAGGACCTCTTTGCTCTTTCACTGAAAAAGAAACACATGATGACAATACTCCTTTCATGGGGTTCTCTTGAAATTAAGGAATTTGATAACAGGATTTATTCCCTTTTCCACCAGAATACTGGGCAACAAATACCTAGAGAAAAAGATCCAGGTACAGAATTACTGTTTATCCTTTTTTATATTTGTCTCTTTACATATTTTAAATTATTTTAAATGTACATACTGTAAAATACACATTTGATTTTGGTACACAGCTCTGTGCATTTTAACATACGTGTAGATATGTGTATCCACTACAATCAGGATAAAGAACAATTCCAACACCCCAGAAAATTCTCTTGCATGCTTTTTTGTTGTCAACCCCTCTCCCAATCCCCAGCCCCTGGCAACCACTGGCCTGTTCTCCCTTCCTACAGTTTTGCCTTTCCAGAATGTTGTCTAATGGAATCATGTACTATGTAACTTTTTGAAACTGGCTTCTTTCACTCACCCGTTCATGTTTTTGAGTGTACAAAACAAATATAAATTTCTCATGTATATATTTGGACTTCCTCCATAGTTCCTGGCTTACAGCTCCCAAAATCCTTAGAATCTCCTGAGTCATAAGAGCAAGGGGGAAAAAAAAAGAGTAAGGGAATAATAATTGGTCTCTTATCCTCCTGAAATTTCAGGAATTTCAGTTCCTGAAATTCTTCAGGGAAGGTGACTTTTGAGTCCCACCCAAGATTGGGGCCCTGATACCAGGAGAATCAATTAAGGGATCAGAAGGTTGGAACTTTCATCACCACCATCCCCCAACCTCCAGGGAGGGGAGAAGGGGCTGGAGGGTCAACCATTAGCCAACAGCCAATGGTTTAATCAATTGTGCCTACGTAATGAAGCCTCCATAAAAACCCAAAAGGACAGGATTCAGAGAGCTTTTGGGTTGGTGAACACGTGGAGGTTGGGGAGAGGGCCTGGAGCATGGAAGCTCCATGCCTTTCCCCATGCTTTGCCCTATGTATCTCTCCATCTGACTGTTGATTCCTAACAAGCCAGTAATCTTGTGAGTAAATGGGTTTTCCTGAGTTTTGTGAGCTGCTCTAGCAAATTAATGGAACCCAGGGAGGGGGTCATGGGAACCCCTGATTTATAGCCAGTTGTTCAGAAGTACAGGATGCAACCTGGACTTGGGGTTGGCATCCTGAATTGGAGGGGGTCATTGGAACCTCCAATTTGTAGCCAGTTGGTCAGAAGCACAGGCTTCCACTGGCGTCTGAAGTGGAGAGTGGTCTTGTGAGATTGAGCCCTTTACCTGTGGAATCTGGTTCCATCTCCAGGTAGATTTAGTTGAATTCTTGGACACCCTACGGGCACCCAAGAATTGCTCGTTGATATGGGGAAGCATCCATACACAGACGCACACCACACACACATTGGAATTGGGTCCAGGAACCCTTTGCAAGGTGTATAAATAATTTGTTCCTTTTTCTATGTGAGTAGTATTCCATTGTATAAACGTACCATTGTTTGTTTATCTGTTCACTCACTGAAAGATATTTGGGGGACTTCCCTGGTGGTCTAGTGGTTAAGAATTTGCCTTCCAACGCAGGGGATGTGGGTTCGATCCCTGGTCAGGGAGCTAAGATCCCACATGCCGCGGGGCAACTAAGCCTGCGTGCCGCATCTACTGAGCCTGCATGCCACAACTAGAGAGAAGCCTGCGCACTGCAACGAAAGATCCCACATGCCGCAACTAAGATCCAATGCAGACAAAAAATAAAAATAAATAAAATAAAATAAAAAGATATTTGGGTTGTTACCAGGGGATAATTATGAGTAGAGCTGCTATAAATGACTCTTTATTTAAATTCATTAACTGTAATGTTATTTATTTCAAAACTACTTTATCAGCAGAAATATTAAACTGTAGTTTATGACACTTATTTTATTTGAAGTGTTTATTCTAGTAATTTGGGGGTAAATTAACATTTCTCTTGCATTCACTTTTATTACATAAATATAGATTATTAAATAACTACCATGACTTGTCCCCACAAATCATGCCAAGGCAAAGATCAAGTCCATATAATGGATACAAATAAAGTAAAATGGTGGTTTGGAGCAGGGCAGTTTTACACATGATCTGAAGATGGAGAGATAGAGGTTAAAATTTTTAGAAATTTGATGCACTTCGGTTGGACCTTAGAAAGTATTCAATATATTGGCAGCCAGAAATGGATAAGCGAAGGCATGGATTTGTGGATAAGTTTTTGGCATCCTTGAGGGTAGTTTTGGGTACAGAAAGAACTGTGTGGATGTTTATTTTAGCTTTACATTTTAATTTCCCATATATGAAAGTCACAAATCCTAAATCCTTATTCTCTTATTAGTTATTAAAGTTCAGTTTACAGATCTCATTCTTATTATTATACATCTAGTAAACCTGAGGCATCAGTTGAAAGAGGTTTTTGGATTTACTAAGTTAATGAACCATCTTCAGCTCTTTTAAACTACATTTATACATGTAATGTAACTGATTTTCCTTTAAAGTATTTTTGTTGCCCAAATTAACAACAAAAAAGATTCCTGAATACTACATAATTATAGGAAATCTAATAAATGAATTTACAAAAGAAGCAAAGCTTAAGTTCTCTTAATCCTTTCAGTATGATGAATCAACCTAGTAAGACTCCAGCCTTGAATCACAAATCTAAATTAACCATTTAGTTACACATTTTAAATTGGTGATAAATGGCTGACCTTCTAATTGGTCAAATTCTATTAAATATTCCAAGAACATAAAATACCAAATATGCACAAATCCTACCTGAGAAATTTCATGTTAATACTACGGCTTTGACTTTCATAAAGTTTTGATATTTAATTCTAAATCTTCCCCTATTAAAAGGTATTTACCCAGAGGAAAGGATGGTTACCATTCCAGTTAACTGAGGCTACTCAGGCCGGGGGCTTCAGACAAACGTGAGTCCTGATGCTGCAGACATTTAGAATGGAATAGAAATCTCTGCCTGACAGTCATGCACAGCCCTTTCCACAACTGTTTTGTGATAATTCAATACAATTGACCCTTGAACAACATGGGGGTTGGGGGTGCCAGCCCTACTCCCACCCCACCCCTCTGTCAAAAGTCTGCAAATTGATAAATGACTCAACCATGGGCAGGAAGCTGAAACAGTTTGGGTAGGATCAGGACTCAAGCCCTAGTTCTTTTGATACATACTGTGATCTCTAATCAAACACAAACTTCCCCATACTTCATTGTACCACGTGGAACAAGATTTTTAGTAAAGGAGCCAAGTGATCAAACTTAACATGACTCACAGTGGGACACCTAACGTTATGTTCCTCCTGATGTCCTAGAACATGAAGTTCTTCAGACTCTTGCCAAAAATGTTTGACCTGAACTACATCAACCCTTTAAACTTACCTTCCAGTTCACAGGAAATACAGGGGAGGGTAGTTAAATGGACACTGTATTAGTTAGCTATTGCTGAGTAACTAATTACCCCAGACCTAAGCTACTTAAACAACAATGAACAGTATCTCACACAGTGGTCCAAGAGAAGGCAAGGAGAAAGCCCCAATGCCTCATATGAACTAGACTCAGAAGGCACAAGCTGTCACTTCTGCCATATTCCATTTATTAAAAGTGAGTCAATAAGGACAGCCCACACTCAAGGGGAAGTTCCATCTTTTGAATCGGGAGAATCAAAGAATTTGTGAACATATTTTAAAATCACCACAGGGGTTATTTTAGTTTAAAAAAAGATAAAGAAAGCAGAAGAAATGTGTGAATCCTGATTGGATCCTGGATTTTCTAAAAAGTCATTTTGAGGACAATCATGCTTAGTGAAACAAGTCAGACAGAAAAAGACAAATACTGCATGCTATCACTTATATGTGGAATCTAAAATAATAAAACAAACTAGTGAATATAACAAAAAAGAGGGCTTCCCTGGTGGTGCAGTGGTTGAGTCCACCTGCCAATGCAGGGGACGTGAGTTCGTGCCCTGGTCCAGGAAGATCCCACATGCTGCGGAGCGGCTGGGCCTGTGAGCCATGCCGCTGAGCCTGTGCATCCAGAGCCTGTGCTCTGCAATGGGAGAGGCCACAGCAGTGAGAGGCCCACGTACCGCAAAAAAAAAAAAGAAAGAAACAGACTTGCAGATATACAAAACAAACTAGTGGTTACCAGTGGGGAGAGAGAAGAGGGAGGGGCAAGATAGAGGAAGGGGATTAAGAGGTAAAAACTACTATGTATAAAATAAATAAGCTACAAGGATACACTGTACAGCACAGGGAATATAACCAGTATTTTATAATAAGTATAAATGGAGTATAATCTTTAAAAATTGTCAGTCAGTATGTTGTACACCTGAAACTTAAGTAATATTGTAAATCAACTTTACCTCAATTAAAAAAAGGTAAGACACAATGATATGTTGTCTACAAAAGACTCACTTTAGATATAAAAACACGAAGATGGTTGAAAGTAATGGGAAGGAATATATGCACCTTGCTCACATAAGCTTAAAAAACTGGTATTACTATATTAATATTACTCAAGTAGACTTCAAGACAAAGAGTTTTGTCTGAGATAAAGAGAACTATTTTATTATGATCAAAAGATTGTCAATAGAAAAACATAAAAATCCTAAGTGTGTGTGCATCTAATAAAAAGAGCTTCAAATACACGAAGTAAACATTGACAGTATTGAAAAGAGAAATAAACAAATCCACAGTGAGACTGAGACAAACATCCCTCTCTCAAGATGCTTATCTGCTGAAAAAAAAAGTAAACAAAAATTAGTAAATGTATAGAAGATTTCAATAGCATTATTTACCAGTTTGATCTAACAAATATTTATAGATTGCAAAAAGAAAAAGAAAAAAGACATAAAAGTCATTTTGAGAACAACTGGAAAACTTGAATATGAAACAAATATTAGATGAATTAAGGAATTATTAATAATTTTCATAGATATGACAGTGGCATTGTGGTGATGTGGAAGAAGATTTTTATTCTTAGAGAAGCACACAGAAGTATTTAGCAATGAAATGTCATGAAGTCTGCAACCTGTTTTTAAACAGATCAGAAAAAAAAGAGATAAAACCAATGAGACAAAGTGTTAACACTTGAATCTCAGTAGAGAGTACAAATTATTCACTGTACTGATTTTTGACCTTTTCATACTTTCAAAATTTTTCAAAATAGACATAGGTAAATATATTAGGATAGTTTGGTGTCAAATTAGGGGTGAGTTTCTCAAATTCAAGACTGAGGAATTAGGTTGTCATCCTTGGTTTTCCAGAAGGAAAAGGAGACCCTCTGCTTTTAATAAATGCTCTTCTTTTGTCTAATATTCCTGGCAAGTGGGTACCACATTAGCTTCAAAGAACTCTCTTCCTGTAAGAGACACAGGAAGAAATCCCTGGTGTATATGTGGGGCTCCGTCTGCAAAACCAGGCAACAAAACCACTTTGAAGACATTAAAGACACTCTGGAGAAGCAGAGCCAAGCAGAAATTGATGTCAAGGAGAAAAGCCGGTGTACTTTACAAAAAGCAGAAGTTCCAGGGCCTTCCGTGAAAGTCTGAGAAGGAAGAGTGGAGGAGGTAAGGAGGTGGGGAAGGAGAGCCCCCTCAAACTTCCAGCCCAGGATTTCAAAGAAAACCACCAAGAAGCCTCTGTTAGACACTGAGAGACTCTGGAAGAAAAGGAGGGGAGAATTGTGTTTGAGGTCAACAAACGAAGGTCTCAGGTTTATGCCTCTGTAGGCAGATAGAATGGGTGTCCCGGAAGAAGAGAACCAGACATACTGTCTAACACAGGGGTCCCCAACCCCTGGGCTACGGACGGGTACCAGTCTGTACAGCAGGAGGTGAGCGGCGGGTGAGTGAGCAAAGCTTCATCTGTATTTACAGCCGCTCCCCACTGCTCGCATTACCGCCTGAGCTCCGCCTCCTGTCAGATCAGTGGTGGCATTAGATTCTCAAAGGAGCATGAATGCTACTGTGAACTGTGCATGTGAGGGATCTAGGCTGTGCACTTCTTAGGAGAATCTAATGCCTGATGATCTTTGAGGTGGAGCTGAGGCGGTGATGCTAGCGCTGGGGAGTGGCTGCAAATACAGATTCTCATTAGCAGAGTGGTTTGACTGCACAGAGACCATAATATATAAATTGCTTGCAGACTCATATCAAAACCCTATCAGCGAGTGCCAAGTGAAAACAAGCTCAGGGCTCCCACTGATTCTGCATTATGGTGAGTTGTCTAATTATTTCACTATATATTACAATGTAATAATAATAGAAATAAAGTGCACAATAGATGTAATGCGCTCGAATCATCCCGAAACCATCCCCCCCATCCCCAGCCCGTGGAAGAATTGTCTTCCACGAAACCAGTCCCTGGTGCCAAAAAGGTTGAGGAGGCCATTTTGGCCTAAGCCATTTTGTGATCTAAGCCTGTCTACAATGCCTGCCTTTGACCAGGCCAGGGAAATAACTTAATCATATCAGAGACAATAAATCAGTTATAAGGACTCCCAGTTCTGTTTGAAGGTTAGGATTAGCCTGAAGCTCACTCTTGTGCCATCTTGCAGGATCCAAACCCCCTTGAGCACTCAACCACCAGACTAACTGGAATCTAGGGAATGATGATGCTGACCTCTGCTGACCCTTGAGACTTCAATCAACTAGAACCTGGACTCTGTCAATCTTTTCCCCAATTCTAGACTGAATTCTCCTCTGCCTAAGCCCCCTTGTGAATATGCATATACCCTTGGCTTAAAACTTCCCCAGTTTTGCTCTTGGGGAGACACTGCATTGGGAAATATCCCTGGTGTTTTCCTTACTTGATGCAAGTTATAAATCCTATGTTTCTCTGTTCTTTGGCTTGGTTGTGTTTTGTGGCTTGGCATTCTCCAAGAGGCGAACTGAGTTTTTGGGTAACATCTTCAAAAGAAGACTACATCCCCTACTTCAGAATACTCAAAGGGAATCCTACATATAGAATTTGAGGTTAATAGTAGAATAAGTTAATAAAACATTATTTCAACATGCCATAATGATTTAATAACTCTTATTGACACCAAAACATTTCATCCATTTAATAACATGTGGTATTATTTTTAGCAACTAGATATTGATCTAAAAATCACATTTTATTGAAGTACATTAGAAGCAAGTAGATAAAGTCAGAATGTGGGAACTTCTACAGCAGCAGTCCCCAACTTTTTTGGCACCAGGGACCGGTTTCGTGGAAGACAATTTTTCCACGGATCGGGGAGATGGGGGATAGTTCAGGCAGTAATACAAGCGATGGGGGGATGGTTCAGGCTGTAATGTGAGCAATGGGGAGCGATGGGGAGCAGCAGACGAAGTTTCACTGGCTCACCGCCACTCGTGTCCTGCTATGTGGCCTGGTTCCTAACAGGCCATGGACCAGTGCCGGTCTGCGGCCCAGGGGTTGGGGACCCCTGTTCTACAGGATAACAACCCAATGGGGAGACTATTCTAGATAAAAGAATGTTAAGAAAAAAGATAATCTCAAAACTTGGAAATAGAAAAGTGATGATTTAGTGTCCTGTTTTTTCAATGTCACGCTGGGGCATTGCCTAACATGCTAGGGGCGTGTACCTTCATTTCAGGCTATTTAAGATTAATGAAGGTATTTCCCAGTTCTGTGAATAAAGATGATAACATGTATAAAACAGACTGATGCAGAGGATTCTTATCTGATAGCAACTGGGATTAATTTTGTCTGGTAGAGATGCAAATGATTTCTATTTGGTAGCAAAGATCATCAAAAAGATTTTGATTTTAATTTTTATTTTCTTGGGGGTTGTTAACCAGTTTTACAAAAAGTCTAACTTAGCAATCATTTTCTGATGCCTCAGTTTCTCAAAGTTTCTTTTAACCAACTTAATCATCTTGCTGCTTCCCTTATTACTGAGTTAATTAAATATTTAATACCTAGTTCCTTTATGTTTATAGGAGACTCGGGTTTTGCCTTTTAAAAAATTCTATGTTGAAAAGAGACTTGAAAAACAGAACACCAAATGCAATAGGGGGACCTTGTTTAGATCCTGTTCTCTAACAAACCGGTTGCAAAGACATTTTTAGGGAGATGGAGGACATTTACAAGATGGTCTAAGCATTAGATGATATTAAGGAGTAAGTGATAATTTTCTTAGGTGTAAAGATGGCATTGTGGTATGAAGGAAAAGATTATATCTCTCTCTATATATATTTAAGTGTATGAGTTATCTAGTGCTGTGTAACAAATTACCCCAAATTATGCTATTTTAAAATGTAGATTTTATTATTATTTACGTATGGCAAGGCCAATAGATCAGAATAAGAGTGCCATTGAAAATATAGTTTTCTATACTCCTACATCCCAAGAGAAGGGAGCACACTACACCACAACACAGGTGAGCTACATGGGGAAGCACCTGGGTCAGTCTGGAGGCAGAGGGACTGAGGGGAACATGTGGGCATGAGACTTTGTTGTGGTTTCTATGGGAAGGGACAGGCAAGGCAGGGAAAGCGGGCTTAGGATTGTCTAGTCTGAAAAATTTCAGTGGACTCTGGGGCATGGGGGCTATCTCTAGTTGTCTGGTCCCTGGCTATGCGGTCACTGGTGCAGGTAGATAGTGGCCCAGAGTGTGAGAGCCTGATGGAGGAGGTGGTTGGGTGTGGGCTCTGGATTAACGGGTTTGCTTATGAAAGCTAAGTTCTCTTTTTAAATTTTTAATGTTTTATACAATTTTTAAAGGTTAAACTCCATTTACAGTTATTACAAAATACTGACTATATTCCCTATGTTGCACAATACATCCTTGTAGCCTGTTTTACACCCAATAGTTTGCATCTCCCACTCCTCCATTCCTATATTGCCTCTCCTCCCCTCCCTACTGGTAACCACTAGTTTGTTCTCTATATCTGTGAGTCTGCTTCCTTTTGTTATATTCACTCCTTTGTTGTATTTTTTAGATTCCATGTATAAATAATATCATATAGTATTTGTCTTCCTCTGTCTGACTTATTTGATTTAGCACAATGCCCTCCAAATCCATCCATGTTGCTGCAAATGGCAAAATTTTATGGCTGAGTAGTATTCCATTGTATGTATACCACATCTTCTTTATCCATTTATCTGTTGATGGATACTTAGGTTGCTTCCATATCTTGGCAATTGTAAATAATGCTGCTATGAACACTGGAGTGCATGTATCTTTTTGAATTAGTGTTTTTGCTTTTTTTGGATGTATATCCAGGAGTGGAATTGCTGGGTCATATGGGTCATATGGTAACTCTATTTTTAGCTGTTTCAGAAACTCCATGCTGTTTTCCACAGTGGCTGCACCAATTTACATTCCCATCAACAGTGCACAAGGGTTCCCTTTTCTCCCTGTCTTTGCTGGTATTTGTTATTTGTGGTCTTTTTGATGATAGCTGTTCTGACAGGTGTCAGGTGATATCTCATTGTGGTTTTGATTTGCATTCCCCTGATGATTAGCAATGTTGAGCATCTTTTCATGTGTGCCTGTGAAAGGCCTGTTCTATCCCTGGGAATTGGCTAGCCCTGGGAGGGACAGTCTTTCCAGGCCCCAGAGATAAAAACATCAGAAACCCATGGTTAATACACATAGTGACTTTAAAAAATTTAGTATTTCATACAGTTTCTGAGAGTCAGGAATCTGGGAGTGGCTTTGCTGGGTGGCTCTGGCTCAGGGTCTCTCAGGAAGTTACCATCCAGTTGCTGGCCAGACCGCGGTCATCTGAAACTTGACTGGGGCCAGAGGCTCTGCGTCCAAGATGGCCCAGGCATCTTGTTTTCTCTCTGTTGGAAGAGAGTTCCTTGCTGACTTTGGCCAGCAGCCTCAGCTCCTCAGCAAGTGGGCCTCTCCAGAGGGCGGCTGGCTCCTCCCAGAGCAAGTGATCTGACAGTGAGTGAGAGAGTTAAGCCACACTTATAAAAATAAATAAGTATCAGAAATGACATACCATCACTTCTGCCGTATGCTATCGGTCAGACAGATTAACAATGGTCCATTGTGGGGGAAAGGGCTGCACAGAGTATGAATACCAGGAAGCGGGGTTCACTGTGGGCCAATTTGCAGACCACCATGGTCCACCAAAAGTTCATATCCTTCCCACGTGCAGAATATAGTCAACCCCTTCCAGAGTCCCCAGAAATCTCATCCTACTATAGCATCTGCTCAATGTCCAGAATCTCATAATGTAAATCAGGTCTATAAATTTATTATAGTTCCTTAAATCCAGTTTCTCCAGTACAGTTCTTCTTGACAAGCTATCTGCTCCACCCCACCCCCTCTGTATTAGTCAGCTCAGGCTGCTGTAACAAAATACCACAGACTGGGGGGCTTAATCAACAGACATTTATTCCTCCCATTTCTGGAGGCTGGAAGTCCAAGATCAGGGTACCTGCATGGTTGAGTTCTGGTGAGGACTGTCTTCCTGGCTTGGAGCTGGCTGACTTCTTTTTCTTTTTGGCTGACTTCTTATTGTATCCTCACATGGAAGAGAGAGAGACAGAACTAGCTCTCTGGTCTCTTTACAAGGGTACTAATCCCATCATGAGGACCCCACCCCCATGGCCTCATCTAAACCTAACTACCTCCAAAATCTCCACCTCCAAATACCATCACATTGGGGGTTAGGGCTTCAACATGAACTTTAAGGGGACACGAATATTCAGTTCATAAACCCTCTCCTACTGAACATACAAGGGGACAGACAGAATAACCACTCTAGAAACTCTAGCTGAAAAAGGGAGAAGACGAGAGCGTGAAGAAGTTGCTGCTCCATATAGATTCCAAGCCAAGCAAACGTCCTAAGTTCCTTAATTAAGTCTCAAGTCTTGGGAACCATACTCCAAGGCTTTGGACTGCCCTCTGGGCTCTTGGTTTTTCCCTGTGAGTCATCCTTCCTTTTTCATGAAAGGAAAGATATCATGCTGTAACAGGAAACGTATCATGTGTTAGCAGCTGAGTAATATTCTCAGCCTGCTTCCTGCCAGTAGAACTTTGAGGGTCCAAAGACCTCTTTTTATTTTGTACTGGCTCTGTCCCTTTCAGTCCAAGTTGGTAATGATTCTGTACATATAATTCTCATAAAAACTTTATGGATTTCCTGCGAATCTCCACGGGATCTACTCCATTAGGCAAAGTCAACACCCCTAAATCTCTTTGAGATGAGCCCTTCTCCACATAGATAGGGCTTCTGCAGACAGCAGAGGGGCAATGATCCGAAGCTTCTAGGAGCACTGTTTTTTTTTTTGGCCACACCGCTGGCATGAGGATCTTAGTTCCCTGACCAGGGATCGAACCCATGGCCTCTGCAGTGGAAGCGTGGAGTACTAACCACTGGACCGCCAGGGAAGTCCTGAAGAGCATTATCCTCTGATTGAGAGGGTCTGTGAGTGTCTTGGTCCACTGGGACTGCTGTAACAAAACACCACAGGCTGGGTAATTTATAAACAACAGAGATCTATTTCTCACAGTTCTGGAGGCTGGAATTCTGAGACCAGGGTGCCAGCATGGCTGGGTTCTGGTGAGGGCCCTCCTCCAGGCTGCCGACTTCTTGTGACCTCACATGTGAGGTACACCTTTAATCTCACAAGCATTCGGGCCACAGCAGTGAGGCGCACCTTTACTCTCCTTAGAGGGCCTTTTGTCTGACAAAAGGACTATGGGGTATGGCTTTATATCTTTCTGAAATCTTTTAAAAATTATTTACAGGCACAGCCTAGGGTCTATCTCTGGACCACAGGTTTTCCGGCAGGGCCCTGAATTTGGACTTTTGCTTGGAAGCCATTCCTTGATTCTAGCATAATTTGTCATCTGGCCCGGCTGAAAACCTTCCAGTCCCAGCTCCTTTCTGCTTAACGACCCTTCCGTTCAATTCTCTCTCTCCTCTGGCATCTTACTATAAGCAACTAGCAGAAAGCAGGCAGCACTGAAAACGCTTTGGCTTCAAATCTCCTTGACTAGATCACGAGTTCATTGGGTGCATTTTCCTCTGTCCACATGACTGCAGGCAACAGCATCACCAGGATCCCTTCCTCCAGTTTCCTCCACTTTCCTGCAAGCTCTGACCTGGATCTGTAACGACCTGGACTCTTATTCACAGCTTCTTCAAGGTGCTCCAGGCATTTACCAATGCTCTCAACAAAGCCCACCGCCTGGTGCCAAAGCCACTCCCACATTTTGGGATTCTGTCACAGTACCCCGCCTGCAAATGTATCCAAATGTGTTCTATCTGTACTACCAATTTAGCCCCAAATTTACCAGGTTAAAGCGGTAGAAATTATTATCTTGCATAGTTTCTGAGGGTCAGGAATCTGGGACTGGCTTAGCCAGTGGTTCTGACGCAGGGTCTCTCAGGAGGCTCCCATCTAGATGTAGTGGGGTTTGCAGTCATCTGACACTTGACTGGGGCTTGGGGATCTGTGTCCATGAGGTTTTCTTTGCCACATGGGCCTCTCCCTGGGGCTACTAGCGACATGGCAGCTGACTTCCCCCAGAGCAAGTGATGAGAGGGAGAGGGAGAGAGAGAAGGCAAGATGCAGCCACGTGTCTTTTGTAACTTAATTCCAGACTGAGACAGGCCATCACTACTTCTGTATTCTACTGGACCAACCCTGTACAGTGTGGAGGGTGTGAAGTCCCAGAGGCGAAATGTCATGTTGTCTATAACCTATATACTTCAGCAAAAAAAAAAAAAAAAGAAAGAAATGAAGTAAACTGCAAAAATATTCACAATAATTATATCTAAATCAGGGGAATGTGGGACTTTATTGAGCTTTTCTTTCTACTTTTCTGCATATTTGTACAGTTTCATAGTAAAAAGTGGGAAAAAAGCTAATTTAGGCTTTCTGTCTAGGGGTGACAAGATGGCTTAATGGCTCAAGAATCATCTAGAAACCAGCTTTCTTTTCTACCCAGCCTTCCGACCTGCCTTCAGCAGCAATGCCTGCCCTGCGCGCAGGACTCAGTGCTTTCCCAGCTGGCTACCTGCAGCTGCGTTCAAGGGGTGGGGCTGAGTCAGCAACACCACCCCAGAAATGGGAACAGATGACCTGCAATACACTCTCCCCCAGGTATTCCTGGGAGATGTTCTCAAACACACCAGCACTTCTGATTTTGTTCCAAAATTTCTTTAGAGGAGCAGTCCCATGGAATACTTTTCCTGACCTTGCCTTCAAGGTCAGTGTTCATACGGGGCTTTAGCAGAGTCTGCGGTCTTGTTTAACTTTGCCCGGTTTGTTAATTCAGCTTGGGTTCACTCAGTTCCTGGAATTTAGTTCGTTATTTCATAATAATAAATAAAATAACTTTGGAGGGACAACCAGCTGTGACTGCTGAGTCACAGCTCTTTATTAAGGAACTCTGTGAAACCCCAGTGTTCACTTATGCTAAGAGTTTCTTTAAGAATAGAGCTTTAAAAAAAATTTTTTTTAGAGTTAAATATTAACTTGTGATGAATTTTCCAGAGGAGTTTGGAACTAAAACTGGTGAAGGTGAAAAAAATGCCATTTGGGGTGTTGCAAGCAGTTTGTACGTTTTAAGATAGAAGCAAGAATTTATGTTTAGGGCCCACCCTCCGTTGGTTCTGGGTGGTAACACTTCGGTGACTTCTTTGACTTATTCAGATATTTAAAAATTACCTACACATTATTTTGGAGAAATCCCAAGGCAGTGAAGTAATTCAGTTGCAGATGTTTCAAACTGGCACATGAAAGGTTCTGTTTAATGCGAAACCAGTGTATCTCTAGCAGGATAACACCTTTGCCTTGGGGAGGACTGGAAGGGTACCCAGCCACGGTGCGATGGTTTGTCGATGTGCCCACTGGGCTAAACTGATCTATGTTTCCCAGGATTCCCTTTTCTTGTATGTTTCTAGTTTGATGGACCTATAAGATTTATTTTATCCTGAGAGTTGCACCTGCCTTCCTCCAGCCAGGCTTTCCTTGCTGAACCTGTAACATAAACTCATGAAAGGTTGACACTGACATGGCCTATACAGATTATCTAGTTCAATTGGGTCCTAAAGTTGGTCCATCGTAAGAGTCATCTGGGGAGTTTTTTTTTTTTTTGCGGTACGCACTGCTGTGGCCTCTCCCATTGCAGAGCACAGGCTCCGGACGCGCAGGCTCAGCAGCCATGGCTCACGGGCCCAGCCGCTCCGCGGCATGTGGGATCTTCCTGGACCGGGGCACGAACCCGTGTCCCCTGAATTGGCAGGCGGACTCTCAACCACTGCGCCACCAGGGAAGCCCCTGGGGATTATTTTGAAATAAGGTTTCCCCAGTGCCACCCTGTAAGATTCTGGTTCAGTAGGTCTGAGCCCAGGACATCTGAAATTTACAAGTTCCCTAGATGGTTTTGATGGTCAGCCAAGTGGGTTTGCTAGTCACTGTGATTCTCAAAGTATGGTCCTTGGACCAGGGACACCAGCATCATCACCCAGAATCTTGTTGGACCCACAGATTCCTGAGGTTCCCCCTGGACCTCCTGAATCAGAGGCTCTGTTTGTGGCCCAGCACTCTGTGGTTTAATAAACCCTCCAGGGGATTCTGATGCGTGCTAAAGTTTGAGAACCAAATCTAGTCTAATCCCTCATTTCATAGTTAAGGAAAACGAGTCTAAGGAGAAGGGACACGTCTTTGGTTTAATGCAAGAAGATGGACATAGGAGGCATCCTCTCCTTGCACTCAGGTGTTTCGAGCAGAGAACACTCACAGCCTGCCTTGAGAAACCTCAGGTTACTACACTTGTGAAAGCAAGGTTTTCATCAACTAGAAGATGTTACATGATCCAGTGACCCAGTTTGTAGTACAAAATGCCAAAGGAATCATTTTTTTTTTTAGGAGTGCAGGTTAAGGAAAATCAAGAGCTGTAGCACTTAAGCAAGCTTCATGAAGAAGAATTCTGAAAGCTGGAAAGGATTTGCATAAATGGAAAGAGAGAGGGCGTCCCTCTCCCCAAAGTAGGGAGACCACAGGGAGGAAGAGGCAGGACAACAGAGATTCCAGCCAGGTTCAGGGGGAAGGTGCACGTTAAGACAAAGAGGAGACTGTGAGAGGGGTCTGGGAGATAGTTTTAGGAAAATAGGTGGGAAAACAGTAGATATAAATTGTTTTTGAATGTTGTAAAAGAGGTGTACTTTTAATATAGCGCTGCCTCGTAATATTGGAATCCACTGCACAACTGTGCCAACTGAGACTGATTTGGAGGCAACTTTTTTAAAAATTACTTTTAAGTATGTGCATAAGTTTAACGCTGAGTTGGCAAATTTTGGCAAATTTTGGCAAGGCATAGAGTTGCGAATTTGAAATCCCTCATGTTAATAAGCGTTAATTAATGTCAGGAATGATGCTTGGAGAGCTAAATTTACCAAATAGAGAAAAATGATGTGTAAGCAGTCACACCTAGTCTTTCCATGTAACTGGTACTTCCAAGATGCTGGAAGATGCTTAGAAACAGTGTAATAGAAACAATTTCGTGTTTCGATGGAAACCAATGCTTGCCTAGAGGTCACCATCCAGGCTATCTGATTCTTGTCTTCCAATGTCTGGTAGCTGTTTCACAATTCTGTAAGTTGTAGGTAGATGACAGACAAGCAAATTGACCTCGTTCCGCATGCTGTGGAAAAAAAGCCAGTTTGCCTCTGTCTGCATTTCCCTTTCACCATTCCTTTACTCCATATGTGTGCACTTTTTAAGAACTTTCTTCTGAACTAGTTTTAACATCTGCCTCGTTTTCTTATTAATTAATGAGTACTGTAAAGTTCTCAACAGAGGTCATTTTTATATCTGTGTGAGCGTCATGATCTTACCTTTTTCTGAAAACTGCCCTTTAACAATCAGATTAAGTCTCACAAACCTTACCCCTCGAGGCTCTTTATATTACTGATTTGCCATCCCTCTGCAGAAAAGATCCCTTAAGAAAAAGTCACCCTCAATCAGAATTCACACCTTTTCCAACCGGAAGCGTCTTAACTAGTAAGGCTCTATCTCACGTGTCATGAGATTTTTGGTGAAATTCTTGTGGCGTCAAGAAGCTGCTGCTACTTTTCCCTGTCACTCATTTTCCTAATCAACATTTCTTCCGGTTTTCTTTCTTAACCCTTCTCTGTAGCCAATTGAATTGGTTACCACAATGTTAGGTGACCAGACAAGATATGGAGTGGCGGCGGAGGGAAGGAGGTCAAGTATGAATACGTAGTCATCTACTGTTTAAAATAGCCTAATTTTGATTTACAGTAAAGAAGTCACAGGTCTCAGGAGACAGGCGCACATGTAAATTTCATAGGCGGACTGTCTTCCTCCTCCCGGTCTCCCTCCCCCCCTCGTCGTCTACCTTCCCCTCTCCTCCCCCCTCCCTCTCTCCCTCCCCTCCCTCCGTCTCCCTCCTCCCCTCCTTCACTCTTCCTCCCAACCTCCCCTCCCTGCCCCTCCCTCCGGCTCCAGCCTTCCCCGGAGGCCGGGAATCCAGGACAGCCACTGGTCCACCGGGATCCCACCGCCCTCCGTCACCGCGTCCACTTCCGTCCCCGAAGGAGGCGCCTCCCCCTCGGCTTGCCCCTGACCGTCTCCCCTGTGTCCCGCGGGGCTGCGGCGTTGCCCGCTTCGGTCCAGCGTCCTCCGCGCGTAAGGACAGCGTCCTTCAGGCAGTTGGACGAGGTACGTGCGCTTCGCTAGCCCAGGATCGCGCTGCAGGTCCGCTCTGCTCTAACTTGCGCATGCGTTTGCTTGAGGCAAAGGAGGTCTTTGCCACGTGCACAGGTAATGAACCTATTAAAGTCCATTTTCAACACCAGCTTTTATCAAAGCAGTACATTGTCACTGCAGAAAAGCAACCCCGCCATCCTACTTTGGCATATTTTCCTGTATTGTTTAGCCATACATTTTGAATAGACAGTTGAAATCATACTGTATATAAACTTGTATTCCTTTTTTTCCATTTAACACTATGTCTTGATCCTTTCCTCCGTGCCATTAAATACTCTTTGTAACCGTTTTCCTACAGTTGAACATTTTGGTCGTATAGTTCTTACTACTGACATAAAAGTATGGGGGAAAAATGAGCGTATCTGCGTCCAGCTCATTCTCCACATTTTGCAGCCTTTGTTAAGGATGGGTGTTAAGAGAGGAGGGTCTTGGGCTTCCCTGGTGGCGCAGTGGTTGAGAGTCCGCCTGCCGATACAGGGGACGCGTGTTCGTGCCCCGGTCCGGGAAGATCCCACATGCCACGGAGCGGCTGGGCGCGTGAGCCATGGCCGCTGAGCCTGCGCGTCTGGAGCCTGTGCTCCGTAACGGGAGAGGCCGCAACGTACCGCAAAAAAAAAAAAAAAAAAAAAAAAAAGAGAGGAGGGTTTGGTCTAGGCGTGTTAGCGTCCTGTATGCTGGGTCCGTGTTGCCCGGAGAGACTGTACCGTTCCCACTCGGCCATGTGGGTCAGGAGGTGAAGCGGTGGCCTGTCCCAGGCCTTGCTGACGCTGGGCACTGCGATTTAGGGCTACTTGCTGATGGACATGCCACCTGTTGTTTTCAAAGCCCATTTAAAGTAAGGTGGTCAGAAGTGAGCCCTGTGGGTATCTGGGGGAATGCCATCCAGGCCTCACAACAGTCCAAGAAAAGGCCAGAGGCACCCACATGATTGGCAGTTCACAGGCCAATCTAGCTTCATCCCATCTAGTTTTCTAATTAATGCTGTCAAGACCGTGTACCCTTTGGAAAACACAACCATGATTACTGAAAAATAAAAATAATTGGAGGAGTCGATGTTCACAGAACCATCTAAGGATAAGGAGGGCCCTGCCTTCCCTGCTGCAGGATGGAAGATCAATTGCCATGCAAGTTACAGTGTTTACCCAGTAAAGGAAACCCCCAGCCCTCCCCTGCAGCCACCTTAGGGGTCCTGTAGTTGTTTTCGATGCCCTTTCAGGTGTTTCCGTTTCTAAATCTCTGAGGCCACCAGCATTTTATTCCTAGACTTCTTTGCTTGTTGCATTCCCATCAACACCAATCCCCTTCACTTATCAAAATCTGCTTCCCTATTTCTTTTGGAGATCTTCATTGCTTTGGGAAGTGTGACTTCTGAGTTATTTAAATCCTGGGGGGTATGAAAGCAGGAAACCACACTAGCTCAACCATACTTGACCACCCATTTCTCGCCTTCTGCCCTCCAGTGAGAAAAGGGGAATGTTCAATTATACAGTTAAAAGATAATTTTCAGCAAAAGGCAAAATCATGACTAATACAGATAGAGAAACGAACGTGTGTTAAAGATTCTATTTTATTCATTAAAGAGGGGACGAGGCAGATCTTATAACTGGTTCAGAAAAAGAAGTCAAGAAGCACAAATTTGTTTGGAGTAAAAGAATGCCTCCGGATGGTACATTTTAGGAAAGGGGGGAGGACACAGCAGCCCCTTGGAATTTGCAGGTCAAACATGCACTTGTGATCCCCATAGGTTTTGACTTACAATTTTGTGGAGGCATTTGCTGTGTGAAGGAGGACTGGAGGGTGTCAAAGAAAATATCATTCATTCGTGACACTTGTTAAAAAACGGTAAGGCAGACCTTATTCAGGACCGTCGTGATAGGGGTTAGGGACCACTCCAGGGGGATCTTGCAGTAGGAGAGAGACATTGGGCTCAACTCTGAATATAAGGAAAAGTGGGAGTTTCTAGCCAAGGGGCAGAGTAGGGGGTCAGTGGATGGAAATAAAGGGATTCCAGCTAAGCTGACCTAACAGGATTCTCGCAGAAGACAAGCCAGGGTGATGGGACATCACCTGGGGGATGATGGAGGATGAGGGAGCGAATCAGATAGGAGGCTGGGGGATTCTGCTAAACCGACCTAGCAGATTCTTACTAAAACAGGACAAAGCCCAAAAGCCAGGGCCTAGTTGAGAAGAGAGTTCAGAGGATCCTGACTAGAGTTCGGTCAAGGAGAGAATCTTTGTCAAGGGGCCAGAGAAGTCAGTCTGTAGGGGACGGGTCTCGCAGTCATTCACAATTATGTGGGCTCTTGCATGGGTGTTATGGGGGAATCATGTACTTCAGTGCTGCATCCTGGGTGGCACTGACAGAGAATGTGTCCATCAGGGTCTCCCCTGCTGGAGCATGTCCTGGCCATCCCTCGTGTCATAAAGAGAACCCTGACTTCTGGAGGCGTTACTGGTGGAAACCACAGATCTGATCTCAGGGTGGCTAGAGTGTGTTGCCAAGTCCACCTGACACGATACAGAAAAGCGCTTCTTGGTACATTTTATGAGGACCCCACCATACCTGTCAGACCCACAGTCCCATCCCCTTACAGGAGGAAACCTTATCCCTCACTGTGACCTTATAATGTCATAGAAGAAACTCTGTGTTTCAATGGAAAAGTACCCATCGACTATAGCCCACCCTTCCGGGCTGTCTGATTCTAGCCCTGTTCATTGTATTTGAGCTGTTTTGCAGCTCTGTGAAAGTTGGGGGTAACTGATAGGTTTGTAAATTCTGTCCTGTCTGGTGGAGAATTAATTGGCTTCCTCCCCTACTGTGGAAAAATTGGTTTTGTCTCCATTTATAATTCATCTCAACATCCCTCTACCCCATATAAATTAGTGGCCTTTTCTTTTTTCCTTAGGACCAATGGTAACATCTGCCTTATTTCCTCCTATCATATGAGTAAAATACAATCCTTAATGTGAATTCATTTTGGTAACTGTATAGGAGTCATAGTTTTACTTTTTTTCTGAAAATTGTGTTTTAACAAATGTGTCATTTGGGAGGGAAAAGAGCCCAAATCTTGAAATATATACAGAAGGTTTACGTATAGTACAATCAGTAGAGTGTGAAGGGTATGTTTCCCAAGGCTCTTGCCCACAGAGAGACTGTCTGCCCTGCCCACTGTGGCCTTGGCCCGGGACACACTGGCTGGGCTTGGCTGCTGTGCCCCGTGAAGTGTCTGGCAGGAGTCCAGCCTTCATGTGTGGCACATCCAGGTCTTCTCAGCCAGCACCCCTTTCTGTGGGAGAAAGGCCTTTCAGGATCAGTTCAGAGAGTGGCTGTCTTAGCTGTAAACATTCCTTTTGGAAAGTGGATAGCAATCGAAGGTAAGTAAAAAGATTCAGATTCAAGACTGCTTATTTTCTGTGGTCTCACATCCTCATAGGACAGCCAGGTAAGAAATCAGCCTGAGGAATAAGTTCTCAACAAGTAATGTGCAGTGGGACATAAAGTTTACTGCTATTGATACTGGATTGTTCTGACTTCTAATAGTTCTATAATGTAGTTTATGGAAACAAAACTATGAAAAATATCGTCAAATTTTTCTTTGATCAAATGACTAGCTCTTAATTTCTCTTTCCTTAAAATTTAGTCATTTCTAGTTATGAGCATTTAGAACATTCTGGAAAGTACAGGATATAATGTAATAGCCACCTATAGTCACATGATGCAGATTTATTTAAAAAAAAAGATATTAACATTTTGTCCTGGGCTTCCCTGGTGGCACAGTGGTTAAGAATCTGCCTGCCAATGCAGGGGACACGGGTTCGAGCCCTGGTCCGGGAAGATCCCACATGCCGCGGAGCAACTAAGCCCGTGCGCTACAACTACTGAGCCTGTGCTCTAGAGTCCGTGAGCCACAACTGCTGAGCCTGCGAGCCACAACTACCGAGCCTGCGTGCCACAACTACTGAAGCCTGTGCGCCTAGAGCCCGTGCTCTGCAACAAGAGAAGCCACCGCAATGAGAAGCCCGTGCACTGCAACGAAGAGCAGCCTCTGCTCGCCGCAACTAGAGAAAGCTGGCACGCAGCAACAAAGACCCAACACAACCAAAAATAAATAAAATTAATTAATTTAAAAATATGTATTATTCAGGGGTTTTAGTATTAACTTAGCATCAAAAAACCATTGTCTCTCTCTTTTTTTTTTAACATCTTTATTGGAGTATAATTGCTTTACATTGTTGTGTTAGTTTCTGCTGTATAACAAAGTGAATCAGCTATACGTATACTTATATCCCCATACCTCCTCCCTCTGTGTCTCCCTCCCACCCTCCCTATCCCACCCCTCTAGATGGTCACAAAGCACCGAGCTGATCTCCCTGTGCTATGCGGCTGCTTCCCACTAGCTATCTATTTTACATATGGTAGTATCTATAAGTCCATGCCACTCTCTCACTTTGTCCCAGCTTACCCTTCCCCCTCCCTGTGTCCTCAAGTCCATTCTCTATGTCTGTGTCTTTATTCCTGTCCTGCTCCTAGGTTCTTCAGAACCACTTTTTAAAAAAAATTTTTTTTTTAGATTCCATATATGTGTGTTAGCATACGGTATTTGTTTTTCTCTTTCTGACTTACTTCACTCTGTATGACAGACTCTAGGTCCATCCACCTCACTACAAATAACTAATCTCATTTCTTTCATTGTCTCTCTATATAGCATTATGTGTTTGAGATTTACTGTATTGATAACTATATATGGAGTTTGCTCATTGAACTGCTATGTAATGTTCTTTTTAGGAGTGTATTAGCTGTAACACATTACCGCAAACTGGGTGACTTAAGACAGCAGAAATTTATTCTCTCACTGTCTGGAGGCCCGAAATCTGAAATGAAGATGTTGGCAGGGCTGTGCTCTTCCTGAAACCTGCAGAGGAGAGTTTTTCCTTGTCTCTCTCCCGGCTTCTGGTGGTTGCTGGCAATTCGTGGTGTTCCTTGGTTTGTAGATGCATCCCCTCCAAACTCTGCCTGTGTCTTCCATGGCTGTCCCTCCATGTGTGTCTGTGTCTGTATCCAGATTTCTCTCTCTTCTTCTAAGGACACCAGCCATTAATTAGATTAGCATCTACCTTCATCAGGATGGCCTTGTCTTAACCTGATTCCTCTGCAAAGTACCTATTTCCAAATAAGGTCACATTCACGGGTTCTGTGGGTTAGGACTTGAACAGTAACTTTTTTGGGGGATGCATTTCAACCCACGACAATGAATAAATGGCAACGTATCTCATTCTCCTGATGGTCGTTATATTGCTTGCAATTATTGCCACATTTTGGTGGCAAGAACAGCCTTGCATACCCACTGCATGTGTCTGTGTGTACACACACACACACACACACACACACACACACACGAGTGTGAAATTCTCTAGGGAATACACCAGTGGGGGGATTTCTGGGTTGCAGGATGTGTTCCTCATTGCCTTTGCTGAACTGCTTCCCAGAGTGTGTATCAGTTTACACTCCCTTCCGTTTGCCTACTTGGGCACCATCTCTTGGTGTTAATAGACTCATTGCCAATCTGCAAGAGGGAAAACGGTATCTTGTTGTTGTTCTTGTTATAATTTCCTTAAATACCAGTGAGGTTGAGTATCTCTTCACATGTTTATGGGCCATTCAGGTGTATCCTTTTGTAAATTGCCTCATATCTTTGGAGCATTTTCTATTGGGGCTGTCTTTGTTTTGTTAATTTCTAAGAATTCTTCATATATTTTATCTGGATACTACGGCCTCTGCTTTGAAAATAATTTCTTCTTTTAGTCTGTATCTTGTTTTCTCACTTTTTTACGGAGACTTTTATCTTACAGTGTTTAAAATTTAATAAAAGTTTGAAAGCTTTTTGTTGTGGGAAATCTCAAGCATGTATGAAAGTCGAGAGGGGCTTCCCTGGTGGCACAGTGGTTGAGAATCCACCTGCCAACGCAGGGGACACGGGTTCAATCCCTGATCCAGGAAGATCCCACATGCCGCGGAGCAGCTAAGCCCGTGTGCCACAACTACTGAGCCTGCGCTATAGAGCCCGTGAGCCACAACTACTGAGCCTGCGTGCTGCAACTACTGAAGCCCGTGCGCCTAGAGCCCATGCTCCACAGCAAGAGAAGCCACCACAGTAAGAAGCCATGCACCGCAACGAAGAGTAGCTCCCGCTCGCCGCAACTGGAGAAAGCCTACGTGCAGCAATGAAGACCCAACACAGCCAAAAATAAATAAATAAAATAAATAAATTTAAAAAGAAAGTTGAGAGACTAGTACAATGGACGCTCCTGAACCACCCAATTCCAGTACTGTCGGTACTTAGACACTCTCCCACAATCTCCACAGCCTACTGGGAAAGTCCCAGTACACACATCAGCATGTAGCTATAAAAGATAAGGACTCGTTAAAAAAAACCCATCACTGTTATAACATTATTCCTCCTTCCCTTACCCCCCCCATTAAAATGATTCTCAATATCATCAAATATCCAGTCAGTTCAATTTTCCCCAATTTTCTTATAAGTATTTTTTACAGTTGGCTACTGCTGTGGACTGAATTGTGTCCCCCAAATTTACATGTTGAAGATGGTATTGGGAGGCGGGGCCTTTGGGAGGCAATTAGGTTTAGATGAGGTCATGAGTGTGGGGCCCCCATAATGGGATTCGCACCTTTAAAGGAGGCTGACAGGATCTCTGTGTGTGGTAGGCAGTGACTCACAGGGCTTTGTTTTCTCACCTGGGTTGCTTGGTGTCCATCCCACCTCCTGAGGAGTCACAGAGACTTCCTGCCCTTGTCATGACCCGGCAGAGCCCCGTCTGTTCTGCCGGCCTCTCCCTGCCTGCGTCCTGCAGCTGGACCTGGCTGGGGGACACGGCCTCACTGACCCTGCCTATGTTCCGGGCCCTCATTTTCCACTTCTATTCTCCCCTCCAATCTCCTCCTTCTTCTACCCTGATCTGTTGACTCTGCTTCTTAGTTCTCTGAGCAAACAGAGGCAGGTGGGAGCATCCACAACCTCCCTCCTGGCAGCGCCCACCCACCTGTGTCTGTGTCCTCACCCTCTGCCTTCTCTCCCAGGGCTGTGGGAGGACCTGCCCAGTGCCTCCTCTGCTGTGCTGGCCTCACCCCTCTCTCCAGAAACCACTGGTTCCCTCTCCGTGGTACATTCTCATCCACAAGCCAATATGCTGACATTTCTTCCATGAAGAAAAAGAAGAAAAAAAGACTTGTTTCCACATCTTCTCTCCATCTTTTGCTCACTCTCTTTTTTAGGACTGGTGACAGTCTAGAGAGAGCTTTCTGTATTTCCTGTCTCCCCGTCTCTCTTCTGTCTCAGCCCCCAGCAGTCCCGCCCTCCCCGCTCCTGCAAACCTGTTCTGGACGCCCTCAGCCTGACTTCCACCGTGCAGAGCCTGGTGGGCAACCCTGTCTGCATCCTCGGGTCTTCCTGCAGAATGTTGCATGGTCTACACCCTCCCTTTCTTTCTTTCTTTTTTATAAAAATTAATTATTTTGGGTGCATACACGGTTTTTCATTTTTAAGTGTAGTGGATTTACAATGTTGTGTTAGTGTCAGGTGTACAGCAAAGTGATTCCGTTACGCTTACACGCTCCCGTTCTTTTTTTTTTTTTTTTTTTGCTGTACGCGGGCCTCTCAGTGTTGTGGCCTTTCCCGTTGCGGAGCACAGGCTCCGGACGCACAGGCTCAGCGGCCATGGCTCACAGGCCCAGCCGCTCCGCAGCATGTGGGATCTTCCCGGACCGGGGCACGAACCCGTGTACCCTGTATCGGCAGGCGGACTCTCAACCACTGCGCCACCAGGGAAGCCCCACTCTCCTGTTCTGGAAGCCCTTTCTTGGCTTGGCTCCTGGACACCACACCTGGGGTTTCCTCCTCTCTCACTGGCCCGTCCTTCTCAGACACAGTCACTAGTCCCTTTTTACCTCCCCAAAGGAAGGCTTAAGTACCGAAGGACCCCAGGGCTCCATCTTCTGCATTCTTCTTTATTGTTATTCCCTGAAGGATGTGATTCACTCTCAAGGTTGTAAATACTGTGCTCAGCTGATTCTCATTCGCAGAAGTTATGTTCGGTAAAGTTGCCGTGAACGCTGAACTAGCCGCTAGTGGACCACAGGGAAATGTAGTCGGTTCCTACGAGCCTCTGGTCACGTTTCCATCAACTCATCAATATTTAACCCTGTTTTGTTTGTGTTTCTGTATGAAGAAACACAATATATATTTACTACATATTGTTGATTCATTAACATTGACTCATGGCCGACAGCAGTGTGACTCACACCTGAACAAAGCTTGTCTAACACGTATTTAAGGCACATCACAGCCTTCTTGCATTTCGATCCCTAGACGGCACTTTAGCGCTGCCCATGAAATCACCAACAAAGAGCACAAAATTACCAAACGTGTGGCACTAAATAGACCATGAGAAGGACACTTGTTTACAGCGTGAGAGCTGAAACAGGAAGACAGAGCACAGCCTTTTTCGACCTTGACTGGGAACGTGCATCTCAGTGACTCAGATTTTTTGTGGCTCTACACAGATTTGTGGAAGACGCAAAAAGCCCAGCAAGAATTGATTTTGGAGTTACGAATAAATTTAGCAAGTAGGCAAATTCATGAATACAGAATCTGCAGATAATGAGGTTCCACCGTGTATGCCGATCACTCTGAAATGCATATCCTCAGCTTGGACCCCTGCCCTGAACTTGTGCGTTGTTATCCAGCTGGCCGCTGGACAGGAATGTGCATGTCTCATAGACATTTCAAACTGCTTATGCCACAGCCTGAAGTCCTGGTCTCCTCAAACCTGCTCTTTCGGCACTCTCCCCTTTCATTTAGACATTCCATCCTTTTCCAGTTGCTCAAGCAACACCACTGACTCCTTTCTGTTAAATATCCTACCCATGCCATCTGTCAGCAGAACCAATTGGCTGCACCTGAAAAATCTATCTAGCCCCTGACCTTTCTCGCTCTTTTCACCATTACCATTCTCGTGGCAAGAATTTGGCTTTTTCGGTGTGAGATGGAAGCCGCTGGAGGATTCTGGGAAAAGCAGTGTTCCCCACCACGCTCTCTCCCTGATATTTCTGTTCCAACTACACTGTTCCTTGTTGTTCCTCAAAAACCGGAAGAAGGTGAACACTTGTGATCACCTAGATTCAACAGTTGTTTGCAATTTGCCATAATTGCTTTATGTTTCTGTACGTATGTCTGTGCATGTGTGTTTTATAATGATTTGAGGGTCAATTACAGATGCTGATACTCCATCCCCTACTTGAGCACACATATTTTAAAAATAAGAACATTCTCCTATAGAACTTGTATTCCCACACCGTAGAAAATTAATATTAATTTGTAATATCCACTATCATCCATATTCGCTTCCTCACTTGTTCCCCAAGTGTCTCTTACAGCGGTTCTTAACTTGGAACCAGGATGTAGTCAAGATTCACATGGTGCATTTGATTTCATTTCTCTTTAATCTCTTTTAATCTCGAGCTGTCTCATCACCTTTTTTTTTTCTTTTATATTTTTGAAGTTAAGAATTTTTTCCTCTCGTTCTGCATATTTGTCAGTTTTTTCTGTTTCTAAATTTATTAGCGTAAAGTTGTTTATACTAATTTTTTGGTGATTTTTTTAAAGGGAAAAATCTGTACTTACGTCACCTTTTTCATTCCACATATTGTTATGCTGTTGTTGTTGTGTGTCTTTATCATTCTTTCCTTTTTATTGATCGGGTTTGCTGGAGATATACCTATTTTATAACTTCGAAAATCAGATTTTAATCACTTTCTGTTTCTCCATTGTTTATGTTCATCTCATTATTTTCTCCTTTTGGGTTTATTCTAATTTTTCCCCTCACTTCTTGAATTGAACGCTTAACTTATTTCCAGTCTTCCCTTTTGTCTAATACATGCAATTGAAGAGGATCAAAGGATACCCTCCTCAAATATGGCACTTTGGCGTATTGATTATTTTGAGCTGAAGGCAATTAGGAAACAGCAGATGCAAAAAGAGTTTTTCTCCCTCCCCCCTTCTGCCTAAAATTAGGGCATAAATTCCCTCTCCCCTATGAGGGGAGCAACTCTTATCACCAGATTCCCCATATATTTCCCAGTCATGCCTCCACAATTTATCACCCTTTGTTAAAATGCTGTATAAACCATGTGTCTAACTGCTTCTTGGGTTTTCACTTCTTTTCTGCAAAACCACTGTGTGCTAAAAATTAAAAATATTAATAACGTGTATGCTTTTTCTCCTGTTAATCTGACTTCTGTCGGTTAAATTCGCAGGCCCTCGGTTGCTGAACCTAAGAGGGTAGGGGAAAGTGTTTTTCTCTCTGACTGGAATCTAGGGTATCAATATTTCTCTAAGTACCAGTGTATTGCTTCCACTTTTTGCTACAGAGTGTTTTCATTGTAATTCGCTTCTAAACCTTTTGGATGTTTATTATCATTTCTTCATTGTGCTAATATAACACGTTTTATATAAAATTTTTGTTGACTTGTGGGTTAATATGTGGGCAGTTTGGTAGCTGTTCACATCTGCTTGAAAAGACTGTATATTCTCTAATTGCTATTGAAGAGATCTCTATCTTTGGGTTCAGGCTTCCTAGTTTTTCCTTTCCAAGGAAACCTCTTTGAATTAAAAACAAAAATTTAATTAGAGAATCTGTCTCAAACAGTGAATTTAATATATTTATACTTGTTTGGATTTATTTCAGCCCACATTATTTTTTGCTTTATGGTTGATAGGTTTACTGTTCTTCTTCTCCTTTCCTGCTGTTTGTTTGGTCAAGTGTGTTTGGGTCTCTTCCTCATTTCTACCCCCATTCCCACCATCAGTCTTCCTGATGAGTGTTTATTTGGAGCACTTCCTCCTGTGAAGCTATTTGTAGTAAGCACCTCTTCAGTGGGAAGCATTTTTTGGCCTGAATTGTGAAAGTCTTGCATTTGTTTCTGCCGGGTGCCCAGGGATTTCACTGCCCAGGGCCCACTGTTCCGTCAATTTCTCAGCCTAGGTATTCCTACTTCAAAAGGATGGTGCAAATTTGGGGGATTGGTTTTTGTGTTGTTGTTGCTGAAGACTTTACATTCATTTATTTTCCAGTTTTATTTTATTATTTTATTTTTTATGGTTTCTTTTTTCCTTTCCTGGGCTTCCTTACCATATTCCTAGGCTTGGTTGGCAGAGTTTTTCTTTTGTTGTTTGTTTTGAATTTTGTCTGCTAAATATGAACCTTTGAGGGCTCAGACCTTGTGTGGGAAAGTCTCAGTTACAAATCCCTGTCTCAAGGGGTCCCAAGGCCTCACTGGATACAGAGTCCTAAGCACTAGTTAGGTGAGGGCCTGTCTCTGGGTCTGGCCCTGTCCCCAGCATCCTGGCTCCTTCACATCTGCTCCTGCCACCCTGACCCTGACCTCCAGTTTCCTCTCTCACCCGGGGATGGAGGTTGCTTCCTTTTCCCTCTGAGCTCCACCATTTTAACTTTTATTTGTTAGTTGCATTCACTCTGGTATTTCTACTGTTTATAATGGGAATGGATTCTTTTTTTTTTTTTTTTTTTTGCGGTATGCGGGCCTCTCACTGTTGTGGCCTCTCCCGTTGCGGAGCACAGGCTCCAGACGCGCAGGCTCAGTGGCCATGGCTCACGGGCCCAGCCGCTCCGCGGCATGTGGGATCCTCCCGGACCGGGTCACGAACTCGTGTCCCCTGCATCGGCAGGCGGACTCTCAACCACTGCACCAGCAGGGAAACCTGGGAATGGATTCTTCTTAGCTTAATCTCATCACCCAGAACCAGAAGTTATCATTGATTTCTTGCATGAATACACTGTAAGTATAGTTAAAATTAATTTTTTTCCTGTACTCTTGATTTTAGTTTTCTCATTGTTTATAATCTTTGGATGTGCCCCACTCAGTGTAATGCATGTGTCTCTCTGTAGCCTGACTTAAACATCTCCAATGGCTAACGAAGCTCACCCTTGTCCATGTGACATTGGCCATAGAATAGAGTACGGAGGGTTGGGGCGTGAAGTTCAAGTTGAGCACATCAAGGCTTATCTCACCGAATCCCCCGTTGACGCTGGCAAAGCTGTGATTGTCATTCAAGATATATTCGGCTGGCAGTTGTCCAATACCAGGTACATGGCGGACATGATTGCAGGAAATGGATACACGTACGTATAAAATTCTTCTTCTTTTTTTTTGTTTGCTTAAATTCATGTAAATTTCTGTATTTTGTTCCCTTCAAAGGAAATGAAACCAAAAAACCCTGAGTATATTCTGATGTACATTATGTATTTTCTTATCTCACTGGGGTGCAGGTAAATGGAGACTGTCACATACGACAGCCAGTGTCCAGTGGAAGCCAACTGCTCCCAACCCAATGTCTGGGCTTCAGGTCCTCCTAGGATGGCTAGCCCTGTAGACTTGTTGGACGCTGGGAGAGTTATTTCCCGATGTGAGGCGCTGCGCAGACACTGGTACAGGACCCCTAGGGCAGAACGCGCCAGCTCTGAAATGGATCCATTACTTGGCCCTTGAAGCATCTCCACCTGGGGTCAGCTTTCACACACAGGGCACGCGTAGTTATCCTGGTCTGAACACGAACTGTCATGGCCTGATGTGAGTTAGACTGGCTTCCAGAACTGGCAGAGTGAGACCTCAGCTCCCAAAGGCTACCTCTGTCACACTGTGTGACCATGGCCACCTTTGGTGACTGCTGTCACCTGCTTGCCCCGCACCGCTGTGCTGTTGGCAGCAGCTTCAGTAAAGCACGGAGGAGAGAGAGGAGGGACCATCCCTGCCAGCCCAGCTTCACTCAGCGAGCCCCGAGTGTGGTGCACCCCAATTCCCTTTGTTTTCTTAAAAAGAGGAGCTGAAAACCAAAGCGTGCACCCATCTCGTTTTCCTACAAAGAGAAACCCATTGAAAGGAAGCACCCCCACTGCCGTGTGATGCAGTTTCCTGTTGACTGGAAAGAGAACGTCCACTTGATTTTTCCCTTTTTCATGCCCTCACGTTTCTTCTTGTGGATGAGGCAACTTAACTTTCCAAGGGCAATACCAGTAATGAAAACAATAGCCAGCCCTGATTGCTTTCTGGCTCCGCCAGACCGGACCCCTAGGGCGTTCCCGGGGTAATTGCCCGTCATCCTTCCAACAACCCGGACAAGGCGGGGCTGTCACTGTTCCCATTTTGATGGTTAGGAAACCGCGGCATGAAGGCGGAGGTCTCAGTTGCCCCACGTCACCCGCTGCAGAGAGGAGACTGGATGGGGCGTGGCTTCCGTTGTCTTGGGTGGGTCCATTAGCTGGAGACGGAACATAAAAACGAGTAAAGATGCCTGTGACTTAACAAAGCCTCTCACCCTTATCTAAGTATTTTGCCTTCAGAATAATCCTCTGAGGGTGCAGGGCTCTGTTAGATCAAGAAAAAGAGGCTAAAAGTGATTAAGTGACTTGTTAAGGTTTCAGGGCAGAACGGGCAGTACAGGGACCTGAACTTAGATTCTTCTGACCCAGATTTCAGTGTTCCTCCCACCCCTGCAGGAGAGGTTGTGTTCCTCCATCCATGGCCGTGACCTTTACTTCCAAAACCGGCTCTCTGGCGGGGGCCGCGTTGCTCCACCCTGGGGTTGATGCGGAAGGAAGGTTGACATGGACCCCGCAAGCTGGCTTGTCTGCTCCGCGGCCCCTTTTAGAGCCTGCATGAGACCAAAGCTTCGGGGCAGGACCTTGTGCCCTGTTGGCATCCTGGGCGGAGGTTGGGAAATTGCTTGGTCATGGTGACTGGGCCGCTCACCAGGTGTGCCCTCTGGCCTGAGGCTAACGCGAAAGGCCAGCTGAGAGGTGCGACTCCTCAGGGGCAGGAGGGGAGCCTGTGTCCACCCGCCCAGGCCCTCGCCGCCTGGGAACCCTTGTCCTGGGCGTCACAGCTAGCGGGGAGTGTGCACGACCGAGGCCTCGGCCTTTCAGACGGGCTGGGCTCTCAGCCGGCTGCCAGAGGCCCTGCACCTTCGGTTGTGAAATCTGAGATGCTCTGGCCTGGAGCCAGTTGGCCTCTTTGCTGCGATCACAGCTGGCCCTTGTGACCACTACCTTTCTTCTCCTGTGGTCCAGAACCGCCAACGTGACAAGTTCTTAATGAACAGAAGCAAATATGGAGTCCCAACAGCTCTGAAACTAAGCAGGACGAATGTCCCTATTTTACAGAACCATTGTTCCAGACTTCTTTGTAGGACAGGAGCCGTGGCACCCCTCAGGGGACTGGTCCACCTTCCCCGAGTGGTTGAAGACAAGAGATGCCAGAAGGATCGATAAGTAAGTCCCAAGTACATTACCAGCCAGCGTGGCTGTCTTGGTGGCGCCCCAGGGCCCCAGGAGCAAGAGGCAGGAGGGAGAGGAGGGTCCGGCTTCCTCCGTCACCCACCCACCTGCCTGCCCTCCCACCGTGTACGACCTCAGAGGCCACAGCTCGCAGAGTCCTTCCTGAGGCGTAAAGGAAACAGATTTCGTTTAGTACAGTCTTTGCAGCGAAGGGTTGGTTAGAAACCAACAAGTACCCTGCTGCCCAGCGAGTTCACTTGCTTTCCTCTCTGGGAAATGCTTTGTGGCACCGATGCTGAGACAGTTTCCTTGAAGTACCTGGGGGTCCCATTTTCCTTGACGGTTGGGCTATAGGGGTCCATAGATCAACACTCCCTCCTTCCACTCTGGTTGCAGAACCAGTTGAAACAACAGGCAGAGAAGAGAGATCAGAGAACACGTCAGCCCCACGTCCACTCTGCTGATTGGAAACTGAGGCCCCAAGTGCCATCCCCTCCCCCCAAAACGCCACCCTCCCACCCCCTGCCTCGGGGAAACTGGGTCTTTAGACCAAACCCACCAGACCAGGACCGCGGTCTTGCCAGGGTCCAGGGAACTGTGGGAAGAAAAGGGGGGTGGATCCCCCAGGATTGCAGCCTTTTATTAAATTGGCTCCACTCAGTCCAGAAGCAAGGACCAGAGGGCTCAGCTGCCACTCAGATCCCCTCTTCTTGGTCTGGAGGAATAAGGATGGAGCGGGGAAAGAGGCAGGGATGTTCTCTAGTGCCAAGCTCCTCCTGAACAGGAAGACCTGAGCCCAGGGCAAAGGGGTCCCCCAGCCCTAGCCCCCGACTCACCGTGACCAGGCATCCTCCCGAACGCTGTCTTCTCCCATCGTCGGACGTCCTCCCGTCACGCACGGGAGCCTCGTGTTTGATAAGCTGTCCCCCAAACCCAGGTTGGGGCAGCTGCTGCTAACTCTGCCTGTGGCCACTTGGTCCCTGGAAGCCTCTGCTGCTCCAGAGCTGACGCCAGGGCTGCTGGCCCGTCCAGCTCCTGAGCCGGCGGACCCCGGGCAGACCTGTGTCCACGGCCCTCAGGGGCCTCACCTCCCTCCGCATACTCCCCGGGGCCAGACTCTCCTGCTCCCTGGCCACCCTCTCTCTGCGGGCCTGTGCCAAGCAGCTGTGCTCTGCAGCTCTGGCCAGGGTCTCCCTCGGCTCTCTGCACAGTCCGTCAGACCAGGGAGACGCTGCAGGCTGCCCTGGGGGCTCCCAGCTTGCCGGGCTGTCAGCAAGGAGGAACCTCGGGGTCTTGCCGGTGGCTGGAGGTGCGAAGCGCCTTGTCTTAAGTCCCACCCTGGGGAGCCTCACCACAGGGCTGTGGAGGCCCGGCTCCTTCACCCCCAGTTGGGTGCCGCCCCAGCTCCAAGTTCCCCGGTTGAGGCTTTTGTGGAGACCACACCACAGCCCAGCTTCTCTCTCTGCCCTGCTTCCTCCCTTGCCTTCCCCAGGGTGGACTCTGAGAGCACTGGGGACCCAACTTCCCACACCTTTATCCATTTCCAGGCCTCCCTCCCAGGGACTCAGACTGCAAGCCCAGGAAAAACAAAATGAAGCCAGAAGTTACGAGTAAAATACAAGTAGAAACACAAGAGACCCAGAGAGCCTGTGATGTGAATATGACATTCAGCTTTGCGTGGAGGGGAACAGTTAGGACATTTTGAGGAAAAGCCTTGTGGGGCTGCCTTCTATCTGTGACTGCAAATCAGGGTGATCCTTTCTGGAGGGCATTAGAGCAGCCCAGAGGTACGTCTCCACAGGGGATAAGGAGAGCCACACATTTTAAATCAAAATGAGACATGAAATGGAGACACTAACTTGGAAATTAGACTCCAGTCCTTGTGTCTAGTCAAATATCTTTTGTTTGAAAGAAAACCCATCTTGAATGGTTGCTGCTTAAGGAGTCATGGAATTTATTGGCTTAAGGTACTGAAAAGAGGTAATTTCTGGCTTCAAGCAGAGGTTGGTCTATAGCTCAGAAGGTATCCCCAGGATGCGACCTCCCAGCATCCCGCAGCACCCTTGTCTGACGCTGGCTCCATTGTCAGGCAGCATTTGCCTCTGGGTGGCAAGATGGCTGCAGCAGCTCCAGCCTCCCATTGGCTCCTTTCCCAGCAAGCCAGCAAAATTCTCGTTTTGTCCTGATGGTTATGACTGGGTCACAAGTCCATCCTTGAACCAATCGTTGTGGCTAGAGATTGCTATGCTGCGATTGGCCAGGCCAGACCCACATACTCCCCTCCAGGAACTGAGCCCCCCGAAGTATATGGACCGAGCATGGGGAAGGGAGGTTCATCCAAAGCTAAGTTCTGGTGTTCCCAGGAAAGTGGGGAATATATACTCGGCAACAAAAGGAAGATAGGTTCACTTGAGTCAGTGAAAGAACGTTTATAGAAATGCCCTCTTCCTTCTTGTCCCCTCCAGTTAAGGCAGTTATTCTTTTTTTTATCTTGTTCTCCTGTGGAAAGGAGATTTTTTTTTTTTTTTTTTTTTTTTTTTTGCGGTACGCGGGCCTCTCACTGTTGTGGCCTCTCCTGTTGCGGAGCACAGGCTCCAGACGCGCAGGCTCAGCGGCCATGGCTCACGGGCCCAGCCGCTCCGCGGCATGTGGGATCTTCCCGGACTGGGGCACGAGCCTGTGTCCCCTGCATCGGCAGGCGGACTCTCAACCACTGCGCCACCAGGGGAGCCAAGGCAGTTATTCTTAAGATCAAAGCATTCGAGAAAAACTGAAAAACAAAATGACGAAAACTATTCCTTATTCCATTTTATTTTGCAGAATTACCTAATTACAGCTCTTCTAACATTATGAAAATAACTACTTGCACACAGAATGGTATGATACATATGTTTAAATGTGTTCAAAGATATCTTACGATTAAAAGAAAAAGCAATAGAATTGCTTTTTCCTTTTTTTTTTTTTTTTTTCTTAAGTGCAAACAGACAGCGTTTTTTCCTTATCAGATCCAGCAGAACTTTCCGGGCCGGCCTTGCAGTACTACCTCTATTTTGGCATCATGCTTCTAGTTGCAGAAGCTGTATGAGTTCCAGACAACCAATTTGCAAACGAACCATTTGCAAGGCCAGAGCCACTGTTCCCCGTCCCCTCGGGCTTGCCTCTTCCTCCTGCCTTTCCAAATACTACTGTGCTCTTTGGGCATGGGAGGAAACAGGCGATGCAGAGTTAGGGTGTCGGGCAGGGGGATGGAATGTGCTGAGTCAGACAGAGCTGGGGAGCTGCCTCTTGGTTGAGGCTGCGCCCTGCTGAGAGAGAGGAGATGAAGGAGCTCCCTGGGGCCGGATCTTGGGATCAAGCCCTGGAGCCGCGCTGTGGCCTTGGGCCTTGATCTCTCCTGAGGCTGTGGAAGGCTGTTGCTCAAGATGGTCTGATTTGTGCCACCCTGTCAGGTGGTTGGAAGAGGCTGGGCTTGGCAGGGAGACTTGCCGGGGAGAGATGTCACTTGTTACTCGTCACCCGGTAGGAGGTGGTGAGGACGGAGCTCTGAAAGTAGGGATCTCAGAACCTCAAGGAACAGCTGCTGAGAAAGCCCTGTTACCACTAGTGCTTGCTGCCCAGTGTACTTTCAAGGGGCCACAAAATACCTCGTTTGTTTTTTTTTTTTGGCTGTGCCAGAAGCTTGCTGGATCTTAGCTCCCCCACCAGGGATTGAACCCGGGCTCCGGCAGTGAAAGTGCGGAGTCCTAACCACTGGACCACCAGGGAATTCCCTTTGAATAACTTTTCTTTCATTCTAGAGAAGTTGATGCGGTCCTGAAGTATCTGAAACAACGTTGTCATGTCAAGAAGATTGGCGTCGTGGGATTCTGCTGGGGTGGAGTTGCTGTCCATCACATAATGATGAAATACCCAGAATTCAGGGCGGGGGTGTCCATCTACGGTAAACCTGCCTTGTGCATTTTTACACAATGAAAACTGGACGAGGGGTTGAGTGACAAAGGCCACGAGCCTCTTCCCAAACTGAGGGTCCTGGTGTAACACAAACCCCAGTGGAGCAGAGATGGCCTATCTTAAGGAATTGGTTTTAAAAAATCTGAAGGTAGAGGCGGAAGTATGTAATATCTACCCAGAGGGAACCTGGGTCCTGACAGTGTGCCTTTGGGGAAATCCCCTAATCCGAGGTCTCGATTTCTTAACCTAGGATGAAGGGGATACATTTCTTTCTGTGATAATGGTTAATATCAAGCAATATTTTTATGAGCAATAGCTGTGAAAAGATTTTTCGAAGATATGACTAATTCTCAACTACTCACACATGCATGCAGTCCTGCACACACACACACATACACACACACTATATACACATGCATATATGTGTATACATATGAAAACAGGGAAAGGGAAAACCGACTCTAAAATGTAAATAGCAACATAAACATTTCATGCAAACAAACCAAATGTATCACACCAATGACATAAGAACATTATATCTGTGTAGAGAAATGGTTACTAAGTGAGGATATGGAAACATCCGACCTTGGCTTTCTTTCATGATAGTATATCCAACAGTTATACTAATGATTCTTATTTGACTTAATGGTTCCCTACTGCGGTATTTTCACTTACTTTTAGCGTTAAAAAAGCGCCCTTTACCTGTTTACTTACTCAAAGGCAGCAGCAAGCTGCCGGTGGCCGCTGTGCACAATGGGGCTGGCAGCCCTCGTGGCCCTTTGTGTGAATTAGCACAAGGCGCTCCGGAGTGGACTGCTCGCTGGCGCCCCCTCGTGGCCGCCTCTGCGCAGTGCGCGACTGCGGAGCCGGGCGGGACTTGGAGCCCAGGGGCCTCAAAGCGCTGTGCAGCCACCTAACGGGGCCTTCACAGAATAGGGCAGAAAGCGTGGCCCTCTTGCCCGTGGCTCCCTGCATTCTAGAGAGGAGTTACAGCTAAGGGGAGGCTCTCCGGCTTACTTGGCTTTGCTATACTGCCAACAGGAAATGGAAAACAATTTTTTCTCCTCCGTACTGACTGGGATTCTCTATGACCACCCTTGAGTCAGGCTCCGCTGTGAGTCCTCTTTCTGAGTATGTCCCGACCTTGGGCTCTCTCCTTGGCCCACTGGGTCAGTTTAGTGAGAACTCCCCATCCTTGATATGTGATCAAATTCCTCCTGTCCACCCCCCACCCATGCCTTGTCACCTGGCCTGCCTTCAGCAAAGGCTTTGTCAAATACTGTCCGGCCAGAATCCCCGTAGCCCCATGATTCCTTTGTCATTTTCCATCCACCGGCCCCCATCCTGCTCCGTGGTGGAAAATCCCACTTGTCCTCGCATTTGGGGTTGAGTCTGGTGTCCCTCCCTCACTGCAAACCCTTGTTGCCGTGGTCTCCTCGAATAAAATCTTCCTTACTGTCTTTGACAAGTGCCAGAATAATCTTCTTTTTTAAAATAAATTTATTTATTTTATTTATTTAGTTTTGGCTGCGTTGCATCTTCGTTGCTGAGCGCGGGCTTTCTCTAGTTGCAGCGAGCGGGGGCTACTCTTCCTTGCGGTGCGCGGGCTTCTCTTTGCGGTGGCTTCTCTTGCTGCGCAGCACGGGCTCTAGGCGCACTGGCTTCAGTAGTTGTGGTGCGTGGGCTCAGTAGTTGTGGCACGCGGGCTCAGTAGTTGTGGCTTGTGGGCTCTAGAGCGCAGGCTCAGTAGCTGTGGCGCATGGGCTTAGCTGCTCCACGGCATGTGGGATTTTCCCGGACCAGGGAGCGAACCCATGTCCCCTGCATTGGCAGGCGGACTCCCAACCACTGTGCCACCAGGGAAGCCCAGAATAATCTTTTCTTTAGAACTCCTCTCATCTCAGAATGACAGTGAAGTTTGAAACTTTTACTTATTTTCCTATAGGAGTGGGCACACTCAAAGTTGTCTGAATCTCCAAAGTCCAACATGCTTTTGACTAAATGATCTCTAAAATTCTGAAGGCACTTTAGAAGGATGAAAACTAATTATTATGAATGACCTGCTGGGACCCGCTGCCGTGCCCAGGGACTTCACACACGTGGTCTCCTCTGAGCACAAATACCCCATCAAACACTGACGTCAGAACCTTGGGGCTTGAGTAAACCATGAGAAACTTCCAGAACAGCGGTGGTCAGATGGTCCAGATTAGAAAGTTATCACCTCTTGGTAAATGAAGACACGTCCCAAGAGGGAGCATTTTTCAGGCTGCTCCGTATCTTTACCTGCCAAGCAGCTGGCCAGGTCTACAGCCGTCATTTAATGGCCTGATTCCTGGTGAGTGAGGTAGAGAGAAGGGAGCTCAGACTCAGTAACCTTCTCTTTGAGCCTAGTTTTATAGAACAGGCCACTTTTGTGGAATTGCTAAAAAGAAAAGACACAAAACCCCCAAAGCACATGTTTTCCTTTGAAAAATCTAACTCACATCGTTTTCTGTGGCACATGTACGGGAGTCATATCCTGTGTCCCTGTCCCGCCCCCATTCTCCAGGCATCATCAAAGACTCTGAAGACGTGTACAAATTAAAGAACCCCACGTTGTTCATTTTTGCTGAAAACGATGCTGTGATTCCTCTAGAGCAGGTAAGTTGGCATCTTAACTCTTCTCATCTCTGTGTTTAATAGCAGGACTTGACATTTTGGGGAAAACATCCCGAAGGATTCGTTTGTTCCTCCAAATATGTTTCAACATTAAAGTTTTAAAGGTGTGTTTTATCGGGGACTTTGAGGGGGTCTGTAACCCCCTAAGTGCTCCTGCCATGGCTGGATGGCTGGTTACTTACTTCCCTGCCCGTGCCCCCTCCGTGTGGAACCCATGAGTTATCATAAGATCTCTGTCCTTAAAGACACAGCTGTTTGTTTTTTTTAATTAAAATTTTTTTTTATTGAAGTATAGTTGATTTACCATGTCATGTTAGTTTCAGGTGTACGCCACAGTGGTTCAGTTATACATAAAAAAAATATATATACATATATATATGTATATGTATATATTTTTTGATTCTTTTCCCTTATAGGTTATTACAAAATATGGAGTATAGTTCCCTGTGCTATACAGTAGGTCCTTGTTGGTTATCTATTTTATATATAGTAGTGAAGACACAGCTATGTTAAATCCAATATGTTGATAAGGAAAAGGCAGATGGAAACTGTGGTTCAAAAGCAGTTGTTTAGAAATTACTGTTGTTATTCATAACTGATACATTTTATTGATATGTTTTAAACAACTTATACTTGAATCTATGAATTACATATTGAATACATTGAATATGGTATATGCAAATAGACTGAAGTATATATTGAATAATATATTAATACAATTTCAAATAATTGATGTATCTTTAAAAAAAGTATTTATTTTATTTTTATTTATTTGGTTGCACCGGGTCTTAGTTGCGGCACGTGGGCTCCTTAATTGCAGCACGCATGTGAGATCTAGTTCCCTGACCAGGGATCGAACCTGGGCCCCCTGCATTGGGAGTGCGGAGTCTTAACCACTGCACCACCAGGGAAGTCCCCTGATGTATCATTTTTATATCGCTCTGAATTCTCTCCTTTGCCAGAGGTGCGGACTGTGCCGATTATAAAATTAAAAGTGAAAAATTCATGATAGCTGGAACGTAACTTAAAGCAAAGATGTTAAAGCTCTTTGATAAGCATTCAGGGAAGATTTGGAGAATGGAAAATATTGCTAGAGGGTTAAAGTCCTAACATCATGAAATCTTTTGCCAACCAGGTCTCTTTGCTGACTCAGAAGTTGAAAGAAAACTGCAAAGTGGAATATCAAATTAAAACGTTTTCTGGGCAAACGCACGGGTTCGTGCATCGCAAGAGAGAAGACTGTTCGCCTGAAGACAAGCCCTATATCGATGAGGCGAGAAGGAGCTTGCTCGAGTGGCTGAACAAGTACGTGTAGCCAAGGCCAAGGGCAAACTTTCTCAAAATAGCTCGCATCCAGAAATTTGCTTTGAAATGCTTAGATCATTTGATTCATTTTCGCTTTACAGAAGATGAATGAAGGAATCCTGAAATTCACCTGAAACACAAATTCAGTAGGAAAAGTTAATGTATGAAATACTTTAACCTTTAACATGTGCATAAAGAAAAATTTTAACAACAGGTCAGGACCGGTAGAGTAATGTCCTATTAGTAAAAACCTAGAGCTATCCAGGGACCAGCTCACAGATCAGGCATGGCCTTCCGGCCTTGAATTGAGCACATCCTCTGAAACGAATAATATGGCAAAACCGTGAAGAGCCTGAAATGTAAACTCAGGTAAAGCCCACCTTAATTGGACTTTTATCTCTGTCTTAACACAGATGAATTTGTCATGTTCATATACTGCACTATGAGAAATTTTGAGATTAAAATAAGGTTTTAATGACTGACCTAATCATATCAAGCTAAAGACTTAATTTTTGAGTTTTTGAATCTGTGGCTTTTTCTAAAAGCTAATAAAAAACGATGGATGAGAGTTGCCATCCAGCTCCCTGCTAGGCAGTGGTGTTTCAGACAGTGACGTTTTCGGGTCCCTGGGGCTGGGGTGGCATCACAAATCTCTCCTGTGTTCAACCAGAAGGGTGATGTCAAGGGTAAAGTTTCAGTTTTTACATTTAAATTAATTAAAATCACATCAAATCGAAGGCCCAGCTCCTCAGTAGCCCCCACAAGTCAAGCCTTCAGTAACCGTGGGTGGCGGGTGGGAACTGCACGGGGCGTGCGTGTCCGCACCGGTCAAGCCACTTCACACGCTGTAGCTGCATCCTGCTGACGTTCAGTTAACCCCATCATCCCCCACGTGACAGCCCAGTGGTCGTCATTCTCAGTCCCGGCCCAGAGGATCTGTCTACCTGGCCAAGTGCTCACGACTAGAGCAGGTAGCCATCCTTCCCGCTGGCCTGCAGGCTCTGCAGATGCTGAAGGGCTACCTTGTTCTCCACGGGGCCGGCCCTGCAGGAGGCTCTTGCCAGGTGGGGCTGCAGGGAGGGGGCCGGCTTGGGTCCTGGGTGGAGGGTGGGCTTTCAGCCCAATGTGCATGGCTGACTGGGGGCCGTTTCTTGTCAGGGCTGGGGCTCTGGGAGGGAAATCGGGGAAATTTCTTGTCTGGAAGCCGGGGAGCAAGGAGGTCCCGGCAGCCTCAGGGAGCCGCTCCTCATCTTCTGTGGTCGCTGGGCCTGCAGAGGCCCCGGGAAGGGGTCCCGGGCTGGGCCAGAGGCCGGGCAGCGGTGGGTGGAGTGGAGAGGAGGTGAGGGCGCGGGGAACCAGGCTGGCTGTAGAGAAAATTAGAGGCGCGAGGGAAGAGCCCAGGACTCAGGACCCAGAGGGGCTTGACTTGTTCTGCTTTTTAAGGGGAGCTACTTGGTGGAAGGTGCGAGGGGGGCTGAAGGTGCAGTGGAGAGGTTCTGTTAGGCAGGGGGACCTCAGCTCTCAGGGTGAACCTGTCCAAGAGCCCTGACTCACCTCTGCTCCATGCCCACGGCTGCTGGAGGGGGCTCCCATCACTGTCCCTCCAGGGGGCCAGGCTGGAGTGGCCGCCTGGAATAACGCACCTGGCCGTGCTGAGAGGACAGCACCCTGGAGGGCCCTGCACGGCTAGTCAACGCTCTGGCCTGGAAGTGATGCTTCTCTCCCCTCACCGGCCTGAGCTGCTCACAGAATCTGGAAGCGCGATCCCGTCGGGTGCCCAGAAAGGGCCACGTGTTGGCGAGGCTCACTCGTGACTACCCGAGATGGGGAACTGAGGGAGCAAGCTTGAGAAGAGATGGAATCTAGGGTAACACCCCCCCCCCACCCCCACGACAGGAGTGTGTGTGTTTCCTACTGCTGCTGGGACAGATGACCACAAACTTTGCGGCTTAAAGACAAATGTATTATCCCGTCAGCTCAGCTGTTTATTCTGCTCTGGGTCTCACAAGGCCAAAGTCCAGCTGCTGGCTGGCTCGTTAGGCTCCCTTCAGGAGGTCTGGGAAGGATCCACTTCCAAATACATCTGACCCTTGGACAACAGGCCTGGACTGCGTGCGTCCACTTGCAGGTGGGTATTTTCCAACAGTGAACACTGCAGAGCTACACGACGCGTGGCTGGTCGAACCCTTGGATGTGGGACTGAGTGTACGTAGGGCCAAAGGGCCGGCTGTAAGTCACCCAGGGGTCTTCACCTGTGCAGGTGGGCGGCGCCCCTAACCCGTGTTGTTCAAGGACCAAGTGTGCACCCCAGTTTTTGCCACAGCCGTCCCCTGCAGTTTGGGACCGAGGCCCCGTTTCCTTCCTCGGCCCCTTCAGGCCCGTCTTCAGGGCCCGCACACGGTCCCTGCATCTCAGGGCCAGCAGGGGGGCATCCAGTCCTTCGCACCTGCACCTCCCTTCTGTGACCACGAAGGGCTCCTGTGACATCACGGGGCTCACCTGCATCACCTCCCTCTTAAGGTCAGCTGACTAGTACTTCATGCCATCTGCAAAGTCCCTTCACGGCAGCACCTAGATCAGCCTGATTGGATGACTGCGTAACCAGACTGAACCCTGGTTTGGAATCCTGCCTGCCACCGGGAGGGGGGTGGAGGGGCTGCACAGATGACCACGGGTGCGAGCACAGAGGCCGGAAGTTCACACTATCAGCTTCAACTGCCCTTGAAACGGGTCAAGATCATACGACGTCTTGGTAAGTGCAGATTTTCAGCGCTGTATAAACGAGTTTACTTCAATGAGTGAATGGTGCAAACTGCAGCGTCTCTTGGCAATGACCGGCATTATCATGAAGATTTAAGGTGCTAATGCAGTAATTCTCAAACGTTTTGATCTCAAGATCCCTGTATGCGCTTAAAAACTTATTAAGGACCCTCCCCCCTCCTCCCAAAAGCTTATATTTTTGTCAGTTACACCCGTTGGCATTTTTTTTTTTTTTTTTTTTTTTTTGGCTGCACTGGGTCTTCGTTGCTGTGCATGGGCTTTTCTCTAGTTGTGGCGAGCAGGGGCTACTCTTCGTTGTGGTATGCGGGCTCCTCACTGCGGTGGCTTCTCTTGTTGCGGAGCACGGGCTCTAGGCACGCAGGCATCAGTAGTTGTGGCCGATGGGCTCAGTAGTCATGACTCGTGGGCTCTAGAGCGCAGGCTCAGTAGTTACGGCACACGGGCTTAGTTGTTCTGCGGCATGTGGGATCTTCCCGGACCAGGGCTCGAACCCGTGTCCCCTGCACTGGCAGGCGGATTCTTAACCACTGCGCCACCAGGGAAGCCCCCGTTGGCATTTAGTGTTAGAAAATAAAACTAAAAAATTAAGGCAAATATTTATTTTAAAATAATAACGGACACACGTTAATATACACTTTTTCTAGTTTCCAAAACAAAAGAAGAGTGGCGTTGTTTTCCACTTCTGCAAATCTCCTCGATGTCTCTCTTAGCAGAGGACAGTGGGTTCTCACACCTGCTTCCAACAACACATTCAATTCAGTGCAGTGTAGAGTCTGGCCACATCAGTATGTTCAGTAGTTGGAAAACAGTGCATATTCTGTTTTAGTCTCTTCCAAAACAGAACAAGTGGTAGTTTCAATCAACTTTTCATTCTGTTACGTTGGTCCACCTACACAAGAACGAGACCGTAATATACTGCTGATTGAGCCATGCACAAATACCATCAGTCGTTGCTGGCGGGGGGCGGGGGGGAGAAAGAGGGAGACTCCAGAGACCCTCCTGGAGCCACTGAGGACACAGTGAACAGGTGGCTGCCGCCTACAAGCACTCTCACCAGACACCGGACCCGTCGGCACCTTGATCTTGGACCGCCAGCCTCCAGAACTGCGTTGTCTAAGCCACCTGGACTACGGTACTTTTGTTGTAGGTGTTCCACTGAAGTGACAGGGTCACAATTCATTTCTGAGCGGCCGTCTGTCACGCAGACGTGTGAGTAACCGGCTGTCAGTCACATTTAAGTAAAGACGGTGTCCACAGGGAGGGGCCAGTCCAGCTGCGGCGGCCGCCATGCCTGTTATGTGAGGTGCTTCACACACTTGCTGTGTTGAGCTAGCACCGAGACGCCGTTGTACTCAGGGGCCGAAACCTAATGACTCAGTGGCTGGCACTGCTTCGAGGTCACCCTTCATAAGCGGGTGGTGGTGAGGAATACAGCTTCTAGCACCGCCCCCTGATCCCTACTCACGAGTTTTACCCGTCACTGCTTTTGCACCATCAGTGCAACTGTCAGCACGGTGAAAACGGCAAATCAGCTCTTAGAAACTGCTGACCTTACAGCCCCTTGAAAACCGCTGTTATCACCTACGTAAGACGTTACAACAGCACTCAGGACCCAGCATGTTCCAGGCGCCCTCGCCCAGGCCACCTACCAAACATTGAATAGGGAATTCCCTGGCGGCCCAGTGCTAGGACTTGGCGCCTTCACGGCTGGGCCCGGGCTCGATCCCCGGTCGGGAACTAAGATCCCGTAAGCTGTACGATGCAGCCAAAAAACAAAACGAACAAAAACACTGAATAAAGCCGCAGTGCAGGAATCGGGAATCAACAGGACAATGCTGGGCCCGGCGTGGGAATCCGCCTTCAGGGTCAAGTGCCTTCACTGCTCTTGATACACACGGGATGAGGTGTGCGCTCTTGATACACACGGGGTCGGCTACAGTACAAGGGATATAAACGCGACAAGCCATTTGCAACTGGAAGATAAAAGGTAACATGGTACCCTGAAGAGGGGCTTTTACCGGAGGAAATCAAAAGCTTGTGAAACAACATGTGTACGAGTGTGTTCATGAGCCACACAGCTTCTCTCAACCAAAACCAGCAGAGGCATCTGTGAGGCCCACTCTTTGGAGGAGTGGTTTCGTAGCTCCTTTCATTCAACCACAAACCCCTTCTTGTGAGACTGGTCCAAAGCAAGTTGCTGTATGTTCTTTATAGGCTAGAATCCACCCGTGTAAATCAACTCACCTGAACTACTAGGTCAAGATATTTATCTCAGTGGGTCTAAGGCTGACATGATCCCAAACGACGCATTCTGACGCTGCACCCAGAGAGCAACAGTGTAAGTGATGACAGTGCCACTTCACAATCCACTTCACGATGAAATGCGTACCAGTTGTATGTTCATTAGGATGAATGACATTGGCGCTTACTACTACGCTTCCTAGCGAAACCACCAATGCATTAACGTGGAGAAAACACAACAACCCAACAGATAGGACTGGTCAGCACCCAGGTCCCCAGAAGGAACCCTGGATTGTTTCCTAATTCTATGGAACCTGACTGGTCCAAATCCTCTCCCCCTGGTGGCACAAGAGTGAGCTTTATCATCATGAGTCTAAGAAACATCCTTTTGGAGAAGCAAACACAAGCCAACGGGGAGAGGGGAACTCTCGAGTTAGACTGCCAGGGTGTGACCAAGCTCTACCAGGTACTGGCCAGAGAGGCTGGCAGATGATCAAAACTCACCTGTGGGATGGGAATAACAAGAAAACTGTCTCCTTTACAAGGTGGTGAGAACAGGTAAAGTTCTCAGAACACACCGGCCTTTGGTAAGGGCTGCCACTGTTAGCCAATATTATTTTAATAAGCAGAATTAATTCAATACCAATCTACTCACACATGGTCATTGCGAGGTATTTCCTCCCACTTAACCCATTTTTCTGCGTTTCACTCTAACCTCCACTCGTTCCGTTCCTCCGATAAGAAAACGCCAACAGGGTTCTGAATCGCCCTTCTAAGCACCTGCAGGTGGTGCAGGAGTCTGTGCCCACTCTGGCCTTCTCTGTACACGTGCTGGCCTGCGCTTAGGGTGGAGCCAGGGCAGGATAACGCCAAGGGGACTACGTGAAGGTTACGCTGCTGACGCGGTCTCAGTGGCACAGTAATAATGCCCTAGCACACGTCGGTGTAACCTAAAAGCACGTTAAGACATCCCACAGGGCTTCCCTGGTGGCGCAGTGGTTGAGAGTCCGCCTGCCGATGCAGGGGACAAGCGTTCGTGCCCTGGTTCGGGAAGATCCCACATGCCGCGGAGTGGCTGCGCCCGTGAGCCATGGCCGCTGAGCCTGCTGCTCCGCAACGGGAGAGGCCACAACAGCGGGAGGCCCGCGTACCGCAAAAAAAAAAAAAAAAAAAACAAAACAAAACAAAACAAAAACAAAAAAAAGACATCCCACAATCGTCTGGTGGATACTCACCCCTGACGGGTCTCTACAGTCAAAGATCCACCCATTTACACAGATGCAGCATTTAAATAAATAGGACCAAGCCCATAATTCCTCAATGTTAAAATAAATCTTGAGAACAAACGGAACATTTAAAGCTGTTAAATACAGGTCCTACGGCTTATTAAAAAAAAAAGAAAAAAAAGAATAAAAAAATCAACTCAAACCCCTTCAATTAAGGCATTTGATGAAGGTTACAGTGAATGTTTCTTAACTTGAAGAGCAGAATATAAAGGCTGTTTAAAGAGTTCTCTTTAATAGCAAATACAAAAAACCTGTGAGATCACATCTCTACAATTCCAGGTCTCTGAACAAGTCAAACTATTGCTACCAAACAGCTACTGTTGTTATAGCACCTACAGTGTCTAATGAAGGACATAGTAATAAATAACTGTAGATGCATCACGAGACACCCATTTATTTAATCACGGTAGTGGATCTTACTTCTACATTTTATTCTAAATTCTTTTTTTATTCTTCAGATTCTCCAGGCTTACGGATGTCATCAATCTTCAAAATCATTCTAACCACTTGTGTCGCAAGAGAGATCTGCTGCTTTTTGCCAATCAAGGTTTCTATGACGTGTTGTTGCTTCATATCTGAAAAACACATATAAATTACTATAAAACAGCATACATATTTATTACTAATACCTTGCTCCAATTTATGGAATTAGAGTAAAACTTAAGAAACACAAATTTGGAAGCCACTAGTCCTGGTTATATTTTCAGAAGAATACACTTCCACTGCTTCCCAGGACATTCTGGAATGTGAGCCTGGTTTTCAGAGAGCTGTGGGGACAGGGCCTCCTCAGCCACAGGCTGAGTTTCTCAGTGACCTGCCGAAGGGGGAATCGCTCAGCAACACCTCATCCCACAGCGCACCCAATGCCGTCACTTACTGATAGTAAGCCCGATGTGACCGCGCCTGAAACGTAAAGTGACTCCAACGAAGGCCTGGGCATTCAGGTTAAAGGAACTGAAATATGTGTCTGACAAGGAGTTGCTGCTGTTACTCAAGTCCTTGGGCTGTTAACCTAAAACCCAGAATATACCTACAGTTCTAAGTAAAAACAGAACAGAACAAAACACAACACCAAGGGCTTCCCTGGTGGCACAGTGGTTGAGAGTCCGCCTGCCGATGCAGGGGACACGGGTTCGTGCCCCGGTCCGGGAGGATCCCACATGCCGTGGAGCGGGTGGGCCCGTGAGCCATGGCCGCTGAGCCTGCGCGTCCGGAGCCTGTGCTCCGCAACGGGAGAGGCCACAACAGTGAGAGGCCCGCGTACCGCAAAACAAACAAACAAACAAAACCAAAACACCAACTGCTGGAGACTCTGTGGTCAGGACTAACTGCAGAACCCCAGAGACGACGCCATGGGGAATCACTGGGAATCGCCAGGACCACCGTTCCAACAGGCTAAAGCTGCACTGCCCTTTCAGCAGATGAACTACGCGAGTGCTGGAGAAGTTACAGTACATCCCATTTATAAAACACCCTGGAATTTATGGGACACGACCACAGAATCAGCTGTAAACCGAAAGTCAATTTCAGAGCTGTCTTATAGGTCATACAGAACCCACAGCGACAGACATTTGTGTAAAAAAGGTAAGATGGAAATTATTTTCTAAAATGGAAGTCACCTTTGGAATAAATACCGCACTGCAGCTTTTTGTTATTAAAATTAGTTGTAGGTTGCTAAGACCAGCAGTCTAACAATTCCCAAGGTAATTAAATCAAATGTTCTAAATTCAGGACCTGAATACCTGAAGTGTGTTTAAGTATTTAAAAAGAGAGGATAACACGCAGCATGTGATGTTTCCAGTTAAGTCGAACCGCAGCCCCAGAGTGGTGACGGTGCCTCACCGTTTGTTCCCCTGTGCATACAGTCAATCCCGAGGGCAGGGTTCATCTCCTTCACTTGTTTGGCTCGGACTTCGGTCATAGTCTGGATGGGATTCATGCCGCTGTTTTCAGCAAGGGCCATGGGGATGACCTCCAGAGCGTCGGCGAAGGCTCTCATGGCGTACTGCTCCAAGGTCGGGCACTGGAAGGGCACACGGTTACGGTCAGCGTACTTGGCCAATGCCCCCCACCAGCAGCTATTTGGAAACATAATTAAATCGCGTACTTTGAAAAACTAACTCATAAAGAATTCTAAGGACAGACCGTCCTATGAAAACGTCACTACGGGATAAGGATGGAGAAGGTACATGTGTGAGAAGTCGGAACAGGTCAGCCCTTCCTGCTGTGCCTGCAGGTACGACGTCTAATTCTGAATTTCAAGTAACATTAAGAGTGCACAGATTAGCTGTTGAGGCTGCAAGGTCTGAAAAAGGCTGAGACACGCTGGTTTGTGGTAACCCGCACTCGAGTACACGGGCACGAGAATCGACGCAGATCGGATGCCTGGGGTCTAGCATCCCCGCTGCACAGTCTGTGACGGGTCTCACTCACCTTGTCGGCCTCCTGGCTGACGGCCAGCGCACAGGCTATTTCAGCAGCGCCTCCGCCGTACACCACGCGGTTGTCACGGATGAGGTTCCGGATGACGCACAGAGCATCGTGAAGGGATCGTTTGGCTTCCTCGATGATCTGGGGAAAACAATTTTGCCTAAGTTAACGGGATCACAATCTAATCACTTTAGAGCTGAATGCCGTGCACCTGGGGTTTAATCTAAGTGCTTGCTGGGTACTGGAAATATTCCTACCTCGTCCCCAGTAATATCCTTGGTTAAAAAGACTGGTGCCAGATGGTTTCTATCTATTCTACTTTTCCTCCCTATAATGTAGTTAAAAAACCCCAAAATACAGGGCAGCCAGGGACTCGTTCCAGGACCTATGCCCAAGTGAAGGGGGTCAAACAAAAACGACAAAGAAACACCCTTACAATGAGTCTTACTCATCTCGATGCACTAAAAACCCATTCCTGGTGAATGGAGAGCATGCCTATGGTTACCACTCAGGTTCCCCATTTATACCTAGGAGACAGAGGAAAGGCAAGTGGGCCTTGTAGACCCAACAGTGGAACACGGTCTTCAGTATCTTACGTTGTGACATGTCTTTTTTTTCCCCGGCTGCACCGCACGGCTTGCAGGATCTTAGTTCCCTGACCAGGGACCGAACCCAGGCCCTGGCAGTGAATGTGCTGAGTCCTAACCACTGGACCGCCAGGGAATTCCTGGTGTGTCCTTGCTTCTCTAAGAAAGATGCTGTCATCTTTCTTAAGGTAACTGTGTCTCAGTTAAGTACATCATGGGAAAAGCCAAATCACGTTCCAAATTCTGAAAAAACGTAGGATAAAGAACTGTGTTCTCACCATCTTATTTCCTCCTCTGATGAAAATGGTGACGGCTCTGGAGTTCTTACACTGCTCGATGACCAGCATCTTGTCTTTAGTGGTCCCGAATGAGATTTCCTTCACAAGACCCGCAAAGCCCAGCTTCTCGGCCGTGAGCTCTGAGAACCTCGGGACGATGCGGCCGCCCGTGGCAATGGCGATCAGCTGACCGGCAGGCCGGGGGAAAGGAAGACCAGGCTGGTGAGCGGGGACTCTCAGAATCGCACCACGGAGGAGCCACACTTGACCCATGAGCGCCGTGTTCAGTAGAACCTCTGCCCCAGCCTGGCCCAGGTTTCGAAGTCTGCCCCGAAAGCCTGGCTCACTGAGCAAGGTTCCGAAGAGCTGGGTGTCCTGGTCAGGCTGCGGCGGCCCAGCGCCATGACCCCGTGCGCAGCCCTCAGCTCCCCACCCGTCCCCGCCACGAGCAGCCACGAGGCCACGTGTGCCGGGCTACGGACCACGTCCGCAATGGCTCTCAGTACTGATGGGGCTGACAGTGAAGCGGGCAGCCTGTGCTCCTGCCTCAGAGTGCCTACGAGACAGCCAGGGAGAGAGGGGAAAGCGTCTCCAAGTGCCGTGAAACATCAGAAACACATATAAAAATGGTGACAATCCCCAGCGCACCCTCCTCTTATCTGTGGAGCCCTGGCACAGTGCGCTGACTGCAGGCGAGCGAGGTCACTGCAGCCTCACGTACAGAAACGCACCGTAAGCTCAACCCGTGTTCACAGTCTCTTCACAGGGAGCCTCCTACCTCGATTTCAGGGCCTCCGACCCAACGAACCGCAGGCAGGTTATTCTGAAGAAGTAAATGATTTGCTTCGTCGTCAAAGCCCCACTGGCAAATGGCTAGGTTAGCGCCAGTTTCTTTAATCTGGGGAAAGAAATGCCGCCATCATGTTAATAAAAAGTAAGTACTCCTTGAGCTCTTCTGTTTGAAAAACGGTGAGAAACATAGCTAGGTGTGTAGGTGGGTGCATTAAAATAATGCACAGAAAAGAGAAGAAAAGAAATACCCAAACGTCTACCTTCTGTCATCTCTGAACTCTAAATATTGAACATGTATCAACGGGAATCACCTCATTTTTAAACAAAGCTTTAAACGTTAGCAATTCACGTGAATGCCACCATTACAAGTGAAGCAACACGGGGCACGTCAACAAGGCCAAAACCCTGCCCCCCGGAAACCAAGGTCACAGCTCCGTGTTGCCACGAACACCTATGAAGCAGTTTATTCGTGTGTGTGTTTAACAAAAGTTGAATCTTGCGATACAATCTTCTGTAGCTTGCTTTTCGCACTTGAGTAGGCTATCCTCCGTGGAACAGGATACAGACTAATTTACAGGCCGACAGAGGTGACCCTGATTCTAGCACTACCTTCCCCCGCCCCCAATGCCACAAACAGCTAAGTGGCTCGTCCCGGGACGGCGGCAGTGATCGGTACTGTCAATCCCTCCCCGGGCGGTAAGAACTATGCCGTGTCCCACAGCTGCCATTTCACTCCTGTCTCCACACACCCAACTGGTTCCCCCCCTCCTCCCCCCCTTCCCCGACCCTCTGGAAGCTTCCAGTGGCCTTCTGGAATTGAGCCTATAGACAAACTCCTTCTTGGCAATGTTCCCTTTTCACAGCTTTCAACAAGCTGTGAACGATCGCTGGCGTCCCCTGAAAAACCAACATGCCACGCCTCCTCCTCAAATGGCTGTTTTCCCTCCCACCTGCTCCAACAGGAGGGGCCCTTGCCTCTCCCGGCCACCCACAGCGCCCCTCTTTGGGTCACACTCTCATTCCTGACAGTGTTGGCATCCAGCCCCATCACCACTCCTGTTAGCATTCCTGGCAACCTGCACACCTATCGACACGGTCCACCTGACCCCCTTGGCATCTTGGTTCCTGTCCTCTTTTCCTGCAGGGCACCTCGGCCAGCACTCCCATGGCTACCCTAGATAAGAGCCCAGGTAACAAGCTTTCATTTACAACCCTCTGCCGGCATACCCAACCCCTCAGCCTTCTGTTCCCAGCCTCAGGGCCTTTGCACATGCTGCCCACTCCCACCTCGCCGCAGCCTGGAATGCTCCTCACCCAGCCATGCCGCTCTCACTTCTCTGAGGTCTCTGCCCACATGCCACGCCCTCAGAGGCCCTCTGACCAGTGTCTGTAACAGTCCCCCGACCCGCTTTCCCCTTATTCTGCACCCTAAGAGCAAGCGCTCTGCTTTGTTTACTGCCATATATCCAGTGCCCACGACAGCGTCTGGTATATACTAAGCAGAGAGATATACCATGAAAGCATAAATGAACTCAACTATTCCCCCCTCCCCTCAAAAACACTGGAACAGGTTCTAGTTTGTTTGCTATGATAATGTTTCAATAGAGACCCATGTTCATGCACCCCTGAGTGCTGGTGTTTAAAACTCCCAAGGACAGAGTCCCCAAAAGAGGAAACCGTTTCGTCGGAGAGCAGGCACGTGTAAAACGTTAACAGCCAGAGAGAAAGTTAAGTATTTATAAAATAACACTCTTGACTTGTTGAAGCAATGAACTGGGATGACTATGACTGCATTCTGGTTTGATTTCGGTTACTCAGCAACTCTTTTGTCTGAAAGTTATACTTGGAAGTCTCAAACATGTGGTAAGCCACATTACAACTGTTCAAACCTGGCACACACTAGCTCAGATGTGCCCAGGAGAATAAGCACATAAAATCAAAAGTGCAGCTCCAAATACACAGGCCGAGTCGTTCACGTGCCCCAGACACGTTACCATTTTAAGACTTGCCCCCTTATGCCGTCCTGTGCCATTTGATTTTTTTCTCACTGTGAATGTTTACCCATTTGATAATTTAAAAGTAAAGGAGGGGCTTCCCTGGTGGCACAGTGGTTAAGAATCCGCCTGCTAATGCAGAGGACACGGGTTCGAGCCCTGCTCCAGGAAGATCCCACATGCCGCGGAGCCACTAAGCCCGTGTGCCACAACTACTGAGCCTGCGCTCTAGAGCCCGCGAGCCACAACTACTGAAGCCCGTGCGCGTAGAGCCCGTGTTCCACAACAAGAGAAGCCACCGCAATGAGTCGCCCCCGCTCGCCGCAACTAGAGAAAAGCCCGCGCAAAGCAACAAGGACCCAATGCAGCCAAAGATAAATAAGTTTAAATATACAAAAAATAGGATTTAAAGAAAAAATAAAGGAAAGAAGCCTATACCTTTAATACCTTATTTGTAGCCACATAAAGTAGCAAGATTAACACAGATCAGCACCACATGTATTCACTACCTGGAGCTAACTAACTGCATCCTTTCAAAGTTTTAAATTTCACCAAGAGCCACGGTAAGACTTACCTGCCGAATCATCTCCTCAAACTTCTCCTTCTCATATTTCTGAAGGGCTTTAAAATCTTCTACAGACGTCACATCCAGCTTATGCTTCGTCTTTGGTTTCGGCGGTTCAAACGGACATGTTAGGATGGCAATCTTAGCATCTTCCACTTGCTACAGTGAGAGACAGAAACGTTATGAACAAACCAGTGGGCTAAAGAGGGAAAAGCCTGAAGCCGCAGAAGGTGCTGACTCACTTTGGGCATCTGCGGGTGACTGAAATCCTTGTCCACGATCACGCCCTTGATCAGCTTGGTGTCCTCCAGCCTCCCGCCCACTTTGCCTTCTACTTTGATGAGCTCGAAGTCAACGTCTCTGCGCTGCATGTCGGCCACAGTGAGGATGGCGTTCACGGCAATCTCGGCCATTTGTCGGTGACAGCTGTTAACCCTGAAACACATGAAACAAACCTTTCATGTTCACTGAATAGTGACTGCAACCAGAGCACAACACGTGATGTGGTAACTCATATGACACAACATACTGCGACCCACAGATACTGTACAAAAAGAATGCCACCACGACCTTCACTTTCAACCGTCTGGAGCAGGGATTCTCAACCTGGGATGCAGGGACCCCCAAAGGGAATCATAACCTGGGATGGGAAAAAAATTCCATCTTTATTTTCACTAACAATAACTGAAATTTACTATTTCCTTCCATTATGAATATACGTAAGAGACCACTGAAGTACGGCAAGAACCAAAAATTTACCAAGACTGCCACTTTTTAATACTATTAACATTCTGAAGTCCAAAACAGAATGGGAGAGCGATGAAACCACCAAGGAGAAGCCAATCTCGTCCACAGGAGGTGCAGCACTTAATGAGAAAGGACTGACCATATCAGTTACAGAGGGGGCACGTTATCTTTTTCGAAAGCTTTGAAACATCGGAAAAGACTGCTCAGTAATTTTAATTTGATTCTGGAGAAACCACAAGGGAACTCTAGTACTTGAAATACAGCGCCTGAAATCTTAGGTCACCTAGAACAGATAACCATGAAACTAAAAATACCGTGTGACCTAAGTAACTGATATACAAAGTTTTGCTTTATGTTGAGGATATCTGGCTCTCGTTAATCCATTTGGACATTTTCTATAGTAAAGACCTACACATACTGGGGTTTTATAAAGACTTGCAAATAAAGCAGGGTCAACTTAGAAAGCGATAATAACACACGACTTGTGTACTTCAAGAAAGGGTAATGCCTGCTTTCCAGGAGAAAAACAATGCTGTACTTGTGACAGAGGCCACCCTGGGTAGTCACCCTTGCCCCGGAGCTGCCTCAGCTCAGACATGCAACAAGGGGACGGCTGGCATCACCGAAGACTTCTTTGCTTTAACACAGTGTTGCAGTGGATGCCTTTCCCCGAAGGCAGAAGGCAGCAGACATGTTTGTAGTACTTCCCCTGACCTCTAAGTTGAGACCATGTCTTCCTTCTTGGTACAAATTAAAAAATTTCTCAAATTGATATGGATAAGAAAAACAGCGTAATAAGGCACCTTACACTGGATTTTTATGCTACATTTTTACAAGAGCCCAGGAGTCTCTACCGTTGTTCAAAGTAAGTGTGTCCTGGGGCTGACGCTGCTTTGAGTCTCTGGGGCAACGACTGTGTCTTGAGTCCCCAAGACTTGGCAGCAGGCCTGGCACACAGTCAGTACTGTGTAAATGTTCCAAACGTAAGTCACTTTCAGCTTAAGTCAGACTTCAAGACTGCCCCTTCATACTAAATCAAAATTCTGGATCATTAAGTTACTTGTTGAATGAATAAAAGCAGAACTTTCCCACTAAAAGGCTTCCTAGCAAAGAGATGGTAGAAAGAAGTGCTATGAAAAATTAATACAGCCCACTAGTAGGACCTTTTGCTAACCCGTCCTATCCTGCCAAATTAAAGAACTCTATAGTTTCCAAATACTGTCAAGAGGCCTTAATAACCAAACCTGGAAATTCAGCTTCCAACTAAAACACAAAATGCCTGTCTACATTTGCAGTAAAGACAGAGTAAACCAAAATAACAACACAAACCGAAAACAGCTCATTAAACCAACAGGAAACCATCAATGATAATTCTCAGTTGCCTTTCTGAACAAGCACACAAACCCTGCCCACTCTGTGAACGCGCCCGGCAACACTGTACTGTACACGCACACTTTGGAGCCCAGCGTGGTCTTCGCGGTCTGGATCAGGGGCTCGGTGTCCTTCGTGTCGACGAGGACACTATCGCTGATCCTGTCCAGGTACTCGATAGCAATGCGGGCGGCCTGCTCGTAGCCATCGGCGATCCTGATGGGGTGAATGCCGCGGTCCAGCAGCTGCTCAGCCTCTTCCAACAGGGCACCAGCCAGGACTGAGAATGAGACACCACACACCTGGCTCAGGAAATTGCTAAAACTCAAAACAAATTAGATGCTGCCGCTGGAAATGTGAAGGTTCCAGAATTAAGCTGGAAGCATCTTAGAGGCCGAGGCCATCTAATCTAATTCTGCTTCGGTTCTAACCTGTATGTTCAATTCTTGGTGATATACAGAATGTAAAGAACATAAATCGCAAACATTTTTATAAAGGGGAAAAAACTTATGTATCCTGGCCCAGGGATTTCTGTTCAGGGACATATATGTTGGCGATAAAAGGATTACAAAATTTGTTTATTACCCTCCCCCCAACCTTGCCTTTCCCTCTCGTTTCAGCATCACAAAGATGAGGAGTTTGTTTTAATGCTGCTGTATTCCAAGCACATCCAGAACAGTGCTTGGTACCCAATGAATATTTGAAATATTTGCTGAATAAATTAATTCAAATTTCAGATACAGAAAAAGTAACATTAAAGATATTCATCTTATCAATCCTCCCAAACTTTTAAAAAATTCAAACCTTCAGAAAAAATTTCACGACAGTAAAATGAACACTAGTTTACTCATTAATAACATTTTGCCGCATTTGTTTTCTCTACAGATGTGTGCCTTTTCTTTTCAACTATGTGAAAATTAGTTGCAGAAATCAGACATGTAACCCCTAAATACTTCAACACAGCTCCTAAGGAAAAGGTCATTCTCCTGCATCTCTGTAACACAACTGTCATACTCAGGAACCTTAACATTGATAAGATACTACTCTAATACATGACTCACAAATGACCCCATATGTCCCAAACATTCTTCAGAGCTAGGAAAAACAAACAAACCAGGCATCCAACCAAGTTTTACACATGAAAGCTGGCTGTCATTTCTCTTTAGCTCCTTTAATCTAGAATAATTGCCTAACTCTACTCCCCACCCCTTTCTTGTTCTTTTATGACAGGGACAGTTTTGAAGAGTCTGGGCCACTTGTCTCGTATCGTGTCCATTTGGATTTGTCCGACTGCCTCCCCATGATTTAATTCAGAATAAACATTCTCAGCAGGCGTGTTAGGCCTGTAATATTAAATAACACCTCTTAAATGAGAAAGGGCATTTTGCCGTTTCTTACCAACCACTCCTGTGGTTCCATCTCCGATTTCATCATCCTGTGATTTGGACAGTTCGACCATCAGCTTGGCGATCTGATGATCGACATCCATCATGCTTAAGATGGTGGCACCGTCATTAGTTACGGTCACGTCGCCATCCTTATCCACCATCATCTTATCGAGCCCTAAAAGACACCAATGTTTAAAATGGCTTTGACCTCTTGACCCAGTTCCTATCTAGGAATTTATTATAAATAAATAATTCAACATACATAAAGGAATATCTCCATGGAGACCTTTCTAGATTGGCTAATCTAAAGCAAAACACTGGAAACAATTAGAATGGCCAAAACTAGAGAAATGACAAAAAAATTATGCAGCATCACAAAATATAAGTCATCACAAAATATAATGTCGCAAAAGACAACAGCTATGATTCAGAAAATGCTAATGGTAATTATGTTAAGTGGATAGAACACCTCATCTAAAATTGTATGCACATTATGACTTGTAACCGTGTTTAAGGTCTGGAAGACACCAAAAACGTTTGGCCACATTAGGGGAGAGGATGCTTCCCTTCATTTCCTAACTTTCGGCAAAGATACCGTATTGACTATTTATGATTTATGACTTTTGTTAAAAAACAGAGCATGTTAGTCTCTTACCATTTGGTCCAAGTGATGTTTTCATTGTATTTGCTACAGCCTTTGCTGCCATTATATGAGACTAAATGAAACAGAAAAAGCCAATATTCAAGTTACATATAACTTTAAGAGTTAAGAACATAGAGCTGATGGTTATAAAAATCACTTATGACATATTTTCCATTCTCTAGAAGTAGCAGCAGACAGGTCCACATCTAACGGTGACCACTTCCCAACTGCTAGTGTGAGAAGACAATTCTTATGTAAAAGAACAGAACTAAGTGCTCTGTGTTCTCTCTTTAATCCTCAGCACATCTATGAGGCAGGTTCTACGGGCCCATTTTACAGCCCAGAGCATAGACAGTCTGACCTGACAGGCCCTGCAAGAGCACCGTGCAATGCTAACGTCATGTGAAGAGTCTGGCCGTCGACACACAGCACCTTGAACTGTCGCACTACGGCTTACTGCCCACTCCTCTCTCAGGTGGTCCAGCCAGTACACAACCCACAAGGCGGTCAATGCTGAAAATAACAGCAGCCTGAATGCATCCTTTCCTCCTTCCACACGATTACACTCATTTGCCTGGTTCCGTCTTCCTACTCCTGCCGTCACCGATCTAACCCTGATCCATCGCACCTTACAGATTTCCTGGTCTCTTACCTCACCACCGATCCTTCGGATTCATCCTCCATCCAGCTAAGCTATCCATTTCTCTCAAACATGTTACTTTCCAGTCCCCAGCCCTTAAATGACTCCCCAGCACCTCAACTCTCACATCTGAAAGCTCCAGCTGCTCTTCAAAGCCCTCTACAGTCTGAGACCCCGCCCCCTTCCAGTGAGGACAGCCTGTGCCTGCGACCCAACAGGTCCTCTAGTCGCTGAAGCACCGATGCACAGAAAACCCTCCACCTGTCAAAATCCTGACCAAGTCTCCAAGCAGTTCAAGCGCACACATGCCGCGAAGCCTACCCCTGTCACCCCATCTAACAGGTAACAAAACACACAAAGTTCACCAGGTTTGTGAAAATACTGGTAATCCTCAAAATACACCCTGACTGATAGGTCTGCACAACGGAATTTTTATAGGCCAATAACCACAGGGGCGTGGCATACATATTCTTAACCAGGGGTGATACTGCCCGCCAGGAGATATTTGGCAATGCCCGGAGACATTGCCACAGTCAGGGAGGGGACCACAGTGGGTAGAGGCGTAAACATCCTGAACAGGACAGATGCCACAACGGAGAAGGATTCAGCCCCAAATATCAACAGCGCCGAGGCTGAGAAGTGGGGCTTTAGACCACTGGCTGCGGAGTCACACAGAGGTGGGCCTGAACCGTGATCCTGTTCTTTACTAGCTCTGGGACCTCAAGCAATCCCTTAACTGCTCTGGGGTCAAGTTTCCTATTCCATAAAATAGTACCTGTCTCAGAGTGCGAGAACTACATGAGATGTGGCAGGTCCAAAATAACCTGGACCTTCTGTTATACTGGTATTTTGGGTGCATGTATTTGGCTGTTACTTTCTCTGAAGTGAAAAATGGAATTGAATGCGTAACACAAGCCGTGTGAGCATCTACCACATACCAAGACTGGGCGGCCACTCCTTACGTTACCCCGTTTAATTCTGGTCCTCAGCTCGACGGGGGTGTATTGCCCCCACTGGGTTGTGTAACTTGTCCTAAGTCAAACAAACAGCCCGGAGTAGAACTGTACTGCTTCTTAATTTAGTAAAACCCCAAGAAACTAAGCAAACAGGGACACCTCTGACCTGGTGACACGGTCCATACACAGCAACGTCGTGGATTCCATCCGAAATGCTACCTCCCCAAGTTTAGTTCTACTTAAATTGTGACTCTGTTCAAATCCTCTTCAATGGCTCCCCTCCCATCCCTCAGAATAACATCTCGATTGCGGGGCATGCAAGAACTTCCACTTTTCGGAGCCACTGTAACTTAAGTAGACTGTGCTGTTAAAACCGAAGTGCTGTCTTCTACAAGATGCCATGCGTTCTCCTGCCCTGGTCCTTGCGTTCGCTGTTTCCTCTTCCTGGAAGCTAGCTCTTTCCCATTCAAAACATAACTCCATCCCTGATCAAAAGCCAATCAATCCTCTCTCCAACGCCTGAAGGACACCCTCCAACTTTTACCTGCCACCCCTCCCAAATCTGGTGATTTTGGTCGCACACAATCTTGTATTATGGTTATTGGTGACAACTTTTCACTCCTGCAGTATTATGGTTATTGGTGACTACTTTTCACTCCTGCAGTATTATGGTTATTGGTGACAACTTTTCACTCCTGTAGCTCGTTTTTAAATTTTTACGACCCCACGTCCAGGAATACGCCATGCATAAACGGACTCAAAAATGAAATACGCTGTAAATGACTAAACCTTTAGGAAGCGACAAAGAAAATGAAACTCATTTCCTTTGGGGCTGTTGTAGGGACACCGCCTGAAGGCTAAGAATCAGAGTCCTAACCAGTCAGGTGACCTGAGAATACCTCCGCTGCATCTTACTGCTGAAAACGCTGCTCGGAAGGACTGCAGGCTGGAGAAACCAGCGGGGACGCGCCTTCAACGCCTGTGAATTCAAGCCACCCCACCCAACTCTGAAGGGCGCCTGCGGGCCTCTTTAACCCCCAAATGGGACTAGGGCTTCTACGTTGGCCTTTCCCGGGCCCGAGGTGTGGACCGCAGGACTGGAGACCAGAGGTGCTCCCTCGAACCTTCCCCGGGAGCACGTGGCAGAACCACTGTGAAGCGGCGCAGGCGCAGAGCCACTGGCTTCGGCCGCGTCCTCTCATCCCACCGCCAGTGCGTCCCCGTCCCGTTACCTTGAGGGCCTCAAGTCCCATAAGACGAGACTTGCGGTCCTGATCCTTGATGATGAGGAAAGGGCGGCCATACTCATCGAAGGCGAGGGTCCCCACAGACGCCATGATGCAGCCACTACAGTTACTCTCCCGCAACCGGCGGAAACTACCGCGGAAGCAAGAACACACTCTGCTCTCGCGGGCGGGCGCAAAAGCTCGCGCATGCGCAGTATAGGCCGCCTGAGACTTATTTCTTACTAGAGACTAGTTTAACGCCGGACAGTACCTTCTGGAATCAGCGGCCTTCGGAAACTTCTATCATCCAGGAAGCTGTGGGGGGAAGTTGGGAGACACGGACGGGAACTTGAGAACCCACAAGCCAGGAGTAGATAGAAGTTCAACATTTATTAAATCTATAAAATTGACTATTTCTTGATAGTGGTTCCCAACGAGGAGCTCATTTACTTAGAGCATTATTTTCTCCCTCTTTCCCACCCCGGCTCCGAGAATATGGTAGAGTCCACTTCCTGTTTTTAAAACTACCGGAGATCTCGCGATGGAAGGAGGAGGTGAGCGCGGCCGGGCGTGGTGGTGTGTTTCGGCCGCGGGTGCGGGCGCGGCGTGGGCTTCCTGGGATTGGTCGTTCAGCCGGGATGTTAGCGATGCGGCTGGTCCGTGTCGGCGCGGCGGGACTGGGAGCTGCGGGGCCGCTGCTCGGGCTCGAGGTCTGGGGTTCGGTGCTCAGTGCTTGTGCCTGCGGCGGTCCTGGTATCTGGCCACCAGGAACTGTTCTCAGCGCTTCAGAGCGAATAACTCACTTAATCCGGAACGGTCTTCTGAGATGTGGGCACTGGAGTCACACTGTCCGGGTGGGGATCACAGCTCTGCCACTTACTAGCTGTGTCTTTGGAGAAGTGACTTGTCTGCAAAAATGGCAATAGTAACAGTAGCATCTCTGTTTACGGCTGCTTTACGGATTCAGGGAGAACAGTGCCTGTCCCTAGCAAGCTCTGTTTGTTTGTATTATGTGTTTGTTAAAGAGATCACCGTTTTGCACGAATACTCCAGTAACTTGCCCAGAGTTACCCAGCTAGTAAGAAGCAAAATGGCCTGGCCTTGCGCTAAGAGTCCCACTTTGAAGCCCTGCGTTGTGCTGCCTCCGAAAGATCTTTTCCTGGCAACCCTATCTAAGTAATACCAGGTCCTCTGAATCCCCTCTGCTGCTTTTTCTTCGGAGTGCTGATCACGACGTAATAGTTTCTAGGCTTAGACTTATTTGTTATGGGTTTCCAGTCTCCCTGCACTCTAGCTGCTGTAGAATAGGGACTTACCCTGCTGTATTATTCCTAGCCTTTATCGGCTGCTCAGATGTTGAAATGAATGCGTGGGTTATAACATTTAACTGTGGCCTGAAAGTTAAGAACTGGCTTTGTCAGTGGATGCTTGGCGGTGGGCATTTAACCTCTCCTGTTGCTTGGCCCACTTCGGTGATGCTCCGAGGACATTTTGGCTCTGGTCTCAATTCACTTTGGCTTGGCCAAGTCAGTGTTTCCTCATTCACAGTGATGAATCCTGTAATCCATTTGGTTCATTAGATTGTCCTGAAGTATAGGAAATATCTAATGATGTCCCCTATGCAGTTTATTTCCTGTCAAAACATGGAAAAAAAGTTTTTTTCTAATGTCAGTACATTCTCTATTTCAAAAAGACACAAATGACGTTAGACCAGTACAAGAAAGGCTTCTTAAGGGACAAAATAATATACGTTAAAGGGACATAAAATATATGCTGTAGTTTTTCAGCCTGTATGTATATACAAGTACACGGTGAACAGCCCTAAAATATTGTGACGTTCAAATATAAACCCCACTTTAAACAAACGGCAGGTCCCAGTCCCCAAAAGGCCTGGCCTTTCTTCCTGACCTTTTTCCTTTGGCTTGAACTTGGATAAGAACCCTGTATCTTTTTGTGCCTCTGTCACTGCCTCTAGCTTTGGCTGACCCAAATCTGTCACTGAAAATAGAGATTTTCAACCATTATCAGAAGTCAGTAACTAGGCAAGGCTGGAGACAACAGAAGTTCACTTTTTTGGGTCATTTACTTTCAACAACTGGCTCCCTCCAAGTGCTCAAAAATAGCCAATGGTCCCCACAGCTCTCATGTAAAGGAATGTTGCCATGTTCAAAAGAGCGCATGTGACAGAAATCTTATGTCATTTATATGACAGTAAGACTGAATCTAACATGTTCCATCCAGAGGATTAGACATTTGTAGAAGCAGTCTTGATTTTAGCTTTGAATCTTTAAGAATTGGTTTTCACTGATAAAAATCAGTACATTTTTTTACTGAACGGACATAGCAATATTTTGGATATATACATTGGATTTACATAGTAACTTCTTCAAAAGCTCATGCAAGTTTTTGTGACGTTGAAAGACTTTTGCAGGTCTAAAAACTTGACACAGAAGATTGAGTGATTTCATCAAGGGATACGCTGCTGCCAGTGTTGACTTTCTAAAAAACACAAATACTGTAGCTTTTGCACAGAAAGTTTCATCGCAGTGCATAAGAATAAAGTACATGTTTAACCTGGTGTGAAAGGGCTCCCCCGTCCTTCCTGTTTTATCTCCCACCCCGTGCTCATCAAACTGCTCCCCCGCCTTCCATGCCTTGGTTCCAAGGTGTCCATCCTTCTTTTGAGAATGTCCCTTTTCTAATACAGGCATCCTTTGCTTTTTGAAGATGAACTTTACACCACTTTGCTTTCGTGAAAAACCTACATTAGCCCCTGTTTTCCCAAACTGAAAGGAGTCCAAAGAAGGTTTTTGCTTTCATGACAAAGGGGGAAGAGGGAACACAGCGTGCTGAGTTAGTTTTGCAGGGAGCTGTCCCGGAGGCAGTGTGCACCCCGGCAGCGGGAGCAGCCCCGCCAGGCTCCTTCCCCAGAAACCACACTCAGCGTCCAGCCGCCACAGCCCTGAACTGTGTCTAGGAGCATCCGTGCTTCACCTAGATTTCTTTTGCTTTAAGCCGTTTGGCTTACGAAAGATTTCATGGAAACACTCTGCTTTTGGACAGTGGGGGAAACCTGTACCCTCACGCCCCACTCAGATTCTGTTTCTGCCGACACCTTCCCGGTTCCATCATTGGGATCAGTCTTTCCTCCACCTCCTGTCGTATTCCCATGGCGTTTGGTACACGTTAGAGCATCTCTCACAACCTGCCTTGTAACTGTCTCCACTGGCCCCCCGCCACTCACTCAGGCTAATGGGGGCCCTGAAGACCAGGAGTTCATCACATCTTTTGCTGATTAAGTTGAAAGGTGAAACCGTTTGGGTCATCTGACTCGTGTTGGTCTAATCAACTCCCTATTGGCTTATGCTGACTAGAGAAACAGTCCATCAACAGACAAGTGGATAAACAGAATGTGGGCTGTCCATACAGTGGGATATTAAATATTTGGCCATAAGAAGGAATAAAGTGCTGATACATAGTACAACATGGATGAATCTTGAGAACATTATGCTAGGTGAAAAGTCACTCACAAAAACCACATACTGCATGATTTCACTCATGAAAGTCTGCTTTCTTTAGAGACAGAAGGCAGATTTGTGGCTGCTTAGGGCCAGAGGGGCAGGGGGGAGGATGGGGGGTGATGGCTAAAGCATAAGGAGTTCCTTCCGGAAGTAATGAAGAAGTTCTGAATTTAACCATGGCGATGGTTACACATGTCTGAATCTACTAAGAACCTTTGAACTGTACACATCAAATGGGCAAATTGTATGATATATGAATTACATCTCAATAAAGCTGTTAAAAATGATTGAGCCCCCCCGTGATAGTATTGAGAGTCATAATAATAGTGGCCAGTAGTCATCACTTTCTCGGGCTGTGCTAAGGGCTTTATATGCATTGTTTATTTAACTGACCCAGTAACTGTAAGGATAGTATTATTTTAGAATGTTACAGGCAAGAAAAATTAGCCTTACCAACAACTTAACTAGTGCCACACAACCTGTTCAGTTCTGAGACTCGAGAGTTGTGTGGCTGGAATCTTCCTAACCACTGTCCTCTACAGTTGGAATGCCTGCAGGAGGATTTTACACAAGGCATGACAGATGTGCCTTGACTTAAAAAAAAAAAAAATCGAATGCACTTCTATTAGCATGTAAGTCCTCCATACAATGCTGAAAAGTGTAAATGAGAATGTATTTAAAACTCTTGCTTTCTATCAAACACGATCACTTTCCTAAACTTTACTTTTACTTTACTTCCATCGCCTGCATCAGCGGTAGACTTCTGTTGTGGTGTCTGAACTGGTTTTCCTCCCTGACACTAGCTGTAAAACTCGCTTCAGGGCACCTCAGGCAGCAAAAACAAAGCTGCAACAAAGATGCTGAGGTGGGTCAGCTCCAACCCCCCCCCCCCAAGCAGTGACTCACAGCCGTGGGCCAGCTTCTGGTGTGTCCTGTGTTCACATTTGGATCTCACCACAGCTGTGACAGATTACCACATCTTATGGGTATGGTAGGTGGAAATAGGTCCATGTTTGAATCCCTGGACCCTGCGAGGCTGCTACCTGGGGAGCAACTTGGCAGATGAGGTTAAGTTAAGGACCTTGATGTGGGGGAATTATCCTGGCTTGTCTGGGGGGGCCAGTATGCTCACAAGGGGAGGATCCCTTTCCTATAAAGGAAAGGGGGGCAGGGCTGTCAGAGGAGGTGTCGCGATGGAAGCAGAGGTTGAGCGATGTGGGACCGGTGGCTGAGGAATGCGGGTGGCCCATCCTACCCTAGAGCTTCCAGAAGGAACACAGCACAGCCAGCCTATTTCAGACATCTGACCTCCAGAACTGTACGTTAATAAATGCGTGTTTTTATTTATTTATTTTTCACACACACACACACACACACACACACACACACACATACACACACACTGTATTTTATTTTTACAGGAGATAAATAGACTGACACCAAGCATTGTAAATGGATGACCACGACAAAAGCAACAATGACTGCAATTACCAAACACGAAACACACTCACACTGTGTCATAATATTGACATTCAGTCCAGGAATCCTCCCCTGTAACAGCTCCTTCACTTTGCAGTGAAAATTGATTTACATGTTTTTTGCCTCTGAGTCCTTGTGGGATTTTTTTTTTAATTCAAACAGAAAGTCACAAAAATTATAATCATCCGCATCAGCTATGCGTGTTGTTTTAACCCACCAACTTTGTGGTTGTTTCTTACAGCAGCAGCAGGAGACTAACCCAGTGGGCCTCTTGTACGGCTTACTAACGCCAAAACTATGAACACTAATGCCTTCGATGGATAAGACTCTGTTGTCGCCCCTCCTCTCACTCTCCTTTTTCCTGCAGATTCCTGTGGTTTTGGTCTTAGTGCCTCAGCGTGGTCGAGAGCTGGTTCAGGGCAGCGATGGGCTTGTTCCCTGTGGGGTTCAGGTGCTGGGCGGTGTTCTGAGTGCTCTTCCTGTATCCGCTTGTTTCGTCCTCACAAGGATCCCATGATCCTCACCTTACAGAGGAGGAGACTGAGGTTGGGAGAGGTGAAGAGTCACAGCTCTTAGTGAGGGGTGGAGCCAGGGTGCTGACCTTGGCAGCCTCTGCAGCCGTGCCCTTCGCTCTTGTGCTGTGCTCATCATTAATCCATTTAGAAATTAATTTCAAGTCAATTTCAACTTAAAAAACTTGAGATCCTATTAGGAATACTGTTCTAAAGGATAAACTCAAGAGGAGGTTATGTAAGGTTACCATTTGTTTCCTCTGTAATCAGTGACTAGAGTTTGCTTTATTCTGTACTTGTGATATCATTGAAATGGTTATTTTATTTTTTGTTCTTTGTGGATCTGCTTTAAAAATCTCCTTATTACCATATTTAGTAAAACCTGAGTTTTGTCTCCTCTGTACTTCACAATTGAATTTGTACAACTGGATAATTGATGCCTGACCATATTTGATGTAGAATACTTTCATCCTATTTGAAATAGGGTAATAATCAGACATTTTTTTTTTTTTTTTTTTTAATTTAATTTAATTTTATTTTTTTGTGGGACGCGGGCCTCTCACTGTTGTGGCCTCTCCCGTTGCGGAGCACAGGCTCCGGACGCGCAGGCTCAGCGGCCATGTTCACGGGCCCAGCCGCTCCGCGGCATGTGGGATCTTCCCGGACCGGGGCACGAACCCGTGTCCCCCGCATCGGCAGGCGGACTCTCAACCACTGCGCCACCAGGGAAGCCCAGTAATCAGACATTTTCATGCTTATTTCTTTATGGGGCTTTGTTCTGAACGGTAAAAATATGGAGTACATAGTTAATATTTGAATTAATGAATACTGATTCATAAAATACCAAATAGATTGGAACACATTGTTTTCTAAGGATGATGCCTAGAAAAAAAATTAATATGTTGGAAAGAAAAGGTTTTAGTCTTCCATGAGTATTGAATACTTTTCTGTAAAACACTTTAGTTGCTGGACTCTAGAACTCATTGTGGAATTCTACATTTGTAATTTAAATTGTATTGAGCAAAATTGTCCTTTAAAAAGCATGAGTTTATTTGTCAATAAGAATTGTAAAAAAAACCCCACTACTTTGGATTTCCGATTTGGTGCTACATAGATCTTTTCTGCTTGCTCTCAATCCAGGGACACCCCCAGAAACACTCAAAGAAGAAAGGCAGTCAGGATGTGTTCCACCTACAAGTCTTGAGGGCAACAGTTTGAAGAAAAGCAATTGGGGGTTCTTATTTACTGGCATTGTTGGGGGGACGCTGGTGGTCGTGTATGCTGTGGCCACACCGTTTATAACACCAGCCTTCCGAAGAATCTGTTTGCCTTTTGTACCTGCAACTGCAAAGCAGATTGAAAATGTTGTGAAAATGTTGCGATGCAGGAGAGGACCCCTGGTAGACGTCGGTAGTGGCGACGGACGTATCGTGAGTTATGTGAAGATGTTTTAAGGTTTATGTTTTTTTACGTTTTAAGGTTTAAAATTTCTGTTTCACATTTCTTGTGAGGCTTATGCAAAGACTTGCTAAATTGACAGCCTAATAAAGTAGTCATTTAATTTTGTGTTTGTTTGGCTGAACTTCTAAGCCCTCCAGCGGGATTTTGGAATTTATTTTTCTCAGATTTAATTTTTCTTAAAGGTGAAAGTGCACTGTAGATCTGCCAGGTAAAAAGGAACAATTAATTTGTAATTATGAAATTGTCCATTAAAAAACTTAGGCAGTAGAGGTGGCATAACCAGAAGAAACATGTTAAGTCATGTAGTTTGTTTTACATTTTTTGCATCATAAATGCTTCTACATTTACCTGTATTTATACAAGTATCATAATTCCTGTGTGGTAATATTGAGTTAAATAAGGAAGAGCCAATGTGTTGAACCCCACTTATCCAAAAATCAGACTTTCAGTGACTTCAGCTCATTGTGACCCCAGCTGGGAACCTATAAATAAAGACTTAAAGCCACCGACTGGCCAACAGTGTCCCTCGCTGGGCAAGGTGGCACCATCTTTAGGCCTCCCCCCGGATGATGAGCAGAAAGTGAGGATAGCAGAAGCATAGGCTCGTGTTCTGGAAACATTTAGCGTGGAAACCAGCAGGGTACAGCACCTTTCACTGCCCCTGCGGACGGGGACCCTGCAGTTTCATGGTAGTGACCTGGAATAATCAGCAAGAGTGACTTGTTTTGAAGAAATCAGGGGATGTATATATCAACTAGGAGGACATTTTAAAATCCAGATATGAACGCTTTACATCTCTAGATCGTCTCTTTCTGGTTTCTAAGAAAATGGCAAAGGGGCGACACTGTAGTTACTTGGGAAATTGCCGTAGATGGGACAGTTCCTTCAGGGCTGCTCCCTTGAACGGTGGTGGCAAAACAGGGTGAGCAGAGACCCCAGCCCAGCCCACCGTCCCTCTCACCTTTGGAGGCCGGGGACATTCGGCACTTGACTTTATCCTGACTCGTTCCATTTTGCTTTTACCTGTTGTCGATTTTGAGCGAACCATCTTTAAATACCAAGGAAATGTGTAATTAATTGCAGGTTCCTCACTGACCAGTTGTTCTCATTGCATGTTACAGCTAGTTCACAAAACAGCCTCCAGGCACGCTCAGTTCGCCTGCTGCCGTTCCGTCAGTGATGGAAGGAGAAGGCAGGTTTTCAGAAACTTTTTGTCAGCCCTTCCTGCGGTGGGCCAGTCCAGAATGAATTAGGCAGCTGTCCAAAGCAAGCCTGTTCTGATGCTCAAGGTGAAATCTTCGACAGAAAAATAAGAAAACTGAGTTTAAATGGACAGGCATTACGTTGTCCACAAAGCTATTGTAACTTCAGAGCCCCACCTTTAAATGGCGTCTTGAACAAACACCTTTCGATTGGATGTTTTATGATTATAGACCATAAATAGGAAGTTTTCATATCATTTGACTATGTGAGTTGATGTTTTTCTTATTTTGAACATGGCCTCTCCCCACAGGTAATAGCAGCTGCAAAGGAAGGATTCACAGCTGTGGGTTATGAATTAAACCCCTGGCTCGTCTGGTACTCCAGATACTGCGCTCGGCGGGAAGGGGTGCAGGCATCGGCCAGATTTTACATCTCAGACTTGTGGAAGGTAAGTAAGGCAGAGGATGGTGCTCGGAAACTCCACCCCCAAACTTTATAATTCATGATTAGTATGACTGAAAACTGAAGATGTATTAAAAGAAGAAATATAAGTGTATATTTCAGCATAATGAAATGTGAACAGCTTTTAAATTGATACATTTTACAAATCAACACTACTTTAGAGTAGAAACTTCAGGTTTATAACTTATAGGTCATGTGAATACTACCATTTTATTTACTCAATTTAAAAAGTTCTCATTTCTATTTATTATGCAGTGATAAGATTTTGATCTCTTTTGGAAGTCTTATGCATCATAATATAGGCATTAACTTGTTAATGTCATTCTTGGTAAATAGTAGGTGTGTGTGTGTGTGTTTGTATGTGTGTGAGTGTGTTTGTATATGTGTATGTATGTGTGTGTGAATGTGTGTGTGTATATGTGTGAGACTGTTTATGTGTGAGTGTGTATATGTGTGTTTGTGTATGTGTGTGTATATGTGTGTTTGTGTGTATATGTGTGTGTATGTGTGTATGTGTGAGACTGTATATGTGTGAGTTTGTGTATGTGTGTGAGTGTGTGTGTCTGTGAATGTGTGTATTTATGTGAGTGTGTACATGTGTGTTTGTATATGTGTGAGTGTGTATATGTGTGGTATATGTGGTTTATGTGTGTGTGAGTGTGTGTGTGTGTATGTGTGTGAGTGTGTGTGTGTATGTGTATACATACCTAGAGAGAGACAGAGATGGTGCAGGAGAAAAGAAGGGATCCACCAACCATGCTGTCATGGTTCCTTCATGTCTTCATAAAGCACAAGATATTTCCAAGTTTACTTGTTCTCTAAAAAGTGCTCTGTAATTTGCTATAGGAATGCTCCATAAAATGCTTTTTCTTAAATAACAATTTCCCATTGTAATATTGTCATCAGTAGCTTATAAAAATTCACTCGAGTTTTATTTTGTGTATACGTAAATGATCTCTCCATAGAGTAAATAAAACTTTTATTGGGCACTAAGAATTTTGACTGGCAAAGCACTTTTCCCCCCAGTTTTCCAACTAAAGACCATTTCATTGCATTTTTTACTTAGTATTTTAGAGAAGAGGAGGGGGGCTAGAATTCTAAGGATGGCTCAACAGGAAAAACAGGTGGTTCTGAAATCCCTTGAGCTCTTGCTAAAAGCTCGTTTGGTAGAGAGTGGAGTAGAAAGTGGGCCAGGGGTGCAGACGGCCCGGGCTACCTGGATGAGCACCAGTGGTCCCTGGATGAGTCACTGCCTTTCTGACAGTTGACCCCGGGCGGCCCTGCATGGAGTGGCTGTGAAGATGAGATGAGATAACTTACGGGAAACTTTTGGAAAACTGTAACAGATGAACTAACACGGGCGAAAGTGTGAACGTGGGAAATCTTAAAAAGGACCACTCTTTGCGAAAACCCACTGTTGGGTGAAATGGGAAATTGCTACTCATTTTGAAATAAAACTTAAGCTAATGTTTGGCTTTCAAAAATTAATCTGTGAATTGTTTTTTCCCTCCCCTTTAGGTCACTTTTTCGCAGTACTCAAATGTTGTTGTCTTTGGCGTGCCCCAGATGGTGAGTGTGCACTCTCCTGCCCCCTGCGTGTTTGGTTCTAGGTTATGAGGGGGCTTCCAGCCCGAACAGGCCACGTATCTCAGGCCTGCTCCCCCGTGTGCAAAATGACAGCCTCCCAAGATTCTGCGGGAACATCGGATTTTAGATCATTGGTTTAACAAAGTACTTCAGGGCCCTAGAAGATTAATCATAAAAGATCCAGTCTTGTAGTTTAAAACTTTTGCTTTAGATAAAGGTCTCCATGATCTACCTAAGCCCTAAAAATTCCAGTCTGAAAACTGCTTTATGAGCTCCTGGTGTCTAATATGGGTGGATATTTTCACGTTCACTCACTTATATTCTGCTGAAATCACTTGGGAAAGTTAAGGGGATGTTCCCTTGGAGTTGATCATTCCTTGGATTTTGCAGTGAGATGATTTTCAGGGTGCATGAGCGTTGACTAGTTTCAGCCGACCTCAGTTGACTGATTTGTATTGAACTCTGACTCTGTACTTTCACAAGTGAAAATGCTGCCGCATCAGACTGAAAATGATCCTAAATTTAGCCTTTGGAAAGGTGACCAGAATGGGATGCTTTCATTGTAATTGTTGGTTTACAGACCATAGTAAGAAATCCCCCTTCACTTTTCAAAGTATGTAATTGTAGCCATAATAATCTTGGTAAAATTGGATGTTTGCTGAAATGCCACTGTATGACTGATGTGGTTTTTAATTTAAAAAAAAAAGAAATTTACTTTTTTTGTTGTTATGCCTTCTTGTTCATACCTTACTTTTTGTTTAAGATGTCTCAACGCTGGAAAAGTTTTGTCTTACTATTAGGACTTTCAGTGCGATGCCATTTTCTTTAAGAAGTCTATTTAGAAGTGCTTTTGTTAGAAAATTTTGAAAGTGACAGGAGTTTATATGTTCGTCATTCTTAGCAAGCCTAAAATTAAGATGAAACCTCCCCATCTACACTTCTGTTATAGAAATGAAAAGAGGTAGAAAGGCATGATCCCTGGTTATTAAAAGAAAAGAAAAAAAACTATTTAGGATCATAGAATTGCTATGGAATTTGATGGTTATTTCCTACTTATTGTGAAGTTTGGGCATTCTTTTGGAATAATTAGCATTTTGGGGCAAATAACTTTAATTTGAAATCTGTACTTTCTAAAAATAGAAAGTTGATATTCATTCCTCGCTGTCTTGAGAGGCCCCGTGGGGGCTGCAGCAGCTGTGTCCCAGTGGGGGGCAGCAGAGGCCTTTGCTGGGCTCTAGTTCCTTGTGCTTCTAACCCCTTTTGTAGTCAGTCTTGGGAACTGTTCACTCAAGGGAAATAAGAGTGTGTAATTTTGATGAATACTGTTACGATTATTGTCCATTCTTCTGTACACAGAGAAATCTTAAATAAGGAACTTGCAGCATTTCACTGTTCCCAGGAAAAGGGAGCAGGTGAAATACACGAAGCACCCACTTTCCCTGGGTTAAGAGGGATTCAGCCAACTGGGAGTCTTCCATGCAGGGGGATCGATCGGGGTGCAGGGCCCAGATGGCTTCTGTGGGTCTGGGGGCCCCGGTTTCCGGGTGGAGGGCCCTGCTTTCCCCCTTGTCAAGCTTTGCCTACGTGGAGGCAGTGAGCGGAGGGGAGTGCTCCCAGGGGACTCACGGGGCCGGGTTGGCCCTCTGCGGGTCGTGTGAGCGCTGGAAAGTTCTTCAACCCGTCTGGGCCCCATCATGCCATTTTCTGTTAATAGAATGCATTTCCCTGGCCAGTTTCCTGGCAGTGGCTCGGTGGCCGGACAAAGGCAGCATGGCAGGAAAGGCTTCCAATGGCAACTGAAGCACACATAGGCCACGAGAAGCCGGAGGCTGCTTAGGGAGCTTCAGAGGTGGGGACCCTGGTGTTACACATCCTCACTCCGCTCCTGGTACCGGGCTGGTGCTTCCTAGCAGCTCTGTGCAGTGGTAGCTCAGATGAGAGCGGCCCTGACCTTTGATCCTGGGTGTGTGTCCGGCGTAGCAGGAGTAAGGGTGCCAGTGGACCTGGCAGGCCAGTGCTCGGATGGTAAACAGCCGCACTTAACACAAGCTCATGCCCCAAGAGTGTCTTTTTGGAATGTGGGACAGATCAGTTGTGTCCTTGTTGAAAACCCTTCTGTGACTTCTTGCTACCTGAAAGCAGTGAGGGTAAGGCCCAGCCCTCCACATGGCCCGAGTGGTCCTGCTTCCGCCAGCCCTCTGCACGCCAGCTCCATCCTTCTCTTGGCCCTTAAACTGCACTGTGTGGGGCTGTGTGTGTCCTTTCCTCCGACTTCAGTGCCCCCAGCTCTGGGCCTGGTTAGGGAGCGTCTGCTCGGCACTCGCAGGTCGGATGTCTTTTCCTTCGAGGAGCCATCCCTGATCGCCCTGTGAGACAAGCCCCAGCACCCCCGACTTCCAGAGCCCTTTCCTCTCTCTGAGGACACACGGCCGCACGCTTCCTTGTGCGATGGCTTTGGTGCTGTCGGCCGTGGGCACCGCGCACCGTGAGCTCAGGAGCAGGGCGGGCCTGTCGTCCTCGCTGCCAGGCCTCCAGCTCAGCAGCACCCGGCCCAGCGATGGCCCGGGAAACGTGTGTCAGACGAACGGATGAATATCGTATAAATACACCCGTTAAGTACACTCTTCCAGTGGGCTGTTAAGTTTTGTAACTTCAGAGGACGTGACTCCTTGAATTTGAGTTAGGAATCCTGTCATGACTGGATGAATGAAAATACTACCACCGTGTTCTGATCAAGAAACGTGATTCATGACCGGATCATTTATCGGTCATTCATTCAACAAGTGTTCATTCAGGGCCCACTAAGCCGCAGACCCTGTTCTGCTCGCTTGGAATACTTTAGTGGATGAAAAGGAAAAACATCCCCGCCCCAAGGTATTTATATGCTAGTGGGGAGAGCAGGTATTCAGTGAGATGTCTGTGTACTGACAGAATGTGTCGTACGATAAAAGGGGGTCAGTGCCGTGGGGCTAACTGAAGCGAGAGAGGGACGGGGCAGAGACTGTCCTGAAAAGGGGACCCGTGGAGGCGAGGGGGGAGCCGTGTGGCCGGGTGGTCGGGAAGAGCGGTCCAGGCAGAGGAACAGCCACTGCGAAGGCAGAGGCGCTGAGGGGTGTGTGCCTGCAGGTTCCAGGAGCAGCAGGGAGGTGGGCGGGAGGAGGGGAGCAGGGGAGAGGTGGGGTCCGAGAAGAGACAGGACTTGGGCGGGAAGGACACAGGCTGCCATGGGGAGCAGACGGGGAGGAGCCAGGGGACGGGGTCTGAGCTCTGGCAGGCATCCGGGGCCATCGATGGAGCAGCTGGTGAGAGGGGGTCCAATTCTGGATGCGTCGTGAGGAGAGAACCAACAGGGTGAGCAGGCAGGTCCAGTTGGGGGCACGAGGGAGGAAGGAGCCCAGGGTGCCCCAAGGTGTTTGGCCTGAGCTGCTGGAGTTTGCTGAGCCCAGAGAGGTGCAGGCAGAGTGCGCAGGGGCGGGAGGGGAGACCAGGAATTCCACGTGGCCTGTGCAGTCTGGGACGCGTGTGGATACGTCAGGTGGGCGGTGGTGGACGCCAGGAGTCTGGGGCGCGGGAGGGAGGGCTCGTGGGACGTTAGTGCCAGGAGTTGAAGCCAAGGAGTGGCTGAGGTCACCTGGGGAGGGGCCGGAGCCGTGTAAGGCCTGAGCCTTGACCCCCAGCAAAGGACTCGAGGGGAGGTGGAGGGGAGGGGAGGGGAGGGGAGGGGAGGGAAGGGGAGGGGAGGGGGAGGGGGAGAGCAGGTGTGTGTGTGGGTTACTCCAGAAGCCAAGAGAAGCCCGTTCCAGGGAGGAGTGACCAAGCGGCTTGGAGCTGCGGGTGCACTTCTCTAATGTGTCTTACGCCTTTGAGCTGGTTTCAACTTACGTTTAAAGTTTTGAAGATGTAAATAGAATACGATGAGTTCGTGTCACTTTGAAACATGTAATTGTATGAATAATTTTGAATTTCATTAGGCGGACATGGCACATCACGGCTTCTCTTTGTGTATGATATCAAGACCCAGGTTTGTTGCATATTTATGTGTAATTTAGTCAGTTAATTTCTTATGATTGAAATAGTGCCTTTCATTTGTACGTTTATCTTGACTTAGCGTATGATAGTCATTTGGAAATAAAAGATCTGTAAAAGAGCAAAGAAGAACGGTAATGTGAATAAATTTATAATTGTCGTTTCTGTGAACAAAATTACCATAAGAAACATCCGATATTTTGGAAAAACACATATTGTCCTATTCTTTGCTTATTTAATTTTTTCCTTCAAGGAAGAAAACTTTTCCCTTTTTTTATTTTTTAAAAAAGCAATCTTTTACTAGCTGTTAAAAGAATGGAAATATTCCATCCTTAATGGAATTTATTCTTTGTTATCTTGGTATTGATTCGAATGAAGAATCAGAATTCTGGCTCACTGCAGCCATAGGTCACGTAGAGGAGTTTTTCCAAACCTTCCTTTAAAGATATATAAATGAGGAATAAAATCTTCCTAGAAGCCCTATTGATTTGTTCATCTTGATTTAATTGGTTACTTTTAAAGGGAGTAGGTTTTGCTCAGATCTTGGTTTCTAAATATCATTTTCTCAGAGGAACCAGGAATGTTTGAGAAATGGCTGATCCCAGGGCTGAGGAAGGGAAGATACAAAAGCCTGGAACATTTTGTTGAGCCCAAATAGCAGGACGTGTTCAGAATGTTTGATGGGGGCACATCCACAGGAGAGAGAAGCCAGCTTGAGGGAGTTCCCAGTGGCCAAGCTGGGACAATTTGTGTGCTAGAATAAACAAGAACGATGGTGGGTTGTAACCCATAGAATGAAGTGAGGATCCAGGAGTTCACACTTAACAGTGATGGAGAGACAGAGGGGAAAGCTATTCCTCGATGTTTTGACTGTCGATCTGGGAGGAAGGATGGAATTAGCAAATTGCCACTTTCAATCTTTACAGTAAAACTTGACTCAGGCAGAATCATCAGGAATGCTGCATCGAGTGGGGGCAGCTGGATGAGTAACAGGAGGACATTTGCATCTTCTCAAGGCGTCTCCCCGCAATTGCTTACCCATTGCAAAGGAGCAGTAGTAACCACACTGTGGAGACACCAGAAAGCTCCTTGCCCGAGTGGTACATCACCCTCAAAGCAGGAGGACCCTGTGGGCTCGGGATCGTGGAGCCCTGCGAAGTCCACAGCCCCGCTCGTGGGGCGTTGCCAAGGAGGCACGCACCAAGTCATCATGAGCGCGTGTCAGAGGGACGCCCGTTAAATAACTGGCCTGTGGTTTTGTTTTTTTTTTTTTTTTGCGGTATGCAGGCCTCTCACTATCGCGGCCTCTCCCATTGTGGAGCACAGGCTCCGGACGCACAGGCTCAGCGGCCATGGCTCACGGGCCCAGCCGCTCCGCAGCATGTGGGATCTTCCCGGACTGGGGCACAAACCCGTGTCCCCTGCATCGGCAGGCGGACTCTCAACCACTGCGCCACCAGGGAAGCCCTGGCCTGTGTTCTTAAAGGAGGTTATTGTGAGAGACTAACGGAGGCAGAGGAACCATTACAGCTCCGTGCAGTGTGGGAGCCCGGCTGTGGGACAATGTGAAGGACATTACTGGGACATTTGACAAAATTGGGATGCTATTGGAATTATTATTACTGGAATACAATGTTAAATTTCCTGAATTTGATAATTGTGCTGGGTCTCTTTCTTAGAAAACACCAAAATACCAAGGAGTAAAGGGCCATGTTGTATACGACCTGTTCTCAAGTGGTTTAGAAAAAATGTGCAGAGAGAGGGGAAGAGAGCAATAAGACAAACTGTTAAAAATTGGTGAACCTGGGTAAAGGAATACAGGAGTTCTTTGCTCTATTCTTTTTTTTTTTTTTTTTTGCGGTACGCAGGCCTCTCACTGCTGTGGCCTCTCCCGTTGTGGAGCACAGGCTCCGGACGCGCAGGCTCAGCGGCCATGGCTCACGGGCCCAGCTGCTCCGCGGCATGTGGGATCTTCCCGGACCGGGGCACGAACCCATGTCCCCTGCATCGGCAGGCGGACTCTCAACCACTGTGCCACCAGGGAAGCCCCTTTGCTCTATTCTTGCAACTTTTCTATAAATTTGAAATTATTCCAAAATAACAAATTAAAGGAATAAAGTAGAAAAGATGTTTTTAGGAGGTGAAGGTGGTAATATAATTTTAGGACCTGAAGATAAAATTTTAAGCAGCTGTTAATTTGCTGACATAATTACAATATCAGTACTCTTAGCAAGCAGTAAAACTCCTCCTTCACAGATAGATTAGTAATACAATTATGCAAAAGTGATAAATAAGAGGATTTTATTTTTTATAAGTTATGTTGACTATCAAGAAATTATCAGTGTATTATGGATGCATTTTAAAAAACTATGAAATATTTCATCATATTTCAAGTTGGTAGAATGTGTATAGTTTTTCATGGTCTAATTATACCATTTTTTGTTGATTTTAGGTGCTGTTGATATTAAGATGTACCATTACTGTTGGGAAAGAAAAAAAAAATGTTGCCAATTATAATTCTAAGACAATGTCAATTGTAAGATGTATCCTGATTTCAGACATGTTAAAAATGTGGGAAAAGATAAGTAATTGAGACAGGGTAGATTGAAATGTTTAGGTAGGTAAATAATTTAAGGCTGCTTCTCACATTAATTACTGCCACATCATGATTTTAGTCAGGAGAGTGGAACTCTGTGATACACATCTGCTATAAATGGCAAATTTTATAATTGATACTAGAATATTCTTATAACTGTTGTTCATGTGACTTCTGTATTTTAATGGATTTTTTGATGATGTATTTATGCCCAGGAGTGATATTTTTACAATCAGTAATTTTGCACAGGCTTTTTTCAGGGATGCAGATACAAAAGGACATTGAGAAATCATTTCCTCCGACTATCCGCTCACTGAAATGATGGCTGTCGTTCTCCACAGATGCTGCAGTTGGAGAAGAAGCTTGAGCTTGAACTTGAGGACGAGGCTAGAGTCATTGCTTGCCGGTTCCCCTTCCCACACTGGACCCCAGCCCAGGTCACGGGGGAGGGGATAGACACCGTGTGGGCCTACGATGCCAGTTCTTTCAGGAGAAGTAAGAAAAGGCCCTGAAGATCCGTGCATTTCCAGTTGGTCATTCAAATATAAACTTTATCCAGGGAGTTTTCGGAAGTGTTGGGGGTCTTTGATTTTATAGAGACTTAAGGCTGTGTCTTCAGCAAAGAGTATATTTTTCCTTGTTATGGAATGAGAAATTATGATTGCTTTCCTTAACTTTTGGAGAAAATAAATATAAGTTGAGAACAGCAGGTAGATTTAAAGCCCCTTTCATGGTGTGTTCAAAACAAATGTGCTTACTGCTTTTCATGCACTTGGGTGTGTGAAAATATGGATGAGCTATGGTCATGTTGATGGGTGGGAGAGATGTCAGCAGCTCTTCACATTATAAAGAGCGTGCTTTAATGCCACAGATGAGAATAAACAATTTAAAGAGGGATGCATTTGCAAATGTTTGCAATTTCCTGTAACTTTATTCACACTTGAGATTTATCTCTTTTTTTTCTGTACTAGGTCAAAATTAATTTTCTAAAGGATTTAGAGAGGTATTTATATATATATATAGTTTCAAATTTTTAAAAAAAATTTAATTAATTAAGTTATTTATTTATTTTTAGCTGTGTTGGGTCTTCGTTGCTGCATGCAGGCTTTTCTCTAGTTGTGGCGATCGGGGGCTACTCTTTGTTATGATGTGTGGGCTTCTCATTGCGGTGGCTTTTCTTGTTGTGGAGCACGGGCTGTAGGCGCGTGGGCTTCAGTAGTTGCAGCAGGCAGGCTCAGTAGTTGCGGCTCGTGGGCTCTAGAGCACAGGCTCAGTAGTTGTGGCGCATGGGCTTAGTTGCCCCGCGGCATGTGGGATCTTCCCGGACCAGGGATCGAACCCGTGTCCCCTGCATTGGCAGGCGGATTCTTAACCACTGCTCCACCAGAGAAGCCCAGTATTTATATTTTATAACACTTATTAGGAATAATTTGTTCCAAAGTTAGTGGATTACTGTATTTTGTTGAATCTAAGCTGTGTATGTGTGTGTAAATGTGTGTCTATAAATACACATTTTAACATGTCTGAAATTGTGATGTACCTTCTAGTTGATGGTGTCTTATCACTGTAATTGGCAGTGCTGTACTTCATGATGTAGTTGTAAGTCACCCACCATAGACAGAATCTCCGATGTGATGAACTGTGGTATTCAGAGAAGACACAAGGTGTAGTGGAGTAGTTGGTATGGATTTAATAGTAAAATAAACAGTCCTGAGCTTTGGTGTAAGCCAGACCTGGGTTCAGATCCTGCTTCCTCATTAGCAGGGACCTTGGACAAGAGGCTTTCCCTTGGTTTCCTGAGCAGCCCTGTCGTTGGGATAATGATACACTGAATAGGGGCTGGGGACCGATCTGTAAAACTCATGGCACAAAGTCCATGGCCTGTAAGTGGCGTTTATTATTTTAGACACTAAAGAAAAGCTTGTTCACAGAAGTTGCAGATTATTTCTGCTAGTCACTTCTTTATTTTATGAAAGCAGCCATTTATTTAATATTTCTCATTTATGAGAAGAGACTTGACTGATTTAGAGAAAGACAAGTTAAGGAAAACCTCTGAATGTGAGTAGACAAGCTTCACATATCTGAAAAATTAATATTGAATGGTGGTTGAATAATCCTTGTGTATCATGGAAAATAAACTCCCAATTATATACCTGAAATCTAAATACCAAAGCGTTTTAAGAGAGATTTGATATAAAGTGAGATGGTTTGCATCTTTAACTAAACTGATAAAAATATGATCAATTTGATAATCTTCATTTTAGTGAGAAGCCGCTGTGGACTATTCATTCATTCAGCAAATGGTTATTGAGTGTCTGCTGTGTAATAAGCTTTTCCAATTTAATGGTTAATGACATGCAAGTTCCTGAATCTTATGGGATTTGTGTTCTAGAAGAGAGACAGACAGGTGAGTGAATGTCACTGTGTGTGAATTCTCTGGAAGAGGTAAACAGTGGGTGGTGTAGAGAGAAACTGTGTGTCTGGGGTGAGGGGCTGGGATGTTGGGGACATTTGTCAGGTTTTTAGCCGTCACCATCCATCTGTTTCCCAATAGTCCCTGATTTCCTTACGAAGAACAAATTCTTTCTCACTGTGTGTAGTTTTGCTGTCTTCCCCTTGCTCATTCCAGCCAGACCTGTAACTTGACTGGGTGCATCTGGAGAGGGACCTCTCATAGCTCCCTGCCAGGAGGGTGGGGTGGGCAGAGGCTGGGTTTTGTGGAACCTTGGAGGTATTCCATAATTTCCTAGACATATTCCTGCTGGACTTGTAGAGGCATCAGGCTATCTGCGGAGTCATGTACGACTTGGCTGTTTTGGGGGTTCCTCCTTTAGCTTCCTGAGAATTAGATGATGCTTGGTCCTGCAGCCTTAGAGACAAACGGACCGTTTCATAGAAGTTCTGTGATTCATGGCATTTGCAGGGTCTTTAGTTGATTTTTAGTTCCTAGGTTAAGGATATTGATCAAATTTGCAAACAACACGAGGCAGGGAATGAGAGCTGCTACATTTGATGTCAAAAGTGGGATTCAAAAAATGTCTATACAGGGCTTCCCTGGTAGCACAGTCATTGGGAGTCCGCCTGCTGATGCAGGGGACACGAGTTTGTGCCCCGGTCTGGGAGGATCCCGCATGCCGCGGAGCGGCTGGGCCCGTGAGCCATGGCTGCTGGGCCTGCGTGTCCGGAGCCTGTGCACCACAGTGGGAGAGGCCATAGTGGTGAGAGGCCCGCATACCACAAAAAAAAAAAAAAAAAAAAAAAAAAAAAAAAAATGTCTATACAGATTGAAATCAGAGGCAGGTACTAACCTGTTAAGAAAAACAGTAGAAATACAGCTTAGGGGTCATGTAGCATAACAGGAGCCTTTGTGAACAGACTTGGAGGTTCCATTAACACTCAGGTGCTCAAAGACTTGAGCGCATTTCCATCTGAATGCATCTTTCTCTGGAAGCATGGCCCCAGGATCGCAACGCTTGTGTTCCCCAGGTGTGCCAGGTGGGCACCTCATCAGACCCTCAGCCAACTCTGGCATTCAGACTCCTCGAAATGCTTAGCTCCACCAACTGCACGTGAAACCAAGTTTAGAAGATGTAGGAAATGAGACTCTTCCACATACATTGTTCACTGTTGCTGGGAGACGGCATGCACCAGGACAGGTGATAGCCAGAATTTAAAAAATGTAAGATTCCTGATATTTAAACCACACAACTGGATACTACCCCACTGCCAAAGTACTTTCCCTGATGGCCAAAATTATTAAAGACCTGCTGTGAAGAATTCAGTGTCCTCAAGTCCAGGAGTCTTCTAAGCTTGTGCTAGTATGTGTATTTCCTAGCTTAGCCCTGGCCGAGCGCATTCCAGAAAAGACCTTGAAGCCATTGCAGAGCATCCGACAGGAGTCTACTTAAGTCTCGACAGACAAGAAACACATCCCTTGGTTGTGTGGTGTGGCTTGTTGCCCACTGCGGCCCTAGTGTGATCAGCCCTTTATTGAGATTTTGGAGTCATGTGGGCCACGGTGGAGTATTCCTCACCTGGTCTGGACAGCAAAGTTTGCTGACCCAGGCAGCAGGGGGTGCCAGTAGACCAGCCAAGGGGGTGTGCAGACTCTGCTCCCTCCTGCCCAACAGCCATCTCCCCTCTCCTTGGTGACAGGCACCAGTTATCCAGGTGTCAGGCATCGATGAGTTCAGGAAACGTGGGCCCTGCCCGTTGTCTGATCCCATCCCCTAGGCGTCAGGATGGGCTGTGGGCAAGTAATCCAGTTTACCCCAGTGAGGTTGGAGGGTCCGTCCGCTGGGAACTTCGGGAAAGGTTTTGCGGCAGTAACACCTGAAGTTTTAGCAGCCATTTTGCAACCACTGGGGAAAAAATGAAGATGAAACCCAAGATACTGAGGCTGGAGGAGCAGAAAGAAGGAAAGACTCTGAGTCTTTCTTTGATGACGCACTGAGTGGCTGAACCGACCTGGAGCCTCTGACTTCAAGACATCTTGTGCGGTGAAGTGATAAAACCATGTTGTTCTTAAGCTGCTTTTACGTGGGTGCTGTGTTATTTGCACCCTCAGCAGCCTGACGGAGACAGGAGGGTTGAGGCTGCATTGGGGCGAGAGGTGCCCGGCAGTGTGAATGAGCCCACTCCCCCTGTCTGGAGGGCACTGGAGGAGGCAACACCTGCTAGCGAGGTTGGAAGGTATGTCTGGAGTGTCCCAGAGAGACGGCGAGCTCCCAGGAGCAGGGAAGCCCGCTCCCAGAGTGGTGTTTGGGAACTCTTTACCAAGTCAAGGGGGCTGTGAACTTGGACATGGCCTTCACAGTGACATCTGAGGAGAGCATCCTGTCCTTGGGGGCACGGGCAGGGATGAGTAATAGCAGAGCTTCAGCTGTATCCCTGCCCCCAGGGAGTTCTGTAGGGGGAGAGATGATTTCTCAGGATGGGAAAGGAATTAGAAAAAGGAAGAAATCACCTTGGACTGCCTTTCTTGACAGGTAGGGTTGCCAGGTAGAGGAGCTGTGTTATGGACTGCACGTTTGAGTCCCCCAAAATTCCTGTGTTGAAATCCTAACCCCCCCACCCCCCCCCACAGTGTGATGGTATCAGGAGGTGGGGCCTTCGCTTTAGGTCATGAGGGTGGGGCCCTCATCAACGGGATTAGTGCCCTGATAAAAGAGACCCCCAGAGAGCTCCCTCACCCCTTCTACCACGTGAGGACACAGCGAGAAAAGGGCCATCTATGAACGAGGATGCAGGCCCCCACCAGACTCTGGATCAGCCAGCGCTTTGACTTAGGACTCCCCAGCCTCCAGAACTGTGAGAGGTAAATGCTTGGTGTTTAAGCCCCCCAGTTAGAGCAGCCCGGGCTAAGACAAACTGGTACTTAAGAGAGCCACGCTTGGCACTGCCCAGACTTGTCTGGGCCCTAGCCAGCATTCCCTTAGCTCTGACGAGGAAAGGAAGTTAAAGGGAGCCAAACTTCAAGAGGACTCTCCCATGTGCCGGCTGTGAAGGGCAGCAAACCATCCCGCTGACCTGATGGTCAGGACTGAATAGGCTCCAGAAGTTCTACTGGGCCGTTGGAGGGTGTGGTTGGACCATGCTCGCAAAGGAGGCCTCCCCGGGAGGGGTCTCCTCTCCAGGTCTCCCCTCCAGGCTCACACGGGGGAAACTTTTGGCAGTTTGTCCCTAAACTAACATGTAAAAAACTAGAATTAGAAAAGGGAGCAGAAGAAACCGCATTGATAAGCAGAGTGACTTCTAGATGGTAAAGGGTCCTGAAAAGACATCCTAAGAGGCACAGAGTGGTTGTGATGTTTATCCTGGGTGAGAGACGGTTCGGAGGAAAGATCTTTCAGATTTTGAAGGGCTGCCAAGCAGCAGCAGAAAGGAAAGTGATAACACGGCTGTGTGCCTGGGTTTCCATGCACTGGAACTGTCCCATTCTCATCCTCAGGGAGGTGGTACCGTCTTTACTTATTTTTCCTTTTTTAACCAAGGGGTGGTGGTGGTGTGTCATCATTAACTTGCTCAGTTACAACCTGACCCGGAGGCGCAGGGTCTTACTACACTTACTACACTTACTACACTTACTACACTTGGCTGCTTCCCTGCAATTCGACCTGTTCTGTGGCTCTGGGGTGTGAACTGGGGTCATTGGGTGGGTGCCAGAGGGACGTGACATTCACCCTCAGGATGAAGTACAGTCCTAATAAAGTCATTTAAAGTCAAAATGTGTTGCCTCTGGACCTGGTGAGTCCCTTGTCACTGGAGATGCTGGAGCAGAGGCTGGACAGCCACTTGGTGGGGATGTTGCCGAAGGGATCCTTCCACAAGCAGGCTGAGTCCTAAGACTTGAAATGATGATGAGTTTTCCCATCTTAGCGGGGCCACCAACCTCCGGGGGTCTGGGAGGCATCACAGCAGCCTTCAGCGGTGAAGGCGAATCACACAACTGCAGAACTCAGCATCCCCAAACACGAGGAGGCTATGATTTGCTAACAAGGTAGTTGAAGTAGTGGGGTGCAGATGAGTGAAGAGAAACATATCAGGACTCCAGCTGAGAAATGTGTAGGACCAGAGAACAAAGTTGGAATCTATAACCCCCCTGCCAAGGGCTCAGCTGGAGACAACACAGTTGTGTTCCCTGGGTCCTGATTAAACCAGGGGACTGTTTTTGAAGACTCTGGTGGAAATAGGTCACTAACGGTGCCTCATTCCCTTCTGACACTGCCTCACCCATAACCTTGTCCCCGGAGCAGCCTTCTGAGGACCAGAAGCCCCCGACCCTTCTCCAGTTTGTCAGCCCAGGTTTGGACATGTGGTGCGGCTGGCGGATAGACGCGAGCTGAGCTATGGGATTCGGTGTTGAGAATTTTAACTGGAGAACAGAAGAATTGGGAAAATCTTAGTGGAAGTTAAAGTTATGAAGTTGAGGCCAGAGGAACTTGGTGTGAGAGACAAGAGCCAGGTTTCTCTCTGGGTCAAGGGCTCCGTGCAGGGGCCAGGCCATGGCGCTGGGGACATGGAGGGTGGGACCCCCTGCCAGGTGCCTGCCCCCACCCGCCGGGCGGCAGGAGGACCTGTCACTGTCCCTGGAACATCTCAGCTGCCTCCTCATCAGAGGAGTGTCCTCTTCCTTGAAGAGCTCCATTTAGGAACTAGGTCATTTTGGACGAATGAAAATACTACTCATCATAGCAGGTATTAAACAGGAGAAGCTCTTTTTCCCCAAAGACGGTGCAGGTCATATACTTAAATGGAAAAAGATGGATATTTGTATAAATGTAAGAAAATCTCCATCTAAATAACACAATAAAGTTTTTCGCTCAGGTAGAAAACTTTAGTCGTCCAGGTTCCTCTCGGGCAGGACTCCTTCTCCCTTCGGAGTGAAGTGTTGCCGTAATAAGGACGTGTTACGGTTGTATTGGAATTGGTGCACTCGTGACCCAGTGGACTGATGCAAATGGAATATGAGCAACAAAAACCATATGCCTGGGCTTCCCTGGTGGCGCAGTGGTTGGGAGTCCGCCTGCCGATGCAGGGGACGCGGGATCGTGCCACGGTCCGGGAAGATCCCACATGCCGCGGAGTGACTGGGCCCGTGAGCCATGGCCGCTGAGCCTGCATGTCCGGAGCCTATGCTCCGCAATGGGAGAGGCCACAACAGTGAGAGGCCCGCGTACCGCAAAACAAACAAACAAACAAAAACCATATGCCTTTTCCAGGTGAGGGAGATTAGATGTCTCAACTCTTTTTCATTTAATATTATGGTGTAAACATTATCCGGAAGGATGGATAAAACAGTAGCTCATCGATCACTAGGTTTAATTCAAGGATTCGAGGGAGGAATCAAGTGAGTTTTCTTCTCTGTAATATTGTAGGATGAGCAATTGGGCAGGTGTGTCAGAATAATTTCACAAAACTCCATCTATATCCCAAACCCCATGGATACATTTGTTTGGCGAGGTCTTGTACGGTTGGCTATAAATATAGCTTTGCGGTATTGTCCGTGGGGAACGTGACAGCTGAAGAAGGGGTGGCGTGTCACAAGACATTAGGTGAATGCCCGTACCGCATAGCTGGTAGTCAGCAAAATCCTAAGGCAAGTTCATGAAGCTGTTGCTGTTCCAGTGAACTTCCCTTTACCTCCCCCTGCACTGACCTTGTCCCAGGCTCTTACCCTTTACCCCTTTACCTTTTTGTTGTTTGCACATTTTTTCACAGTTTAACATTAAAAAAATTTTTTTATTGAAGTATAGTTGATTTACAATGTTGTTTTAGTTTCAGGTGTACAGCAAAGTGATTCAGTTCTACATATATGTATTTTCAGATTCTTTTCCTTTATAGGTTATTACAAAATATTGAGTATAGTTCCATGTGCTATACAGTAGGTCCTTCTTGTTTATTTTATATACAGTAGTGTGTATCTGTTAATCCCAAACTCCTAATTTATCCCTCCTCCCATCTCGTAGCCCCTTTTTCACATCTCTGCTATTAAGCCTTACATTTTCAAAGGCATTTGCATTTCGTTAAGGAGTGTGTTAATATGAATTTGAGTAAGACCGAAAGAGATGAATTTGTAATGGAGAAGTGTCAGATTCCTTGCTTCCACCTGCCCTTACCCCAGTCTATACTACTCAACTGGTACATCCGTGACAGCTCGGAAAGGCAAGCTGTGGTTGCCAGAAGTTTCTCTTGACTTGAAAATGTTAATTATGAATGGAAATTCGTAGTCCAGAAACTATGATAGTGCTCGTGTAATGACTGTCTACCATGTGATCAGCCTTTTACATACTTTATGTTTAATTCTTATGTTAGCTCTGCAGTGTAGACATGGTATTTCTTAGTGGGGTAAATGGAGGCATTTAGAGAGATTCGTTTGCTAAGGCCCAGGCACTGCTAGGCAAGTAGTGGAGCTGGTATTCAAACCCAGGCCCTCTGATATTAGAACTGCGGTTTCCCCCATTTCACTGCCTGGGCAGGACGCAGGGGACATTCTGTTGCTCGAGAATCAATCCCGTCTACCCAGTTAGCTTACGTATCAGCAACACTTGAGAAACTCTGAAGCCTGGGTTCTATCACATGGTAGCGGGCACAGGGTGGTCCTCGAGTAATAATACCTTCTAAGCAGAACTGAATTCCCGTCTACCTGCCTGATAGGTCTACCCCACCTACAGATGGGTTAGTGCAGACAGACCACCTATGCTGGGAAATAAACGACTGGTGAAAAGTACCCATCTGTATTAGTTTGCTCAGGTTGCCGTGACAAAATGTCACAAAATGGGTGGTTTCAACAACAGAAGCTTGTGTGTCACAGTCTGGAGGCTGGACATCTAAGATCAAGGTGCCAGTAGGGTTGGTCTCCTTGGCTTGCAGATGGCCGCCTTCTCACTGCGTCCTCACGTGGCCTTTCCCCTGCGCACGTGCATCCCTGGTGTGTCTTTCTCTTCCTGTAAGGGCACCAGTCCTGCCAGATTAGGGCCCCACCCTAGTAGCCTCATGTTAACTTAATCACCTCTTTAAAGGCCCTGTCTTTGAGGTCCTGGAAGTTAGGGCTTCAACACATGAATTTTGGGAGGACACAAATCAGTCCATAAGAACATCTGACCAAGTTAATTATGGCATCAGTTTCGTAAGTAAATAATTGGACCTAGCCTAAATGTGCATCATTTGGAGACTAGTTAGTACCTTCTGGTCTGTGTGTCTGGAGCAGCTGTGAAAAAAACTACAGCAGAGTGACACGTACCAATGCACGTGAGATTTCTGGAGAGAGGTTCCTGTGCTGTGACACGTGTTCTTCAACAATGCACATTAAATGTCACCTGCCTTATGGAAAAGTTGGGTTAATGAGAGACTATTCAAAATGGGTGCAACCTTGGAAATCAGAGCATTAACAGAAAGAATCACTGGTACCTGGGGAGATTACCTGGACTGTCCAGATGGACAGCTCAGTGGCACTGGAGACTGCCCCAGGGGATAATAATTTATTCAAATAGCGTGGGAATGCTGGTTTGGGGGAACAGCACAGCAACGATGAGTCTCCTAGGGCTTCCACTTGCTGCAAGCCCAGGACTGTGCAAGCCCTTGGGCGATGCAGACCCTCCTTTTACAATTTCTTAAAGTACAACAGAAAGGGCCCCAGGTTGAGAGCTACTTCCCTTCCAGCCGAAGCTTCCAATTCTGCTCTCATCATTCAAAGCTAAGCTCCCCTTGCAGGAAAATCACACATGAACCAATATGACTTACAGATTATTCTCTACTTTCTGCACCAGTGGTCTAAGAGTTAATTGGTGTTATAACAATAGGTGTTGTTGCAGCGTGGGATGTTGTCAGGTATAACGAACAAGGGGCAGAACAGTGATGTTTGCATCTGTTTATGTCATCACGGGGCATTCACATGCTCACACATGTGTTCTGTTTCTAACACACACACACACATACACACACACACACATCTGCCCGAAGTCATCTATGAATATAGGAGAAACTGGTAATAGCTTTTGCGTCTCAGGAGGGTGGGTGGCGTTTGGGACTTTAGGTAAGAGGAAGATGTCTTTCATTACATATTTTAAAAATTATTTTTTGCATTTTTACCATACATATGACTTTTCAGTGAAAAGTTAATTTTTACAAGTTCAGATAGAAGGTTAGCTCCAATTCACATATGAGATCCCACTTTTTAAAGCACATCTGAGGGACTTCCCTGGTGGCGTAGTGGTTAAGAATCTGCCTGCCAATGCAGGGGATGCGGGTTCGAGCCCTAGTCCGGGAAGACCCCACATGCCGCGGAGCAGCTAAGCCTGTGTGCCACAACTACTGAGCCCACGTGCTGCAACCACTGAAGCCTGTGTGCAGCAACGAAGACTCAATGCAGCCAAAAAAAATAATATGACAAAGGATTAATCTCCAAAATTTACAAGCAGCTCATGCAGCTCAATATTAAAAAAACAACCCAATCCAAAAATGGACAGAAGACTTAAATAGACATTTCTCCAAAGAAGATATACAGATTGCCAACAGACACATGAAAGAATGCTCAACATCATTAATCATTAGAGAAATGCAAATCAAAACTACAATGAGATATCATCTCACACTGGTCAGAATGGCCATCATCAAAAAATCTAGAAACAATAAATGCTGGAGAGGGTGTGGAGAAAAGGGAACCCTCTTGCACTGTTGGTGGGAATGTAAATTGATGCAGCCACTATGGAGAACAGTATGGAGGTTCCTTAAAAAACCAAAAATAGAACTACCATACGACCCAGCAATCCCACTACTGGGCATATACCCTGAGAAAACCATAATTCAAAAAGAGTCATGTACCACAATGTTCATTGTAGCTCTATTTACAATAGCCAGGACATAGAAGCAACCTAAGTGTCCATCAACAGATGAATGGATAAAGAAGATGTGACACATATATACAGTGGAATATTACTCAGCCATAAAAAGGAACGAAACTGAGTTATTTGTAGTGAGGTGGATGAACCTAGAGACTGTCATACAGAGTGAATTAAGTCAGAAAGAGAAAAACAAATACCATAGGCTAACACATATATATGGAATCTAAGAAAAAAAAAATGGTCATGAAGTACCTAGGGGTAAGACAGGAATAAAGACACAGACCTACTAGAGAAAGGACTTGAGGATATGGGGAAGGGGAAGGGGAAGCTGTGACAAAGTGAGAGAGTGGCATGGACATATATACACTACCAAACGTAAATCAGATAGCTAGTGGGAAGCAGCCGCGTAGCACAGGGAGATCAGCTAGGTGGTTTGTGACCACCTAGAGGGGTGGGATAGGGAGGGTGGGAGGGAGGGAGACGCAAGAGGGAAGAGATATGGGAACATATGTATATGTATAACTGATTCACTTTGTTATAAAGCAGAAACTAACACACCATTGTAAAGCAATTATACTCCAATAAAGATGTTAAAAAAATAATAAAAAATAAAGCACATCGGAGAGAGACCTGCTCAGCAATGCTGTGGGGCTGAAAGCTGGGCTGTTGTGACCATGTACGTTGGTAAATGAGTGGAAAATTGGAGAGCTGGGTATTTCAGGGCACATCCACCGGCAGTCAGAACTGCACTTTTGTGAAGATGGAGAGCTGAATTTCAGTGGTTTGTGTTGGTTACTTGTTGTTTGTGATTTCTTTTTCATCTTTTTTTTTTTTGGCCTTGCCGTGCAGCATGCGGGATCTTAGTTCCCCGACCAGGGATCGAACCTGTGCCCCCTGCTTTGGGAATGTGGAGTCTTAACCACTGGACCACCAGGGAAGTCCTTTCTTTTCATCTTCGGGTCTTTCCCTCTTTCTCCCCTGATATGTGTCTTTATCATCAAATGGAACAGAGAAACACGTGATTTGTATGATTTAGGTCAGCAGTCCCCAAAGTTAGAGACTGGAAGACAGGAGGTGGGTGGAGCGAGGTGGTGGATTCAGTGGGTGAGGAGGGAAGCGGGCAGCCCTGAGCAGAGATTCCCTTCCCTGGGCCAGACCTTCCCCTCCGCCGCCCTCCTTCCCAGCCGCTGTAGGTCCCGTCCAGCCCCCTCCCCCCCCCCCCACCACCTTCGTCCTCGGTGTCCTTTCCCTCCTCCTTCTCTGGGAGATTGCCACTAACGTTTGGAACGGGTCACGCCCAACACCAAATTTTGACAGCAAGTTAAAAGCCAAAATGCATTCTCTTTTGCTTTTTGTACTGCCTAAAAAAGGACATCCTGCGTAGATTAGCAAGTGACATGCACGGACAGTGCTGAATGGAACCTTTAGGTTATTGATTCTAAATAACCGTAACTCCTGTCTGAAATGTTTCCTTTGTGTCTAGGGAGCCCTGAGTGAATGCTTCCCGGGACTGGCAGTTCACTCCCAGCCCTTCAGGCAGCCCGTTTACCTTGGGCACCCCTGTTGGAAATGCCTTCTGTAAACGTGACTGAAACCAGGCTCCCTGGCACTTCCCACCCACTGGTCTAATTTTACCCCCTGGGGATCACCCTGAAGGAATCTAATTCTTCCATGGGCTAGAATTTCAAAGATTTGAGGGACTGTCTCCTGTCCCCAGTGAATCTTCTATTCTCCAAGTTCTTCATATAAACTAACCTCCCTAGGCTGGTAACTCTCCTCTTAACAGAAGCTAGAGTTTGTATGATGATCTTTCTAAAGTGTGACTTCTGGACCCAGACATGGCCCCAGATGTGGCCCAACCAGCACAGAGGAGAACGGATGACCGCCTTCCTCATCTTCAAGTTAGATGACACATGACACTCTCAACTCACATGGAATTTTTAGTTATGCTTCTAAGTCATCATCTGTCCCATATAATAATATTATATAAACCACATTCATGGAGTTTTTTTTTTTTTTTGACCCAAGTGGGTTTTAGTTTTTTGAAGCAAATAAAGAACCTTAAATATATTCCTTTTGAAATTTTATTGTGTTTGACTTGCCCGACTGCCAGGGGTTTTGAGGGGACTGCTGGATCCTAATTTCATCATCCAGTCATCTGGTTACCCCTGTGCCGCCCACAGCTGTAACCACCATGCCATCAGTCTTCTCATCCACGTTGTGTGAAGGAAGCAGCCACAGAATGAGGCAGAACCCTGACACCTCCCCACCTGTAACCTGTACTTGTGCTCTTCTGGCCACACTCCTGGGAGGCTGTTGTTCACTGAGCTTATACTCTACTCAGTGATGCTCTCTTACAGCTCATGTCCCTCTTTCTTGACTACAAGGATGTGTAGATGAGTGTGTAGCCAGAATGTCACCTCCACGTGGAATTCATCACTGTGTCCCAGCTCGGAAGACAGTGCCTGGATGTCTTAGGCGGTTGGTCCATAGTATTTGTTGAATAAATGGGCGAATGAAGGGTGTCAGGGGAGAGTTGTTCACATGTCTTACTGAAGTCCAGCTACACTGTTTTCCTTTATCCCACACCCAGTGGTGTTGGCTTCCTAGTTAAAAAAGAAAACCTGCTACCCTGCCATGATTCATTCCTAGCCATCCCTACTGTCTTCTGTAGTCCCTACATATTTTTTTGACTCTTTTTTTTTTTTTTTTTTTGCCATACACGGGCCTCTCACTGTTGTGGCCTCTCCCGCTGCGGAGCACAGGCTCTGGATGCGCAGGCTCAGTGGCATGGCTCACGTGCCTAGCCGCTCCGCGGCATGTGGGATCTTCCCAGACCGGGGCACGAACCCGTGTCCCCTGCTTCGGCAGGCAGACTCCCAACCACTGCGCCACCAGGGAAGCCCTTGACTCATTTTTTTAATTATTTGCTTTCTCACATTTTTCTTAAAAAACAAAACAAAACAGGTTTATTGAAGTCTAATTGATACACAAAAAACCCCCAACAAAATCCTGGATGTATTTAATGTATACAGTTTGATGAGTGGACATATACACACACCGGTGAAACCATCACCACAGTCAAGGTGTAAACATATCCATCCCCTCCAAGAGTTTCCTCCTACTCTTTTGTGTTTTGTAGTTGTTCTTGTCTTGGTGGTAAGAACACTTACCATGAGGTCTGCCCTCCTAACAAATTGTGAAGGGTACAATATTGAATTCTTCACCGTAGGCACAGTAGACTTCTATAATATATGTATATATATATATAAATTAATTATTTTTGGCTGCGTTGGGTCTTTGTTGCTGCATGTGGGCTTTCTCTAGTTGTGGCGAGTGGGAGCTACTCTTCTTTGTGGTGCACAGGCTTCTCATTGCAGTGGCTTCTCTTGTTGCAGAGCACGGGCTCTAGGCACGTGGACTTCAGTAGTTGTGGCACGCGGGCTCAGTAGTTGTGGCATGCGGGCTTCAGTGGTTGTGGCTTGTGGGCTCTAGAGCCCAGGCTCAGTAGTTGTGGCGCACGGGCTTAGTGGCTCCGCGGCATGTGGGATCTTCCCGAGCCAGGGCTCGAACCCCTGTCCCCTGCATTGGCAGGCGGATTCTTACCCACTGTGCCACCAGGGAAGGCCTAGACTTCTAGAATTTATTCATCCCGTATAACTGAGACTTTATACCCACTGAACACAGCTCCTCTTTATCCCTCTACCAAGCCCTTGGCAACCCTCATTCCACTCTCTGCTTCAGAGAGTTTGACTATTTTAGATCCCTTGTGGAAGTGGACTCATGCAGTATTTGTCCTTCTGTGGAGGCTTATTTCACTCAGCACGGCGTCATCTGGGTTCGTCCGTGTTGTCACATACAGCAGGAGTCTGCTTCCTTTTTGCTGCTGTGCATAAACCTTCTCAGCCTGACTCTTTCCTGAGGTCCAGGTCTTGTCAGTCTGTAGTTTCCAGAATTGACCTTCCTCCCCTTTTCAGGACTAATGTTTGCACACTGCTAAGAGATCTCCGTACCTCTCCTGTGGTACATGATTTCTCCAACCTCCCCAGTAATAATCTTATTTCTGGACAATATTTTATTCTAACATGGATTCATTAAGAGCAGTTAACTGACCCAGCTGTCTCTCTGTAGATTAAAAAAGCCCTAGTTGGAATACATTTTGCTATCCATTCTGTTTTTTAAAACTTTCTTTCCCTTTGGATGACTATGAAATTCTTGTAGTGCTGGTTTCTTCCTGAGTAAATGAGTCTAAATTTGAACTTTCTTTCTTTTTTCTGGCCACACTGCTCAGCACATGGGATCTTAATTCCCTGACTAGGGATCGAACCTGTGCCCCTGGCAGTGGAAGCATGGAGTCTAACCACTGGACTGCCAGGGAAGTCCCTAAACTTGCAATTTCTAATGAAGAAGTTTTTCTTAGCATAATCACTAATTGAGATAACATTTCTCTCTACTGACAATTTTTCATTTGTAATATCTCAATTCAAAATCTAAGTATTTTGGGTGGTGGGTTCCAAAATAGAACAATAGGTTTCACACTCACCATGTGTTTCTGCTTGTATTTACAAATCACTTTCCACTGTCCATCGGTTCAGCTTAGCTGACTTTTCTCCTCCTCTCTCAGACTCTCACCTTCATCTTATTTTCCATTCTGTCTCTCTTGCATTTTGGGACCTGGCATGTGCTGTGTCCTCTTTCTGTTCTTGAGGAGGTGTTAGGTGTTTTCCTTCCACATTTTAGTTTTTACAAATACAGTTTTTGATCACAAAAATTCACACCCTTACGAAGCCTCTTGTCGTTTTCTGTTCACGTTTAACTAGGCATCATCTTGTCTTTGTTTTGTTTTTATTTTATTTCGTAGCCTATCTGCTGATGCAGCATCACTTTTGTTTCCAGTAAATGAAAGGAAAACATTTCCACCACTTAGTAGTTAGGCAAAGGGAAGAAAAGAAGCTTGAGTGCTCAGCAGTTCTCTGAGGTAAGTACATGATGGATTTACATTTTATTCTGTTTCACTGTTTGGTTCACAGATTGGTGTTTTGTATCTTCTGTAGTTTGGTGATTATTTGTTAAGGTTTTTACTTGATGCTTTTTAAGACATGGATTTGATCCTATATAAAAAGAGGGAACAGAAGGTTCTGATTTTTTTTTTTCAGGCATAAAGAATTACTTTGCTACAGAATGCAATGGATTATGTTTAGCGTGATAGGAACAAACAAATATTTCAAATTATCCATATGACTGTTGGTCAAATCCTGCAAACTGCTAGCAAATGTGAAAATAATCCAGACTGATTATGCTGAATTTTTTCCCAGAATCAAAGGAACTGTTGCTGGAATTAAAACAAGAACGAGGATCTTACTGCTCCATTTGTATGTGGAGGGAAATGATGAAGGACAGGGATTTGCTATTTACAGTTTTTCTCCCACAGAGGGAGAAAGCTTCAAAGTTTCAAAGTGGGTTTGATATGGTTTTTTTTCTTTCAGTTGTCAATCCTTTGTTCAGAAAAACCAATATTCTAGCCTAAGGAAATATCAATGGAAATGTCTTCCAAGTGTTGGCCAATAACGATACCATATAAAAATACCATTTAGAATGTTTTAACCTAATGTTTTAAGGTGTTAATGGTAAAATATGAAAGCTATATGCTTTTAAAAATGGACGTATCATTTACATACAGAAAGACAAGCGCATACCGTCACCTAACTACTACACAGTCGAGATATAGAATAATCCCGTTACCCACAAAATTCCCTTGTGCCTTTTGTGGTCAGACCGTCTCCCCACCCTCACTCCCTGACAGCCACTCATCTGTCTCCTCTCCCTCTATTTTCCAGAATATTGTATGGATGGAATCATAGAGAATGTAAAGCTTTGAGTCTGGCTGCTTTCACTTAGCAAAATGCATTTGAGATTGTTTCGTGTTTATTAATCTTTATTACTGAGTAGGGGTCCACTGTATGGATATACCCGACTTTATCATTCACCAGTAGAAAAAATTTGGATTTTTTTCCTGCAATTCTTGATGATTATGAATAAAGTCGCTACAAACATTTGAATAGTGTTTATTTTATTTTATTTTTTTTTGCGGTACGCAGGCCTCTCACTGCTGTGGCCTCTTCCCGTTGCGGAGCACAGGCTCCGGACACGCAGGCTCAGCGGCCATGGCTCATGGGCCCAGCCTCTTCGCGGCATGTGGGATCTTCCTGGACCGGGGCACGAACCCGTGTCCCCTGCATCGTTAGGCGGACTCTCAACCACTGCGCCACCAGGGAAGCCCTTTATTTTATTTTTCATTTTTACTTTTTTGTGAACACGAGTGTTTGTTGAAGTTGGGTAAATCCCTAGAAATAGAATTGCTGGGTGTTATGTTACAAGAAATCGCCAGGCTGTGGCTGTATTATCCGCATTCCCGCCAGCAGTGCAGGGGAGTTCTGCTTGCTCGGCATCTTCATCAGCACTTGGTTTTCTGAGTTTTCTCCTCTCGTTCCAATAGGTTTGTTCTGGTTTCTTATTAGGGCATCATTTTATATTTTCCTAATGATGTAATGGGGAGCATCTTTTCATAATCTTATTTGCTACCCATAGCAAATCAGTTCTTTAATGAGGTGTCTGTTCAGATCTTTCGCCTGTTTTTAAAATTGGGTTGTTTGTTTACTTATTATTAAGTTTTGATAGTTCTTTATAAATTTAGGATCCAAACATATGTCAGACATGTGTTTTATCAGACATATGTTTTGCCAACATTTTCTCCCAGTCTGTGGCTTCTCTTTTTCCTTCGTTTAGCAGTGTATTTTGCAAAGCCAAAGTTTAAAAAAAAAATTTATTTTATTCAAGTATAGTTGACTTACAATGTGTTAATTTCTGCTGTACAGCAAAGTGATTCAGTTATACATATATACACATTCGTTTTCATATTCTTTTCCATTAGGGTTTATCACAGGATATTGAATATGTTCCCTGTGCTCTGCAGCAGGACCTTGTTGTTTGTCCATTCAATAAATAATAGTTTGCATCTGCTGACCCCAAACTCCCAATCCATCCATCCCTCCACCGCCCTTGGCAACCACAAGGCTGTTCTTTATGTTGCAAAGCAGAAGTTTTTAATTTTGATGAAGTCCAACTTAATCAATCTTTTATGAGTTGTACTTTCATATCATATCTAAGAAATTTTGCCAAGTCACAAAGTTTTTCTCCTATGTTTACTTTTGTAGTTTAGGTTTATAGTTACAGTTTTAGGTTTTACATTAAGGTCTATGATCCATTTTGGGTAAAATGTTGTGGAATAAGGTATGAATTAAGGTTTATTTCCTTGCATGTGGCCATCCAATTATTCTAGCAACATTTGTGGAAAAAACTGTTCTTTCTCTTTTGAATTGTCATTGCATTTGTGTTGAAAATCAGTTGACAAAATATATGTGAGTCTACTTCTGAACTGTGTGTTTTGTTCTACTGATCTATGAGTCTATCTCTCTTCAGTTCCTTACCGTCTTACGTATTACAGCTTCATGGTAAATCTCAGCTTTGTTCTTTGTAAAAAGTGTTTTGGCTTATTGCAGTTCCTTTGCCTCTCCATGAAAATTTTAGAATAAGCTTGCCAATTTCTACAAAAATGTCTACTGGGATTTTGAAGGAATTTGCATTAAATCTATAAATAAATTTGGGAGAATTGACATCTTAACAATGTTGAGTCTTCCAATCCATGAGCACAGTATATCTCATGTTTATTTAAGTATTTAAATTTTTTTCGCCAGCATTTGGTAGTTTTTAGCATACAGATCTTGAACATATTTATTGGATTTGTACCTCAGTAGTTTATGTTTTGGGGTTCTATTGTAAATAGTAGTTTAAAAAAGTCAACTTCCAATTTTTTATTTCTGGTACCTAAAAGTACAACTGTTTTTTATATGTTGATCAGGACCCAGTTATTAGTCCTTGTAGCTCCTTTGTAGGTTCTTTGGGATTTTTTTTTTTTAAACATCTTTATTGGAGTATAATTGCTTTACAATGGTGTGTTAGTTTCTGCTGTATAACAAAGTGAATCAGCTATACTTATAAATATACCCCCATGTCCCCTCCCTCTTGCGTCTCCCTCCCTCCCTCCCTATCCCACCCCTCTAGGTGGTCACAAAGCACCAAGCTGATCTCCCTGTGCTATGTGGCTGCTTCCCACTAGCTATCTATTTTACATTTGGTAGTATCTATAAGTCCATGCCACTCTCTCACTTCATCCCAGCTTACCCTTCCCCCTCCCCGTGTCCTCAATGGGATTTTTAATATACAGAATCTTATTGATGGCTTTTCATTTCTCACTTTCTCTTATTAAAAAATGAAGTAGGGATATTAATCTCTGATTTCTCCCTCCTTTTTCACGGATTAGTGAGAGAATTCTGAAAAGCAAGCTTCTCGTAAGAAAGGTGTAATAAACGTTATAATTGTAATGTATTTTAGTTAAGAAATCTATTAAGATAGCAATTGATACATGTGATAATTATAATTCAAATCCAGTATGATCAGTGCCCTCTAAAATCTCTTGTATATCCACAGTAACAGTGCTGGAATGATGTTAAACATAATGGAAATTTTATCCTCCAGTGTTTTAAACCTTCAGGAGCTTCTCTAGTTTTTTACATTGCCATTTTCTAAAGAATAATGGATTGAGCTTTAGAGCTGTAGGTCAATTTATATCATCTGAGGTTATGAGATAATTGTCATATTTTTATAATTATCTTTTAAGAGTGATCCTTGTTTTGATGAATATTAGATTATAGTTAGTTTCCTTGGACTGGTTGCCATTTCTTTTCCAAAATTAAAAACACGTATACACACACTGTATTTCAAAAGGAACAATGGTGAAATTTTTGATGAGTCAATGAATAGTCAGTGCAAAGTGAAAAAACTAGAGAATAAACTTCAATAGTTGCAAATGCCTGCCTTAACTATGGCTGTACTTTATTAAACTTCATCGATCAATTTTTTTGTAAAATGGTAAGCATGTTGAGGAAAGGGAGAAAGTGGAGCATAATCAATGAATAGACATGATTTGCCTCCTACTGAAAAATAATCATTGCAGAATCTTTTATGATAATTATCCTAATAAAAGAAAGGAGTGATTTTTTTGCCATTTTATTAGCCATTATCCTATACAAATGTAGCTTTGATGACACATTTTTACATCTACACTCTATGATATATAAAAGTAATGACAGGGCTTCCCTGGTGGCGCAGTGGTTGAGAGTCCGCCTGCCGATGCAGGGGACACGGGTTCGTGCCCCGGTCTGGGAAGATCCCACATGCCGCGGAGCGGCTGGGCCCGTGAGCCATGGCCGCTGAGCCTGCGCGTCCGGAGCCTGTGCTCCGCAAGGGGAGAGGCCACAACAGTGAGAGGCCCACGTACAAAAAAAAAAAAAAAAAAAAAAAAAAAAAATTATTATGATTTTTAGTGTTTTCATTTTCATCTTAATTGTAACAACTTTTAATATAATTTTTGGGACATAATCAGATTTTCAAATATCAGTATTTTGTCTGATGCTTTTTTTTTTTTTAAAACAGGAACTAGTACTTTATTGTTAGGGCACTGATTGTTATAAGTGTACAGTTCAGTGGTTTTTAGTAAATTCACAAATTGTGCAATCATAGCCACCATTTAACGTCAGAGCATTTTCTACACCCCAGAAATAAACCCTGTACCAACAAGCAGTAACACCCATCCTCTACTTCCCCAGCCCTTGGAAACCATTAATTTGTCTTCTGTTTCTATGAATTTGTCTACTCTGGAAATTTCACCTAAATGGAATCATACTATATATGTGGCCTCTTGCGCCTGCCTTCTTTCACTTAGCGTTATGTTTTCAGTGTTCATCCATGTTGTAGCGTGTAACAGTACTTCATTACTTTTTATGGCTGAATAATATTCCACTGTATGGATAGGCCAGATTTTATTATCCATTCATCAGTTGATGGACATCTGGATTGTTTCCACTTTTTGGCTATAATGAATAATGCTGTTATGAACATTTCTATATGAGTTTTTGTGAGAACATTCATTTTCAATTCTCTTGCTGGGCCTTATGGTAATTCTATGTTTAACTCTTTGAGGGACTGCCAAATTACATTCCAAAGTGGCTGTACCACTTTACATTCTCACCAATGACATATGAGGGTTCCAGTTTCTCTGAGTCCTCACCAACACTTGTTATTGTCCATCTTTTTTATTATAGCCATCCTAATGAGTATGAAGTGGTATCTCATTGTGGCTTTGATTTGCATTTCTCTAATGATGAATGATGTTGAGTATCTTTTCATGTGCCTATTGGCCACATATATGTTCTTTGGAGAACTGTCCATTCAAATCGTTTGCCCATTTAATAAATTAAATTATTTATCTTTTTTATTGGTGAGTTGTAAGAGTTCTTTAATTATTCTGGACACTAGACTTTTACCGGATGTATGATTTTTAAGTATTTTCTCCCATTCTATGGGTTGTCTTTTCACTTTCTTGACAGTGTCCTTTGAAGCACAAACATGTTTAGTTTTGATGAAGTCTAATTTATCTTTCATTGTCTTGTGCATTTGGTGTTATCTAAGAAATAATTGCCTAACTCATGGTCATGAATATTTACATTTATGTTTTCTTCTAGGAGTTTAATAGTTTGAGCTCTTGCGTTTGAGTCTTTGATTCATTTGGAGTTAATCTTTGTATGTGGTGTGAGGTAGAGTTGCAGCTTCATTCCTTTGTATGTGGATATCCAGTTGTCCCAGTCTCTGTTGAAAAGACTTATTCTTTCTCTGTTGAATTGTCATACACCTTTGTCAAAACTCAATTGACCATACATAAGTGGTTTAATTTCTGGACTCTCAAGTCTATTTCATTGACCTGTAAGTCTTTTTTTTTTCGGTACACGGGCTTCTCACTGCTGTGGCCTCTCCCGTTGCGGAGCACAGGCTCCAGACGCGCAGGCTCAGCGGCCATGGCTCACGGGCCCAGCCGCTCCGCGGCATGTGGGATCTTCCCGGATCGGGGCACGCACCCGTGTCCCCTGCATCGGCAGGCGGACTTTCAACCATGCGCCACCAGGGAAGCCCTGTAAGTCTATTCTTATGCCAGTACTGCATAGTCTTGATTGCTGTAGCTTTGTAGTAAGTTTTGAAATGGTGAAGTGTGAGTCTTCCAACTTTCTCCTTTTTCAAGACTGTCTTGGCAATTCAGGGTCCCTTGCATTTCCACATGAATTTTAGGATCAGCTTGTCAATTTCTGTTAAAAAGTCAGCTGGGATTTTGATAGATGTCTCATTGAATATGAATACCAATTTGTGGAATATTACCATCTTAACAATATTAAGTTATCTTCCATGAAATTGGGATGGCATTCTATTTCTTTAGATCTTTAATTTCTTTCAACAATGTTTTATAGTTTTCCATGTTCAAATCTTGCACTACTTTTGTTAAGAGTATTCCTAAATATTTTATTCTTTTCTATGCTATTGTAAATGGAACTGTTTTCTTTTTTTAATATTTTATTTTATTTTTTTAACATCTTTATTGGAGTATAATTGCTTTATAATGGTGTGTTAGTTTCTGCTTTATAACAAAGTGAATCAGCTCTACATATACATATATCCCCATGTCTCCTCCCTCTTGCCTCTCCCTCCCACCCTCCCTATCCCATCCCTCTAGGTGGTCACAAAGCACGAGTTGATCTCCCTGTGCTATGCGGCTGCTTCCCACTAGCTATCTATTTTACATTTGGTAGTGTATATATGTCCATGCCACTCCCTCACTTTGTCCCAGCTTACCCTTCTCCCTCCCCGTATCCTCAAGTCCATTCTCTACATCTGCGTCTTTATTCCTGTCTTGGCCCTAGGTTCTTCAGAACCTTTTTTTTTTTTTTTAGATTCCATATATATGTGTTAGCATATGGTATTTGTTTTTCTCTTTATGACTTACTTCACTCTGTATGGCAGTCTCCAGGTCCATCCACCTCACTACAACTAACTCAATTTTGTTTCTTTTTATGGCTGAGTAATATTCCACTGTATATATGTGCCGCATTTTCTTTATCCATTCATCTGTCGATGGACACTTAGATTGCTTCCATGTCCTGGCTATTGTAAATAGAGCTTCTATGAACATTTTGGTACATGACTCTTTTTGAATTATGGTTTTCTCAGGGTATATGCCCAGTAGTGGGATTGCTGGGTCATATGGTAGTTCTATTTTTGGTTTTTTAAGGAACCTCCGTACTGTTCTCCATAGTTAATTTGCCCAACTCTTAATATCATTATTGGGCATTTAATTATTTATTCCTTTTTGAAAACTTGGTTGCCGATTTCCACTTGATAGCCTCATTGTTTCCAAGATCTAAGTTAAAATTTAAAACTTACAATTTCTGTTCTTTTCAAGTCTGTTATATCTGACATTTTGTTCTTTAAGTAATTAATTATGATTTAACAAGGGTGATTTGACCTCAGGACATTAACTAACAGACATTTGTTTTTAAGAGATTTGCTACCACCATTAATCAAGGAAGATGAACATGAAAATAAGATCCTAAGTAAACTTGCTAATTGCTAATTTGATAATTTCTTGTAGCTCACCTTATCATTGTCTCTCCTTTAAGCAAAGCCAGCTACAAAGAAAATATTCTTAGGTGAATAAAAACATGTCCTTTCCTATACTTAAAAAAATCAACTGATGTCTAAAAAGTTTAGTTACCCCCAGTTCAGAGAATTCCAAAGCATTCCTCAGTCTTAAGGATATTCTTAGAGGTGGAAAAAAAGGAAATTGTGCTACAGCAAAGCAAATGAAAGTCTCAAAGTGAAAAATCTGTAGTGAGATGAATCGTCAATCACTCTTCAAGGTCTAATTCTTCCTATTGAATTTTCTTATTTTGGCTCAGTGACACATTCAGTGAAGGGTCATGATTTTATATAATTAATTCCATGACTATAAGTACTGAAAAAAGAGAGGTTATTAAAACTCGGGAGACTTCTGAGTTCTAGTAAAACCATTAAGAAGGAACTAATGTGATAATAAAATGAAAAGCAATTCAAAACTTATCAGCCTAATAAAGAATATTACCAAATAAAAATCTTTGAAAATGAAACAAAGGGAAAAAAAACCTCACCAGCTCAGATTAACAATCTGTTATGATGCGTTTGACCCTCATTAAATCAGCCATGATATCTTGAAGAGGGTATTTAATTACCAAGTGATTTGTAACCAGATTCATGGGAAAGTTATAGGGGGAATTGTAAGCATCTTGACATCAGCAACACACACACAAAGTCTAGCCGCAAACGTGGTCTATCCTTTGGTACTCACCTGTCTTTTCTGTCAACCAGTTAGAAGCATTTCTTTCCTCTGCAAGGCAGTGAGTTACACATACAGTGCATCGAAATAACAGCATTCTGCCAAGAAGGACACGGTATTTCATCTCTTTGAAGGGAGTTTGATGTCAAGAAATGCTTTGTGGTGGATGGCAGTGCGTACAGGTCTCCCCCCTCCATTTTTACAGTGGTGAAGGGAAGAGAGGATTAAGTGTCCAACCTTCGACTCTAATTCCTTACTGCAGAAGAAAGGCTGGCTTTCCCCTAAGGGGACTTGTGCTCATTCCATCTTGTTTCTACACAGGATTGTAGAGCACACAACTATTACATTTTACAACCACCAACATGCCTGAGATGAGCCATCATGCAGAATTCAGGTCATCAGGATCTCAGAGATGCCAGGTGTTCTCTCCTGCTCGGAGTGTCTGCTCCCACCTTAACATCCCTCACGGATTTCTCTTCAGCGTCTTCCATTCCTCTTTCACTTCCTTCTCCCTCGTCTCCTTTCTTCAAGGCTCTCCTTCTCCCAGTACACTTAAGTTACTTCTGGGTGCTGTTGACTGAAGAAAAACTCACAACCTAAAAGCTGCCAGTTAAGTTTTATTTGGGGAACTTTCTGAGGACTATAGCCCAGGAGGCAGCCTCTCAGATAGCTCAGAGGAACTGCTCCGAAGAGGTAAGGGAGGGGCCAGGATACAAAGGAGTTTTGCTGAAAACAAAACAAAACAAAACACGTAGTTGAACATCAAAAGATTACTGCTGATCACAAAAGCCAGACATCTCAGGTTAATGATTTCAGTGCTTTTCTATGTGTGGGAAGATGCAGGAGTCTGGGCTCATTGAAATTATTCTCTAGATATGCACCTTAACTACCTAGGACCAGTATCCTGTTTTTCTCCATCCTGAATCCCCTCAGGGCCCAAGGTGGTGGTGGCTACAGTGGCTGATGGCGTGTTGGCCACATTTGTTGTTTACTGAAACGGCAGGCCACGTTCTTTGTCCACAGTGCCCAGCAGAGTCTTAGAAATCTCACTGTTCTCAACTCCCCAGGCACAAAACCCATGCTTATGAGCTTTCCCATAATAATCTCCAGTAATTATAAAATTGGAATGGACTTTAAGAAGTAAAGGTAACTGAGAGGTAACTGAGAAAGTGGTGTGCGCCCCGTCACACAGAAGTGGCTGGACTGGAATGGGAATACCATGCCTTTGGACCTTCCTAAACGCCTGATGAGTTAATTCACACCAGGCTGGTTATAGCCAATGCTGGCACATTGTCAAGTCTCTGAAGTGTTTTTTCAGGAGTATATAGAGCCATTGGATGAATCAGTATGGTACATCTTCTTGGAGCATGAATTCAACTAGAACTGATATTGGGGAAAAAATGAAAGACTGTGTTAAGCTATTGTCTCTCAGCTTCCAATACCTTTCTGTGTTCAGTGTCGTGGTGTTGGGCTGAGACTCTGCAAACACAGTTCTACTTTGGAGCCGCTCCTTTTTGGATGCTGCCTAAAGGGGGCACTAAAGGGTGGCTGCTAGGCTGGAGGGGGGAGAAGGGACCTCCTTCTTCCTGTTTGTTTCCTGTTAGTGACCACCCAGGGACTGACTGCCCAGTGACAGTTTCTTACCCCGCAGCATCCGATGTTCCAGTAGCAATGGTTGCACTTTTTCCCACATGTACAGAACCCACCTCATTGGTCCCCTTAGAAACACCTGCACTGCTGTTTATGTTTCCTCCCGCAGAGAGCTCCATCCCCTGTGGGACTTCGCCTCTCTGCTTCTAGGGTTTAAGGATCCCAACTGCTTCCTTTTGTTTCCCAGGGTCCCCTATTTCCATTTTTTAGGTCACCAGTGCTTGGTTATCAACTTTATATGTTAAATTCTCAGTTAAAATCGTGGGCGTGGTTTCTGTTTCCTGACCAGACTCTGACTGATAGAAGTACTTCAATCCGTATTTACGATTATATTAAAATAATCATAAATATCTATGGAGTAGAGCACAGAATTTAGTTACATTTAAAAGACAAAACAGGGACTTCCCTGGTGGTCCAGTGGTAAAGAGTCCACCTTCCAATGCAGGGGACGTGGGTTCGATCCCTGGTTGGGGAACTAAGATCCCACATGCTACAGGCCAAGCCCGCGTGCCACAACTATTGAGCTTGCACGCCTGAACGAGAGAGCCTGCGTGCCGCAAACTGCAGAGCCCACGTGCCACACTAGAGAAAGAAAACCCGCATGCCACAACTAGAGAGAAGCCCACGTGCCTCAAGGAAGATCCCGCGTGCCGCAACTAAGACCCAATGCAGCCAAAGAAAAGAAAAGAAAAGAAAAAGCAGGAACTTCTTCAAAGGAATTTGACACATCTTCAGAAATGCCTCCTGCATTCCCTTCCAGACACCTTCATTATCTTCCTTTAGGGGTACCTTAGTGGGAAAGTTTAAGAAGCAGTGGTTTGAGGAGTTATTCCCTAGGGTGTATTAATGCCAGGAGGGGGGGCTTCCAGAGGCGAATGCCTTCATTTAAAGAGATGGAGATGGCGCACTGGTTGGGAGGATCACTTTTAGCAGCTCTCCACAAATTTTACCTACGAGCAAGTCAGACCGTATCATCAGAGATGAAGAGTGTGTGACTTTAAATGGCATTATGCAAGTAATGATCGGAAAATAGCAATGGATTGGTATCAGAAGCACTGTTTTCCTGAACTCTATAAAATTCTAATAGAAAGTTTCAGCTGGAGCTGAGTGGCCCACCCCATATGGGCTGGGTAGTTCATGCATGAATCAGAGCTTTAAGCAGCCCTTGGAGATGGGATAAGTTGAAACTTCTGATTGGAGCCAGAGCTAAAATAGCAGCTGTGGTTTGTTCTGTTCACTGATCAGCAAAGCTTCTGTTTCACATTGGAACACCCCTGCATATGTTTGGCAGGCGGATGGCGTCTTGTTTGCGACTCCCAGAGAAGACATAACCACGGAGCATCATCCTTCTTGAGCAGGCTTCCAATGTCCTTCTTGAAGAAAATAAGGCAAGAGAACAGCAAGAGAGCAACTCATTCTTGAGAGTGTATCAAACATTAAATTGTTCATAATGCAGTTTAGTGTCAGGAGATAAATCAGTCTTTTTTTTTTTTTAATCATAAATTTATTTATTTATGGCTGTGTCGGGTCATCGTTGCTGTGCGTGGGCTTTCTCTACTTGCGGCGAGCGGGGGCTACTCTTCATTGTCGTGCGGTGGCTTCTGTTGTTGCGGGGCACAGGCTCTAGGCGCGTGGGTTTCAGTAGTTATGGTGCACGGGCTTAGTAACTCTGCGGCATGTGGGATCTTCCTGGACCAGGGCTTGAGCCCGTGTCCCCTGCATTGGCAGACGGATTCTTAACCACTGCACCACCAGGGAAGTCCCGATAAATCAGCCTTGCATTGCTAAAGTAGTAAACGCAATGGTAACGATAGAAACAGGTACACAGCCTCCTAGTACTGCAAATAGAAAACCAGGGCATGGAAATTACACTGTGGTCAAAAGTAATGTCCAGTAATAGCTGGGTAAGATGTATGGAATAGGTTGGAATCAGTGAAGCTGCACATGTGGGTTTGGGTCAGGCCCATGAAGCTTATGGAATCTAGGTACAGCTTTCTTCTACTGTTAAGTGTGTAAAATTGCATGAATATGAATGACAAGGTAGTCTTTATGGGAAGGGAACCCCTAAAAAAGGGCAACTTGAGAAGAGGACCCACTCCATCCCCTTGCCTGATTAATGGTCAGAAGTAGAGAGCAGAGAGAATCTGTGATAGGAGAATGATGTATATGAAAACATCTTTCCATGTTACCTGGCGGAAGCTTCCTGAAATCATGGAAGCACAGAATATGAAACTCTGGAATGCTAGAGTTGGTTCCATGACACACAGACATCCTTTCCTAGTTACAGGTAATTTTTTGGATTCCTTCACTTATATCCTTGAAAATAACCAAGCCTAGAATTAATTCACCTGAGAAACAAAACTTAAACACAACCCAGATAATTCACTTACTGAATTATATTCATAGAAATGAAAGCCAGTCTCCCACCCAAATGTATTTTAAGGTCCCCTTGTTCCATGGGATGGTCCTGAGAAGTTCTGCAGTGAGGAAACCCGTTAAATGTTTTATCCATTTTTTTCAACTTTATTGGAACACACAATTCTTTTTTCATGTAGCATCTCTTAAGATCCAGTGGAACCTGCAATTTTTTTTTTTTTTTTTTTGCGGTACGCAGGCCTCTCACTGCTGTGGCCTCTCCCGTAGCGGAGCACAGGCTCCAGACGCGCAGGCTCAGCCGCCATGGCTCACGGGACCAGCCGCTCCGCGGCATGTGGGATCTTCCCGGACCGGGGCACAAACCTGTGTCCCCTGCATCGGCAGGTGGACTCTCAACCAACTGCGCCGCCAGGGAAGCCCTTTTTTTTTTTTTAATTTTCAACATGGACTTTAACTTTTTTCTGCTGTCCTTGATTTTGTGGTTTATGTTTTTAGAGGTTTTTTTCATATTTTTTTCTATTATGGTTTATTACAGGATATTGAATGTAGTTCCCTGTGCTCTACAGTAGGACCTGTTGTTTAATCCATTCTATATATACTAGTTTGCGTCTGCTAATCCCAAACTCCCAATCCTTCCCTACCTCACCCTACTCCCCCTTGGCATCCACAAGTCTGTTCTCTATGTCCGTGAGTCTGTTTCTGTTTTGTAGATAAGTTCATTTGTGTCATATTTTAGATTCCACATGTACGTGATATCATATGGTATTCATCTTTCTCTTTCTGACTTACTTCACTTAGTATGATAATCTCTAGTTGCATCCATGTTGCTGCAAATGGCATTATTTCATTTTTTTATGGCTGAGTAGTATTCCATTGTATGTGTGTGTGTGTGTGTGTGTGTGTGTGTGTATATATATATATATATATATATATATATATATATATATATATATATCACATCTTCTTTGTCCATTCCTCTGTCAATGGACATTTAGGTTGTTTCCATGTATTGTAAATAGTGCTGCTATGAACATAGGGATGCTTGTATCCTTTTGAATTAGAGTTTTGTCTGGATATATGCCCAGGAGTGGGATTGCTGGATCATATGGTAGTTCTATTTTTAGTTTTTTGAGGAAGCTCCATACTGTTCTCCATAGTGGCTGCACCAATTTACATTCCCACCAACAGTGCAAGAGGTGGTGGAACCTACATTTTAAAGATCAGTCTGGGAGGTGGCCTAAAATATTCTCCTGCATATAGAAACACAGTTGAAGATTGGTGTCTTCTTTTGGAAAATTTATTGGAGCTTATTCTTAGGTATCTTGATCTAAACAAGTGAGTGTGATAATCATAAGGACTGTTGATTATTATTTTGGTAGGTCTGCTTTTCACACGCCTGGTAGGATCGGAATTCCCCAACTCCTTGAAATTAGGCATGGCCGTGTGATTTAATCTGGTCAATAGGGTGTGGACAGAGTCTTTATGATTTAGTGCATCAGTTACTGCACTCACTTCTTCCTGCCATAACAGTTCCAGATGGTGGAGTCGTTGTCAGACGCTGTCCCTTAGTGAAGATGACAGGGAGCAGAGCCCGCTCTGTGCCCCCTTCTGGCTGATGCATAATGAACAGGTAACATGAGAGAGAAATAATTATTTATTTTTTTCTAGCCATGGGAGTTGTAGGGCTGTTACTTACTGCAGCATAGTTTAGCTTATTCTGACTGATACAGAAATTGCTACCAGGAGGTGGACGCTAGCATAGCAAGAAAGTTATAATTTGTCATTGGCTCGAAGGACAAGTCGTAGGCAGTGAAGAAACTGTGATAAAGCCTGGAAAGATGAGAATCCTCGTTATGCAGGTGCAAAACTTTTGGTGAAACTGTTGTTCACAGTTATTCGGAAGGCATTTGCAGTTCTAGAGAAAGAGGCAGGGAAACAATAGGGTTGACTCTTGAACAACCATGAATCACGTAGTACCTTAGTATTTACTATGGAAAAAAAATCCGTGTATAAGTGGACCTGCACCGTTCAAATTCATGTTCAAGGATCACCTGTATTAGTAACATGTTGGTTTCTGTTGGCTGCACTAGACAAAGTATTGTAAGAGACAAGGTCAGAAAAGAATTAGCCGGATTCCAAGCAGGAGGTCACGGAAGATTTGAGGCTTTGCAATATTGGAAAGGCTGACTGATTTTAGATTCCAAGCAGCAGGAGATAAAATTGAGAGAAACTTTTAGTAGTAAAAAACATTAAGTCTGGGCTTCCCTGGTGGCGCAGTGGTTGAGAGTCCACCTGCCGATGCAGGGGACGCGGGTTCGTGCCCCGGTCCGGGAGGATCCCACGTGCCGCGGAGCGGCTGGACTCGTGAGCCATGGCCGCTGAGCCTGCGCGTCCGGAGCCTGTGCTCCGCGGCGGGAGAGGCCACAGCAGTGAGAGGCCCGCGTACCACAAAAAAAAAAAACAAAAAAACATTAAGTCTGAGTCTTGCAGCACAGGGCATGACTTCTGTGCCTACTGTTATAAACCATTCAAATGATTATATTTCCTTGGCTATCACACCATTATTAAAACCTCTGCAGGGGCTGAGGTGCACCAGAGTAAAGATCCAAATAAGACATGTCTTGAAGGTGACTGTGGTTGTGCCTGTTGGCAGATGGAGTTTTCTGGAATCAAATAGATAAAAGACTGAATCGTTGCAAGGGGTACAAGGGGTACACTTGCAAGGGGTACACTTCCAAAAGAATCACTCTTTTAGTTGGACTAAAAGAGACTATAACTATTAAAGACCTAAAACGGCCCTCGGGCCCCAAACATTTAGGTCTGGAAGTAGGCTGAGTAAGCCGTGCAGCCCCTGAGCAGAGCATCCACCCTGATGCCTACTTCAGGATGTGTCAAGGAGCGTCACGTAACAGGAGGCCAGGGCCTGTGGAGGATGATGGATATGAGGCTTCTCGCAGGGAGCACGTTCAGGGACTAATATCCCCCCCCCCCCCCCCCCCCGCCCAGCATAGACCTCAAAGTATTTGTCCAGGGGATTGCAGAATTGCTGAAGGCCACTGTCTGTTATATACCTCCCATTTTCCTTCTTTCCAAATAGAAATGTTTGTTGGAGTTTTCTCTTCCCTATTTCATCTTCATAAATTGGGTGTGTGGGGGGTAGATAACTTGTCTTTTTATTCTGTAAGTCTCCAGAACAAGAAGAGGCACATCCAGGACCAGTTTAGTCGCTGTGTATCACCTCCTTTCACGGACTGAATTGTGTCCCCTCAAATCAAATACTGAAGGCTTAACCTCCAAGGAGACGGCACTTGGAGACAGGAACTTTAAAGAGGAAATTAGGGTTAAGTGAGGTCATAACATGAGGTCCTAAGTCGAAAAGATAGGTCTCAGGGGAAACCAACCTTGCCGACACCTTGATCTTGGACTCCCATCCTCCAGAACTGCGTGAAATAAACTTCTGTTGTTTAAGTCCTGCAGTCTTTGGAATTTGTTACACCAGCCTGAGGAGACTAATACACCTCTGGATGAAAGAACAAACATACATTACCCAGAGGTGCTGGATCAATGACTGGGGAGGGAATAAGTGAATTTTATTTAAAGGAAGAAAACGGAGCTGACTCTCCACTAGAGAGGTGGATTGCAGTGGATTCTGGTTATCATTAGGACTCTTCAGCTATTAATATTATATTTCTATGACCCCTTGAAGAGCGGCGTGGTCACGTGGCTCCCTTGGCCAATGAGATGTGAGCAGAAGTGACAGGTGTTTGTCTAGGCAGAATCCTTTAAGAGCTAACGCACCATTTGTCATCTCCCCTCCCCTCTGCCACAGCATTTGTGATGTTCCAGATGGTAGAGGATCTGTCAACCTGTGTCCCTGAATGCAGATTACACGGAGCAGTCCCAGCCAATCTATTGAGCAGGGTGAGAAATAATGTTTACAGCCATTGAGATTTTGGTGGGTATTTATAAACGTGGCATAACCTAGTCTACCTCGATGGATCTAATCAATAATATGGGTTGGGAAAATTTCCAAAATTCTTATAGAAAATTTGATTGTGTAATACGATTAAATCAATATACTAGAGCTTGTCCTTCATTAGATAAAGAAGTAGAGCTGATATCGGAAGATGCCCATCAGTCACTGCGCTGTCCTTTGTCTTCAAAGGTGATGCTATCGAATCACTGTCGGAAGAACATGTTTGAAGTTGATTTGTCAGCAGTGTTAATGGATTCTCTTAAAACCGTTCACTCTTCTCCACTCAGCTGCCTCTAGGAAGGCGAGGGTTATATGTAATCATCAATCAGAGCCAGGCGGGGCCTCAGAACCACCACGTCAGTTCCATTCACTCTGTGCTGCAGTAAGTGGGCACGAACAGCAGCAACAAGGCAGAGTCACCAGGGAATCTTCGGGTCATAGCTTAGCTTAACCATGAACCACAAACCAGGAACAAGGAATGGCCACCCACAGATTAAAGGCATTTGTACGATCAAGGCATAGTGACCTGAGGAACAACTGTTGTATACCTTCATGAAAAATGCGTTTGCAAGAAATTTCACCATGTGCAATGCCAATAACTCATCGATAAAATTCTAAGAATGTAGGCTGGTGCGTTGTTATAATAGGGAGTTAAGAGAAGCTGAAAACATTCTATGGAGTAGATTGCATGGTTGTCTGTTGTGTGGTTTGTTGTTTATTCTCTAACAGTGCTTCAGAAAGCAGAGAATCTCAAGGGTGTTTGTGTGTGTGTGTGTGTGTGAGAGAGAGAGAGAGAGAAAGGGAGGAATCTTGAAGAGTAAACTTTTGGGAAAGACTGCATATGAGGGAGAAGGTAGAATTTTAGTCTTCAATCAAACCATCGTCCCTGTCTTCTAGAAACTATCTTCTGCCACATTTGCTCAAGCAATCATTCCATGCAGTGTGGTCCCTCCTCACAACTATTTGCCCGAGGGGCCTCTTGACCCAAAGTGGGCCCTTCCCTGGGCTTTTTGACCAAGAGCCTAGAGTCGCTCTAGTGACAGAAGTCATAAGAGATGAAGCTGACAGAGTGGAATTGCTGGCAGAGTGGTCTTGCCCCTCTAGAAGGCCTGTGGTGAGAGGGGGAAGAATAAAGCAGGTTGTAGAGGGGATGGCTGGAGACCAAGCCTGTCAGGGTTCCAGGGCCTGGCTTCATCTGGTCCTGTCCTTGACTAGCACAAGACAACCCAGTGTCCTTATGTATTAGTTTCCTATGGCTGCTGTAACAAATTCCCACAACCTAGGTGGGCTTAAAATAACAGAAATGTATTCTTTCAAAGTTCTGGAGGCCAGAAGACCAAGATCAAGGTGTTGGCATGGCTGGCTCGCTTCGAGGGCTTTGAGGGAGGGAAACTGTCCAGAGCCCTCTGCTTGCTCCTGGGGATGGGTGGCTGTTCCTGGCATTCCCTGATGTGGAGATGTGGCACTCCAATCTGTGCCTCTGCTGTTACACACATGCTCTCCATCTCTCTTTGCATTGTCTTCTCTCTGTGTGTCTGTCTCTATGTCTCTTCTCCTCTTTTTGTAAGGACACCAGTCATACTGGATGAGGGCCACTGTAATGACCTCATCTTAACTTGATCACACCTTCCAAGACCCTATTTCCAAATAAGGTCACATTTATAGGTCCTGGGGTTAAAACTTGAACACATCTTCTGCAGAGGACATAATTCAAACCATAACACCTTGTATGTATCTTTTCCCTTAAGCTTCCTGGAAATGACCTCTGTCTCTTGCAGTTTCACTTGGATTTGCGGGGAGGGCACCTGAGGCAGAACTTGAGGCCCTGAAGACAGAGTGGGTGTGAGGGAAGGAGCACTGAAGAGAGCTGTACAAGTATCCATCGGTGTTGGGAGGGGATACTGGATTAGGAGCTGAACTAATAGAATGACTCAAAGGGGAGGCGTGTGAGGCTGCATAGACTCTTGACTCAGGAGAGGACAGCCAGGGTTAGAGCCGTTGGGACTCTTGCCTTTGGAAGACAGAAATCCAGCTCAAAACTGCTTAAGTAAAAAAAAAGAAAGGGGTGGCTTCCCTGATGGCGCAGTGGTTGAGAATCTGCCTGCTAATGCAGGGGACACAGGTTCGGGCCCTGGTCTGGGAGGATCCCACATGCCATGGAGCAGCTAGGCCTGTGAGCCACAACTACTGAGCCTGCGCGTCTGGAGCCTGTGCTCTGCAACAAGAGAGGCCACGATAGTGAGAGGCCCGCACACCGCGATGAAGAGTGGCCCCCGCTGGGAAGAGAGGAGATGTTATATATAAAGCAGAATAAAGTATAACTGTTGCTCTTTTATGTGGAAATATCAAAAAGAGCCAGGAAATATCTTGTTATTATGTCTAAAAATTAATAATACCAATAATAATATTTAAAAAAATGAGTACCCAGCTGTATTTGAATACATTATTGAATGGCCAATTTTTAAACTAAATATGACTCTACAATAATTACTTAAACTATACATGACATTCTTTCTTTTTTCTAAAGAAAGAAGAAGGCTTTTTACTGAAATAGATAGAAAAGGTTTCCTGGAGGAGTTAAAATACCAGCTATATTTGTCTGATGAATTACATTAATTTTTAAAATTTTTAAAAACTTTTTATTTTATATTGGGGTATAGTTGATTAACAATGCTGTGATAGTTTCAGGTGTCCGGCAGAGTGATTCTGTTATATAAATACATGTATCCATTCTTTTTCAAACTCTTTTCCCGTTTAGGTTGTTACATAATACTGAGCAGAGCTCCCTGTGCTATACTTGTTGGTTATCCATTTTAAATATAGCAGTGTGTATATGTCAACCCAAACTCCCTAACTATCCCTTCTCCCCACCCTTCCCCCCTGGTAACCATAAGTTCCTTCTCTAAGTCTGTGAGTCTGTTTCTGTTTTGTAAGTAAGTTCATTTGTATCATTTCTTTTTAGATTCCAAGTTGAAGCAGTATCATATTTCTCTTTCCCTGACTTCACTCAGTACGACAATCTCTAGGTTCATTACATATATATATATATATATATATATATATATTTTTTTTTTTTTTTTTTTTTTTTTTTTTTTTTTGCGGTACACGGGCCTCTCACTGCTGTGGCCTCTCCCGTTGCAGAGTGCAGGCTCCGGACGCTCAGGCTCAGCGGCCATGGCTCACGGGCCCAGCTGCTCCGCGGCATGTGGGATCCTCCCGGACCGGGCACAAACCGCGTCCCCTGCATCGGCAGGTGGACTCTCAACCACTGCGCCACCAGGGAAGCCCGGTTCATGATATTTTTAATCGTCCGCCATTGATATACTTTTAAGTCGTTTACAACCTTTTGCTATTAGAAATAATGAAGTTTTTTGTGCATATACATGATTTCATACAGGTGCGAGTATACCTGTAGAATACATTCCCCAAGGATAAATGTGTCAGACAGGGGTCAGTCAGGAAAACAGAAGCCAGTCCATGTAGTTCTGGTGTTAAAGATTTGAATAAAGGCAGTGAGGGCTTACATATCCTTGTCAGATCCAGGTCAGCAAAGGTTAGGGAAGATGCAAACGGAAATCTCAGGTCGAAGCCTCTGAGTCGGGGGTCCTTAGAAGCTCACTGCGAAATTGCTGTAGCTCCAGGAAGCTCTCACCAAGGACCTCACTGTGCAGTGCAAGGTCGTGGCTCTCAAGAGCTTACCAGGGGCAAGCATCAGACTCCCGGCTTCGACGCCTGGCTCCACCTCTATATGCAAAACAGTGGTGGCTCCTCTCCTGTTTCTCATCTGCAAGGGCTTCTCATTGGAGGACTAACTCAGAACAAACCTGCGAACGGCTTCTGGAGAATATAGCTCCTCCCTTTTCTTTTCTGATTCAGAGACTTTAGAAGGGGTGGGTAGTGATGAAGGGTTGACAGCAGACAATCCAGTGCAAGCAATGTGTAGAGAAGTGCTGGGTTGATGGGTATGTAAACTTTAAATTTCAATTGATACTTCCTAATTGCTGCTCAGAGAGGCTGTACCAGTTTACATCTCCAGCCAAGAGTGTAAAAGAGTATTTATAAGAATGCCTCTTTCCTTACACTCTTGTCTACACAATGAATTATAAAAAATTTTTAACTTTGCAAAACCAGTAATGGAAAATAATATTCTATTGTAGTTTCTAATTTGTAGTTTTAAATGATGAGACTGAGTGTTTTTCAGTTTTAAAAGCCATTTCCCCCCAACCCCGCCATGACTAGTCTGTTCATGTCCTTTGTCCATTTTTATATGAGGTTGCTGTACTTTTCCTTATTGATTTATAGGAGCCCTTTGTCATAGTGCTACAAACATATACCATTTCTGGTCTTTTTTTTGCCATGCATAAAATTTTAATGCTCTTTATTCAGATTTGAAAAATCTTCTATTTATAGCTTTTGGATTTTGTATCATACATGAAAGTCCTTCCCTACTTTGAGAACATCAGGGAATTTGCCCTTAGTTTCTTCAACAATATTTATGGATTTTTAAAAATTTAAATGTTTGACCCATTTGTGATTTATTTTGATATGGTGAGTGTCATAGGGATCCAACTTGATACTTTCCACACGAATCAAAGGAAAGCAGAGAGTTCTAGATTAAACTGTATTCCTTCTAGAAGTTATAAATTGCAGACATTCCACTTGTAGGCTCGAGCAATCCCAGGTCAGGTTGAGCAGGCAGAGGACTGGGAAAGACTTCGGGCTGGGACAAAGCTGGAGGCAGACGTGAGCTTGGCACGTTCACAGCTGGGAATGAGACTAGCCTAGGATGGGCTGGTGATGTGACGCGGAAGAGAGAAGATGGGTCCACCTGGAGGGAGCCATGCTACGGAGGCGCCTCAGAATCAGGCCAAGGTGATAAGGAACAGAGCCGTGAGTAGAGAGCTGCAGTCACCGCGTTTTGGGAAGTCTGGCCTGGCTGAGGATTGGTGGGAGGGAGGGCAGATGACACAGCAGGGGAACCTGAGTGGATGTGCTGTCCCAGCCCCAGGCTGAGCCCACTCAGGGCTCATTCCCCAGGGCTGGGTGGGCGGCTGAGGCAGAGGAACTGCCTACAGACAAGGGGAAAGTTTCAAACCAGGACTCTCAGGGGCATCCCTGGAGTCAGATCGGAGGGTCCCCAGGGGGCCTGGAGACATGGGGTTCTGCTTCTGCTCCTGACTCAACCCCAGAGAGCTTCACATCAGACCAAGCGTCCTTGTGGGATCCATGGCTCAATAATGAGACTTAATAGATCTGGTGAGGAGTTTGCACTGTGCCAGGGTGTAGGTGAGCTCTATACCTACCATCTCATTTACTCCTCACCTGCTACCATCCCCATTTTATAGATTGGGAAACTGAGGCTTAACTCACTCAAGGTCACAGGGATTGAAAATGGTGGCGCTGGTCCTGAGAAGAGTCTCTCTGACTCCAGAACTGAGCTCTTAATTGCTCTGAAGTTACCTCTGTGACTCAGGGTCAGTAAAACTTTTCTCTGCTCTTGGTTATGAGCGAAGGGCAAAGATTCATGTACATATATAAACTCTTCCATTGTAATTAAAAATGTACCTACACATTGGGATGTACAAGAAAGTAATTCTGAATTGTTGACATACCTTCTAGTGTGATCAGGTAAATGCCTACATAGATTTTAAGAACTTCATTGGGGAAGACATCCCCTTCTTCCCAAATTACTTGTCCCAGCTTCTCACAGATGCCTGGTGTTCCTCAGAGGGAGACAAGGGCTTTCCTGAGAGATAAGGTTTAAACTAAAGGCTGGGCTGCTCTCTGTTCCTCTGTGCCCTTCACATTCTCTGCAGGGCACCTGAAGCAGAGATTTAATTATTTTTTTCTAGAATAAGGGAGGAGAAAAGGTGGCTCTTAAAGTAATGTTTATCCTTCACATTCACTCGCTATTTTTGTGTAATTATTTGGTAAGAAAACCAAAGTTATAGGATTGACCGTGTTGCTGTGAAAGGGAGGGAACAAACAGTCTCTAAGCACTTTCTCAGCAGACTGTGACTCTCCCTTTCACTAGCAGTGGGCTTCCTGTAGTCCAGAAATCACGGCTGGCTACAGGGGCACCACCACCCAGGCTGTTGTACAGCGTCGCCTACTTAGAAGGGCTCCGTGTTTTGTTTAATGCACCATGGTCGCTGTCTTAAAATTCTTAATAGTTTTTGCACAAGGAACCTTGCATTTTCTTTTTGCACTGGGTCCTGCAAATTAGGTACACGTTCCTGCCTGAAATAACGTGGTTAGGGACACTTGTAGAAACTTGGGATAGAGTACTTTATTGACCTCCAGTGACATCCTGCATCTTAAGGGTAGGTGATAAAATGTGGGAGAACCAGGTGCAAGGAGCAAATTTGGTAAGGTTTTATGTAGGATGCCACCCGGCATCTTTCTACAGGCACCTCTGCAACCTTTCTGCCCTCTTCCTTGCTGTAACAATCCACAACCCACAATTAAAGCAGCAGAGCTGTTGTTGAGAGAAATGGGAGAACTAAGCTTGCAACTAGGACCTTTGCTCCAAACTCTCAGTTGTTTATCCTCCCATAATTCTGTGAGCCTGTCTGCCTGGGGCTCTTCGTACCTTGTAATATATAGTACCTGTCCATTAATACTGAGAGAATTTCCAGGTGGATCCTGTTTCGCCTGACAGCCTGGCACCAAAGAGAGCACTTAGGGGAGTGGGTTTTGAATCTGGTTCATGTTAAATCATTTGCAGAAGTCCAGGAGATAAGACATAAACTTGCGCTTGTTGAAGCAGAGATGCCTCAACTGCTGCATCTCCTTCTTCATACCTACCTTCCCTCTTACCTCTAGAGTGCTATAGAGAAAAGTTTACAAACTCCTGGCCTAGATCCATGTATGGTCCCACCAATGTTTGTCAAAAATCTAAGCTTACTTCAACCTGAAGCATTCCAGCTCAGAACACAAAAATTACAAGAAGAGTGAAAAATTCTCTATGGTAAAATGTATTGCCAAATATTAAAATAGTTCAAGGGCACTGTTCAGCTGAACAAAGGAAATGGAGAGAAGAGTCCAGAGCAGGCTGACTCTGTCCTTGGACATTGCAGGTTAGACACCCACTATAGATTCCTCAGTTCTTCTTGAGTATCTACTTTTTCAATCTTGTCATTGTATTGCTTCATTCAGTTCTCCTAACAACCCCAGAAAGCGGGGTACTGGGGTAGGTTGATCATGTGAATGGGCCCAATGAATGGCTCTACCCCCGGCCCCCTAGCTTTTAAACTCCCCCAACTCTGAAGCTGGGTTTGGCCATGTGACTTGATTTGACCAATGGGATGTAGAAAATGTGAGACTGTTTTGCTTGCTCTATCAGTCAGGGTTCTCCAGAGAAATAGAACCAATAGGGTATATATATATATATATATATGTATATTAAGAAATCCCACAGTCTGCCTCTGCAAACTGGAAAACCAGGAAAGCTGATGGTGTAATTCAGTCTGAATCCGAAAACCCAAGCACCAGGAGAGCCATTGTCCAAGGGCAGGAGAAGACTGATGTCTCAGCTCAAGCAGAGAGAGTGAATTCACCTTTCCTCCACCTTTTCGTTTCATTCAGGATCTCAGTGGCTTGGATGAACCCCGCCCACCGTAGCCAGGGCCATCTTTACTCTGTCTACTGATTCAAATGCTACTCTGTTCTGGAGACACCCTCACAGACACATCAGAAATAATGTTTTCTTGGCTCTCTGGGCCCAGTCAGTTCGATACATAAAACCAAGCATAACAGGCTATAATGAAATTTGCAGTCCTCAACCCATCCTTCCCCACTGCCGTCAGCAAACACTTTCCACCCCTTTTCATTGTTTTCTCATGTATTTCCCTCCATAACTCTAAGTATGATGCTTTTACTGCTATTTCTTGACTTTTAGTTTTTGATTACAGTTTTATTAGTCTTGAATTTATATTATGAAAAATCAGGATTTAGCTGTGTTTCATGATTACGTAACCCTCACACAAAGATATTTCCCTTTCTCAGATCTCCCCTTAAAAGTCTGAACAAATATTGTGTGTGTGTGTGTGTGTGTGTGTGTGTGTGTGTGTGTGTGTAATTCCCTTTTCTCCACATTCAGGGGTGGGTGGGTTTATATATCTAGTGTTTTCATTATTTTATCTGTGTAAATCTTGCTTACAAATGAGACAAATTATATCTTAGTGATTATATTTCATTTCCTGTGCATTTTTTCTGGTTCCTTCTATTGGGAATTGTTTTCTTCTTCGCCCCTTCCTGTCTTTCTTCATATCTCTTTCTGACGTTATCTTTTCACATTCTCAACCAGTTTTTTTTCCCAACAAACCTCTCAGACAACTTCTCAGATATCTGTTTGGATAAGCTACTGAGATTTTATGTTTTCTCCCGCAGCTTTATTGAGTCACAATTGACATACCACATTGTGTAAGTTTAAGGTACATAATATGATGATTTGATACACTTGTATGTTGCAAAGTGATTCCCACAAGAGGGTTCATTAATACCTCTATCACCTCACGTAATTGCCATTTGTTTTGGTGATGAGAATGTTTAAGATCTCCTTTCTTATCAAATTTCAAGTATATAATATCAACTGTAGTTGACTATAGTCATCATGCTGTACATTAGGTCCCCAGAACTTACTCATCTTATGACTGGAAGTTTGTACCCTTTGATCAACACCTCCTCATTTCTCTCACCCCACCCCCTGGCAACCACCATTCTACTCTCTGTGTTTGTGAGTTCTGCTTTTTTTTTAGATTCCACGTATGAGATCATACAGTATTTGTCTTTCTCTGTCTGACTTATTTCATTTCTCATAATGCCCTCAAGGTCCGTCCATCCACCCATCCATTAATTTTGTAGCAAAAGGCGGAATTTTTTTCTTTTCTTGTAACGGATGAATAACATTCCATTGTGTGTGTATATATCTGTCTCACATCTTCTTTATTCATCCATAGATGGACACTTAGGTTGTTTCCGTATCTTAGCTATTGTGAATAATGCTGCAATGAACATGGGGGTGCAGATATCCTATCCCATGAAAATACTGATTTAGGGAATTCCCTGGCAGTCCAGTGGTTAGGACTTGGTGCTTTCACTGCTGGGGCCCGGGTTTGATCCCTGGTCGGGGAACTGGGATCCGGCAAGCTGCATGGCATGGCCAAAAAAAAAGATATTGATTTCATTTTCTATGTATATACACTGAGAAGTCAGATTGCTGGATCACATGGTAGTTCTATTTTTTAAAATATTTATTTATTTATTTATTATTGCGGCTCGTGGGCTCCTTAGTTGTGGCATGCACACTCTTAGTTGTGGCATGCATATGGGATCTAGCTCCCTGACCAGGGATCAAATCTGGGCCCCCTGCATTGGGAGCATGGAGTCTTAACCACTGAGCCACCAGGGAAGTCTTGGTAGTTCTAGTTTTAATTGAGGAAGCTCCATACTGTTTTACATAATGGCTGTACCAACTTACTGTACTACCAGTAGTGCACGAGGGTTCCCATTTCCTCCACACCCTCGCCAACACTCTTCTAGGAGTCTTACAGTTTCAGTTTTATGTTTAAATCTTTAATCTAGTTTGAGTTAATTTTTGTGAGTGGTGAAAGATAGGGGTCCAGTTTCACTCTTCTGCATGGGATTATCCAGTTTTCCCAATACCATTTATTGGAGAGACTATCCTTTCCTCATTGAGTGTTCTTGGCTCGCTTGTCAAATATTAGTTGACTGTATATGTGCAGGTTTATTTCTGGGCTCTTGATTCTGTTCCAAATATGTGTGTATTTTTACGCCACCATCATACTTTTTGATTACTGCGGCTTTGTAATAAAGTTTGAAATTAGGAAGTGTGAAGCCTCCAGCCTTGTTCTTCTTTTTCAAGATTGCTTTCGCTATTTGGGGTCTTTCATGGTTCCATATGAATTTTAGGATTGCTTTTTCTATTTCTGTGAAAAATATCATTGGCATTTTGATAGGGATTGCATTGAATCTGTAGATTGCTTTGGGTAGTATGGCTATTTTAACAATATTAATTATTCCAATCCATGAACACAGGATATCTTTCTGTTTATTTGTGTCTCCTTCAATTTCTTTCATTAAAGTCTTGTAGTTTTCAGTGTACACCTTCTTGGCTAAGTTTATTCCTAATGGTTTTATTGTTTTTGATGTTATTATAAATAATATTGTTTTGTTGATCCTTTTTCAGATATTTTGTTGTTAGTATATAGAAATGCAACTGATTACTGATTTGTTGATTTTGTATCCTGTGACTTTACTGAATTTATTTATTAATCCTAATAGTTTTTTGGCGGTCTTTAGGATTATCTATATATAAGATCATGTCATCTGAAAATAGAGACAATTTTACTTTTTCTTTCCTGATTTGGATGTATTTTATTTCTTTTTTCTTGCCTAATTGTCAGTCTTGAGATTTTGTGGTTATTTTTTCACACAGGAAATAGCAATAGCTGAATGATAAAGAGGCTTTCCTCATATGTCTAGAGATCCTTGGCTGATGGCTCACTTTTAAGAATGGAGCACTGAAGACGGGCCCAAGACCCTGTGTGTGTAGATGGGGCTTGTGGATTATATAGTGACTGTGAGGGGACATAGATGTTTGATGGGGAGACTCCAAATGTAGTGTCTGCACATCTTGCTATTGTGCCACCACTTTTCCTGGGATGTCCTTGTCGCATGACTGGAGTTTATACATCTTACTTCCAGCAATCTGGTGGACATCTTCCTAGCGTATCTTCATATGGCAGAGAGAGAGTGCAAAAGCTCTTGTGTCTCTTCTTATAAGGACGCTAATCCCATTCATGAGGGCTCCACCCTCAGGACTAAATCATCTACCAAAGGCCCCACCTCCTAATACCATCGCTTGGGGGTTAGGATTTCAACATATGAATTTTGGGGGGACACAAACATTCAGTCCATAACACATCATGAGATAAAGTGTGGATATTGCTGAACCCACAGAGCACTGATGCTGGCTTACCTCTCATACTTGTCAGTAAGAGCTTTCCTGATCTCCTTGCCTCCTGCTTCCTGCCTGACCTGGAGGGGTCAGAGCTGGATCTAGCAAACAGGAGCAGAAACATAAGCTAAGGAAAAGAGAAGAGGCAGCTCCCTTCCTAACTGCAAAAGCCTGACCTGGGGAAGGAAAGAAATATGAACTTAGAATCAAGGTTTGAAGTTTGAATGCTTCTGTGGGACTGGATATTTAAAATGTGGAATCGAACTTTTGTTTCGTGATTTAGGTCTTTTTAAAGTTTTAAATTTAACAGTGACCAGAAAATTCATGGGGATGAGTTTTTATCCAGAAGTAGAAGAACTTGTCCATTAGCAGTTTTAAAGGGAAAGTGAGTCGAAAGTGGATGTTAATAAGTTTCAGTTGCTTTATGATTGTATCCCAGACTTTGGAAAGTTCATCTTCATGATTACATTTATCTGAGAATCTTTTATTTTCCCCTTCCTCTTGAGAGGATGAAATTCTAGACTATTATTTTTGTCATTACCTCAATGATATTATTCCATTGTCTTCCAACATCTAACGTTGAAGAGAAGTCTGTGTCACTGTAATTGCCATTTGTTTCTGATCATCTTGTAAAGGAGGAACTGGCAGCCTTTGTTCTGGACTATCTTTTTAAGGATGTTTGTAGAAAAAACAGCCTCGGAAGGTGGAGATGATGTCTCCTTCTGGAGCAAGGGGTAGGCTTGCTTAGAGCCTTGGGAGCTGAGAGAGCCTCTCCTCAGGGTCTTCGGCTCTTCTTAGTGCATTGAGATTTTTTCCCTGTTTGTTGTGGGAGATGTTTTGAGCCCAGCTTTGCCTTTTTTTTTTTTTTCTTAGAGCATAGTGAGTACTATTTAGACAGGAGGTTTACCAGTTGTAGATAAATAATCACTTTAATGAAGTTTTCTGGAGTATTTAATCACGTTTCATGGTAATGTAATTAATCTTGGAGTTGCATTTGTTGCCATAGCAATTCACTATTGATAATTCCATTTAACAACATTGATTTTAATTTTTGCAGATATTGTCTATATTTTTCCTCAACGTTTATTTCAGAGTACTTACTCTATTTTTTAAAAAAAACATAATTCATCTAGGCTTCCTTATTATACACTCTCTTGGGACTTTCAGATCAGTGGTATTACTACTCCTAGGATTTTACACTGATTCCAGTCCCATTTAATGCTCTGCACACTTCCCATTTCCCCTTGCTCATGCTAGATATGTTACATTTCCCATTTTATGACTTTTCACTTCTTCAAACTGCCCTTTATTGCTTGAAGTTCCACATTGTAATTTGAAAAGTAGAACACTAAAATATCTATTTCTGAATGATTTGCTAACTACTGGGCTGTAATTGTATTCAAAATTCATAGTTCAGTTGAAACTTTATTTTATTCAACTTGAGAGGTATTTTTGTAGCTGATTATTCTTGCTTATGGCTTTACCTAGAGCTTTTATTTCACGGTTACATTTTGTACCATGTTAAATATTTTTCCATCTATTTTCACAAAGCTAGATAAAAATGTTAACAAAGGCATAAAAGCCATATGTTAAACCAGGAATAGTATTGGAATCAGAAATGATATACTGTATCACCTTACTTTTATTGTTTTCTGAGATTTATTGCTGTGGAGAAGATTCAACCCAAGAGTATGATGGCTAATACAGTTATACCAAATTTTCAAACCTCTAAAATTATGACGCTAAAACTTTCATATGCTGACTGGAAATGAAAAGGAAAATATGTTCAGATAAATGTCCTGAGGTAGAAAAATAAATACCAGCCATACAGATGAAACAAGTCTTGCTTGTTATCTGTGTTAGATTGGCTGCTCTCCTGCTGAGAGCTGTTTCATCATTTGAGTCTTCCTTCAGTGATTTCCCACAGTACACTGTCACCCAAGGGGAGTCAGGAAACTATGTGTAGGATGGCAGAGAATCACTGCAGTTCTGCCCCTTCCCCATAACTGAAGGGCAGCAGCTCCTGACCTGGAGTCCAGATGCCTGGAGTCTCCGGGGTTCCCTGGGCTGGCTTTGTGGACAGGGTGCAGGACATGGGTATGTGTATATTTATGGGAAGTGGGTCTACATCTTTCGTCGCATTCTTAAAGGGGTCCATGATCTTCCAAATGCCAAGAACAGAGTGTAACAACTTCTCTCTTTTACCGAAGACTATTTTAGAAATGATTTTGGCTATTACAAAAGGGCTAATGGGTATTAAGCACATTATTAATAATAATGTATATGATTATGTGCAATAACTGACCTGAGCACTCCGTTAAAATATTATTATGGGTAATTGCGAATGTACAAAAGTAGGGAAAGCATTAAAATGATTCTCCATGTGCATATCACACAGCTCCAATCATTATCAACATTTTGCTAGTTGCTCTTAGCCACTGAAATGCATAGCCTGATATAATTACTGTAGGTACCCTAGGGGTAGGTACTGTCAATATTCCTTTTACAGATGAGGACCTGAGGCTTGGAGAGGCTCAGCTGCTGGCTGAGGGTTGCACAGCTGGGGAGTGGCTGAGCTGTAGGGAGGGGACTTGAACCCGGGGCTGGCCAGCTCTGGAGGGCCACCCTCACCTCAGGCCACTAGGTGTCTCCCTTCTTGCATGGCTGCCTCCCCTGGAAGATCTGTGGCCCCTGCACTGCTGTGCCTGGTTTCCCTGGAAGTGCTTTCATCTTGGAAGTAGCTACCGTTTACTGAGCATCTCCTCAGCTTTACACGTGGTTTTATTCCATTTTTTTCTCCCGTGTTTCAAAAAGTGTATTTTTGCTTTTATTTTAATAAAGACTCTCTGAGAGAAGGATTTTATTCCCACTTTACAAGTGAGGAAACCTCAGAACAGATGTTAGGCAACTCAACCAAAGTTATACCTAATCAGCGATGGAGTTGGTGCTGGAATCCAGACATTCCGTCTTCTACCCAGCACACACTGGGCTCCAGGCTCAGTTACATGTGGCATGAAATTAAGAAAAAAAATGTATAGAGTGTATTTTCTAGAAGAGAGTTTATATTCATGGGGTCAACTAAGGGTGGCTAGAATTGGACACCTAGCTGGAGACTGCCGCTATGTCAGCACAGGGGAGGGTGCGAGGCTTCCGGAGTGAGCCCCTGCCTGCCTGCGGGGCACCGCGGTGTCTCCCTGAGACCCTGCCCCCATCAGATCCTCAGCGTCCAGTGCAGGCTCTTGTTTCCCAGTTCCACGCTGGGCCCTCGGGCATCGCGGTGTATGCTCCCACGGCTTTGTGCACTCCTTCAATAGAGGAAGAAGAGACTTCCTGGAAGTGGCGGATTTTAGGACCGTTCCTCACCCCTGGACAGTGAGATCTGTCTTCTGGGACCAGAAGCAGCATCACTCGTCACCACCCAGAAGGTACCGTGCTCCATCTCGCTCAGACGAGCACCCAGGCCAGTGACACCACAGCATTCAGGAGACACTCCTGTCCTTCAGGGCGTGGCTGGCCTGTGGCTGCATCACTCCAATCTCTGCCTCTACCTTTGTTTTTTTTTTAATAAATGTATTTGTTTATTTTTGGCTGCGTTGGGTCTTCGCTGCTGCTCGCGGCATTTCTCTAGTTGCGGCGAGCAGGGGGGCTACTCTTCGTCGCGATGCACGGGCTTCTCACTGCGGTGGCTTCTCTTGTTGCAGAGCACGGGCTCTAGGCGTGTGGGCTTCAATAGTTGTGGCTCACGGGCTTAGTTGCTCCGCGGCATGTGGGATCTTCCTGGACCAGGGCTCGAACCCACATCCCCTGTGTTGGCAGGCAGATTCTTAACCACTGTGCCACCAGGGAAGCCCTCTGCCTCCATCTTCACATGGTCTTTTCCTTGTGTTTCTCTGCGTCCTCTTCTCTTCACATAAGGACACCAGTCATTGGATTTAGGGATTGCCCCCAATCCAGGATGATCTCATCCTGAGATCCTTAACTAACTACATCGGCAAAGACCTTATTTCCAAATAAGGTCACATTCTGAGTTTTGGAGTAGACATGAGTTTTGAGGGACACCGTCAACCCACTGCATTCTGGATGGCAGTGAGAAGGCAGGATCATGAAGTAGAGTTATCATGGTAGCCTTTTGTCGTGGGGGTAGTGAGTTCCACCAGCTGTGTCTTCAGAAAACAGAGGATGTCGGGATGGAGGGGCTGGCCTAGCCAAACGCACTTGAGCCCACTGCTCCCGGAATGTATGGCTGACCCCAGGCATCTTAGAAGCACAGCCTCCATGGGTTTCCAAAGAACGCTTTGGAAAGTGGGTCCTACCGAGAGAAATATGACTTGGAAAACTCAAAGAACAGTCTTGCAAGTCAAGCCACACAGCTGCAACCTCACAGGCTCCAATAGGCACAGGAGTAGAAATGCTCAACTGATGGATTTGCACATGTTACCTGCTCAAGGCGGAGGTTTCCACTACGGCTAATAGGACATTGCCAATTTAGTGTTGGGTTATTATTACCGTTGTTGTTACTGTAATGCCTTGCTGTGTCTTGGGAACACTCGTTGTGTCACTGACGGTAACCAGACATGGCGGGCTGTGACAGTTGCCCACCTATATCCCCACAAGGGGCTGGATTGTGGTGGGTCATGGCCGGAACTACTGCAGGCCCAATGACTCCTAGGACATGAGCCATGGAACATGGAACATGTCACTTAGTTGTAGTTTCCTTACACAGTACTGCTTAGACCCTTGTCTGCTGATGTGCCCCCAGCCCATCCTCGTAGTATAAAATGATGAATTCTTGGCTCTGAGCTTCTCTGACCTGGTGGATTACTCCTCCATGAAGGCTGCACTGACTATTAAATTTTGGACCTGCCTCTTTGAGCATATAGGAAAGCCACGGGTGTTTTGTTCTCTTACGTTTAACCTTATCTCAGGAATATCTTTTGCACTGTTTGCTACTCAGTGGCATACTGAAGGGGACTGAATTCACACTTTTTTTTTTTTTTTTACTTTTTTTTTTTTTTTTTGCGGTACGCGGGTCTCTCACTGTTGTGGCATCTCCCGTCGCGGAGCACAGGCTCCGGACGCGCAGGCCCAGCGGCCATGGCCCACGGGCCCAGCCACTCCACGGCACGCGGGATCCTCCCGGACCGGGGCACGAACCCGCGTCCCCTGCATCGGCAGGCGGACTCCCAACCACTGTGCCACCAGGGAAGCCCCTGAATTCACACTTTTAATTCCAGTCTGTTTTAGACTCTGTGGTCTGACCCGACTCCCAAAACCATGCCCGAATCAATCTCCATGGCTGGGGGATGGAATAATCTATTTGATTTTAGCCCATCTGGCTTGAACCTTGCATGGGGTGGGGTGGGGACGGTGGAGTCAGTCTCTCAACCACAGAGCTGAGTGGTACGGGAGGTTTGTAAAGACATTTGGAATTCTATGCCTTGAATAAAGGGAGGTAATGCTGGAGGAAGTAGCAGATGGCTACTTCATTCATGGGTGTTTTCTAGATTGCATGTACTCTTTACATGCCCTGACCAGATACTCGCAGATTTCAGTGTTTTCATTTCTTGATGAACTTTTTCTTCATAGTGAGAAGTATAAGTCTTTTTTTTTTTTTTCCTGGCAAATAACATTTCTCCTTTATTTTATGCTGCTGTAGCTCCATGTTCTTTTTTTTTTTTTTTAACATTTTTTTTTTTTTTTTTCCGGTACGCGGGCCTCTCACTGTTGTGGCCTCTCCCGTTGCGGAGCACAGGCTCCGGACGCGCAGGCTCAGCGGCCATGGCTCACGGGCCCAGCCGCTCCGCGGCATGTGGGATCTTCCCAGACCGGGACACGAACCCGTGGCCCCTGCATCGGCAGGCGGACTCTCAACCACTGCGCCACCAGGGAAGCCCTTAACATTTTTATTGGAGTAAAATTGCTTTACAATGGTGTGTTAGTTTCTGCTTAATAACAAAATGAGTCAGTTCTACATATACATATACCCCCATATCTCTTCCCTCTTGCATCTCCCTCCCACCCTCCCTATCCCACCCCTCTAGGTGGTCACAAAGCACCGAGTTGATCTCCCTGTGCTATGCGGCTGCTTCCCACTAGCTATTTTACATTTGGTAGTGTATATATGTCCATGCCACTCTCTCACTTCGTCCCAGCTTACCCTTCCCCTGCCCCGTGTCCTAAAGTCCATTCTTTATGTCTGCGTCTTTATTCCTGTCCTGCACCTAGGTTCTTGAGAACCAATTTTTTCTTTAGATTCCATATATACGTGTTAGCATATGGTATTTGTTTTCCTCTTTACTTCACTCTGTATGACAGTGTCCAGGTCCATCCACCTCACTACAGATAACTCAATTCTGTTTCTTTTTATGGCTGAGTAGCATACCATTGTATATACGTGCTACATCTTCTTTATCCATTCATCTGTTGATGGACACTTAGGTTGCTTCCATGTCCTGGCTATTGTAAATACAGCTGCAGTGAACATTGTGGTACATGACTCTTTTTGAATTATGGTTTTCTCAGGGTATATGCCTGGTAGTGGGATTGCTGGGTCGTATGGTAGTTCTATTTTTAGTTTTTTAAGGAACCTCCATACTGTTCTCCATAGTGGCTGCATCAATTTACATTCCCACCAACAGTGCAAGAGGGCTCCCTTTTCTCCACACCCTCTCCAGCATTTATTGTTTCTAGATTCTTTGATGATGGCCATTCTGACCAGTGTGAGATGATATCTCATTGTAGTTTTGATTTGCATTTCTCTAACGATTAATGATGTTGAGCATTCTCTCATGTGTCTGTTGGCAATCTGTATATCTTCTTTGGAGAAATGCCTATTTAAGTCTTCTGCCCATTTTTGGATTGGGTTGTTTATTTTTTTGATATGGAGCTGCATGAGCTGCTTGTAAATTTTGGAGATTAATACTTTGTCAGTTGCTTCATTTGAACATATTTTCTCCCATTTTGAGGGCTGTCTTTTCGTCTTGTTTATGTTTTCCTGTGCTGTGCAAAAGCTTTTAAGTTTCATTAGGTCCCATTTGTTTGTTTTTATATCCATTTCTCTAGGAGGTGGGTCAAAAATATCTTGCTGTGATTTATGTCATAGAGTGTTGTGCCTATGTTTTCCTCTAAGAGTTTTATAGTGTCTGGCCTTACATTGAATCCAGTTTGAGTTTACTTTTGTGCATGGCATTAGGAATTGTTCCAATTTCATTGTTTTACATGTAGCTGTCCAGTTTTCCCAGCACTACTTATTGAAGAGGCTGTCTTTTCTCCATTGTATAATCTTGCCTCCTTTATGAAAAATAAGGTGACCATATGTGTGTGAGTTTATCTCTGGGCTTTCTATCCTGTTCCATTGATCTATCTTTCTGTTTTTGTGCCAGTACCATACTGTCTTGATTACCGTAGCTTTGTAGTATAGTCTGAAGTCAAGGAGCCTGATTCCTCCAGCTCCGTTTTTCGTTCTCAAGATTGCTTTGGCTATTCGGGGTCTTTTGTGTTTCCATTCAATTGTGAAATTTTCTGTTCTAGTTCTGTGAAAAATGCCCGTGGTAGTTTGATAGGGATTGCATTGAATCTGTAGATTGCTTTGGGTAGTAGAGTCATTTTCACAATGTTGATTCTTCCAATCCAAGAACATGGTATATCTCTCCATCTATTGGTATCATCTTTAATTTCTTTCATCAGTGTCTTATAATTTTCTGCATACAGGTCTTTTGTCTCCTTAGGTAGGTTTATTCCTAGATACTTTATTCTTTTGGTTGCAATGGTAAATGGGAGTGTTTTCTTGATTTCACTTTCAGATTTTTCATCATTAGTGTATAGGAATGCAAGAGATTTCTGTGTATTAATTTTGTATCCTGCAACTTTACCGAATTCATTGATTAGCTCTAGTAGTTTTCTGGTAGCATCTTTAGGATTCTCTATGTGTAGTATCATGTCATCTGCAAACAGTGACAGCTTTAATTCTTCTTTTCCAATTTGGATTCCTTTTATTTCTTTTTCTTCTCTGATTGCTGTGGCTAAAACTTCCAAAACTATGTTAAATAATAGTGGTGAGAGTGGACAACCTTGTCTTGTTCCTGACCTTAGTGGAAATGATTTCAGTCTTTCACCATTGAGAATGATGTTGGCTGTGGGTTTTTTCATATATGGCCTTTATAATGTTGAGGTAAGTTCCCTCTATGCCTCCTTTCTGGATGGTTTTTATCATAAATGGGTGTTGAATTTTGTCAAAAGCTTTTTCTGCATCTATTGAGATAATCATATGGTTTTTCTCCTTCAATTTGTTAATATGGTTTATCACATTGATTGATTTGCATATATTGAAGAATCCTTGCATTCCTGGGATAAACCCCACTTGATCATGGTGTATGATCCTTTTAATGTGCTGTTGGATTCTGTTTGCTAGTATTTTGTTGAGGATTTTTGCATCAATGTTCATCAGTGATGTTGGCCTCTAGCTTTCTTTGTTTGTGACGTCTTTGTAAGGTTTTGATATCAGGGTGATTGTGGCCTCATAGAATGAGTTTAGGAGTGTTCCTCCCTCTGCTATATTTTGGAAGAGTTTGAGAAGGATAGGTGTTGGGAAGTATAAGTCTTATTTTGTTTTTCTGAGGTGTTGGGAAGTCTTGTTTTGTTTTTCTGAGACCAGGGAGCAATCCAGAGCTATCTGGATAGCTCTGCTCACAGGTATAGATGTTTCATTTGGATTATTCAGTGAATAGCTGAGCCATGTTCTGCTGTAAGCAACGGAGATGCAGAGAAGGGAAAGTCTCTATTAATTGGGGTAACACGAGCTGCTGTAACACAAGACCTCAAATCAGAGAAGCCGAATGTATCAGCCATTTGTGAGAGTTCTGAGGGGCGCCCTGCAGGTTGGCAGGTGGCTCTGCTCATTCAGGGACTTTGGCTGATGCTGGGCTTTGCAGTTTTCAACACATGGCTTTCAAGGTCACCCTCATCCTTGGCACTCCAGCCAGCAGGAAGAGGGGAAAGAATGTTGGTGGGGGCTGGGAGTTGGGGTGGAATACAGGAACCAGGCTTGGAAATAGCTCTCATTACTTCTGCTCACATTCCTTTCTTCTGGAAAGTTCCTACCTGCCCTATGAGGGCACACTTAATTTAATGGGGAAGATCAGCATGTGAATCAAAGGCAGAGGAAAAACAGGTCTTAAGCAGTAGTTTTCTACCTCACATCCTACACTTTACAAAACCAAATTGTCCCAACGTTAGGAACGACTCAAAAGGGAAGAACTCTAAGATGGAAACCCATTGCAGCCTAACACATGCAACAAGGTCATATTTTAAAATTTTTATTTCCCCCTTATATCTGTTTCTAATTAGTCATTTCTTTTTTTTTTTTTTTCGGTACACGGGCCTCTCACCGTTGTGGTCTCTCCCGTTGTGGAGCATAGGCTCCGGACGTGCAGGCTCAGTGGCCATGGCTCACGGGCCCAGCCGCTCCATGGCATGTAGGATCCTCCCAGAGCGGGGCACGAACCCACGTCCCCTGCATCGGCAGGCAGACTCTCAACCACTGCGCCACCAGGGAAGCCCAGTTATTTCTTACTGTTAGTGATGATGTTAAATTTTATTTACCTCATTGCAGTTCCTGGTCATTCTTTGTCTCTATTCCTTGGAAAAAAACAAATCCAAGCTTGTGCTGGAGATTTATAATGTTGTAGGTTCAGATTTCCATCCCCCTCCCAACTTAATTACCACAACAAACCTGTAAAGGGCTGTTAATATTTCCATTTTACAGACATGGACACGGAGAACTTAGGAAATGTCAAGATCGTGCATCAGTAGAGATAGAGCTGTGTGTTTGTTAGGGTCACACCAGTTACTGAACAAGCAAACCTCTAAATTTCAGACATTTGTTTCTTACTCATGGGATAGCCCAACTTGGGGTTCCGAGGTGGTGGGTGACTTTTGTCCCCTGGCTCCTTCTTTTTTTTTTTTTTTTAATATTTATTTATTTATTTTGGCTGCACCTGGTCTTAGTTGCAGCATACGGACTCTTAGCTGCAGCATGCGGGTTTCTTAGTTGTGGCATGCATGCGGGATCTAGTTCCCCAACCAGGGATCGAACCTGGGCCCCCTGTATTGGGAGTGCAGATTCTTACCCACTGGACCACCAGGGAAGTCCCCCCCGGCTCCTTCTGTCTTGTGGTTCTGCTATTCTCTGGGACCTTGGAGCACTCAGCATCCAGCTGGCTTCCACCCAAACTCAGGTCTTTTCATTATCCTGGAATCCCGTCTTTTCTCATGAATATACAGTGTCACACATACACTCGCATTTGGTGACTTTTATATTTTCGTATTGTCTTGGTAAACTATGCCATTACCAGCATTTTTAAAACAAAGTTTGTAAACCTTAATGTAGGCTTTTTTTGCCTCCCAGTTTTTAATTTCCAAACAATAGTAGAGAAGCTGTATATTTTTCTCACTCTCAGATATTAGCCTCATATTTAGCCTTTTTTTCAGCAAAACTGCGTTTCTTGACAATGTCTGGGTTTTTTTTTTGCATTGCTCCCCTTCGCCTTTCCCACCTCAAGGGTTGCTTCTGTAGGTGTTTTGACAGATGCCTGGCTCAAACAGGCTCCCATGGAGAATGGATATTTCTTGCTTCTTCTGTGTTACTGTTCAGGCTATTAACAGCTCCTTAAATGGATTCACCACAGTCAGCTTTCAAGTCACCACTGGCCTTTTCAAATTTGTCAGCCACAGGTGGGAGTATTTCTAGCCCTTCCTAAAGCTCTCTGAACCTTGTTCCACATTTAGCTGTTTCTTATGAAAACCCTAGACTGGTTAGGGGGAAAAAAATTCTCCCTAGTCCTGGGATCAAGAATTTGAAAGGAAATGTCTATAGTGTATCATTTTTGATTCTTTCTTAGTGAGTTACTCTGGTGCCCAAGATGAGGGGCTTGAGATTTGATAGCCAGGGAGGATGAACAAGAGGATGAAAGGTTAAAGGTAACCCCACTATGTAGTGAGCTATTCCCTGCCAATTAGCTTTATCCCAGGACTGTGTCAGCATCATATTTTTTCTCTGGATACCTTTTCTCCAGGACTATCATTGTTAGTCACGTGCTTCCAAGAAATGTACCATTTTGCCTGGTCATTCACGAAACTTGACTGCTGAATGAAGAGGCGCCCTGCAGCGGTGCAGGGACTCTGGGACAAACACTGGCCATTGCAGATTTGACTCACTACCCACACTGGCCCCACCAGAGGCAGAAGGCAATGGTGGCCAGGGCCACTCCATTCTTAAAACTGAGGACTTGACATTGGGCTGAGCTCAGAGGTTTAATCCACTCCTCTGTCTCGGCTTGGTGTATCCTCAGACTGGTGAGAGGTGAGCGGCTCCTGCCCAGGGAGAGCTTGGTCAGGAGGTTCACCTTGCAAGGCCTTAGGTGTGAGGTAGGTCTAACATCTCTCTGGAAATTCCAAAAGTTGAACCTCTGAGTCGCGGGGATGCAAACAAAAAACATTTGATGAAATGGATATGTATGGAAAGCAATGCTTAGCCTCTCTGTATTATGTTTCTAGTTGTTCTGTAATTCTTACATCATGGTAATTACTGAATGTCCTAGATTCTAAGGTATCACTGATTGTAAAACACTATCAATTTAATAGCAGTATTTTTGGTGTGTTGAGGAGAACAAAATACTACTGTTTAAAATGTGCAGTTTGACTGCAAAACACATTCCAAATTTTAGAAATGATAAAACGTGATAAAACGGTAATATTTTAGCTCAAGGAAATATGTTAGAAAAGAATATGTTTCTGCTCCAGACTACAGCAAAACCAGCTCCTTGGGTAGCTGGAGAGGCTTCCTTTTTTTCAGGTTAGTTATCCCTTTTCTGGCAGTGGTTTTTGGTCTGCAATTATAGGAGTGGGCAAAAGCCAGTGGTTTTAGCACTGAGGCTCCCGCAGGGCGATTTGTGGCTGTAATTTCTTGCTGTTGTCTGTTCTGCCTCCCACCTAGCTTGCACTGAAACACGCTGTGAGCCAGCGGACCCCTAGGGAGTGAATTTGCAGGAAGATAAATTCCCCGTCCCTACCTACATTTGAATGATATTGTGGAAACTGAATAGAATACAGATCACCCCCAAATTGAATTCTGTGTACCTGCTCTGCTAAGTAGAAAATTGCATATCAAATAGGTTCCTGGGCTCAGCTGTGTCTAGATACAAAGCTTGCTTCCAGTTTTTAATGTTCTCAGTCATTCAGGCATGTGAAACCCGTTTGCCCTAATCATTTCAGGATCTCAGGCATTTTGCTGAGGGGGAAGTTATCACTTTTTACTGCCAACTCCTATCCCTGCCCAACCCCACAGTATTCTCGAGAATGCTGTGTTTATCTCTGTTACAGTATCAGCACCCTCAGTTGGAACTGCTTGGGTGCTTGGGTGTAGGGACTAGGTCTCATTTTTGCAGTAAGTGTTTAGTATTAGTAGCAGCACACATCATTGTGTGATAAATGTATGTTAAATGCATGAGGGCAGGGAGAACTGGCTGGCATTAGAACCTCTAAAGATCCTTCTCACGTGGACTTAGCCCATTGCCCCTCTCCTTCTGTGTACGGCACGTGGTAAGATGCTAACTTGTGTCTGATTGGCGTTTGAGTATAGTTTTCTCCTTGATGTAACTCCTCATTACGCCCTTTGTCTCTGTTTCCTCTAAACACTGGTAGATGCTGGGGCTAGAGGAAGCTGCAGAGGCTGGTTGTGCCATTGCAGCCATGCCAGTTCTGTTCAGTCTCCAGGCGGCCACACAATTTCACAAAGCAGGAAGGAAGATGCCAATCACAAACTGAAAATGCAAGGACACTCAGGTTCCATACAGGATTAGTGCCAGTTGTTGGCAGATTGGGTGTCTCCAAGCAGGGGATTATTTGGGGACCATCAGGAAGATCAAGGATGCTTCCCTCAGTGGTCTAACAGCACATAGGTTTTCACCATTAGTGCTTTGCTCCTTTGAGGCTGAAACCTTGTTTTTTCAAGAGTCTTAAGTAAAATAAAACTCCACATCAGGGACTTGTGTGGAGAGGGCATAAACTGTGTGTCAAAGAAATTAAAACACGAAATCTGAATTTTGTCCTGAGATGGCTTTGCAGAGAGGACCCTTTGCTTGCATTCTGAGACTTGTGTGGCTCTCCCCTGGGCAAGGGCCTAGGGGTGGGGCCTGAGCTGTTTGATTGGCAGGGTACAGAATCTGGGGTAAGAGCCCCCCCCCTTGATTTTCTCTCTGGGTCTCATGGTTTAGTCAGGCAATTCTCACTGCTTCCTGTTGGGGTGGTTTTCCCTGGGGGGTGCTACATTATGGAAACTGGAGGGGCATTTTTGCTTGTGACAAGGTTCGGGGGGCTCTGCTGGCATTTAGTGAGCATGGCCTAGGGACCCTGCATCCTGCAGTGCATGAGGTAGTACTGCCCATGGATGGATTGCCCTGGGTCCTGCCGGACTTTCAAATGTCCCATGGGACTTTCTTTTTTGTTTGTTTGTTTTAATTTTTAAAATTAAATATTTATTTACTAAAAGGTGATTACCCTGAATATTTAAGTTACTGTGACTATTTCTTTCCTTTTTGAGCATAGGTCAGGTTTCTAATTATGTTTGGTGCTCCTGGGGTCTTTTCACTGGTGCCTTTGCAAGTGTACAGCCAAGTAGACACCGCAACCCAAGCAAGCTCCAGAATTTCAAAATTTACACGCAAGAAGTGTAATGGTTCATCTCGAAATGTACATAAGCCTTGAAATCTTGGGAAGAATGACCTAAAAACAACAAAAATAATGCAGTAGATGTTTGCGTTTATAATACTTACAATTTGAGCAATTACAACCACACATTACATAGTTTCTACCAGTGAACATTGGCAAAGGCCATGCCCAGCACTGCTTAAGGAAACACACAGAGTTACTGACCAAGGACACCATTGCCCTGTTCAAGGGGAAAGAATGTGGCAAAATTAGCCCATATGTTCTGCAGAAAGAGCTTCCTAATATCCTTTTTGTCATCACCATCCTTTGAACATGTCATCCACAGGAAGAGAATTCTAACCCATGATACTCTGGGTTAAACCACAGCATTTAGCATGCCATTCATTCCCGAGGAGTTTCTCCATGCCCGCCTGTGTCTTCAATGACAGTCTCTAAGAAGCTACGTAAGAAGGACAAAGATTACATCTTGTCTTTTACATTTGGAAGGGTTTTCCTTTGCATGGAGTGCGTTGGGATTATGAAAAGCAAGGAAATAGAGAGTAGAAATCCCAGACTCCTTTTCTTTCATTTACTTGTTCATGAAACAAAATAATTATCGAACATATCACATATGCCATGTCGACACTCAGAGCTGGTGAGCAATGCACATTCGTAGTCTCATGTTGTTTCCTGCCATGGGACTTTCATACGGGTGAAAATACTCTCTGTTTTCCATGTGCACAGGTGTGAGCTACTCTAAATTTTCTGAAGGCAGCCACCATATAAATCATTTTGCTTGGAACTTGACTGAGTTAGAGCTGGAAAGTCACTTGTGGGGTTTGACTTACCAGTGTAGTCACCTTGTCCACTCACCTCTATGGCTTTTGTGTTCATGAAGTCTCTAAAGGCAGGAGCAAGCGTCTGACTACTGCATTACATCCTCCAGTATTGCCTTCTCTGAGATTTTCTGTGTTGAAATATATGTACATTTTATTGAAAATTTATTTTCCCCTTTTTATTACAGTTTTAGGGCACTGTAACGATTATTTTTAAAATTAAGTTTGCGTTAGGATGCATATATATTATATATATTTTATATCATCTTTGAAACTTTTTCACCTTGCAAAACTGAAACTCTATATCCATTAAAAAGCACGCCCTGTTAATCATCATTCTGCTTTCTGTTTCTATGAATTTGACTACTTTATGTACCGCCTATAAGTGGAATCATGCAGAATTTGTCTTTTTGTGAGTTTTTTATTTCACTTAGTGTCCTCAAGGGTCATCTGTGTTGTAACATGTGACAGGACGTCCTTCCTTTTTAAGGCAGAATAATATTCCACAGTATGTACAGACCACATTTTGTTTTTCCATTCATCATCAATGGACGTTTGGGTTATTTCCACCTCTTGCCTATTGTGAATAACGCTGCTATGAACATGAGCTCCTGCTTTCATTTCCTTTGGATGTATACCCAGGGTGGGATTGCTGGATAATATGGTAATTATACTTAAGTTTTTTGAGGAACCTCCATACTATCTTTCATAGTGGCTGCACCATTTTACATTCCCACCAACAGTGCACAAGGGTTCCAATTTCTCCACACCCTCGCCAACACTTAATATTTTCTGGTCTTTTTTTTTTTGATAGGAGCCACCTTAATGAGTGTTTTTATAGACTATATTTTATATGTATTCTATTTTAAGATAGTAAAGGGGTAGTTAAAAAATGCTTGCTATCAAAAGGGTTTGAGGACAGCTGCTCTAGTGTTTTTCTGCATGACAAGACAACAGTCTTGTTAACCTACAACAGTATCTTTGAAAATTCGTTAGAAAACAACTATCCCTTCCTCCTCTCTAATGATGCTCTTCTTTTTCCATAGCTGACCCTTGGCACCAGCTTTGTCTAGTGTGGCCTCTGTGGTTTTCCTTTGTTCTGTGCGGAATTAGGCATTTTTCAGTATGTTTTTTCCCCCTCTGCAGTAATTAGTGGTCTCTTTCTATTAAGTAGGAAACCAGAATTGCTGTTTTGGCATGGAGCACTTGAACTTACATACAACATTAATGAGTAATGTTTCCATGACTGACCAAGCGTGGATTTCCTGGTGGAAACATGTCTCAGAGACACAACAGAATAAACCGCAGTTGGGGTTCTGGGGTTTTCACCTGCTGTATACTTGTTGGCCATATAAGTTATGACAATGCAAGTTAATGTTATCATTGGGAGTGTTGAAAGGTAGAGTATTTCATTTAGAACATTATGGGGTAAGGATGGAGAATAAATGGACATCTTGTTCTATAGACGGATGTGGAAGCAACTTGGTTGGACTGTTTGCCCCAGGACCTCAGTCTCGAGGTGTACTTTGTGAAGCCTTTTATGCATTAACCCTGGGCTCATTCAGAAGTTTTCCCCGCCTCACCTTTGGTGGTCTCCTCTGTGCTCTAACGTGGAAACCTGTTACAAGGACTGACCTGGGATGTATTTTGTAGCTAATGTTTCCTTAGTAAACTTCCGTATAGGTCCCCCAAAGAAATTTTTCTGTGATGTGTCAGGGACCAAAAATATATATAAAAGGAAATCATTACAGTAGTTCACTTGAGACTGTGCAGATAATGATAAGTTCCTTTTTATTTTTTTGGAAGAATTTATGGCTATTCAGTTAAACAGCCACCAAACAACCTGGAACCCACCGCTATTTCCAAATGTGCTGTCTTGGTGTTTGTAGCTCACCGTATGTTTGAAGTATGACATAATCCTTATGGAACACATTCAATTTGTTGCTTCCCAACTTCAATAGAAGCAGTTAAGTCTGTCTCCTTTTAGACAAATTGTTAATGAAAAGGTAGCTGAACAATCATTTTCTTGTAATATGCAATTCTGTCTCCTTAAATACAGGAGCCTGACAGAACCATTCAGCACTTAGCACTTTCTCTCTACAACTGAACTCTCTCTGACCCTCTGAAACTAACAACTGGAGCGAAAAGAGAAGAAAGGGGGGAAAGTTAGCTGAAAAGAAAAACTCACCTGTAATACATATAATCCTGAAAGTTGAGTGGAAAGTATATTTTACCTTATTGTTTTTAGATAATGTATGAATAATTGCCTTCTGCAGCCAGATCTGTTTTTATTGATTTTAAAGTATTTCATGATGTTGGTGCAATGCTTAGAAAATGGTGAGACTGTCTGCAAGATTGAGAATTTAGAGCCCTGAGCTTTCCTCTCATTTAGCAATGAGTCAGTGCTGCTGATTATGGCACAGACGCACGGTGCTCCCTCTTCCAACAGGGCCACGCAGGAGGAAACAAAGAGATTGGCCATCGGTCCAAAATAAGTGTGTGATTTTACCTTACTTTATTTTACTTTACTTTAATTTTTTGCTTTTTAAACACACTTTAATATTTTAAATATTTTTAACATTTTTTTTGATAAGACTGTGTAACCTAAAGAAAAGTTGAAAAAGGGTGTAGTGCACAGCCTATAATCACCAAGTAATTTTGCAATTAACTTTTTATAAAATTATATTTTATTTATTTATTTTTTATACAGCAGGTTCTTATTAGTTATCTACTTTGCACATATTAGTGCAGATATGTCAATCCCAATCTCCCAGTTCATCATACCACCACCACCCCAATTTAATTTTATATTTATTTATTTATTTTAATAATTTTCCCAAGAGTTTCTTGAATAGAATTGAGCAAAGACAGCTTTTCATCCCATTTTAAAATACAAATAAAATATTCAACAAGGTCTTTAGAACATAGTGTAGAATAGCAACTGCTTGTGTTTATTGAGTGATTACTCTATGCCATCCCATACCCAGGTTATCTGCGGACCTCACGAGTGAGGGGTGGATGGGTCATGATGAATACCCCCATTTGACTGATGCAGAAATGTGGGTCAGAGAGCTTAATTAACTTGCCTAAGATCACCCAGCAATTTTGTGGTAGAGCCAACTTTTACACTCAAGAAGGCAAAGTCTCAAGTCAAGATGCTTAACCCCTGTACGATGCCGCATGACAGCAGGAGATCCCTTCCCACAGTAAAACCTCGTCACTTCAGATTACATTGGAGATCTGGGGGAGGAGCTGTCTGAAGGACAGAATGTGTGAAAAGAAATGCAATCTTACACCTCCAAGGAGATGTGTACAGAATAAATTAATATGGGTTTTAAAATTAGGCAAGCAGGGAGTTCCCTGGTTGTCCAGTGGTTAGGACTCAGCTCTTTCACTGCTGTGGGCTCAGGTTCAATCCCTGGTTGGGGAACTAAGATCCCGCAAGCTGTGCAGCATGGCCAAAAAATTCAGTAAATAAATAAAATTAGGGAAGCAGTCTTGACAATCTCATTTTATTGTAAAGGAAAATATTTGGTTTTAAAATAACAAAGCATTTAATTTTAAGTGTCTTACTTTCGTGATTCTAATCCATGGTTTCTCGTAGTACAAATCTAAACTATTCGCTTGTTGATTAAACAAACATCGTGCCGTGCGGACCACATAAATGCCGTGCAGACATGTAAGTTACATGTGGTGGAATCTTTGAGAGTGTAGACTCCAGGCTCAGGGCTGGGTTCAAAGGCTTGTATAATGTCCCAGGGTGGAGGACTAGATGGACCCAGAGGTATTCAGCAGGGCTTCGCACAGTGCCTGGAGCAAAGAAGAGGCTCAACTGACATGGATCGTCATCACTAGTACCACCGAAATGAGGACTCGGCGCTCACGGAGCGAGCAGGAGACAGGGATGCAACAACTAACTGCCTTCTGTAGTGAATGGATGTGTGCGATCATATTGCAGGAGGTGAGTCTGGAAAGGCGGGATGTGGCCCGACCCTGGGCAGCCTTGGGACAGCGTTTGGGCTCCATTCTTTGGTACTAGGGAGCATGGAAGGTTCTTCAGGCTGGAGTGATAGGGTAGGATTTAGGGAGTGATTTGATGGAGACACAACAGAGACCTTGTCTGGAGGAGGGGAACAAAGAGAAAGGAGACAAGAGCAGGACTAATTAATGCTCCCCGTGCCTGTCAGGCACACCCAGGTAGGGGCACCTGGGGGCCATTGGCACATCAGGCCACCAGGCTGTTCCCACCACATGGGAGACCACGTAGCTCACAGGGCCTGACTCCCTGCTCACCAAGTGACCGCTCATAGGTCTTCTCTCCAGGTTACTCACAGACAGAGAAGGCAATGGCTACACTAAACAGGGGCTTTAGGCCACTCGACAGTTATATTTCACACTGTGAACTGGTAAGTCTGGGTGTAGTTGCACATGCCATTGCTTCATTAGCGTGAGTCAGCATCCCAGCCCCGCACCCTCTGACACTGCACAGATCTGGGCTGCCCAGCTGGAGGCCAGCCCCAGGCCGCAGAGAATTCACCAAGGTAAATACCACCCACGGGCTTTCCTGGGGGCCCAGCCGCACATGGTGAGTTCTCTTCAGTTACTGTGTGAACTACTGGAGTCATCCCTATGTCTCTGACTTTTCTCCTGAATTCTAGACCCACGTTTCCATTTGCCCTTTAGGGGTCCATCTTGTGGATGCATCTTCAGTTGAACTCGTCCCACCCACACCTGACTTGATAAGATCAACCCCTGGCCCTTCCTCCCCACGTGTGACAGCCTCCAGCACCTCCTCCCTTCACTTATGACCCTGCTCTGTGACCTGGCAGAAAGTCCAGTTCCTCCAAGGCCTGTGACCCCTGATGCTTTCTCCTGGGTTCAGCCCTCGGCCAACAGCACTAGACTTTATCTCTAGGTGTTCCTTAAGGTCTTTAAACCAGTCTCCCCATTTGGGGGGAAGGGTCTCAGCTTTGGCTTCCTTTGGCAAGACCACTGCCCCATTCTTGTGTCCTCCTCACCCCTCCCTTGGGACCCATGCAAATTCCACACCTGCAACTTGCCTCAGTTTGACCTTTGGACCTCTCCATGTGGATAGACAAGAGTCATGGCCAAAGTCAATATCATTGACCCCTCAAATCTGTGTTTCCTTTGACGTTCTTGAAGTTTTACAAATGGCATTAGCTTTTGTCTGTTTACTCAAGGTAGAAACTTGTCCCTCTCTTCTTTTTGGACACCAAGCCCGAGGTGAATCCTCTTCTTAAATATCGCTCACAGCCCCGGATCTCTGTCCATCAGTTCCACTCAGAACGGGTTGGTGCCCAAGTACAGGGATGACCTTTAGCTGGTCTCCCTGCCTCTGTTCTTCCTCTGTTCTAACGCCATCACAGTCATGCTCCACCCTGCTGCTCTACAGAATACTTATCATCTCTTCTTCCTACGCAAGGAAACGATAGCAGTAGCAAGCAAGCAACCAACAAAACACGTAAAACCTCCTTGGTGGCCCTCAGTTGCCGGCAGGGTGAACTGGATTCACAGTAAAGGATGTTCATCACTTGGCCCTGACTTTCCAACCCCTTCCCCTGTGTTACAGTTCAGCCACACCACCTGCCACTGTGCCTCTGTTTCCTGAGAAAGCTGTGCATTTGTGAGCTTGTTTTGTTTTTAAACGTACCTTTGTGCTTTTACACTTGCTGGGGATGCCACTTCTCACACCCCGTCCCTTCATTTGCTTGTTGAACTCATGTTCACCAAGGCTTGGTTCAAAGGGGCACTGGCAGACGTTCTTTTCTCTCTGTCTTCACGGTGACAGGAATGCAGTGGCACTCACGTTGTGTTGCGCTTGCTTGCCTCCCAGGTGGCCTGAGTAGCCTCTGAGCTGCTGGAGGGTAGGTCCCGTGCATTACTGTATTTGCACAGGTGCTTAGTGCTGTGCATGGCCCCAGTGGTCATTGAGCAAGGAGGGGGGATGGAGAAGGGACCGTGGCAAGGCTTGGGAAATGGAATGGGTGGCGGTATGCCATGGATGGGGGGTAGGCATTAAGAAATACAGAGAACAGCCAGGATCCATGAGCTGTAACAGCTCAAAACTTTGTGACTGACTTTTATGTGCCATAGAACCTTGCCCTGTTGGCAACAATTTTGGGAAAAGCCTCAGCCCTAATGCTTTAAGTACATTGCTTTAATTTGGCTCTTCATAAAATGGCCTTTAAATTGTGTTTTGAGGCTGGGAAGTGCACGTTAATGACGTGCTTAACTGTACAGCCGCAGCGAAGCAGGAATCTAGGCCTATCTGTATGCAAATGCAATGCTTCAAGTTCATTATTGCTATTAGGAAATGGAAATACAGCCAGAGCAGAAATAACAGTATATTTCCCTCTGCCTATGTTGTGTTTTTGTCAATGGGGCTTCTGAAGGTCTATGCATTTACTAACCCATTAAAATGAGCGATTTTATATCCTAATGTAACATTAAAGGAATTTAAGGATCTGCCTAGGAGATATACTTGTTTAAACCTATATTAATGTCTCTATTGGTTCTGTTGGCTAGGTTAGTGATATATTATTGGAGAAGAAAATGTCCCGGGTTGCGTGTATACTTTCTAAATCTCAATGTATTTATTTTCTGACAAGGTGTAGAGCTGATTTTCTTCTCTTCTGTCCAAAGTATAAGACGTAGGGACAACATAACTGTTCTTAAATGCAAACCATACTATCAATCCTTTATTATTATTATTGTTAAAAATCTCCTTCCTATTATCACATTCTCCATTTTCCTCTGATGTACTCTTGGCTCCTCCCAGCTCTCATCTGTGAGCCCATTAGTTCCTTTTCCTTAGGCCCATCAAGCAGTGTTTACTGTGGTGTTTACCAGGGCCTCCCGTAGGTTGTGTGGGATCCTGGGCAAATATTCTTTCGTGGGGCCTCTGGCCATATTAACAATTTGACTGAAACATGTTAAAAATGCTTGGGCCCATTGAGGTGTATTGATTTATCAGCGAAGATTTGGGAACACGGTAGAGAAGAGATACTTACGTACTTACTTATTCTCCAACCAGTGCGTGTGAAGGTGCTTCCTCCTCTTCAGGCACCCTCTCTTCCTGTTCAAGTCTAGGCACCATCTGTTTGTTGTGTTTATGGCCAAAGACATCAGTCCCTGATTAGTCCACATCCTTCACCTTGTGGTCACTCACGACACATGGCTCTTTGGAACCTGCTTGTGTTGAAACAATACAGCTCATCTTGCCTGTGCAGCTCCCCGGACCACTTCCTGAGGGCTGGTTACACTGTATTATTCACGATGTACATCGTCCCTTGAGCTGTCCAGGAACACTAGCTCTCTAGGGTGTTACTGTGCTTTGTCAGTGATGATTACAAATGCAACCCTGCCCCAGAGAATGCAGTAACACTTGGATGATAACTTCTTTGCGGTCATGTTAAATATACTAATTTCATAGCATAAAGGTAGAACAGCACATCTTCCAACTGTGTCTTTTAACTCTTTAGATGCTCTTCACTGCATTCTTAGGATGTGCTCTCTCTCAGTGTTGATCACAGCTTTACACTCCACAACCCAGGGGTAGGGCGGGGTGAGAAGAGTGGTCCATTGGTTCAGGGAGTATTCCTCCCTCATCCTGTACCTAGGGAAGTACAACCATAAAGGAGTCCCACTAGATTTACTGTTATTTCTGTAAAAATGTCAACCTGAAGGTTTGCAGACAGTCTCTTGAGTTATCCCAGAGACAATGCACGAGGTTTTCTCAGATAACCAGGAAGCCTGACAAATCCTGAATTATCCAAGAGCTGAAGAGTTTGTAAAAATAGCATTCTGTATGTCCCGGCCATGTGTGTGCGCGCACGTGAACTCTTATAAGTGCTCAGTGGTTCTCATAATTTTCTGCACCCATTTGTGAAGTGTGCCTTGATGTTGATTTTATTTTTCCTTTGTGAAAAAGTATAATAATAGACATAAAAATTTTCGAAAGGATGTTGATGTTGAGGGAGGCTGTGTGTGTGGGGCAGGGAGTATGTGGGAATGCTCTGTACTTTTAGCTCAATTTTGCTGTGAACCTAAAACTGCTAAAACAACACACCGTTTAACAGGAAAAAAACATCAAATAAAAAAGGATGGCCTGGAAGAGTGTGATGTCACCATGTTGATTGGAGCTGGAAGAGGATGTCTCCAAAGCCCCACGGTGTTGTGAGGCAATGGTCGGGGAAGTCTTAAGAAGAGATGGGTGCAGCCGCCTTAGGACCGCCTGCCATGTGGCGTGGAGACTGCAGAAGAGTTGGGGTGACCCCCCCACCCCGCCTGCCAGGGTAAAGGACACCTGCTAACACCCCAGCTGTCCCTGGGTGCTGGGGACCAGAGGCAGCACTGTGGGTGGAACACAGATGCTCAAGAGCCAATCCACAGACCTGCACACTTGGCTCAGGTCCACGGGTCAGCAGTGGCTTTTCAGGAGCTCAGAACCCTGAAATTGTCCTGTGTCTGACATGAGTGAGAATCTCCAAAATCAGCATGTCAGCACCATTCTGGCAGCCTGGTGTCACACAGACCTTTGAAACCAATATGACACTGCCATCGGTTGGAGTCATCCACTGGCCAGGCTGCCCTTCCAAAACCAGAGCCCAGCCAGGACTCAAGACAACCCCACAGGCATGCGTCTGATTGCTCCTTGGGGCATCTGGTTGACCCATTTCCGGACCACGGGGTCTGGAAATTAGACATGTTTGCCCTCTGGGGGTGCAAGAAGCTTGTGCTTCACTCCCCATATCTTTTCTCCGCCAGCAGTTAAAATATGAGGGGCCAATACTAGCAGCATTAGGTCCTTCCTGAGATCCCCTCACACCTTTGGACTCTGGCCACTGCTGCCCATCTGGTCTCACCGTCAACACTCAGAGCGGCTCTGTACGGTTGTGCAGGTTGCGCGTTGCACAGCGGTGCCCGTATCCAGGGGGCACCACCGACATCACACAGGGTGCAGCTTTGTATATCTTACTACAGTAGATGGCAGTAAACTGTCTTGTTCTAACAAAGATTGGTATATTATGATGATTTTTTGATAAATGGAAGTCTTGAAGAAGGGGGTGCCTTTTAAGAATTTGCAGGAAATCACCAATATGGGCTAGCAGTGCCTTGGGCTACACCTGTCCACTCCCTCAGCTGACCAAGCTGTGGAGGCACCTTCGTTTTCCCCAGGTTAACTTCATTCATTTGTTCATTCATTCATACATTCATTTACTCATTGAAAATTACTCAATGCTAACTGTGTGCCGAAACCCTGAGAATTTTGAACGTTTTGTAAATAGTTTCAGTACATGTGGGGAGGTGGCCCAGGCCCCCTTGGGTGTGTCTGGTGCTGACCAGCGGGCTGTGAACAGGAAGTGCCGCTCCGGGCCACACAGTTGAGAGGTGGGTGCCGCTCCCGCCCTACTTCCCATCTGGGACAGATGCCTGAGACTCTGAGGCTTGGGGGAGGCCCAGCTGCAGGGCTTGGCCTGCGGTCCACCCCCTCCATGGTTGCTGTGAGGAATAAAGGGCACGACACACACACAGTGCGGGGAACAAAGGCCCTCAGTGAGTGGCCCCCGTGATGCCCGGGGCTGGGGTGTCCTCAGTGGTTACAGGCGTGGGCTCCGGACCAGGCTGCTTGGACCTGAATCCTGGGTCTGCCCCTTCTGTGCTCCCTTGGGGATGTGATTTACTCATTTATTAAATGGGACAATAGTCCCTATGTCATAAACCTGTTGGGAGGATGATATTCAATTGAGAACCGCCTGGCACAAACACTGGGTGTAGTGGGCTGAATGGTGGCCTCCCCGAAAGGTAAAGATAATCCAGGTTGTAACTCCAGGGACCGGTGACTGTGACCGAACCCCGGGGTTATTTGGAAGAAGGGTCATGACAGATGTCATTAAGTTGCAGATCTTGAGACAAGATCATCAGGATATGCGGATAGTCCCTAAGTCCAGTGACAGATGCGCCTGAAAAAGGCAGAACAGGAAAAGGTAGATGCATAGGGAAGAAAGCCATGAGGAGACAGAGAGGAGACAGAGGCTGGAGTGATGTAGCCAGAAGCCAAGGAATGCCGGCAGCCCCAAGAGGCTGGCGGAGGCTGGAAGAGACAAGGAAGGATCCTCTCCTTAGGGCCTCTGGAGGGAGCCTGGCCCTGGAGGCACCTTGATTTCAGACTTCCAGCTTTTGGGACTGTGAGAGAATGCATTCCTGTGCTTTTAAGCCACCCAGTTTGTGGTAATTAGTTAGAGCAGCCCTAGGAGACTAATATCCTCAGTGAATATCATCTCATCGTTATTACCGATGTAATTTTCTCATGGAAAATAGGAAAAGAGAAGGTGAGTGAGTAGCCATAGATTCGAGCAGACCAGCGGTGTTGAGACGGATGGATGGACGGTGTCCCCTGAAATGGTCTGGGGCGGGGTCGGCAAACATTTCTCTGTAAAAGGCCAGGTAGGCAGTGCTCATCTCAATTACTCAGCTCTGCTTCCCGAGCATGAGAGCAGTCACAGAGAGCACGTAGATGATGAGATGATTTGGCCGGCCTGGGGGGTCGTGTGCTCACCCCTTGTCTGGGGCAGCACCGCTCCAGGGTGCTTTGTGGATCGTGCCAGACACAGCCATGTGTTACCCTCTGCAGTGAGATAAGGATAGATGGAGGGTGTTTACAAACCTTCATGGCAATTTCATAGAGTAATTTTATGTCTATTGAGGCTAATTATGAAAAATTTAGGTGTATATTTTGTATGTCTTTCTTTTCCTTCCACTTTTCTAGGAACTTCTTACTGTTAATTTTACACAAGTGTCCCTGGGCGGCAGAATTGAAATAAAAACCTGGCCTTTGTCCACAGAGGGTTTGAGAGACTTTGGTCTGGGCAAAACACCCTCCTACGTAAGAAGGTGCTGCTTACCGTAGGAAGCCCCAGAAAATGAGGGGCCCAGGGAGACCCAGCCCCTTGGGCGGCCCAGGAGTGGAAGGGTCTCCAGCCTGGGGACCTGAGGTGGCTGAGTTTGGAAAGGACCTAGAGGCCTCATCCACGGACCCTGGCCAAGCCAAGGGTTGCGTCACATCAAGTGGTGTATTGCTGGACTGAATCCACCTTGCAAAGCAGGGCAGAAGGCTGACAGCTGGCCAGCCCAGGGCACCCTGGACTCGAGGAGGGACTCGCTTTGTATGTGGGAGTCTTGGGTTCCCTCCCCACTACAGTTGACCCCTTCCAGCCCTTTCCCACCCCGTGTGAGGCTCTGTGAAACCCCGGCTGCCTCGTGCCATGACTGCCACCTTGGTGACAGTGGCTCCCCCAGGGCAAGGCGGAGCCTGCTTCCCCATCCTTGAGGCTGGGTCCCTGCTCTCTGCTGGGCTCACAGCAAGCGCTCAGTGAATGTGGACTGAAGGGCCACCAGACACACTGATCTCCCTTCCAGTGCCGTGCCCGCCGCCTGTGTTAGGATATCAGGTCCTGTGAGCGTGGAGGACGTGCTGAGAACGATGAGACTGGGGGAGGGGGATGGCAGAACCCAGCAGATCTGCCATTGAGAGCAGGGAGGTTTCTGGAGGCGCCACACATCCATCCTCTTGGTCTGCATGGACATGGGGCTGGAGGAGTCCCTCAGAGAAGAGATGGGACGCAGGGCCAGCTGGAGAGGGAGTGCAGGAGGGCAGGGAGTAGCCTTCCCACGCGGCCAGGGGGCAGGGAGGCGGTGCCGCCCGTTCACCTGGAGGACCCAGGAGAGAGGCTTAGCTGAGCTGAAGGGTAGCACCGACCCTCAGAGTTCGCGGGGGAAAGCACGCACTTCCCGCAAAGCAATGTTGGCAAAGAAATGGGCATGAGTAATGCTAGACTTTTAAGCATCATGAAACCTGGAGGGAAGAAGACAGCCAACCAGTCCTGCTGGCTCTGGGGGCGGTGGGTGATGCTTCCGCCCTTGATGATTCCCTGCAGCGAACCAGCCCACCCAGCTGTCTGGGCGCCTCCCTGTAGAGTTCCTCCCCAAACTTCCCCAAGGTCCCCCCCACCCCAGGCCCTTTTGAGAAAAGGTCAGTGCAGGTGTCATGAAGCCTGAAACCTGGGAAGAGGCGGGATGAGGGCCAGCAGGAAGGGAAGCCCGAGGGCGAGGATTGAGTCCTGGAGACCGCAGTCCAGGACTGCAGGGCACAGTCGTAGGGGGTTTGTGACTTCAAATAAAACTAGGACTGGGTTTCAGGTTGGGGGCTGGGAGACGGATCAGTGTGGACACTCAGAGCAAAACAGAACATGATGTCAGACAAGTCTTGTCTTTTGGAACCATCCGCCCTTCCACGCGCGATGTTTCTGTGTCTTTGCCATTTACCTCGGTCCTCAGGGAGGCTTTAGCTCACGTAACACATAAGACCTCACATTTCAGTGACTGAGCCCCGTGGAAGCTGCTTTCTTGTAAAAGTCCAGTGAGGGTGTCCTGGCTGCTGAGCAAGGTCCACGTGGCGATTCAGGAGCCCAGGCTCCTCCTCTTGTGGGGTCCAAGGGCTCGGATGCATTTGCATCCAGACAGGGGACGGGAGGGCAAAAGGAAAGAGAAGGGCCTCTTAGCTCCTGCATGGCTGGCAAGAACAAGGTCCCTTGCCCTCCCCAGGGTCCCCAGGGCCCTGGGGGAGTGCCCTCCTGGAGGAGGTGCCAGGGACCTGCCAGCACCTGTGTTTACTGTCCCACCAGTACCGCACACCGTGAGGCTGGGGGTGGGAGAAGCCCTTCCTCGGAAGCAGACCTGGGTTCTGTTAGAAAGGGGATGAATGCTTAATTGGTTCCAATGACACGTGTCCCTTCCAGGGTCCCTGGACGTGAGTCCCGGTGGAAGGAGGTAGATGGTAAATTCCTGGGCATGGAAGGGTATGGCTTCCCTGGATAGGCAGAGCCAGAGGGCTACTCAGGGCAGCAGGTGACCACACCTGGGGCCTGACTGCCTGGCTGGGGTTAGGGGAGGAGAAGGGTGTGGACATGTAGAAGGAATAGGAGACCCCAGAGACAGCCTCACCTCCCACAGAGGTTTGGAGAACATGCGGGAAGGACCTAATGCCCTGGATGGAGCAGCGGCTTTAGCTCCCAGCTCCTTGAAGGTGGAGGCGGCTAGAAGCCCTTACCTGGCTCCTCTTCTGTCCCTTGCTGACAGTTTCCGGGGTGAGATGGACAGTCCATGGCAAGAAACACTTGCTCTGCTCCCCGTGGTCTGATGACACAGGTGGGCTGCACCTTGGTCTCACAGCTCTCACAGCTGGGGATACTGATCCCGAGAAAGGTCCTGCCCAGGCCGTTCAGGGAGCTGGGGTGACAGGTGGGGACCAGAGTTCTCCCAGGCCCCGTCCTCTCCCCGGGGCCCTTCTCATCCCTGGCAGAGACACCTGGCCTCTGTGTGCGGGCTGTTAGCTTCCTACCCAGCACTTCCTGTGGCCAGTGTGTCTAATCACCCTACCTATTTTTCCTCCTGGCAGTTCTGAATTTGTGGATGCCCGGTCACCTGTTTACAGACGTGCAAACTGGTTCATAGAGTGATTTAAACCCCAGACCTGAGGATACATTCTGGGAAAGTACGGAGCGAGGATGTCTTTCCATCTGGTTTATGGCTTCCCTCGCTGAGCGGTGCTGCCCTTGGCCTTGCCGAGATTTTATAACTGGCTCTCGTTCTGGGTCAGATGGAAGCCCCCTCTGGAGTCGTAGGAGAGAGGAAGCCAGTCCCACTTTCTGTGTGAGCGGGATCTTTTCTCTTGCCTGAATACAACAGTCATAAGTAAGACTCCAGTAAATAAATAGTTCAGTTCCCATCGAAATTGCCTATGCTGGAATTTGTGCCTTTAAAGGAAACATGAATGATGACTGGGACAGAGCATTCTTTTACTTGAACCCAGATGATTCTAACACAGATAGTAGAAATGTGAGAAGCCTCAGCTAAGTGTATTCTCTGGGTTATAAATTCCTTTTCTCTCTAATGCCTCTGCCTTATCTGGAGGTTCTCTTGGCTGTGCTTTCTTCTTTCACTTCTGTCTCTTGTTTCACTGTGTTTCTTCTTTTCTGGGATTTTACTAGCTCAGCAGCTGCAGCTCAATTGAGCCAAGAATGTTTGCTCTGGGTGGTGAAGAGGTGCACTCACTCTGCCCCCGTGGCCGTGCTCTCCCTAGCACACTGGTGCCCTTATGTAACTCTGTCCTTTTCAAATCAGCTCTGCCGGAGCTTGGTTAAAAAAAAAGTCAGTGAATGACAAATGACGGGGTTTGTTCACCTTTCATTAGCTGCCCTTAACACGGAGCCCCTTTCCTAAGTAACTCTCAAAGTGTGTGCTTTGGCTGTGTCTACAGGATGCTTTGAAACTCATTATTTCTCAACTAAAGAACAGTGTGACAGGATACATTTTAAAATAGCGAGTGCACTTGAAATATCGAGCCAGAGGTTTCTTTGCTGGGAGCGTGGAAATATTGGTGGAGTTCTGGCAAAGTGGAAAAGTAACTGGTCACTCACACAGTTCTCAGAACTTGTGCTTGAAAGAAGTGTGACCTGTGCACTTTGGGGGCAGTTATGGCATTCTTCACAGAACCTAAACTTACCCCAGAAGTTGTAATTGAACTTGAAAACAGCTGAGGCTAAGGTTTCAGGTGTGCAGAGGGGTAAAGAGAAGTCAGATTTGGGAGCATAGGGTCAAAAGGAGCCTAGAGAAAGCAGGGTGAAGGGAAAAAATATGTTGTAATGGCAGAGATAAGCCCACATTTATCAGCTGTGATGATATAAAGGTGAAATAAAAATCAGGCTGAAACAAAATGACTCTGAAAGTTTTAGAATTAACTAAAAAAGAAAATGTAGCAATATTCATACAGATAAATTAGAACTTGAAGTGAGAAGTTTAAGAAGGACAGAGAGATATTTCATATTAATAAAAGTGAAAATGCATCGAGCAGATACAATAGTTTTGACATTGTTTATACCTAAGACCACATCTTTGAACTATTTACAGCTAAATTTCTTTGAATTGTAAGGAGAAATTGACCAACTTAGAATTGAAGAGATTTTAACACACCCCTGTTGCACTGGGCTGAATTGTGGCCCTAAGATATGTTTACATACTAATCCCTGGAACCTCTAAATACTACCTTGCTTGTAAAGAGTCTTTGCAAATGTAATTAGTTAAGAATCTTGAGATGAGATCATCCTGGATTACCCAGGTGGGCTCTAAATGCCATCACAAGTGTTCTTATAAGAGAGAAGCAGGGGGCGATTAGACACACACAGAGGAGGAGACTTATGAAGATGGAGGGAGAGATTGGAGGGAGGTGGCCTCCAGTCAAGGAGTGTGGGCAGCCCCCAGAAGCTAGAAGAGGCAGACAATGGATTATCTCTTAGGGTCTCAGGAGGGAGCACGGCCCTGCTGACACCTTGATTTCAGACTTCTGGTCTCCAGAACTGTGAGAAAATAAATTTCTGTTGTTTTTAGGCCACTAAGTTTGTAGCAATTTGTTATGGCAGCCACAGGAAACAAATAACAATTCTCAAAAATGGATCGATCAAGTAAAAAGAATAATTAATAAGACTATCAAGGATTTGAAAAAATTAACTCTGCACCCAACTGAGTGTGCTCATTTAAAAAATATATAGGAAAAGTTATTAATATTAACCATGTCCTAGGCTACAAAGAAAATGTGCAATTTCCCAAGATTGAAATCACGAGTCCTTATTCTTTGGAGGCGGTGCAATGAAAACAGCAACCACCAGCAAAAAGATAGACAGAATATCCCCTGCATGCATTGGGAGATTAAAAAAATACCTTCTAAAAAATTCATGTTTTAACAAGAAAATCAAAATGGAAGTTATACTACTTAAAACCAAATGACTCTAAAAGTTGTGCATATAAAGTTGTGAGATGAAGCCACAGTATTACTCAAAGGAGAATTTAGAGCCAGAAATGTGTTTATTAGAAAACAAGAAAGAAATGAGCTAAGTTTTCTTAGCTGTAAAAAAAAAAAACTTAAAAAAAGGACAACAAAACAAACCTGAAGAAAGTGGAAGGAAGGAAATAATAAAGATTAGAGCAGAAAATAATGAAATAGAAAGCCAGAAAGTCCAGTAGAGTTAATCAACAAAACCAAAAGCAAGTTCTTTAAAGTGACAAATAAAATTGGCAAGCTTTGTGCAGGTATTGGGTTGGCCAAAAAGTTCATTCAGGAAACCCCAAATGAACTTTTGGGCCAACCCAATATAATCAATAAAAAAAAGAAAGCATAAATAAATATCATGAGGAAACAAAAAAAGGATCCATAGCTGTAGCTATATTTGACCTTTAAAAATTTTTAAAGAATTAAATATCTTTATACTAATATATTAAGAAAGTAGCTGATATTGAAACGTTCCTAAGATACAAATAATCAAGATAGACCCAAGAACAAGTAGAGAAACAATCATAAAATAAATGGAAATGATAGACAAAGATCAATAAGCAAGCGTCACCAATGCCATACAGTTTAATAGATGAGTTCTACCAAATAGTCAAGAAGATACCTTAGATTTGGGGAAACTATTCTAGAGTGTAGAAAAAGATGGAATGCTAACCAACCCATTTTATGAAGTTAGTAGGAAACATATTATCAAAACCACACAAGGAAAGGATAAAAAAACTCCAAAGGCTCATTATGAATGTGCATGCAAAAACCAAAAAAAAATTAGCAAATTGTATTTTAGTTTATTAATAGTGTAGTACATCTTGAGCCAGTTAGGGTTGCTTCAACAAAGAATATTTATCGGTGTGGTTAACTGCCTGAAACTAAATGAAAAAAAAAAAAAAACCCAAACCTCCATGGTTTTCATAATAGATGCTAACCTCCCTCCCCCAACCCACAATAGATGTTCATTCACCGCATAAACATGGAGAAAATGGAATAGAAGGAGGCTCCTTGAACTAATAAAGAATATATACCAGAAAACCATAGGGGCCGACTTACTTAATGATGTAACAAAATTAAAGTCTAGTCACTGCTCCTATATTATACATCTTAGCCACATTTCAAGGAAAGAAATAAAAAATTTAAAGGAAGAAATAAAAGTGTGATTATGTTCAGATGTTTTAGTTGTTCAGTTTGAAAAACCAAAGGAATCACCTGATGAATGACTAGAACCAATAAATTAGTTTAGCAGGAGTGCTGAATGTAAGTTGAACATAGAAAGATCTTTAATTTTTCTTTAGCTACCAATAACTAATTAGAGATTGCAATAGAAAAACAAACAATCCCCTTCATAATAGCAACAAAATCCTTTAGGTACCTGAGAGCAGACCTGTGGCCACCATGCCAGGAGCATAGCCACTCTCTTTTCTTCTTTACTAAAAGACCCTGAAATTTTGTTTGTGTTGGCAATATACTCACCTAAAAATACATGATCTCCCAGCATCCTTTGCAGCTATGGTTGGCCATGTGATGAAGGTCACATGCTTCAGGAAACATGGGCAGAATTCCATGGGAGGGCATTCCTCACCAGATGAGAAGAGAACACCACCTTCTTCCTGCCTAGGATACAGACAAGATGCCAGGAGGTATAGCAGTCTTCTTGTGATCACAGCGTGAAAGCTTCCTGCTGGGGATGGTGGAAGAAACGACTAGAAGATGCTCTGTTCCCAGATGATCTCTGGCCCTGGACTGCCTTACCTTGGGCTTCTTGGAGAGAGGGGAAAAGGAGGAAGGGGAGGCAAGGGGAGGGGAGAGAGGGAGGAAGAGGGAGGAAGGGAGGGAGAACCTTACTTGTTACAGTCACTGCTGTTTAGATTTTCTCTAGCTCACAAGTGAGCACATCTTTAACTGATGCAAAACCTAACAAAGAAATGTTAAAACCTAAATGAAGAAATCTATAAAATTTCATAGTAGAATATAAAAGATAGCCTAAATGAAAGGAGAGCTGTACTATTGGGTTGGCCAAAAAGTTCATTCGGGGCCCTCTTCCTGGCTTGTAGATGGCCACCTTCCTGCTGTGTCCTCACATGGCTATTCTCAGTGTGTGCATGGGGAGGGAGAGAGAGAAAATGAGCTCTCTGGAGTTTTCTCTTATAAGGACATGAATCCTTTTGGGTCAGGACCCTACCCTTATGACCTCATTTAACCTTAATTACTTGCTCAGAGAGCCTATATTCAAATACAGCCACACTAGGAGTTAGGGCTTCAACATATGAATCCTGGGGGGACACACACACTCAGTTTCTAACCACAGACCTTGTTGGCATCCTCGTCAGCACAGAATGACAGCCAAGTGGCTGAGTACTGTTTAATTTGTCATGATACTGTTGGGAATCACAGAACAGGTAGGTAGGAGTTTGGAAATTGGCTACTTCACCATCCTAAAAACAGACAAACTCCCATGGGCCACCCTATGCTTTGAGAACAAGAGCTTCCCCAGGCTATGTCTTCACAGTGAAGACTGCTACTTTCTGCCCATGTCCTCTCCTGCTGTGCCAGAGGGCTCTGAGGGTCCCTCTGGTGCTGGGAGTCCCCAGGGCTGGTCTCATGGGTCCTCATGAAGTGGTCCCATCATCTTCCCTGTGGCCCGCTCCCCCTGTCCTGCTGGAGCCCCCGGAGCTGCTGACTTCATGCACTGACCATGTGGAGGGTCCTCAGAGCTGATGCTGCTGCATCACCACCCCTTAGGCACTGCCACCCCCGGGAGCCTCACTGCCATGCAAATGCCAGAGCTCTTGGGGTGCCCACAAGGCTCCGTGCTCCTGTGGTCCCAGGTTGGGAGAAAGCCTCTCTCCCCTGCATCCCCTTGGTCACAGGGAGCAGGGCCGTGGTGCTTCTGCCTCTGTGTCCCCCACAGGTTTTAATAGCAGAGCTCTGTGCTCCACCCTCAGGCCTCTCCTCCATCATGTCTTAGGGATCTGGGACCTGGTGCAATCTGGGATGGGGCTGTTATACTGGGCTGTGTCACTGGACCAGGCTTGTCTTCTTGGCCCTCTGGTCCCTAAGGCGGACCACCACACAGGAGTGTCCACCCCAGCACTGGGCAGCCTGGACAAGCCTGACTCCCAGAAGGCTGTGGCCTGGGCCTGGTGGCTGCAGAAGGTTTCCTATGACGTGGACCAAAACCTCCCCCAAGGCCAGGTGTGCAGAGCAGGGCCACCTCTAGTGTCTGTTCCAGGTCCCCCTTCTGCCAGGTGCCAGGTGTGTGATTTCAGTAGGTTTGGGGTCTTCCTCCCCTTTCTCTGGGGCTGTGTGTCTGTTCCAGGGGACGTGCACTGTGCTGAGGGACCATGGATGTGTGTGCATGTGTGTGTGTGTTGGGGGGTGCTGGGTAGGGGATAAATTATCAGCCATCTTCCTCCTGGCACCCACTTGAGCATCCTTCCTCTTGCCGGGTCTTCATCGCCAGCTGCTGTGTGTCTAGTTTCACTCTTCTCCCTGCACATGAAGTATCTTTATATCTGTAAGCCATCTGGGCCATGTTGTCACTGTGTCTGGGCCAAAACTGGGCTACCCTTAGCCATGTGTCAGGGCGTCCAGCTGTTCCCATCCCCTGCCAGAGACATAAGCCTTTGGTACTGGTATGGGTTGGGTTGTGCTCCCAGAGACAAGTTCAAGTCCTAACCCCAGGTACCAGGGACCTTGTTTGGAAACAGGGTCTTTGCAGATGTAATCGAGTTAAGTTGAGGTCATACTGGGATGGGGGGAGGACTTAATCTGATGACTGGTGTTCTTTTTTTTTTTTTTTTGCGGTACGCGGGCCTCTCACTGTTGTGGCCTCTCCCATTGTGGAGCACAGGCTCCGGACGCACAGGCTCAGTGGCCATGGCTCACGGGCCCAGCTGCTCCGCGGCATGTGGGATCTTCCCGGACCAGGGCACAAACCCGTGTCCCCTGCATCAGCAGGCGGACTCTCAACCACTGCGCCACCAAGGAAGCCCTGATGACTGGTGTTCTTGTAAGAAGGAAATCTGGACACAGATGAAGATGGAGACAGAGATTGGAGTACTGCATCTGCAAGGTGAGGGGCGTCAAAGAGCACCAACCACTACCAGAAGGCAGAAGAAGCAAGGAACAGACCCTCCTTCAGAGTCTCTAAAAGGAACAAACCCTGCTTAAACACCTAGATTTTGGACATCTGGCCTCTTGAACTGCGGGAATAAATTTCCCTGTATTTGGGTACCTAGTATGTGGTCTTTTTTACTGAAGCCACAGGGAACTGATACAGGTAGTGTTTAGAGATGTCCCTGCACACAAGACTTTTAGAATCAAGACACTCTGGTTCCAGTTCTGCCCCATCTCTCTGACCCTGACTTGTCCCCTCTGCTCCTCAGAAATGCCACCGCCGTTTCCACTTCAGGGCTTTGCTTAGCTGTTCACCTCTCAGCCGCCCTTCCTCAGGGACCAGTCTCTGACCACCCAGTGCAGCCACTGGACACTTTCCCTACTAATTCTCTTTGTAGCGTCAACATTTTCTTATATATTTCTTTGTTCATTATCTATCTCCTGCATATGACTTGGTGTTTAGAAAAGTTTTCTTGATGTGTAGAAAGTACCTAGTAATGGCTAACCCAGTAACGAATAGATACAACGCTTCTGCTTTGAGGTAAGTGTGTTGGTTTCTCTGTGTTGTTGTGACAAAGCACGGTATCTGGGCAGTGAAAACAATAGGTAGTTACTGTCTCACAGTTCTGGAAGCTAGAAGTCAGAAATCAGGGTGTCAGCCGGGCCGTCTCCCTCTGACACTGGGGAGAACACTTCCTGGCCTCTTCCAGCTGCTGGCGGGGCCAACAGTTTTTGGTGTCCCTGGCTTGTAGCTCCATCACTTCAATCTCTGCCTCTGTCATCACCTGGCCTTCTTCACATCGTCTTCTCTCTGCCTGTGACATGTCTGTGGTCAAATTTCCACTTTAGATAAGGACCTGGTCATGTTGGACTAGGGCCCACCCTAATGACCTCATCTTAACTTGATCACCTGCAAAGACCCTATTTCCTTTCTTTCTTTTTTTTAATGGAAAATTTGGCTAACTTTTTTTTTTTAAGATTTAATTAATTAATAAATTTTTTTTTTGCTGTGTTGGGTCTTTCACGTGGGCTTTCTCTAGTTGCTGCAAGTGAGCCTACTCTTCGTTGAGGTGCACGGGCTTCTCATTGCAGTGGTTTCTCTCGTTGCAGAGCATGGGCTCTAGGTGCACGGGCTTCAGTAGTTGTGGCACGTGGGCTAGGTAGTTGTGGCTCGTGGGCTCTAGAGCGCAGGCTTAGTAGTTGTGGCGCACGGGCTTAGTTGCTCCGCAGTATGTGGGATCTTCCTGGACCAGGGCTCAAACCCGGATTATAACCCACTGCACCACCAGGGAAGTCTTGGACCCTATTTTCATATAAGGTCTCATTCACAGGTACAGGGGTTAGGACTTGAATGTATCTCTCTTGGAGGACGCAATTCCACACAGCAGTATGGATTCTTCAGAATATGAGTCACTTCTCTGATTTGGGAAGGATCTGGGTCTTTCCAGCCAGCATGACAGTGCTCAGCTGTCATGGCTGCAGCCTGCTCCCTGGTGGGCTGGGGGCTTCAGGGCACTGTGTTCCTCTGTATTCTGCAGCCGGGCTCTGGCTTGTACCGTGGACTGCTCTCCACGGAGCTGTTGAAGACTGAACAGGTGGGCCAGTGCTCTGTTGAGGTACCAGGAAAAACTTCTTGCAAACTGCCCAAGGGACGAGCTCAAAGTCAGGCCCTAGATAAAAGAATGCTGACTTTTGCCTCATTCTCTGCTACTGAAAGGGTCCCTCGCCCTTGGATAATAATGTCCAAAAGTGAAGGAAGATTGGGTCACTCTGGGGGTAATACTGACAAATTTCCATTATTTATGGGCTGCTGGGCCCATGTTCATGGTAGATAATGGATTTTGGTTCAAAAGGGAGTTGCCAATTTACCCTACAGGAATTCAGAGAGTTTTATTAAAAAACACTCAGAGCTAAGGCTAGTCTCTGGGTGTGTGTGGGTGGGGAAGCTTTGGGGGTGGGGAAGGTGGTCCCTGTCACAGAGCAGAAAGAGAAGCATGTAGCCAAAAGGCAAGCAAGCTGCTGGAGGGAAAGTTCTGGAAGGGCTTGCCCCACTTCATGCTGAGGGAAGCCAGGAGGCAGCAGCTCCTGGCGGGCGGGCCTGTCAGTTAGAAGCTGGATACAACAGAAGCCTGTGTACTTAAAACTCATTTTATTTGACAGAAAATAAGATGCTGAGGGTCGGTGCCAGGCTTGGCTGCTGGTTGCGGACGAGGCCCATCGGGTTGCAGTCCATGGGTTCAACCAGGCCAGGGTTTCTGGCGGGGCTGAGGGACTAGGAGCAGAACCTTCCCTCGGGGACAGAGGAGAGGTGGGCTCTAGGGTGAGGCTTCTGTATGGAACGTTCTGGGAACTAGGATGAGATGGGGGATGGGAGTTTGGTGGTGGATAGACATAGCCCTTAGCATTCAAGGTTTTCAGTCTTAGCAAGAAGCCATTTGAGTTCACAGACCATTATAGTCTGACAAGCAGAGCAGAGGGATGTGATGGAGAGATGCTGGCCAGGAGTGGAGGACAGATCCAGGAAGGCTTCCTGCAAGAGGGGCCTTCTCCACTGAGTTCGCAGGAGGGCTTCTCAAACATCAGAATGGTGCGTTCTGAGTGTTAAGACGGTCACCATGAAGCCAGAATCGTGTGCCCATTATTCCTGCTGTAATCATTCTGGCTAGAAGGATCCACTCCACTTTACCGCTGATGTAGATGCTTCTCGCATGGTAGGGTTTGAGGATTAAATGAGAAGTCATATAAATATGGTGAGTGAAAGGAGTCAGTCAGAAAATCTCACATATTCTATAATACCATTGTGTTAGGGTTCTCCAGAGGGACAGAACCAATGGGATGTGAGTGAGTGTGTGTGTGTGTGTGTGTGTGTGTGTGTGTGTGTGTGTCTGTACACAGCTGACCCTTGAATAACAAAGGTTTGAACTGTGCAGGTCCACTTATATGTGCATGTTTTTCAATAGTAAATACCACAGTACTGTATGGCTCTGTGTCCAAGTTTGGCTGAATCCACAGATGCAGAGTGGAGGACATGGAAGAAATGAGTATATACAAAGGGCCGACTATAGGTTATATTTATTATATTTGGATTTTGGACTGTGTAAAGGGTTAGCACCCTTAACCCTTGTATTGTTCAAGGGTCAACTGTATACATATAAATTTATTTATTTCATGGATTTAGTGCACATGATTGTAGAGTCTTGACTAGTCCAAAATTGTCCAGGTAGGCTGGTGAGCCGGGAGGGAGTCGCACTTTGAGCGCAAAGGCAATCTGCTGGGAGAATTTCTTCTTGCTGGAGGAGGTTGGTCTTTTTCCAGTAAGGGCTTCAACTGATTGGATGAGTCGCACCCACATTATGGAGAGCGATCCGTTTTATTCAAAGTCTACTGATTTAAATGTTAATCTCATCTAAAAATACCTTTACAGAAACATTTAGAATAATATTTGACCAAATATTTGGGTACCATGACCTACCCAAGCTGACACATAAAATTAACTATCGCAGCCACTTATATGAAATGTCCAGAATTGGCAAATTTTGAGTGGTTGCCATGGGCTGGGGAGAGAAGGGATGTGGAGTGATTGCGAATGGGGTACAGGTTCTTTCTGGGGTGCTGACGTGTGAACTACAATACAGTGTACAGGCATACCTTGTTTTATAGCACTTTGTTTTATTGAGTTTCACAGGTATTGCTTTTTTTTTTTACAAATTGGAAGTTTGTGGCAACCCTGCATTGTCAGATGATGGTTAGTATTTTTTAGTAACAAAGTATTTCTTAATTAAGGTATGTACATTGCTTTTTTAGATGTAATGCTATTGCATACTTAACTGACTACAGTATAGTGTAAACATAACTTTTATATGCATTGGGAAACCAAAAAATGCGTGTGACTCAATTTACGGCGGTATTCACTTTATTGCGGTGGTCTGGAACCGATCCTGCCATATCTGTGAGGTGTGTCTGTAGTTTTGTAATACTATGCCAGGAAAGTGGAAAGAGCAGTCCTGACATCCAGCAGTGGCTGGGCATTCACAGCCAGGCACGTTAATCTGTTGGATGTAGACAATCTCACAGAACACCTACCTCAGATAAGGTTACTCTGAGCCCGTGATAAAGTGAGACCAAGCAAAGCCCCTTCATCAATTTGTCTAAGCACAGATGAAAACAAGATCACTGTGCCACCCACAGAACACCTAACACACCCCCTCCTGGCCAACATGAGTGATCCCTGTTTCACCAGTTACAGCTTCATCTTTGCTCTAGTCGGCTGTCCCCAGGGATAAGATGTACTGAGATACCCCCTCATAGGCTTGCCCCCTCTCTCTGATAGCATCCAATCTAGAGAGAACCCCTCCCTTAGATCCTCATCCAAATCACCAAATCAAAGCCCAAATCCTATAGTTGGTTCTATCTAACACCATCTTACTGACCACCATCGCCCCCCAAGTTTCCCATGGTGCGTAGTCTCTCTCCTCACAATGAGTGATAACTGCAACTTGTTCACCAGAAATTCACAAGTGTACTTCTGGTGGCTTTGGCTGGAGGGCATTGACAATACACATAGATAAAATATATGAAATAGAATTTTTAAATGAGCTAAAGTATGTAATATTTAAATAATAACTTATTCCTGTTTATTAATGGTACTGAAATTTTCTATACCATTTCTTTCTGTTCTGTTTAGAGTACATTAAGCACTTTTAATAATAGTAATATAATCAAATATGCATTATTAAAACATCTTGTTTACTTTATTGTGATACAGTGGTCTGAAGGCTAGATTTTAAGTTCAGTTTCCTTTGATATGGGTTTTAATATCATCTTAACTGAGAGTGAGACTTTGCAAATATATGTAGATTCAAATGGCTGTGCTTACTAAACCGTGAAATTCATTTTTTTTCTTGACAGTGAAATTTTTCCTTTATTGAATTTTGTCTATATAATCATGCCAGGACTTTTTTTTTTTTTTTTGTGGTACGTGGGTCTCTCACTGCTGTGGCCTCTCCCGTTGCGGAGCATAGGCTCCGGACGTGCAAGCTCAGCGGCCATGGCTCACGGGCCCAGCCGCTCCGCGGCACGTGGCATCTTCCTGGACCGGGGCACGAACCCGTGTCCCCTGCATCAGCAGGCAGACTCTCAACCACTGCGCCACCAGGGAAGCCCAACCAGGACCTTTTTTTAAAAATGAAAATTAAAAAATTACAATAAAAAGGAAAAAGTTATAGATTCATATTTTAAAATTTCCATTAATATACTTGTAGGAAAAAGAGAAAAAAGCTTGTATGTACCTACTAGGTTTTTTTTTGCAGTGGCAAATAGTATTAAATTTTCTGTTCTTAAGCTGTAACTTCTGCAAATTTGTCAATGAAGTTTTCAAAATCTGATCTTGTCGTATTTATATGCAATTCCCAATATAGGCAGCTTTGTTCGTCTATTTTCATTTGTAGTTGAAGAATACCTCCTTATCATTTAATCACGTGAAGATGGAAAAGTCATGATTAAGGTGTTAATGGATAAGTTTGGCAAGATTCATAAAAATCTCATTTTACAATAAATTCTGGAAATTGAGTTCACGTCTTCGATGAAACTCATTTTAAAAATCACAGCCACCAGTTATGCAATTTAAAACATATGGAATCAAAATCCATTCAAAATATTCGTTTGGAAGCCTTTTAAACAGCTTAGAAAATTCTGTTTTAAGTGTGCAGATAAGAGAGTTTAGTGGATGACGTATTATCTTGTTTGGGCCAGCAAAGTCATATAATAATGAAAACATTTCCATATATCTGTATTCAGAAGCTCTCTGTATCACATTACTCTTTCTTTCATACGCATTTTAAAATGTTACTTTTACTTTGAAGGGACAAATGGAGTGTGTCTGTTTTTTCAAAAGTATTTTTATGACAGCTGAATACTTACCAGTTGTCTTAAACAAAAGTCAAGCCACTTGGGAAAACTTATTTTTTTCGGTGCAACTAACCTCTTTATATTTGACAACTGTTATAAGCACTTTGCCTTCACTAATAAATCTTTGTGAGGTAATAAGAGATACTTGTGGCACTCCAGGAGACCTCGGGATTGGCCATCACATGGAACCCGTAGGCAGCCCAGGGTTCATCTGTATTTCAAACTGGTCATGTGGCCTTGAACAAGTCACTTACTCTCTGGCCTCAGTTCCATAAAATGAGGACAGTCAGTCACAGTACTTCCTGGGGCTGCTGAGTGGATGAAATGGAGCCAACATGGAGTCAGCTCACCAAGTGAGTGCAGCCTGAATGCTGGCCCTTCGTGATTCTTTAGAGACAAGACTTACCTTCGTGTAAGGTAAGTACAGTAGCAGAGAACACAGAGAACAGGGGGGCACAGAGGGTATGAAATCAGCGCTGGGCTGGGTGAGGGGGATGTTTTTGCTTCTTGGGGACCGTGGCATTTGTCTGGGTGGTAAAGGGTGGGCATGATTTCGTTGATAGGAATTGAGGAGAGGTGGCTTCCTGGAAGTGGAGGGAAAGCAGACGAAGGAATCAAGGTGGAGAAGGCAGGCTGCCTTCGGCAGTGGGACGCGGGAGGCTGTCTAGACTGGGGGTCGCAGTGGGGGAGGGGTGAATGTGGCCCTGGTCTCTCAGCAGAGGCTGAGATCCCCCAGGGGGCCATAGTCCCCATGCAACCCCTGGTCCTTCCCCTTCTCCCACAGCATCCCTGGGCCTCTTACATTTTGGTAGGTTGGGTTAAATTCTTCTGGGTCCATGAGTAGGGGGCAACTGGCCCTGCCCCTTCCTCCCTCCTCTTGCACCTGCCCTTTAGCTGTGCCCTTGCACTCGTCTGGTTTTTCTATAAGGGCGTAGCAGACTTGCTTACTTGATGATCTTTAAATTGTTAATGATTTTTAGCATTTTGTAATTAAAATGCTCATTCTCTCCATGAATTTTAAGCACACATATATCACAAATACAGACAGTGTCTATTTTAATGAATTACATTAAAACACTCAATTCCAAGTAATGAGGTTGTTTCCATGTCTTGGCTGATAGTTCATATTTGATTCATTCACTTATTTATCTACTCACTAAATATTTTTGCCCCCCTTCTATGGGTAAACTATATTAATACAGCTTTGCAGATGTGGCTTCCATACATTATGGTGAAACAGTATTTCTATGCCTGAGTAACACACAATCGATCTTTTGGAAGATATTCTTTTTGGCTAGGTATTTCATGATAATACCTAAATCTGAGCACCTGCGTGCTGTTAAATAGTGCTGACTGTTTAGGAAAATACTCTGGCATTTAGGAAAATACTCTGGTGTAAAAGGGGAAGTTTCCCAGGGCATAGCCAGGAGAGACAAAGGGAGCAATGAATTGCTTTGTGTAATCAAGTTAGAGGGATTTTGAGGTTTCTGAGATGCTGAGGAGTACGGAAGAGAGGATATCAGAAATGTGAAGAGGTTTTATGGGAGATTGTATTTTCCAAAGATGGAAACATCTCCCATCCCACAGGCTCTTCCATCAAGAGGTGGAGGCCATGTCCTCTTCCCCTGGACCCTGGGTAGGCCTTTGTGATTGCCTCAATCAATGGAATACAGCAGAAGTTGCACCATATGACTTCCAAGCCTAGGTCATAAAAGTGCTGTGAACTTCTACCCTGTTCTACTGGGATGCTTGCTCTTGGGGCCTGGCAGCCATGTTGTGAGGAAGCCCAAGAGAGCCCAGGTGGAGAGACCACATGTGTGGACATTATGGTCCACAGTCTGCTCAAGTTCTCAGCCAACAATTGGCCTTAGCCACCAGACATATGAGAGAAGAAAATTTCAGCCCCCAGCTATTAAATCACACTCAGCCTTTGAGTCCTCGCAGAGGACGTCCCAGAAATCATGGAGCAGAAGTAAGTTGTTCCTTTTGTGCCCTGATTCCTGATCCCTAGAATGTGTCAGCATAATACATTAAAAATATTTTTAAATATTTGAAGAACGGATCTAGGTTCATGGTGAAATTTAGAGGAAGGTAGAGCCTTCCCTGGTGATTCAGTGGTTAAGACTCTGAGCTCCCCATGCAGGGGCCGTGGGTTCGATTCCTGTTTGGGGAACTAAGATCCTGCATGCAATGCAGCACACTGCAGCCAAAAAAAAAAAAAATTGATAGGAGGGTAAAGAGATTTCCCATATGTTCACTGCCTGAAAAATCCTCTGCGGTCTACCTACTCATCCCTTCCCACCCCTCTCACCCCCACCCAACCCCTGGAAACCACTTTTTACTTGAGTTTTTCAGAATGTTATATAGTTGGAATCATACAGTATTTAGCCTTTTCAGATTGGCTTCTTCATTCCTCTATGTCTAGACATTCCTCTATGTCTTTTCATGGCTTGTTAGCTCATTTCTTTTTAGTGCTGAATGATACTGCATTGTCTGGATGCACCATGATATATTTATCCATTCAGCTACTGAAGGACATCTTGGTTGCTTCCAAGTTTGGGCAATTATGAATAAGGCTTCAATAAACATCTGTGTGCAGGTTTTTGTGTGGACATAAGTTTTCAATTCCTCTGGGTAAATACCAAGGAACGTGATTGCTGAATGGTACAGTAAGATTATACTGAATTCTGTAAGAACCCATCAAACTGTCTTCCCAAGTGGCTGCACCCTTTTGCATTCCCACCAGCAGTGAATGAGGGTTCCCGTTCCTCCACACCCTGACCAGCATTTAGTGTTGTCAGTGTTCTGGATTTTGGCCTTTCTAGTAGGTGCGTAGTGGAAAACGTTTTTCACTTTTTAGTTTGGGGTGGTTTGTTGCATAGCAATAGTGACAGGAAAAGGCCTCAAAAGAGACAGGGACAGAATTGCAATGGATGGCCTGGGGCATCGGGGAAGAAATTTGGCTTTCAAGTTAGTTGCTCAAATAATGGCTCTCCTATTAAAACCAGAAATGTCTGCTATTTAATTTATTTTCAGTGATATAACCCCTCATCATCACTTTTACTGAGTCTTTAGTAAAAGTCTGCTACATTGAGGGAGATGTGTTTGGAGAAATAAAGGAAAAGATCTGCATTTTGTGGGTGGTTTATAGCAAGGGAAGCTAGAAGATTCAAGTCCAGGGTTATCTGCATGGAGATTATGGAATCTGTGAAGGAAGAAAGAGGAAAAGGGGACTGGAGGGCCTATGGGCCCCAGAGAACCCCGAAACATACAGGGAGGGTGGGGGGCTGTCCACTTTGGGGTAAAGAGGCTTAAACCATTCTATTTACATATTAAAGGAAAAGTGAGCTCTTGGGTCACCCAGCCCACAAACATTTGGATTATATTCATGACAAAATTTGTTCTTTGTCTCAACATCCTCTTGGCTGAGTGTCTGAGTGTCACAACCACACGTCTCATCACACGTGGGACTGGTCTGTTCGAGGGTCTGCGTCAGTGTCTGTGACCGAGCGTGTCCTGGTAGCTGGCGTATGCTGGTGATGCTTAGAAATCAGCTGGACCCCGGCTGGTGGAGGTGAGTTCTGCATTGCCGTCCTGTGACACCTGGGGCGGACATAGAGCTCTGTTCTTTGGAAAGAGCATCTCGATTTTCCTCTGGGAACCACATGGGCTCCCCACTCTCAGGTCCTGTGTTTAGTTAGAAGGGCCTGACCCCCTTTCCCCCCCAGCCAGCTTCCAGGGCATCTCCATCTCATGACTCAGTGTTTGAATCAAGGTGGGCTGGTGACCCAAGTCAGTCCATGAGATCCCACCCCAACTCTTCTCCATGCCCTGCTCTTTCTACCAGGTGGAAGGCTAGTGGGATGTTTGCCTGGAGCTTCCAGAGGCTGCCCAGGGAAGACGACCACGAGCAAGAGGGCAAAGCATGTGGTGGGGTAGTGGGGGGACACACAGGGAGGCCTGCTGGCACTGCTGGAGCCTGGATCCAGCCTGACCAACAGGCAGAGCTTAAATGCCATGCCCAGGATTGTGGATCTAGGAACAGGCGGTGACATAAGGTCAGGCTGCGTACAGCCCTACAGGGAGTGCACTGAGCTACCACCCCTGCCCCTCATCTGGCCCAGGAGGTTCCTGCAGCTTGGAGGACAGTCCCACACAGGCCCACACCTGCTGCTTCCAGCCCCATGTCCTCCACCTAGGCCTTTCTCCAGCGGCTGGAGAGCTTACCCTGAGCCTAGGGCAGGGAGATGCTGCATGGGGGACAATCCCCACCCCAGCCAACAGGGATGGGAGCATGTGATACGGGGCAGTCCCCCAGACATTCCAGTGGGCCCCAGCTCCAGCTTCCCCAGGGGTGACCTGCCCATGGACACACCCTTCACCTGCTTCTCCACTTCCCCTCCCCTCCTCACCCCTCCCTGTCCCTGGGTCACCTCCCAATAACCCATCATACACAACCCCTTGTCTGAGCTTCTGAGGAGACCCCAGCTGACATGGGCACCATGGTCTGCAGCATCCTCCATGCCTGCAGCATCCTCTGTGTCTGCAGCATCTCTGTGCCTGCAGCATCCTCTGTGCCTGTGGCCTCCCTGAAACCTGAGTTCTTAAGGACCAGGGAGCAGCCTTCAAAGATGGAGAGGAAATGATTCTCACCTCTGCATTCTCACCTCTCTCAGGGGAGAGAAACAACATCGTACGTCTTTTTAGACCTGCAGAATGGGGTCAGCAGAGTAAGGATCTCCAGAGACGTCTACGCTCTGATTCTTGGAACCTGGGAACATGGACCTTACGTGGCAAAAGGGACTTCGCCGATGGAGTTAAAGTCACAGAGCTTGAGTTGGGGGGTCGACCTGGATTATCTGGGTGGGCCCGATCTGCTCACATGGGCCCTTGAGAGCGGAGGACTTCCTTGCTCTGTCCGGGGTCAGACTCGATCTTACCTCCCTTAGGGCACTGGGTAGGAAGAGCAGGGGCTGTCCAGTCATTTGTCCAGTTTTCCTGCCTTGACTCACCTGTTCAAGCTGTGCCCAAGATGATGGTTCGCCCTGCGTGAGCTCAGCTCAACGCTTCCCACTGTACCATCCGGCCAGCCTGACCTGGGCTCTCCTGTCCCTGAGCCTCTCCTGCGCGCCTAGCGGTGCAGCAGTGCCAGGGGCTCCTTGCGACGGCCTGGAGTAGAAGCCGCGGGTTCTGGCTTTAGTGACTGCAGGTCCAGGGGGCCTTCCCCCACCCCCGCTCCCGCCTCCATCCCTCCCTTCTTCCTTTCCTCCATCTTTCCCTTCCCCCCTCCCTTCCTTCTATGCCTCCCTCCTTCCCCACCCCCTCTCCCCCCATCTGCTCTGGTGTATAAAAAAGGTTTCAAGCACAGGATTAGGAAACCAAATAGTACGGGAAGCATATAATGAAAAGGGACAGTGCTTTGCTCTGCGCCCTCAGCCCAGCTGAGGGCTTCAGACAGACCTACTTTGAAGGGTTTCTGTGTTTCAATCTCCTGGCCGTTCCTCCATGTCTCTAAGCTAAAGCTCTTACCCGGCTCTCTCCTGATTTATCAACTCCAAACGCCATCTACTGGCTTCCTGCTGAGAGAGATGAGGCTTCAGCCCCCCACCCCCTTCTTCCTTCCCCACCCCAATAGCTACATCACTTATTTCATTGCACCTTTGTTTAACTGTGTAACTCTAAATAATATATTTAAACATCTAATTCTTGTTACTTCAGCTTGAGAAAACCACACACTGTCTCTCCCTCCCTTTCTCTCTCTTTCTCTCCCCACACCGATGTTTCATTATCTGGATTCAAAAGGAAGATCAACCTGTCTATGTACAAACTCCTCTACAAGGACCCCTGCCAAGTGTCACTCCTTCCACTGAGATTTACGGTAGAGGTGCCCCTGGCCACCAGCTCTAATAGGAAGGCAGCCTTTGCTTTCCTGGGGTTTTCCTCCCAGCTTGGTATTTTGGGGCCTTATTTCTTTCCATTTTCAGGACCCCTCTCCAGACGCTCCCAGCTTTGGGCGTGTCCTGCACTTATGGCTGCCAGAGGCTCATGGCTGATGGTTCCCTCCTGGGCAGCGAGCTCAGCCTCCCTTGCCTGTTGCCCTCCTGGAGGCTCCAACCCCCTGCTCCAACCATGCCTTCCTCTCCAGGTGTGCCACCGACGGTCCCCGGGGCCTTTCCCTCTCCACTGTCCTTGGTGGAAGACTCTATTTCCTCGAGTCTATCCTCCCCCTTTCTTTGTTTACTCCCTAATTTTGCTAGAGCACATCTTTGGGTAGTTTTCTAAGAAAGGGTGCATGGGAGAGAAATTTTCATCATCCTATGTGTTCTTTTGCTGACATAACAGATGACCACATGCTCAGCATTTATTATCTCACAGCTCTGGAGGGGTGAGGGGTCCGGACATGACCCAAGTGCACTTCCCACAAGGCTGTACAGAGTCTACTCTCAAGACACTGCCCCTTCCTACAATCTCCCAGATCCATGGTCCTGGGTGTGGTATTTAAACTTTTGTGTTTATTAGAGTCCCCAGGGGTAACAGATGGCATGTTCTGTTCGGATAAATTGAGGAGGTCTTATTTTTAAAGGAACTCATTACAAAGGTATGTCAGGTATTGGGAAACCATGGCATAGCACGGGAACCAGGGCTAGCAATGGTAGAGCAGTTGCCACTCTAGGAAGAGGGAAGGGACAGGTTACTGAAACCCAGAAGAGGAGACAGTGGCTGGAACAAGCCACCTTGAGAGGAACAGTGACAGTCTTTGGAAGGACTTACCAGACTGATGTGACCTCCATGGAGGAACCAGAGAATGAACACCCTGATTTACTCTCCTCCCTCCCTCCCTCTCCTGCTGGGGCTCTTGCCAGCTGAACCCACCTGGAAGCCAACTTCTTTGGGAGCCTCTTGTAGAGTTTAATCAGTCCAGAGTCCTGGGGCAGGGACCAGGGTGGAGAAGGGTGGAGACAGACCCAGAAAAGCAAATGGAAGGATCTGGGACAGGCAACTCCTTTGCCCTCAGCATCCATTCCTGTCCTTTGCATGAAGAGCTCATGTCCCCAGCAGAGGGAATGTGTGAAGTCTCACCAGCTACTCTCACTGCAAAGTGATATTAATTTTGTCATGTTTCCATGTGAAATCTAAATTGTCAGCCAAGCCTGTGTCCTTCATTTAAGGAAATAGGCATGGGGCAGGGATCAGCAGCTCGGTTTATCATCGCAGCTGCTGTGCTTCCCAGCTTGGTAGGTCACAGGGCCTAGAGAGACATCTTTTCCCACCACCCATACTTTAGTCTCCCTGCCATGTACAAGCCCATGCTGGATGGATTCTTTACTGGTGAGATGACCCCCACTTTCATTCTTGCAGGGTGTGAGATCTTGGTGACTTTTCTGCAGCTTTTGTTTTTCTTAGCCAGGAATGTGGGGCAAGGGAGAACAAAGAAGTACCCCAACAAATCCTGTAGGCTGTAAATACTTGATATCCTCTTTTCCACTGGACCCCTACCTGGCTGTTGGTTCACTGGGAGGTGGAGGGGGGACAGGAGAAGGTGTCTCAGCTTCCAGTGGATCAGAAACATGATTGTTTTCTGCTTTGGTCATGGACCTCCAAAGCCACTAAACCCAAGGTCATGGGCATGGGAAGTAAAACTTCTGGTGCGTTAAGAGCTAGAACAGTAAACACTTGTACCTCCACCCCTTGTTTCTTTGGCCTGTGCTCCTGGCTGTGGGGGAAGATTGCACCATATGTTGATCATTGGTTTAATCCTTAAACTTTAAGGTAGACATTCTACCCTACAACCTTATAGGATGTTTGCTTCCAACTGGTACTGTAATTGGGTTTTGTGCAGACCATCCCATCATCTCTCGAGCCAGCTGATTCTGGGCAATAGGTAAACCCAGGGGATTCTATAGGCATGATCCCACTGAGTCACTTCCTTTAAGTGTCCCCTAGTTGATGTTATGTGGGACACCAGGATGCTTGTTCAGGGATCCTGGCATTCTGTAAATCCATTAATGGTGAGACTGGCAGAAGTGCTGAGGGCAGGAAAAGAAAACTCACACTTGGAATTTGTGCTACCCTATGAAGACAAAGACTTGTCTCCTCTATAAAGCGAGGGGTCCAATGTAATTCACCCGCTACCAGGTAACCAGCTGGTCCTCCCAGGGATGGTTCCAGAGTGGAGGCTCAGTATATTCCTCCGTTGTTGGAAGTTTGGGCGCTCAGCAGCAATGGTGGCCACATATATATTGGCGAAGGCAGCCATGCAGTTAGGCTGTTGAGTCCATGTGTGGCATCCATCCTGACCCCATGCCCGGGTCTTCTTGTCCACCTGATATAGAGTGCCTCTTCCACTGTGGCTGCCCTCTGGTGGGCATTTGCATGAACACAAATGTGTTCACATTCTCAGAAGTCCTTCCACACAGCTCTCCCCCAACCTCCTTACTACCAGTTTTTCAGTTTTGTTTTCTCAAAGGCCCTGACTAGTTGGTCAACTCATTGACCCCCGCTGATGACTCAGGGTATAGTCACATCTTCAACCATTTATCCTTCCCATGAAAACCAGATGTGCCTCCTGAAGTTCTGTCTTGGGGGAAGATTTCCTATCCATTGTCTTTCAGAAATGGTCCTGAGTGCAGCAGGCACCCTCTTCCAGGGTGTTCAGGTGACCACGCAAATAATCCGTGAGTCAAGCTTGTACTCTTTCCTCCTTCATTAACTGGCCATAGGGAATCCCCATGAGGCCATAGTGCAGGATGACAGAGGGTTGAAACAGACACTCTAAGGAGGAATCTTGGAGGCTGAAACCACCTCCTTTTGCAGGTCAGTTATGTTGCCTACACCTGCTTGGACCAGATCTCCACGTACCATTTCCATTTTATAGTGGCACGCTTTTGTGCGCACGCCGTTGCTCTTCACGGTGGTTTGGTAGATCAGACATCCAGTTCTCGGTGGGCAGTTCAGCTCACATTGTGCCTGTGCCTCGTGGTTAGTCTTTCTTCTTCTACCAGGGCGGATGAGAGAGGAGCTGCTTGCGCAATGGCGAAGGTCCTTGACAGAGGGAGGCAGTGACCTACTCCTGCACCTTCAGGGTCTGTGCTGTGAACTCTTTTTGGAGCCTCTCAGAGGCGCCACACAGCATCCCCCTGCTGCAGACCCTTCCAGTATCATTGGGTCAAGTGGCCCCAAAGTCAAAGTCCAGAGCAGTGTTCACTGCAGTCTCAGCTCTCCGTGGAGCCTTTCCTTGCTCCAGACTCTGCTTGAAACTGGCACCATCTGGGTTGACAGGGTTACTTTATGGGCGACATGGCTAGAGAAGCATTTTCAAACATGGTTTGTCTTACCTCCCCAATCCAAAGAAATCTATAAAGATTGTGCCTGTTTCTTTGTGGTTATCAGTGCAAGGGCAGTAACTTGTCTCTCATGACAGAGGAGGTATCCTGACCACTGAAGCCCTAGAACCTTCCTTGATGCGGCAGGCTCCTGAATTCTCCCAGGTGTATCTCTATCTTGTGGCACAATTGTGAGGACTAAGGCTTGCTGAGTGCCAAGATCAACGTGGAGGGCGTGCTGGAGTTGGAAAATTATCATCTTATGACCATTAAGATTGGTCAGGCAAAAGTCCTCAGTGGGTACTAAACCAAGAGGGAAACTTTGAAGAGGAAGATCTTTGTATGGTTTCACTGCATCTCCCCACAGACTGCTTGTTGCTTACACGGGGAAAAATAGCAACTACATGGTAGAGAAATTGGACGCTAATTTAACCAGGAGGTAAAAATTAACCTGTGAGGAGTAGATGAGTATCCAGGGCCTCCAGATATGATGCCCTGAGAAGGATAGGCATCACTCAGGGCATTTTCTGTCCTGGAAGAGCATAATCTGAATCTGGCTATGAGGGACCATGGAACAAACCCCAAATGAGGAAGAGTCTATTAAAAATAAATTGTATTCTTTAATAGTGTGTCTTAGTCTATCTGGACTTCTATAACAAAATGCCATAAACTGGGTGGCTTAAACAACAGACATTTATTTCCCACAGCTCTGGAGGCTGGAAGTCTGAGACCAGGGTGTCAGCTTGGCTGGGTTCTGGTGGGAACCCTTTTCCAAGTTGCAGACTGCAGACTTCTCATTGTGTCCTCCTCACATGTTGGAAAGACAGTGAGAGGGCTCTCTGGGGTCTCTTTATCAGGGCACTAATCCCATTCACGAGGGCTCCACCTTCATGACCTAATGCCCTCCCTAATACCATCACCTTGGGGGTTAGGATTTCAACATATGAATTTTGGGAGGACACAAGCATTCCTTCCATAACAGTGTCAATGTCATAAAAGACAAAGAAAGGCTGTGGGAAATGTTACAGACCGATAGATATTAAAGAATCATGGTAACTAAGTACAGTACCTGAGCTGGGTTGGATTTTGTAATCGAAGAAAAAAATTCTCGGAGGACATTTTTGAGTCAGTTGATAAAACTGGAATAAGAAAGGCAGATTGGATAAAAATACTGTTTCCACGATAAACTTCCGGAGGTTGATAACTGTTGTGATTATGTAAGACATTATATTTACATTTAGGAAACACACACTGAAGTAGTTAGGATTAAAGGGCTATGATGTAAGTAGTCTTTGTTCACAGGGTTGAGAGAGGCTGACAGAGAGACAGTTAAAGATGATAAAACAAATGAAGCAAAATGTTAACAGTAAGGGTTTCGGCATAAATGGTGCATGAGCATTTTATGTACTATTTTCATTCTTGCCAATTTTCAGTACGTTTGAATTATTTGCAAATAAAAAGTAAGAAAAAATGTGCAAGGTACAGAAAAAGGCTGCAGGAAACATCCTTATACATGTCTTTGAGCCCTTGTATCAGCATTTTTGGGGAAATGCTCTACATTCTTGGACATGGAATTGCTGGATCAAAAATAGTCACATTAAAAAAATTTGGTTGATGTCAAATTGTCAGGCCGTTTTTACTGCACTTTATCTCAAGATAGAAAGTGATTGAAATGGACATCACTGATAGAGACTGATAATACCACCACCGAATGGGCGTGTTGCGGGCTTGTTGGGCATGGATCCCATTTTCAAAGGCCCTTTAAATGCCCCATGTGCCTTATAAGTAGGGCAGGAATCACCGGGATAGTCATCATAGGTGTGTTAGTCTGCTTGGGTTGCTGTAACAAACTACCACAGACTGGGTGGCTTAAACAACAGAAATTTATTGTTCCACAGTTTTGGAGGCCAAACTCTGAGACCCACGTATCTGCAGGGTTGGTTTCTTCTGAGGCTATGAGGGAAGGATCTGTTCCAGACCTTTCTCCTGGGCTTGTAGATGGCCGTCTTCTCCCTGTCTATTCACATCATCTCCCCTCTGTGTGCTTCTGTGTCCAAATGTCCCCTTCTTATGGGGACACCAGTCATATTGGATTAGTGCCACCCTAATGACATCACTTTAACTTGATTAGCTCTCTAAAGACCCTATCTCCAAATAAGGTCACATTCTGAGGTACTGGGTCTTGGAACTCTAACATACGAATTGGAAGGGGGTGGACACAATTCCACCCATAACAGCAGGGGTCTATGTGCTCTGGAGCAATTCATGAGGTTTTCCAGGCTTACCTCCCACCTGCTTTGAGCCCTGTGTCTGGGCTCCATCTCTTTTGGCTGCATATCTTAGCTTCTTTTTCATCTAGCTCTGCTCTCATTGGCAGCTTGGCTTGGAGCTTGTTCTCCTGGCTCTCACCAGGCATTCACTTCTGGTACTCACCCCCAGAAGCACTGGTAAAGAGGCCCTGCAGGCTGAGAAAGAGCTGAGGGCTGCACAGCTCAGCTGGTGGCCAGAGTCAGGAGAGAGAAATGAAGCCTGCATCTCAATGGCATCTCATTTTTCTTAGCATCCTCTCTGCTGCCCGACATCCATCACTTGTTACTATTTGTGAATACAGTGTATGCCAAATGTTGTTTTCTGTTTATGAATACAATCCCACCAGCACATCATATTCCTTCTGTTCGTTGCACCCCATTTGCTAAACCCCTGCTGGGGGTAAGGCACCATGGCAGGAACTCTGTTAAGGGCTGTAAGAGACAAAAAAGGAATCAGACTCAGGACAGCATCAGGCATAGAGAGGATGGAGGACTAGGGAAAAGGTGTGAGTGCAGATACAACATCATATCAGCAGTGGTGAGGGTCTGCTCCAGAAGAGTCCTTAGAATGAAAGATGCAGTGGCCTACCCTATTAATAACAAAAAAAGAGCTGGAGCCTCTGAAACAGCATGGGCCAGCCCAGTCAAAGATCTCACCTTGAATCATGTTGGTAAATCCTATGATTTGCACACGACGCCACTGGGTTGCCTCTTCTCTCTTAGTAAACTTTGCATGAAAACAAGCTACACCAAATCAGAGGAATGCAACACAGATTTTGAAAGGCTTTCTTTCCTTTGAGGCTTTTCATTTTATACCAGGATTCTGATGAAAACTCTTCCACACAACGGCATCTCCCCATGGGCCAACTAGCAAGTCAACCAGTGGGTTTTAGGTGATGTGTCTGTACACAGACTCACACTCCACAGCTCCCCAGAATGCTCCAAGTGTCCTCATCCTAGAGCTGTCCTGTGGGCATTGCTGGATCAAAATATTTTCTTTCAAATTGGAAATCCCAGTAGCTCAAAATCATCAGAATGTAATGAACCAGGTGAAAATCTGATTTAATATCCATCTCTGCAAACTGAACAGTGAGGTGAGGAAGGCAAGGGCTGGGGAATTCCTTCAGGATGGAGAAGGAAGCCACCAACCCAAGGCAGCCACTCATCCATGGACAGCAAAGAACAAAGGGACAATACAGCCAAGGCTGAGGTGTCACTTGGGATTTCAGAGGGGTCCTCCTTGGGGGCTCTTGTCAGCTGAGGAAATGAAGTTATAGAAACTGGAATCAGGGACTTCCCTGGCGGTCCCGTGGTTAGGACTCTGCTCTTCTACTGCAGGGGGCATGGGTTCAATCTCTGGTCAGGGAACTAAGATCTTGCAAGCCATGCGGCACGGCCAAAAAAAAAAAAAAAGATAATAATAGTAAAAAAACCTGGAATCACCCTTCTGTCAGTCCTAATTCCAAACCTTCTCTTCCTTTACGTCACCTTCTCATCTGTATTGGATTGAATAGGTTCCCTCCTCTTCGCGCTCCCACCCAGCCCAGTTCATGTCTACCTGGAGCCTCAGAAGGTGACCTTATTTGGAAATAGAGTCTTTGCAGATGTAATTAGTTATGATGAGGTTATACAGGAGCGAGGTTGGAGTAAGGACACTGGTGTCCTAAAGAGAAAGCAGACAAGCAGGGAGAAGGCCATGTGATGACACGGCAGAGATTGGAGTGATGCATTTATAAGCCAAGGAATGCTAAGGGCTGTCGGCAACATCATCAGATGCCAGGAAGAGGCAAGAAGGATTCTCTCCCGAACCTCTAGCTAGCACAAGACCCTGCTGACACCTTAATTTTGGACTTCTGGCCTCCAGGACTCTGAGAGAAAACTTTTTCTGTTGCTTCCAGCCACTGAGGTGGTAGTCATTTTTTTGGCAGCCCTAGGAAGCTAATACATCCTCTTAGAAGAGGTGTTTGGGGATAGTTTAAAAGATCAGAAACTTCTTTTTCTTCTTGGGTGGTCTGGTGTGTGTGTGTGTGTGTGTGTGTCTCAGCTTGGCCCTGTTTGCACTCACAGGTGAGCTGTGTATCAGACCACAGGCTAGTTTGAGGATTGAGGTTGCTGAACTCAGATTCATTTCAGAGATGGTGGGTTATTTTGTCTTTCTGTTGTCTGAGGGCTCACTGGAGCTGACTCAAATGTTTTCTCAATCATATGAGAGAAGCAGCTACTCAAGTACTTAATGAAGTTCTTGGCTCCATGTCTGGGGCCGTGAGGGCTGGTTCCCTACTTTCGGGAGAGGAGGATTTGGATGGGCAGAGACGTGCAAAGGGTACAGAGCAGAGGTACGGGATGTAGAGGTGAGCAGGGACTCTCCATGTTCGGAGGAGGGGAAGTACCATCGGCTAAGGGAGGCCAGGATGGGTTAGAGAGCAGAGGACCTGGGGAGTCCCTGTGGGTGTCTGACTTGCCACAAGAGGTACTGAAGAATTGTCTTAGCTTCAGTTTGCGGGATGGGTCAGATGAGGGGACAAGGAGACAAGGAGAAAGAGAAATCCCTGTGGACCACTGGTATCCCCAACTTCTGTGCTGTAACAGAGCTGTGCCAGGTCTGGAAAATCTCCCCAGCAACATGGTCCTGGCTGCTGAAAGGCAAACGGGGCCCAGAACCTTGCCACTCAGGGTTCCGAGTTCTAATTCTTGGTCTGTGGTTTCAGCAAGTCACGCTGACCTTTTTGTGCCTTCGTTTCCTTCCTAAAAATAATAAATCACTGACTGTCGTGTCCAGTTTCAAGTGGCACATAAATGATGGTAAAGCAGCCTAGAAATGTAAATTATCCAGAAATGATGAATGGTGGGTCCCACGATCCCGCCAGCCTGGCAGCATCTTCCTGCTGCAAAGCTTTCCCCTGGCCTTTCTCTGAATATCTGACGACAAATAAGTTTCACTATTTTTTTTTTTGAACACAAGCATGAGATCCTCTGTGTGGAAGTACGGATCCTGGTTTGTTTTTCCTCGTCCTTTTCCTTTCCAGTGCTCTCTCTGAGGACAAATTTCCTACATCCATGAGCCCCTCAGAAGTGACAAGGAGTGTAGTAGTGTCGTATGTGTATAAGTTGTGGTATTGTGCAGAAATCAGACTCGGCAAAGATTCTGTAGTCAGAGAAAGGTGCAGAGGTGTGGAAAGACACACTTGAATCCCGTGGGGCTGGGTCCTGCGTGGGGACCGTGCTGTGGCTGTTACCATTTACTGGTACTATGCTCAGGGCCAGGTGCCTCAACAATTTTTGTTGTTGTTTAGAGTTCTTTTTTTTTTTCCTTTTTAAAAAATTGATGTGAAATTCACATACCTTAAAGTTAATTGTTTTAAAAGCGAACAATTCCGTGGCATTTAGTATATTCACTGTGTTGTGCAACCATCACCTCTATCTAGTTCCAAAACAATTTCAACACCCTGAAAGGAAACGTGTAGTATGCTAAGTTGTGGCTCCACCTCTCCCTTCCCCTGCCCCCTAGCACCCACCAATCTGCTTTCTTTCTCTATGGATTTACCTGTTCAGGACATTTCAGGTAATTGGAATCATATAACCTTTTGTGTCAGTCATCTTTCTCTCAGCATAACATTTTTGAGGTTCATCCATGTTGCAGCATGTATCAGTACAGGTGTACCTCGGAGATATTATAGGTTTGATTCCAGACCACCACAGTAAAGCAAATATTTCAATAAAGTGAGTCACACGAATTTTTTGGTGTCTCAGTGCATATAAAAGTTATGTTTACACTATACTGTAGTCTATTACACTATACTGTAGTCTATAAAAAGCTCTAGAATATTACTTTCTTATTTTTGTTCAAACCTTTTTTGGATTAGTGTTGGTTCTAAGAGCTCTAGAATATTACTTTCTTATTTTTGTTCAAACAGTTTTTGGATTCGTGTTGGTTCTAAGAGCTCTAGAATATTACTTTCTTACTTTTGTTCAAACAGTTTTTGGATTCGTGTTGGTTCTAAGAGCTCTAGAATATTACTTTTTTATTTTTGTTCAAACTTTTTTGGATTAGTGTTGGTTCTAAGAGCTCTAGAATATTACTTTCTTTTTTTTGTTGAAACTGTTTTTGGATTAGTGTTGATTCTAAGAGCTCTAGAATATTACTTTCTTATTTTTGTTCAAACCGTTTTTGGATTAGTGTTGGTTTTAAGAGCTCTAGAATATTACTTTCTTTTTTTTTTTGTTTTTCGGTTAGTAAGGAAACTGTAAGATAAATTGAGAAATATGCAGGCAATACATAAACTCCCATTTTGACCAGAGTCCCACAGTTCTGGTACCTCCTGGAGCCACTGGTGGATCCCTTTCCAGATTTTTTGATATAAAAGATGCACACCTTATAAATGACTCGGAGCCTTGTAGTTTTCATTCAGCGTGGTGCCTTGGAGAGCTATCCATTTTAGTACATACCGATTTGTTGCTTTCTTTCTAACTACTCCATGCAAGATATGAAGACAAATAGGGCTGCACCTTGAAAATCCTGAGGGAAAGAGAGTTCCCACTAGAATGCCAATGGAATTGTGTGCGGAAAACATCCATCAAGGTTGAGAGACACTCGGAGGCATTTTCAGACACGCAAGAACACAGTGTACTTTCCCGTGTTAGGGGTTACTAAAGGATGTGCTCTAAGAGTCACAAGCAAGCAAGCAACAAAGTAGGAGGAGGTGGAGTCCCCCCCCCAGAGGTTTAATGTTGCTCAGCCCTCTTGTTGTATCATTATTGCTCTGTCTGTCTCTGCATCTCTGCCTCCATCTGTCTCTCCCCTTCTTATATTTCCTGTTTCCTCTCCTCTTTAGAGCACTCACCCCTCATCTGAGGGTCCCCACCAAGCCCCCTCACTTTATTATACAAAGCAATCCAGTCGTCTCTTTGTCTCCCTGGCCTGCCCTGGTTACTCTCTGGGAACTTCCCCTTTACTTTCCTGAATAGTCAAATCCCTCTATTGGAAATTCTCTTTCTCCTCCCTGCTGTACTGCAGGGTCATTTAACATCTGCAGGCATTTAAGTCTAGCCACCACTATAAAAAATGGCTCAGCCAAAAGAAGCTGTTCTCTGAGCAAAAGTGGCTTTCAGATTTATCTTTTCTATTGTTTTTCTGTCTTCTAACTTATTATTTTCTACTGTGTTCTTTAATAATTGTTCATTCAACTTTCCTTTAGTTTGCACTGCATTCATCTACCTTTGTGAGTTGGGTGTTTAATTGTTTCCTTTAATTCTTCATTTTTCTTCTCTTCTTAATGGATAGAATGAAAGTGTTTTTTGCTGAGCTTTGCTTAGCTCTTTCCTATGGATTCTTACCTGTGACCATTTCATTATTGTTTTCCAGATGTTATGTATTTCTGTTTGTCCATTCTCTCTGACTCAAGGAGAATTTAAGGGCATTTTTTTTTCCTTCTAGGTGGAGAGATTTTTTGTGTGCTTTGTTTTGATTTTCAGTTTCTGGTTTTCTTGCATTGTGATCACAGAAATTTTTCTGCCCTGTTTTTGCTTTCTGGAGATTTTCTTTTTTGGTCTGAGTCCAGTTTTTATGATAACACTTGAACTGAAGATATTTTCTTTATTTTTAGGGTGTATGTGTGAATATATTTGTGCATACGTAAACCAGACTTACTTTATTAATTATTTACTTAATTACTTTATTAGTTGTGCTATATTGGTCTTCTGTAATTTATTTATTTGTCTGTCTACTTTATGTATCAAGAACAGATGGATGTGCATAGATGTTTAGGGCTATTATACCTTTACTGTGAAATTGCACCATTTAATTTAATAAAGTGCTCATGTTTGCCTTTTAAAAAATGTTTCGTGGTCTTCAATCTGTCTTCGTTGCTATTAAGATCACAACTCTTGCTCCTTTTTGTTCGTATTTGAAAGCATTTTATTCAAAAGTCAAAAGACTTTTTAGTCTTTATGAAGTATTCTGTGTTTGGAGTGGCTCTTGTTTACAGCTTAGAGTTGGGTTTTGCTTTTGGCATCCAATTTCTTCCCCTGATCCCTTTATTCCTCCCTCCCTCCTCCCGCCCTCTTTCTTTTTTCCTTCCTTCCTTCCTCCCTTCCTTCTTTCCTTCCTTCCATCACACATGAGTTAAGCTTGTTTACCTCTATAATGACATTTGATCTTAGTTTTTCATATTATTTGACATTGTTTTCAATTTTATGGCTTTATATAAAGTCATCCACTATGTGGTCTGTTTTCTTTGAAAAATCTTCCTGAGGTTTAGGAAGGTTTGTAATTTTATTCTAATGGTTGTTTGAAAAATTTCATTGAAAATGAGCACCCTTGGTCCTCTATTTTCACACAGTGTATGTTTGTTACTCAGCATAAAGTACAGTTCTCCCTCTGTATCCACGGGGCATTGGTTCCAGAAGCCTCGGAAGATACCAGAATCTGCCAGTGGTCAAGTTGCTTATGAAAAATGGGCGAGTGCAATGAACACGGTCGGCGTCAGCATCTTCAGGTTTGGCGTCGGTATCCATTCACGATTGGTTGAACCCATGGATGCAAAACCCACGGATACGGAGGGCAGACTGTAACAATAAATTAATATGTTTAGTTTTTTTACCCCTCCCACATACCCAGTTTTAGTCAATAATACCCATCTGTCTTAGTATTTATCCTTGTAAGGTAGATACGTTTATACTTCTACCACTTGTCAGCTGTAATGACTTTTGCGATCTTTCAGCTGTTTTAAATGAGGTGATTGGCAAACTCACTCTGCCTTTTACCTTCTCATCCCCTTCTGCTGAGTCTTGTTTTTGTATCATTTCTACATTGTAGTGGCATATAGCATTTACTTCTGCTCTGCAACCCTAGTCTATACATTTGTTTTGGTCTTATTTTACAAATAAATATATCCAACGCTCGCTACCAGGTTCTGTGCCTGTGGTTTTTTGGATCATCTTCTGGTTGGCAGAAGTATGTCCTCTAGTAGCTTCTCAAGAATGGTTCATGATAACAATATTCCCTAACTTCTTGCAATTAAAAACAAACATACCGTTTATACTCGAAGGACAAGTCAAATTTTCCTTATCAGTATCTTATAAATGCTGCTTCATTATCTTTTGGTTTTAATGGTGGATAAATATGAAACCAGATTGACTTCTTAGTCCAGAATTCTTTTCTTTCTTTTTTTATAAAAGTATGTGATTAAGACTATGATTAAGTTTTGGTATTAAGCATCCTAGGTCAACTTTTTATTCCTGGTACACAGTGTACCCTTTCAATTGTGCAGATTACATTCTTCTTTTTTAATTTCATGAACATTTCATGGATTATGTCATTAAATATTTGCTTCGGGTTTCTTCAGGATTCCAATTAGGTATCTGTTGAATCTCCTTTACCTCTCTTCCAGGTCTATCATTTTCTGTTTAACAACAAGAAGAAAAATCTTTTCTATAAAATTTTTTTCTAATGTTCATGTTTCTCATTATTCTTCTTTATGTTTCTTATTGAGTTTCCAGAGTACTTAGACTCATTTCTGCTCCTTCCAGTATTTATTCATTTATTCTTTCTTGGAGTATACTAGCTTATGTTTTATTTCTTTCTGTTGAGTAGCCACATCTGTTCTAGGTTCTTGTGTTTCTGATCTTCCTTTGTAGAAATAATGGCCACATTGAATATTTTAAAATTTGTGGTGAGATACTAAGTTAAAATTTTTATCTGCTCCATGGCAACATGTTTCTGATGAGCATTTTTCATCTTTGATACATTTTGTTGCTCTTTCCGCACTATCTCCTAGTCATCCTTGTATTAATACTGAGCTAATTCCTTTTTCATTACTTATCATTGAATGGTTGTATTTTCCTTGACCAGCTGGTAAGTGGTTCCTCTTTGGGGACCAGGTATTGAGGCTAAGACAACTTTTCAGAGACAGTCTGCTTCTTGCAAATATGACTTTTAATGTGATTCTTTATATCCACCCTTCCCCTCTGCTTCTTTCAACCAAAGCCTTTCAAGGAAGGCTTTTGCCACTGGCTCTGCCCACCTTCCATCTTTCACAACTGCTGTAGATGAGAGATACCTGTTATAATAGAGTATCGGCCCTTCATCTTCAGGAGGTGTGTCCTGGTGGCATTTTCTGACCTCTGGCCACACTATGTCCTCTCTCCTTTCTCTATGCTTTTACTTTTCCTTCCTCTATGTGACTTCTGCTCATTTCAGCTGCATTTGTCAGTATTTACATATATTTTAAAGTCTGTTGATTATACTGTTTTCCAAATTTCACAGGGAATGAAGTTTCTGCATTGTTTTGGTAATGCTTCTTGTTGTTTTATGATTTTGAGGAGGAGAAAGAGAAATGTAGACTTAACCATGTTTACGCTCGAAGCCCATCTACATTTTCTTTAATCTTTATGATTTCATTTTGACATATAACTAAGCCATCAGGCATTTTCTTTTTTCTTTTGGTAAAATATGAACTTGAGGTCTGATATGTATCTTTTCTAGTTGTCCCAGTATTTTTTATTGTATAATCTGATCTTCATTCCTGTTTTGAAATGGTATGTTTATCACATGCTGCAATCTTATATTTACTCTCTGTGGAATGTGTTATTATGCCTATACCTTCAGTTACTATTATCACAGTATTTTAATACTGAGTATTTATAATCTGCTTTCTGTGTCTACCTTTTCAGAATCTATTTGCTATTTTTGCTATTCTTCTAAAGTTAATCCAGTAAGGTATATTTTGAATCTCCAAAATGGAGATACAATATGTATTATATTCTGTGTTCATTGAAATATGGAATTCTTTCAATAGTGCAATAAGAATTTCTCTCTTTTGAAGCTAATATTATATAAAGCATAGTTTGAGAAATGCTACACTACTGTATTTTAACAGTAAACATCATGCTGGCTGTTGTTCAAAAAGAAGTCATTTAAAATGTTAAAGAAGTATTAGTCTACTCCTATTCTTCTAAATTAAAAAAAAAAATCAGAAAGGAGGTTAAATTTAGTACCTATTGAGAAGAATCATTTTCCTTCCTTGACCTGTTAATATGATGTATTATGTCTGGAATTCAGTTCTCACTATGAACCATTTATATATTCCTATTATAAATGGTATGTGTTCAGGGCATGTTATTATTTTAATATATTTCTAGATTTGATATAACAGGATTTTTGCATCTGTATTTGTGAGACTTAGTTTGCAGTTATCTTTGTCATGTCTTGATTTAAGGTGGCTCATGCTTCTTAAAATAAAATAGAACACTTCCCTTTTTGCTATTTTCTGAAACAGTTTAATTCCATAGACATTATCAGTTGCTCAAGAGTTTGAAGTAGCCTGAGGGGAAATCATGTTGCCCCCCTTCAGTCCTTGGGGGCTGCCCTATGACATAACGTTCAATATCTTCTGCACTGCAAAGGTAACAATGGTGCCAGCCATCCAAATGCCAGAGTCACGGTGCTTTAATTCCAGTTATTAGAGGGTAGGAAGCTTCTTAATTTTACTTAACTTCTCTGTCTTCATCTGAGCAAACAGGCATAATGACAGGACCTACACCATAAGGTTGATGGGCAGATTAATTGAGACAGTACAAATTGAGACAGCCAACGAGTATCTGACACCAGCAAATGCTGGATAAATGTGAGCTGTTTCCGTTCTTTTTTCTTTTTAAACACCTTTTTTTATTAAAAAAAAGTTTTTTAACATCTTTACTGGAGTATAATTGCTTTACAATGGTGTGTTAGTTTCTGCTTAATAACCAAGTGAATTAGCTATACATATACATATATCCCCATATCTCCTCCCTCTTGCTTCTCCCTCCCACCCTCCCTATCCCACCCTCTAGGTAGACACAAACCACCGAGCTGATCTCTCTGTGCTATGCGGCTGCTTCCCACTAGCTATCTATTTTATATTTGGTAGTGTATATATGTCCAGGCCAGTCTCTCACTTCGTCCCAGCTTACTCTTCCCCCTCCCTGTGACCGCAAGTCCATTCTCTACATCTGCGTCTTTATTCCTGTCCTGCCCCTAAGTTCTTCAGAACCTTTATTTATTTTTTTAGATTTCATATATATGTGTTAGCATATGGTATTTGTTTTTCTCTTTCTGACTTACCTCACTCTGTATGACAGACACTATGTTCATCCACCTCACTACAAATAACGCAATTTCATTTCTTTTTATGGCTGACTACTATTCCATTATATATATGTGCCACATCTTCTTTATCAATTCATCTGTTGATGGACACTTAACTTGCTTCCATGTCCTGGATATTGTAAACAGAGCTGCAATGAACATTGTGGTACATGCCTCTTTTTGAATTATGGTTTTCTAAGTGTATATGCCAAGTAGTGGGATTGCTGGGTTGTATGGTAGTTCTATTTTTAGTATTTTAAGGAACCTCCATACCATTCTCCATAGTGGCTGTATCAATTGACATTCCCACCAGCAGTGCAAGAGGGTTCCCTTTTCTCCACACCCTCTCCAGCATTTATTGTTTGTAGATTTTTTGATGATGGACATTCTGACTGGTGTAAGGTGTTACCTCATTGTAGTTTTGATTTGCACTTCTCTAATGATTAGTGATGTTGAGCATCCTTTCATGTGTTTGTTAGCAATCTGTATATCTTCTTTGGAGAAATATCTATTTAAGTCTTCTGCCCATTTTTGGATTGGGTTGTTTGTTTTTCTGATATTGAGCTGCATGAGCTGCTTATAAATTTTGGAGATTAATCCTTGGTCAGTTTCTTCATTTGCAAATATTTTCTCCCATTCTGAGGGTTGCCTTTTCATCTTGTTTATGTTTTTCTTTGCTGTGCAAAATCTTTTATGTTTCATTAGGTCCCATTTGTTTATTTTTGTTTTTATATCCATTTCTCTAGGAGGTGGGTCAAAAAGGATCTTGCTGTGATTAATGTCATAGAGTGTTGTGCCTATGTTTTCCTCTAAGAGTTTTACAGTGTCTGGCCTTACATTTAATCCATTTTGAGTTTATTTTTGTCTATGGTGTTGGGAAGTGTTCTAATTTCATCGTTTTACATGTAGCTGTCCAGTTTTCCCAGCACCACTTATTGAAGAGGCTGTCTTTTCTCCATTGTGTATTCTTACCTCCTTTATCAAAGATAAGGTGACCATATGTGTGTAGGTTTATCTCTGGGCTATCTATCCTGTTCCATTGATCTATATTTCTGTTTTTATGCCAGTATCGTACTGTCTTGATTACTGTAGCTTTATAGCATAGTCTGAAGTCAGGGAGCCTGATTCTTCCAGCTCCGTTTTTCTTTCTCAGTATTACTTTGGCTATTCAGGCTTTTTTGTGTTTCCATACATATTGTGAAATTTTTTGTTCTAGTTCTGTGAGAAATGCCATTGGTAGTTTGATAGGGATTGCATTAAATCTGTAGATTGCGTTGGGTAGTATAGTCACTTTCACAATGTTGATTCTTCCAATCCAAAAACATGGTATATCTCTCCATCTGTATCATTTTTAATGTCTTTCACCACTGTCTTATAGTTCTGCATACAGGTCTTTTGTCTCCTTAGGTAAGTTTATTGCTAGGTATTTTATTCTTTTTGTTGCAGTGGTAAATGGGAGTGTTTCCTTAATTTCTCTGTCAGATTTTTTCATCATTAGTGTATAGGAATGAAAGAGATTTCTGTGCATTAGTTTTGTATCCTGCTACTTTACCAAATTCATTGATTAGCTCTAGTAGTTTTCTGATAGCATCTTTAGGCTTCTCTACATATAGTATCACGTCATCTGCAAACAGTGATAGCTTTACTTCTTTTCTGATTTGGATTCCTTTTATTTCTTTTTCTTCTCTGATTGCTGTGGGTAAAACTTCCAAAACTATGCTAAAACTTCCAAAACTATGTTCATAATAGTGGTGAGAGTGGGCAACCTTGTCTTGTTCCTGATCTTAGTGGAAATCGTTTCAGTTTTTCACCATTGAGAATGATGTTGGCTGTGGGTTTGTCATACATGGCCTTTATTATGTTGAGTTAAGTTCCTTCTATGCCTAATTTCTGGAGAGTTTTTATCATAAATGGGTGTTGAATTGTGTTGAAAGCTTTTTCTGCATCTATTGAGATGATCATATGGTTTTTCTCCTTCAATTTTTTAATATGTTAATTTGTTAACATTCATTGATTTGCATATATTGAAGAACCCTTGCATTCCTGAGATAAACCCCACTTGAACATGGTGTATGATACTTTTAATGTGCTGTTGGATTCTGTTTGCTAGTATTTTGTTGAGGATTTTTGCGTCTATGCTCATCAGTGATATTGGCCTGTAGTTTTCTTTCTTTGTGACATCTTTGTCTGGTTTTGGTATAGTGTGATGAATGTGAATTGTAGAATGAGTTTGGGAGTGTTCTTCTCTCTGCTATATTTTGGAAGAGTTTGAGAAAGATAGGTGTTAGCTCTCCTCTAAATGTTTGAGAGAATTCGCCTGTAAGCCATCTGGTCTGGGATTTTGTTTTTTGGAAGATTTTTAATCACAGTCTCAATTTAAGTGCTTGTGATTGGTCTGTTTATATTTTCTCTTTCTTCCTGGGTCAGTCTCGGAAGGTTGTGCTTTTCTAAGAATTTGTCCATTTCTTTCAGATTGTCGATGTTATTGGCATATAGTTGCTTGTAGTAATCTCTCATGATCCTTTGTATTTCTGCAGTGACAGTTGTTACTTCTCCTTTTTCATTTCTTATTCTATTGATTTGAGTCTTCTCCCGTTTTTTCTTGATGAGTCTGGCTAATGGTGTATCAATTTTGTTTATCTTCTCAAAGAACCAGCTTTTAGTTTTATTGATCTTTCCTATCATTTCACTAATTTCTTTTTCATTTATTTCTTATCTGATCTTTATGATTTCTTTCGTTATGCTAACGTTGGGGGTTTTATTGTTCTTCTTTCTCTAATTGCTTTAGGTGTAAGTTTAGGTTGTTTATTTGAGATGTTTCTTGTTCCTTGAGGTAGGATTGTATTGCTATAAACCTTCCTCTTACAACAGCTTTTGCTGCATCCCATAGGTTTTGGGTTGTCGTGTTTTCATTGTCACTTGTTTCTAGGAAATTTTTAATTTATTCTTTGATTTCTTCAGTGATCTCTTGGTTATTAAGTAGTGTATTCTTTAGCCTCCATGTGTTTGAATATCTTACAGATTTTTTCCTATAATTGATATCTAGTCTCATAGTGTTGTGGTTGGAAAAGATACTTGAAAAGATTTCAATTTTCTTAAATTTACCAAGGCTTGATTTGTGACCCAAGATATGATCTATCCTGGAGAATGTTCCATGAGCACTTGAGAAGAAATTGTATTCTGTTGTTTTTGGATGGAATGTCCTATAAATACCAGTTAAGTCTGTCTTGTTTAATGTATCATTTAAAGCTTGTGTTTCCTTATTTATTTTCATTTTGGATGATCTGTTCATTGGTGAAAGGGGGGTGTTAAAGTCCCCTACTCTGATTGTGTTACTGTTGATTTCCCCTTTTATGGCTGTTAATATTTGCCTTATGTATTGAGGTGCTCCTATGTTAGGTGCATAAATATTTACAATTTTTATATCTTCTTCTTGGGTTGATCTCTTGATCATTATGTAGTGTCCTCCTTTGTCTCTTGTAATAGTCTTTATTTTAAAGTCTATTTTGCCTGATATGAGAATTGCTACTCCAGCTTTCTTTTGATTTCCTTTTGCATGGAATATCTTTTTCCTTCCTCACACTTTCAGTCTGTATGTGTCCCTAGGTGTGAAGTGCGTCTCTTGTAGACAGTATATATATGGATCTTGTTTTTGTATTCATTCAACCAGTCTAGGTCTTTTGGTGGGAGCATTTAGTCCATTTACATTTAAGGTAATTATCGATATGTATGTTTCTATTACCATTTTCTTAATTGTTTTGGGTTTGTTATTGTAGGTCTTTTCCTTCTCTTGTGTTTCCTGCCTAGAGAAGTTCCTTTAGCATTTGTTGTAAAGCTGTTTGGTGATGCTGCATTCGCTTAGCTTTTACTTGCCTGTAAATGTTTTAATATCTCTGTTGAATCTGAATGAGATCCTTGCTGGGTAATCTTGGTTGTAGGTTTTTCCCTTTCATCACTTTAAATATGTCCTTGCACTCCCTTCTGGCTTGCAGAGTTTCTGCTGAAAGATCAGCTGTTAATCTTATGTGGATTCCCCTGTATGTTATTTGTTGCTTTTCCCTTGCTGCTTTTAATATTTTTTCTTTGTATTTATTTTTTGATAGTTTGATTAACATGTGTCTTGGTGTGTTTCTCCTTGGATTTATCCTGTATGGGACTCTCTGTGCTTCCTGGACTTGATCAACTATTTCCTTTCCCATTTTAGGGAAGATTTCAACTATAATCTCTTCAAATATTTTCTCTGTTCCTTTTTCTCTTCTTCTTCTGGGATGCCTATAATTTGAATGTTGGTGCTTTTAATGTTGTCCCAGAGGTCTCTGAGACTGTCCTCAATTCTTTTCATTCCTTTTTCTTTATTCTGCTCTGTGGTATTTATTCCCACTATTTTATCTTCCAGATCACTAATCCATTCTTCTGCCTCAGTTTTTCTGCCTTGATTCCTTCTAGAGAATTTTAAATTTCATTTATTGTGTTGTTCATCATTGTTTGTTTGCTCTTTAGTTCTTCAAGGTCTTTGTTAAAAGTTTCTTGTATTTTCTCCATTCTCTTTCCAAGATTTTGGATCATATTTACTATCATTATTCTGAATTCTTTTTCAGGTAGACTGCCTATTTCTTATTTCTTTATTTGGTCTGGTGGGTTTTTGCCTTGCTCCTTCATCTGCTGTGTGTTTCTCTGTCTTCTTATTTTGCTTAACCTACTGTGTTTGGGGTCTCCTTTTCACAGACTGCAGGTTCATAGTTCCCGTTGTTTTTGATGTCTGCCCCCACTGGGTAATGTTGGTTCAGTGGGTTGTGTAGGCTTCCTGGTGGAAGTGAGTGGTGCCTGTTTTCTGGTGGATGAGGCTGGGTCTTGTCTTTTTGGTGGGCAGGACTGTGTCTGGTGGTGTGTTTTGGGATGTCTGTGACCTTATTATGATTTTAGGCATAAAATCTGTTCATGGGTGGGGTTGTGTTCCTGTCTTGCTAGTTGTTTGGTAGAGGGTGTCCAGCACTATAGCTTGCTGGTAGTTGAGTGGAGCTGGGTCTTAGCCTTGAGATGGAGCTCTGTGGGAGAGCTTTTGCCATTTGATATTATGTGGAGCTGGGATGTCTCTGGTGGACCAATGTCCTGAACTCAGCTCTCCCACCTCAGAGGCACAGGCCTGACACCTGGCCAGAGCACAAAGACCCTGTCAGCCACATGGCTCAGAAGAAAAGGGAGGGAAAAAAAAGAAATAAATAAAGCAAATAAAAAGTTATTAAAATAAAAAAATTATTAAAAATAAAAAAAATTTTAAAGTAAGAAAACAAGAAAACAAAAAATGGACAGACAGAACCCTAGGACAAATGGTAAAAGCAAAGCTATACAGACAAAGTCACACAAAGAAACATACACATACACAACTCACAAAAACAAAAAAACGGGAAAAAAATATATATCTATATATTTTTAAAAAAAGGGGGGAAGAGAGCAACATAATCAATAAACAAATCTACCAATGATAATAAACTTTAAATACTAAGCTAAAATAAACATAAAACCAGAAACAAATTAGATGCAGAAAGCAAACCCCAAGTCTACAGTTGTTCCCAAAGTCCACCGCCTCAATTTGGGATGATTCGTTGTCTATTCAGGTATTCCACAGATGCAGGGTACATCAAGTTGACTGTGGAGATTTAATCCGCTGCTCCTGAGGCTGCTGGGAGAGATTTCCCTTTCTCTTCTTTGTTCGTACAGCTCCCAGGGTTCAGCTTTGGATTTGGCCCTGCCTCTGCATGTAGGTCGCCAGAGGGCATCTGTTCCCGCCCGGACAGGACGGGGTTAAAGGAGCAGCTGCTTTGGGGGCTCTGGCTCACTCAGGCTCGGGGGAGGGAGGGGTACGGATGCGGGGTGAGCCTGTGGTGGCAGAGGCCTGAGTGACGTTGCACCAGCCTGTGGCATACCATGTGTTCTCCTGGGGAAGTTGTCCCTGGATCACGGGACCCTGGCAGTGGTAGGCTGCACAGGCTCCTGGGAGGGGTGGTGTGGATAGTGACCTGTGTTTGCACACAGGCTTCTTGGTGCCTGCAGCAGCAGCCTTAGCATCTCACGCTCATCTCTTGTGTCCGCGTTGTTGGCCGCGGCTCACGCCCGTCTCTGGAGCTCCTTTAGGTGGTGCTCTGAATCCCCTCTCCTTGTGCACCTGAAACAATGGTTTTTTGCCTCTTAGGCAGGTCCAGATTTTTTCCCAGACTCCCTCGCAGCTAGCCCCCCTTCAGGCTGTGTTCACGCAGCCAACCTCAGTCCTCTCCCTGGTGTCTGACCTCCAAAGCCCAAACCTCAGCTCCCAGCCCCCATCTGCCCTGGCGGGTGAACAGACAAGCCTTTCGGGCTGGTGATTGTTGGTTGGCACCAATCCTCTGTGCGGGAATTTCTCCGCCTTGCCCTCTGCACCTCTGTTGCTGTGCTCTTCTCCATGGCTCTGAAGCTTCCCCCCCCCGCGCCATGCCCCATCTCCACCAGTGAAGGGGCTTCCTAATGTGTGGAAAGTTTCCCTCCTTCACAGCTCCCTCCCCGAGGTGCAGGTCCTGTCCCTGTTCTTTTGTCTCTGTTTTTCCTTTTTTCTTTTGCCCTACCCAGGTACATGGGGGAGTTTCTTGCCTTTTGGGAAGTCTGAGGTCTTCTGCCTGCATTCAGTAAGTGTTCTGTAAGAGTTGTTCCACATGTAAATGTATTTCTGATGTATTTGTGGGGAGAATGGTGATCTCCACGTCTTACTCCTCCGCCATCTTGAAGGTCTCTCCTAAACATCTTTTTAAAAAATATTTATCTATCTTTGGCTGTATTGGGTCTTCATTGCTACACGCGGGCTTTCCCTAGTTGCAGTGAGCGGGGGCTGCTCTTCGTTGCAGTGCGCGGGCTTCTCATCGAGGTGGCTTCTCTTGTTGCGGAGCTCGGGCTCTAGGCGCATGGGCTCAGCAGTTGTGGCTTGAGGGCTCTAGAGCACAGGTTCAGTAGTTGTGGCTCACGGGCTTAGTTGTTCCACGGCATGTGGGATCTTCCCGGACAAGGGCTCGAACCTGTGTCCCCTGCATTAGCAGGTGGATTCTTAACCACTGTGCCACCAGGGAAGCCTGTTAGCTGTTTTCTTATTCTTGATCTGTTCAGACTTGCTCCCCTTTAAAGAGTCAATTTTAGTAAATAGACTATTTCTAGACAATTAACCATTTCATTGAGAGTTAAATATTTATTACCATACGGTCGTTCATAGTATTTGCTTATGATTTTAAAAAGCATTTTCTACATCTGTGGTTGTGGTTCCTTTCTAATTCTTAATAATATGTGTTTGTGCCTTTCCCCTCATTTTTCTTGATTAGCTTTGTTTGGGGTTTGTATGTTTTATTGGTATTCTCTAATATTGGATTTATTTACCAATGGTATTGTTTTTCTGTCTTCTCTTTCATTAATTTATGTTTTTAGTGTTATATTTTTATTCTTGCTTTTTCTGTTTTGCTGTTGTTGATATTTTTCTGGCTTCTAGAGCACATGAATTATTTCACTGATTTCTATTTTTTCTTGTTTAGCAATAAAAACATGTAAAGTTAGGAATTTCTCTCTAAGTGCTTAACATTTAATTATTATGAAGCAGGAGTTGGTAAACCAAGGTTATGGGCCAAGTCCAGCCTGCTGCCTGTTCCTATAAATAAAGTTTTACTGGAACACATCCACACCCATTCATTTGTGTGTTGTGTATGGCTGCTTCACACTACCATGGCAGAATTAAGTAGTTACAGAGAGACCTATGGCCCGCAAAACCTAAAATATTTACTGTGTGGCCCTTTACAGAAAAAGTTTGCTGTCCCCAATATAAAGCATTCCATAGTTGTTGATATATAGTTTTATCACTTTTTTCTAAGCAGTCTATAATTATAGACCCAACAAGTTATCCAGGAAAGTGTTTTAATTTCCAGGTGGTTTGAATTTTCTTGTTTATAGTTTTGTTAATTTCTAGTTTTACTGCATTTGGTCAGCGAATATTGCCTACACAGTGTCTTCTTTTTTCTTTTCTTTGTTTTTGATTTACTGAGATTTCTTTTATCACCTCAACGTATGGCCAAATTTTATAAATGTTCCAAAGACATTGAAAAAAGGGCGCATATTCTCTGTGGAAAACAGACTCTGATATTTGGTGACCTTATTCATTATACGATTTGAATCCTAATTCTTTTGTCTATATAAAGATTGAGAACTCAAGATAAAGCTATGGCTGTGGTGTTTTTGATTCTTCTTATATTTCTGAGAGCTCTAGTTTGGCTTATTTTGATGCTAAGTTATTTATAAACATGCATAGGTGCAAATATGGCAGAAGCACAGACTGAAAAGCACTGGCCCACTGGAGCTTGCTCTTTTGCTGCTCTGGGGACTCCTGCCACCACGGCCATATGACCATTCCTGGCTAGCCTGCTGGGTGCGGAGGTACACATGGCCCCATCCTCAGCGTTGCTCCTGCTGGCCTTGCAGACAGTCAGCCAACCCCAGCTGCTGACCATGGCAGCTGACCACAAATGCAGACCGAGCCCAGCAGAGACCATCAGAAGAAATGTCTAGCTGAGCCCAACCGAGATCACCAACTCACAGAATAGTGAGATAAATAAAAAATCATTGCTTTAGGCCACTAAATTCTGGCATGGTTGGCCACATAGCAAAGACTAATGTGTTCCCTGTGAATTTTGCCTTCCTTTAACATATAATGACCCTCTTTGTCCAATGATAAATCTACGCATGTATTCTATTTTAACCATACTGTCTGTTTTGCTTCCTTTTTAAATTATATATTTTTATGTATAGCTAAGCTGTAGAACATGATGATTTGCTATATATATACACATATTGAAATAAAAACTACAGTCAAGCTAATTAACATGTCATCTCCTCATGTAAGTTACCTTTACTTTTTTTTTTTTTGGTGATGAATGCACGTGAACTTTGTGGTAGATAGTGTCTGAGAGCTGAGGGTCTCAGCCATTTAACCACAAGTAACTGAATTCTGACAATAACCAGTGAGGTTGGAGAAGCACCCACAGCCTCAGATGAGACCACAGCCCTGGCTGACACCTTAGTTTAACCTGATGTGAGGCTGAGTGTAGCACCTAGCTAACTCACACTGACTCTTGACCCATGGAAATTGTGAGATAGTAAGTCGTTTTAAGCAACAGGGTTTGTGGCACTTTTTACACAGAGATAGAAAGCAACTACACGTCTGTATTTCTAAACCAAAGGGTTTTTGTTGCCATTTATGGAATCGTTCATTTTTGGCATCCTGTATCACTTTGTTCTCTGATGGGTGAAGAGTAGCTCACTTACAAGGCTTGATCCCTTCCGCCCATTTCTACCCCATTAGAGTTTGAACAGTGGGCTACCCAGGCTACTTGATTTCATCTTTGCCCCAGGGATGAGCCTTAATTGGGTTTTGTAGCTCAAGGCCTTCTCAGTTTTATCTTTTATGGGTTGGAGATGAGAAACAGCACTATTTTTCAACCTGCAAATCCCGGAATTTATGGTCTCTCCAAACTATCTTTCAATTTTGCTTGCAAAATGGCCATTTCTTCTATGAGCTTACTTCTCTTTTATTGTGCACTGTCAAAAACAGTCATTAGCAAATATCCAGTGTTACCAACATTCTGCTTTCTCCCCAAAACCACGAGTTCATTAGTGACACTCTGCCTTCCAGATGATCACAGGTGATAGTTTTATCAAATGCTATGGCACTGCATAAAAAGCCTTTAATATCAGTTTTTTGTTTTTTGTTTTTGTCACCTGCCACTCGACACCAAGGCCCATGCACACATTTTGTGTTTATTACAGTAGCACTTTACTTCTGGTGTCAGTCTGGGAATGGTTCAGCTCTTCTGCCGAAACAATCAACACCGAAACCAGACAACCAAACCTATAGCTTATAATAGCAAAAGTTTCTGTCTGCAGAGGTGACTATGGGCTGGCTGGGGGTCTACTCCATGTGTCTCCTTTGTTCCAGGATCCAGGCCAAAGGGGTGGCCCCTCTCTGAGAGCAAAGTACATGGCAGTTTCATGCCATGAATCTTAAATCTTTGGCTTGAAAAGATCACGTCACCTCTGTTCACATTTTTTCCGCCAGAGGAAGTCATATGGCCAAGCTTGTTATCAATGGGTCAGGCGTGTGTAATCCTCCCTCAGGGAAGGGCAACACATGTCTACCCTGACATCATAGCCAGTGTTGACAGACTGAGAAGACATTTCTAAAACACACAGTCAGTGAATGATTAGTTTCTAGTGTATGTAAGGAACACCTGTAAATCAACAAGAAAAAGTCAGGAAACAAATAGAAATATGGCAAAGGGCAAGAAGAGGCAATTCAGAGCGGAAAAAGCTAACGGCTTGTAAGAAATCTCATTAGTAATCAAAGAAATGCAAATTAAATCAAGAGATCCATGCAACTGTCAAAAGCTATAGAGCTGGAAAATATCAAGCATTGACTTGAACATGGGGAACACTTTGTATCCTGCTGGTGAGAGTGTGTAGACTGGAACAGCTATTTGGTAGATTAATTTGGAAGGAGTAAGTGAAATGGGCATAGATAGAGTGAAGTGGTGAATGCCTTCTGGATTGGAGAGATCTAGCTCTGTGGGATTATCATCACATCCACTTTCGCCCCTCTATCCTCATTCTGTACTTGGGTGATGAGCAGAAGAGTTCATTCTACTAGACTGTAAGATCTGAGAGGCGGGGACCATGTCTCGTTTTCCCACCATTGTGTCCCCTGCACCTTGTACAAAGCTTGCCAGAGATGGACACTTTGTATGGATTTGGTAAATAAAAGCATGTTTTAAAAAATCCATTAAAACCGAGGGACTTGTCTCCTCTAGGGCAGGAAGGTATGGACTTGCCAGTGTATAACTGCATTGTCTGAGTACTCCTTTGGGATCTGTTTTGGACTGAATTGTGTCCCTCCCTCCTTCTCCCCCAATTAATATGCTAAAGCCCTGATTCTCAATGTGACTGTGTTTGGGGAGGTCATTAAGGTTAAATGATGTACGGGTGAGGCCCTAATCCGATAGGGCTGGTGTCTTTATAAGAAGAGGAAGAGACACCCAGAGGTCTCTCTCTTACTCTCTGCACACGTGCACAGAGGAGAGACCAGGTGAGGATACAGCGAGAAGGGGGCCATTTGTAAGCCAGGAAGAGAGGCCCCACCAGACACTAACCCTGACGGCACCTTGTCCTCGGACTTCCAGCCTCCAGAACTGTGCAAAAATAAATTTCTAATGTGTAAACCCCCCAGTCTGTGGTATTTTGTCATGTCAGCCCAAGCTGACTCACAGAGGATCCAATGTATCATCCCATATAAACCCGGCTCCTTTGTTTAATTTGCATTTCCTTACAGGGACTGTACCAAGGCAGAAAGACATCAATACGCTCAGGTCTCTCCTATTGATCACAATTTGCTAAAATAGAAATAGATTTGGGGAAGCTTTTTTTTGAGGTGGATGGGAACTTGATAACACAAAGTCCACTGACCTGTCTTAACCATTGTTTGAAATGGTTGGATACTTTTAAGGCATGTAGCTCTTTTAGAGCCGATACGGAGTTTTCAGATCACTTCCTTCTTGGTGGTTTAAGTCATGGTTGAATTGAGCAAACATCGCATTCAGAAAGGCTCAAGGCCAATATGATAAAAACAGGAGCTAAGTATTTTTAACAGTGTCTTAAAAAGTAACACCGAGCCTGCCAGGCCCATGATCCAACATTTCTTTGCCTGATTTGGGGGTCAGGCTCCTCTGGGTCAAGGGCAGCTCTCTTTCCTGTGGTCCAGGATGCCTCTGATCCCACATCCTCTGAGCTCTCAGAGCTCTTGGGTGTGTCCCCTGTCTCCAATCAGGTGTGCCTCGCCACTGCCTGGACCCTCTCCTGTAGATCCTGATGTATTTGGGGTGGGCTAGGGCTTCTGTATTTTTAAATAAACCTCCTAGGTGATCCTGAAGTACACTGGAATTTGAGAACAACTGGTGTATAACGTGTTTGCACTTAATTATATTTTGTTGTGTTACTCTTGACTATTGTTTCTTATGTTTTAGCAATGAATTCTAAACCAGTTTTACAATCCCCTGTGGGCAGGTGATACATCTCGATTTTCCTTTTATCCTTCATTTCACTGTAACGGGCCTGTAACAGGCTCTTAGCAGATGCTAAATGCTAACGGGTAGCTAGTCTAATGACTAAAAGCACTTTTCTTTGCTCAAAGAAACTCTGCCTTTCTTGTGGGTGCTGGGTCTTTGGTCATAAGTTTTTCAACTGTTTCCTTTGGATTCCTTCTTGCTTCAAGGTCCATATCTCGGTCTCCATATCATCTGATGGCATCCAGACTTTTCACAGGTATCACTGGCCTTCTTTTACGTGGGCTTGAGCACCCATCTTTGGAGTGGTCCACAGTCGGCTGTAGCAGCCAACACTGAGGTGCCAGGACAGAGAGCACCTCTTCTTCAGGCTGCCTACTGACCACAGCTCTGTCTGTCTCTGGTGTCCTGCTGATGGGCCCAATGGTGAGCTGTGCACGGTTCTGTTTGGACATTGCCTTTCTTCCATGCATCAGTTGGCTTTGGTCACCAACCGTGATAAGAATTGCTGCCCTCTCCACCCCTCCTCATCTCACAACAGCCTTGGTGGCCTCATCCTAGTGACCATGCTCTTGGATACACAATTTTCTTCAGGCAACCCTCACTAGGCATGGCATAGACTCCCACAATTTACTGATGAAGTGCAGAGTTTGCCCTAGGATGGCCAGCAAACTTCCGTTGACTGTCTCCGAGCTGGGTGATGGGGAATGGGGAATTGCAAGAATGTTCTTAGCCCACCCTAAGAGAAGTTATTCTAAGTATGGTAACATTCACTCTAGCACAAAAACAAGAAGAAACATACGCTTAAGTAACCTTGGGAAAGGGTTTGTTTACCCACCTACCCAATATTCAACAAGCCTTTCAAGTGACAATTAGTAGCACACACAATTCCTCAGGGACAACGTTAATTTTGCCATGATGCTTTGTAGTAATGATATATCATATGTTTGAGCACCCTTTCAGATTAAGTCATGACTAGGGAATATCAGATAGGGGTACGGGAAACAGAGTAGGTCAATGGGAGGAGGAAGGTCCGGCCCTGGATTCTGCAGAACATGGAACGAATGGAGATTTTAGAGGAAACTTTCTATTTGGGGGATGGAGGGAATTAGAGCAATGAGTGAGCACGCTGTCCACCAGAATCCAAAGGGATTGGATAGATAGATAGAAGATATGCATGAAACATGGTATAGAAACTGTGTCACCAGGCTAGGAAAACCAAGTTCAGAATGGAGCGTCCACCTGGAGAATGTGCCGGAGGTGCAGAATAGAACATAATGGGCTACAGAGCATGTGGTCCTACCCATGGGTGGGAGGCAGCTTTACAGTTTTTCAAGTGCTCTTACATATATGACTTCAATTGATCTTCCCCACATGCCAGTGAGGTAGTTGGGGCAGGTGGCGTTGTCTCTGTACTAGTCAGCTTTGGCTGTGTAACATCCACTCTGAGTTATTTATTCTCATGGATGGCTTTGCTCATCTCAGTTACATTTGCTGCTGTGGAATGGGCGTCAGCTTGACTTGGCAGGAGAGACGTGGCAGGGCACACTTGGCTCTGCTCCGCACGTCTCCCACCCTCTTCAGGGGGCTAGACTCCCAGCATGTCCTTCCCATGGTGATGGCAGAAGCTCAAGAAAGCAGGTGGAAATGTGCAAGGCCTCTTGGCCTAGGCTTGGAACTGATGCACTCCTTTTAAAAATAAATTTATTTATTTTATTTATTTTTGGCTGCGTTGGGTCTTCGTTGCGGTGTGCGGGCTTCTCATTGCTGTGGCTTCTGTTGTCGTGGAGCACGGGCTCTAGAAGCACGGGCTTCAGTAGCTGTGGCATGTGGGCTCGGTAGTTGTGGCTTGCGGGCTCTAGAGCACAGGCTCAGTAGCTGTGGCTCATGGGCTCAGTTGCTCCGCAGCATGTGGGATCTTCCCGGACCAGGGCTCAAACCCGTGTCCCCTGCACTGGCAGGCGGATTCTTAACCACTGCACCACCAGGGACGCCCGGAACTGCTGCACTTTTATTTCTATTATATTCTATTGACCAATGTCAATGGCCAAATCTAGAGTCAGACTGGGAGAGTATTACCAACTTACTTGGCAAAAGGTGAAGATACAAAAGGGGTGAAGAATTGGGCATTAGTAAATCAACTGTTGTGCCCCATTTTACAAATACTGAAACAAGGCTGAGAGGAAGTGATTTCCTCAGGGTCTACAGCTCCTTGGTGGTCAAGCTGGGGTAAAATCCATGTCACCCATCTATCTAATGTGTCCTTAAATTACAAATAGGACCCATACTGGAACAATGTGTTGTTTATGGTTCTGTTACAGTGCCTGGTGACAGTGAGCACTTGAATAAGTTCTCTGGAAAATAAATTCAATTTTTTAAAAAGTCTGGCTGTCAAAATCTGATTTCCTGGTTGAATGAATTGGCTCTGTTGTTCAGATCCTTTGGGTCTAAATTTATTTTTTTATTTATTAATATTTTTTTAACATCCTTATTGGAGTATAATTGTTTTACAATGGTGTGTTCGTTTCTGCTTTATAACAAAGTGAATCAGTTATACATATACATATGTTCCCATATCTCTTCCCTCTTGCATCTCCCTCTCTCCCACCCTCCCTATCCCACCCCTCTAGGTAGGTGGTCACAAACCACCTAGCTGATCTCTCTGTTAGATAGCTGCTTCCCACTAGCTATCTATTTTACATTTGGTAGTGTATGTATGTCCATGCCACTCTCTCACTTTGTCACAGCTTACCCTTCCCCCTCCCCGTATCCTCAACTCCATGCTCTAGTAGGTCTGTGTCTTTATTCCCATCTTACCCCTAGGTACTTCATGACCTTTTTTTTTTTCTCAGATTCCATATATATGTGTTAGCATACGGTATTTGTTTTTCTCTTTCTGACTTACTTCACTCTGTATGACAGACTCTAGGTCCACTAAATCTATTTTACATGAACTTATTTAAGAAATTGATTACAATTCCCCCTCTATTTGGTATTGCGGGTGTTATAATTGGAAATTTAGAGAGAAAAGACAGAAATGACTTTAAACGGTTTACGTATCCACTTATAATTTGCAAAACGGTAAAAATATAGGAGACTTTAGGTAAGATGGGCTGCATTAGACTCCTTGTTAGGTTTAGCTATCTTTATTCTTTTCTGATATCAATGCCCATTGGGCCTTTTATCTGCTTATTTTGAAAAACAAACTCAAAGTGCTTTGGCTGCTTGCTGTTCACCCCCCTTTACAGTTTCTAGCACACGCGGCTGTAGGAGAAATTTGAGGCTGTGCACAATCTTTGACACATGCCACTCAAGATGAATCCCCCTTGTCTCTCTCTGTGTCCCTTGTTGTCAAGGATGGAGCTATCTCTATATAGTCAAGTTTCAGGTTGTTGTCAAATGCTTTTCACTCACTCTAAACCTATTAGGATTTCCACTCCAGGGGAATGTTTCTGAAGATTTGGGCCAAGTCTTTGGCACCAAAGCATCCTGAGTGCACAGGATTTTACCTGGGGACAAGCATTCCGGTTATAGCTAACAGACATAAGAAAATATTTGGAAATTTTGACTTAAAAGTGAAGCTTAACTTTATTGGAGGTAGACCAGGCTGGGAGAAATGACTAATGGGAAGCACATCTGTGACACTCAGATTTTGGGTTGAAGGCCCTGGGATGGGATGGCTCTTTCTTTACACAGGGAAGTCACGGGGCAGCCGTGGCAATGTTGTTGGCTTCTGGACTTGGGGGTTTCCATGTTGCATTCGAGGAATGAGTTCTTTTACTGGTCAAAGTTCTTTAGTACCAACCATGGCCATCAGCATTTGGTTCTTGGGACCCATAATTCTACTTGTCCATTTCTATGTGGTCTTGTGTTGCCACCACTACTCTGGTAATACTCACCATGGTTATAAGCATATGTCGTGGAGGTAGGACTGTGTCATAGCACAAGTTTGCCATTTACAGCTTGAGTTCTGAGTCTTCTTCTTATCCTGCCCTCACTCCTTATTCTCTACTGCTTCTGACCCTCCCATCTTCTGGCAGGGGAGCTTTCTCTTGTGCCATTTCATTCCAGGGTACTGTAAATGCTTTTTTTTTTTTGAACCAATTTTACTTTTGTCATTTGCCAATTGAAAAAGGAGTAGAAAAATCATTTTCAGGTGAAGAGTTGTGTCACAGACATACTCAAAACTGAAATTTTAGCTCTAGAAGGGACCTTGGCCATTGAATGGAATCTTTCTCCGCATTTTACAGATGAGTAAACTGAGGGCCAAAGAGATGTACAGGGAATGCTCCCAAGCTCACAGGGTGACTGGTGGCAGAACTTGGCTGAGAACATGGGGGGATGACTTTAAGAACTGTTCTTCCCACCATACCACATGGCTGCACTCACAGAAGAGGATTTGGTTTGACCTGCCTGTTTACTGTGTGTTTGAGCGTGAGCACATAATAAAGGAAAGATGCAATTTTTTATTGTCCCTTTTTACTACATGTACATGTATTAATTGAGATGATTTCCTAGATAGAATAGTGCTTTTCTAATCTTAGGAAATGGCATGTTGGGGTTCTTTTTAAGCAGGACTACTACAGTGTTAAAATCATACATAAACATTTGCTAAATATTTAATATAAATGGTTAATTTTTAACCATATTTTTTGGCTGATATTAATTATCATCATTATTTATTTAAAGAGCATTAGAGACATCTAGGATAGTTTAGGAGAAGTCAAATGTCATTATAGAAGGTCAAGGGCAAACTGGTTCCATTCCCTTTGATTATGGCCCAAATGTGCCAGAAGGTATGTAGAGCTGAGTTATCCAGAGAAAGAAGCGTTCCAAGGGAGTGACCAGTGAACCCATAGCAAGCTGCCCATGGTTCAGTTAACTCTGTTGAATTTTTAGAAAATGAGAGTTTAATGAATTCCAGATGGGGAGATTGTTAGTTCTGTAATGTTTCGAATCTTCTTTACAGAGCATGTGGAACAGCACTATTTGGGTTCGTTCTTTGGAGAAACAGAATTAATAGGATGTATGTATATACAGAGAGAGATTTAATATAAGGAATTGGCTTACACGATTTTGGAAGCTAACAGTTTCCAAGAGCTGCGGGCGGCAAGCTGGAGACAAAGGAGAGTTGCTAGCGTTGTTCTGGTCTGAAGGCTGGCACGCTTGAGACGCAAAGGGAGCAGCTGTTTCAGCTCGAGTCTGAAGGTAGGGAAAGACTGGTGTCACAGCTTGAAGGCAATCAGGCAGGAAGACTTTCCCTTATTTTAGGGAAGTTCAGCTTTTTTGCTCTATTCAGACCTTCAACTGATTGGATGAGACCCACCCACATCAGGGAGAGCAATCTTCTTTAGTCAGTCTACCAATTCCAATGTTAATCTCATTCAGTAATGTCATTCAGACATATCCAGAACAATGTTTGACAAATGTCTAGTTACCCTGTGGTCCAGTCAAGTTGACACATAAAAGTAACCATCACTAGCACTGAATAAAATTAATAGTTCATTAAAGCCTTTCTGATAATGCTGAATTTTCCAATATTGAAAGGTTTGGGCAGGTAGGATAGTGTTAGGATGGAGAGTCAGAATTTTACCTGCCAATGAGAATGGAGACCTCGGCTTTCCATGCCTTTCCACTTATGGACACATATGTGGATTCCATTTGTTACATTCAGTCCAGGATAAGATGCCGTGAGGACACTAGGGGACAGGGCCCTGATTCCAAGGAGTTTTCAGTTCTTTTGGGGTGAAGAACAATTAGGTGATAACAAGTGGCAGTAAAGAAGTTATGAGAAGGGACAGAGGCCAGTGTGGGTCTGTGGTTCTCACTTTGCACCTCTCAGTGTCTGAAGACACTTCTGATTGTCACAAATGGTCAGGGTGCTATTTAAGGTATTTAAGGATGCTGTTAAACATTCTATGGTGCACAAGAGAACCCTCCATAAAAAGATTGTCTGGCTCAAAATAGCAATAGCTCTAAGTTGGAGAAACCCTGGTATAGGCTTTATGGAGGAGGTGATATTTAATTTATTTTTTCTTTCATTCATTCTCATATTTGTTCAATATTTATTTAGTGCCTACTATTTTCCAGTACCAGTTTTGTCATGGAGAATATGATAGGGAATAACCAAAGTAGTTCTGTGGGCATAGGTCTTACAGTTTAAAGGGAAAAAAAGATTTAGAAAAAATGAAAATCATGTATAATAATTATTGTGATGGAGAATACAGGGTGCTAAGGGAACCCACCACAGAGAGACACATCTCAGTTAGAAGGCCAGGAAACTCCTGCCAAAGAGAAGTATCCTTTAAAATACAACGAGAAGGGTTAAGTGGGAGTTGGCCCATGAATAAGGTGTGAGTGAGTGTGTATCAGGAGTTGGAGTGTAGGGAGGGAGTGGCTTTGGAGGCACAGGCAGAGCGGCTTGTTCAGATGTTTGCAGGTGAGTGAGAGGGTGGCATATAAGTGGTTCTGCATGTCGAAGATGCAAAGAGAAGAGCAGCAGATAAAGCTAGAGACGCAGCAGTACCTGTGTCTAGGAGAACCTTGATTCATACCAAGAGTTCAGGTGTCATCCTAAAGCCAATGGAAAATATTTAAGAGTTTTAAAGTCTTAAAGCAATGGAGTGATGGGATCAGATTTAAGTTTTGGACAGTTCACTATTGTTGCAGTGTGGAGGTGAGAGTGGAGGAGAGCAAGATGGTGCAAGGATGCCATCAAGACTGCTGGGCTGGGATGAACAAGAAAGGATGTCGGCTCAGAGGATGGCGACAATGGGAAAGTCAAAAGCAGACAGATTGACAGATTGGAGGGCTGTTGAGGTAGAATAAAGGGCACTCGATGGAAAGTGAGAGGGAGGAATTAAGGAAGATATCCAGGTTTCTGATGGGGATGAGCAGGTATTTTGAGGTACCATTTCCAGGGTGCACTGGAGTGAGTGAATTCTCCTTCGGTAGTAGTTGAAATAATGTGAATTATTGGAATTGTGGAATGATATGGAGTCCAGTTTTGGATATGTAGAGTTTGAGTTCCTGAGTGATGTTCTACTAGATATGCCGATTGGCCTAGAGAAATCTGGGCTGGAGCTCATCATTTAGAGTCAAATAGTTGATGAGACTTTGTACAGCAAGGACAGAAAAGTGCTCGGAGACATGGCCACATTTAAGAATGAGTGGAAGATGAGGAACTTGCATGGGCTCCCCAAAAGGGATCAGGATGGTAGAAGCAAAACCAGAGGAGTGTGGTGGTGGAGAAAATAAGACAAAGTAACCAGGAGAAAGGAGTAATCTCTGCTGTACTGCTGCTAACTGTTGCTCAAACCACCCACGCCTTTGGGAACATGCAGGTCCCTGGTGATCTTGAGAGAGCAGTCCAGATGGAGCCTCGCAGGAGGAAGTTAGGTTGGATGGATCAAGGAGAGAGGAGCAGAGAGCATCCACGGAAATGGGAGATAGATGAGCTGTAGCCCAGGGTCTGTTCAAGCTACTTAACAACTGGTGTAGCACATGTGCCGACCCATCAGCATAGCTGCAGGCCGGTATAGAACCAAAACATTCTGACTGATCTCAGACCTGACTGTAGTTCTGATGGACATACTTTCCAAATAAAAAGGTGGGATAGCTTGTTTGGACATACAGTCTGGCAAAAAAAGGTGGGAATTCTGGAGCATGTTGTTGTTAAGCAATGGCCCTACCCTGGGAGGTGGCGGTCCATTGATTCATCTGGTACAGTGTGTGAAGGGGTAAGGGTCCAAGATAATGGCAAGGCCATTCGAAAGGGATCTCAAGTAAGGTTTCTCAATAGTCACATCTCTGAAATTTACATCTGCAACTTAATTTGTGGCACTTCTACAGAAAACAATTAGCTAAAGGGAATAAAGTGCACCGAAAAGATGAAGCTTACTCTATATTTTAGATAACCTGTAAGTCTCAGCTAGCAAGACACTTCCGTTAGCACAGAAAAATAATGGCCTTTTTCAACAAGATGACTGTCAAAAAGAAAAAAGGTAGACAGTCATATGATTTATTTCCCCATCCATATTGAGTTTATTCATGGGAGATTCACCTTGTGAACTGATAATTTTCTGGGCTAAGAAAAAGCAGCAGGCATTTTTTCTTTTTAGGAAATGCCTATTTTTATTTTATTTTTTACAGCGGGTTTCTTTTGGCCTAAAAAAAAATGATCCAAGTCTATGGCTTTGATATCAAGGAAAAGCCTTCTTTCAGTTGCTTTAATCTTTTCCAAAAAGTGACCCACTGAGATAAATGTTCTCACGCTGAGAATCAAGGTTTTCTCTGATAGCACAGGCAGAACAGGAAGCAGAACACTTTCTTGAAGTGGCTGAAGAAAAATTCAAGATCTCAGGCTGAGGAAAGGAACTCTTTTGAAAGGGCAAGTTTAAGACCCATACTTTAAGCAATTAAAAAAAAAAAAAAAGATAAATCTCACTCTCATGTCAGGTGGTGGATGACACCAGAACAGGGCGACCAGGACAGAATTAGGGACCCAGGAAGCAACTAAGAGGAAAGGCACTGGCGGATGATTTCTTTCCTTTCGGGCAAACAAAGGGCCAAATTCCTGGAGGCCAGTTCAGGCGGGGAGGTGGGGCAGGCACAGGGCTCGGCATGCTGGGGGTCAGAGTACTTAGGGCTGAACTCACGTCACGGAGGTCCCTGGATTTCCAGTTAGAGGCACGAGTAACCCCCTCCTCCCTGCATCGCGTCCTTAATAGGTTGCCCAAAGACCTGAGCTCAGGGAGCAGGCAGCCCGTCTTCCCTGCACCTCCAGCCCCTTCCGCTGCTCCTTCACTGACTCCCCAAAACCCCACCCTCACCCCAGCCTCACAGGGCCTCCTGAGTCCTGCCCCTGCTGTGGGTTTAGCAGCTCATATTCTGTCTTGACCCCAACTTGGGCTCATATTCATGTCCCAATCTCATTCTACCCCTTCTTGGCTGTTGTTACCCACCTGTACCTCCTGGACCCTGACCTTGGCTAGGAATGACATCTACATTTGGATAATTGCTTCTCACGTGTCAGTGCCTCGAACGAGCATTCATGACAAAACCGTGTTTCATCCCTTCCGAATGGTATGTATAGTCCAGAAGGAGCGTCATGAATGCCAAAGCGTCTGTAATCCTGCAAAGAAGGAATCTCTGGGGATTCAAGTGTGCGAGTGGGGGTGAGGAGCGGGGGAGGGCTCGGGGGCATAGGCTGTGTGACAAGTCCCGTATGCACGTCACATCCAGAGCTCTTCCTCCCCAGGGCAGAGGCTGGCCCCACTTATCCAGGCTTCCCTGCAGGCACGATGGCCGTGGGACTGGCACGGGGTGTGGGCAGAAGCAATTAAGCCATCCCGTGTGACCCTCCCTGGCGGTGGCCACCTTGCTGGAGGCATGCTCTGATGGCCGACTCACACCAGACCCCATGAGGGAAAACATCTTCATGGTGTTAAGCTACCCCAGAAAGTCTGGGCTTTCCAAGGTGTGGCATTGCTTAGCACCAAGCTCCTCACTTTCAAGGTCTTTTTAGGGGATCTAAACGGGGCAAGTGCATTGCTCTGTGATCATCTGATTCACACATTCAGCTCCATACTGCAGCTCAGGATTTGGATATCTGCCTGCCAGACCATGATGTCCTCGCCTGTGTCCCCTGTGACATGGGCTTCAGCACCTGTGGTCGTGCTGGGCGCTTTATAGAAGCTCAGTGGAAAAGCAGCTCGTGTCTCCTTTGAGCCGTTGATCAGACCCTCATTTGCCATTTGCCTTTTTTACTGAAGCACTCTGTTTATATACACATTTCTCAGTAGAGCAAAAGCAGGTCAGGATGGAGCTTGAGGCAGGTTCTTTGATATAAATGGTCTGCCCAGGGGACAGACATCCTTGAAGGACAGGAAGTCCTGAGGCTTGGCTTGATGACTACCTACTCTTCTCTTCCCCAATTTGGGGACCCCAAATTCCAAGACTACTATTTGCCTTTACTAGGGATTCTGGGTTATACTTACCTTGGGGGAAAAGAGTTTTATTTAGGGTTGCCTGCTTCATGTATAGGAACAACCAGGGAGAAGCAGTTCCTGACTGCAACTGTTTTCTTGTCCAGCTCATCTCCTTGTGTGTGACCTTGGACATGATCTCCTGGCTTTGCTGGGCTTCCCCTGTTGACTCCGTGGGGGTGGCTGTAGCTGTCCTTAGCTTGAGTGGCTTCGTCGGAGCTGAGGAAACTTGCCCTAGATCTTCCCCCGTGAAGCCTACAGACACAAGTACTGTGAAAAGAGACCTAAGCCAGTGTAGTCACACATATCTCTCGGGCTCTTTTTGGTCCATTTGGGTAGCAGCTATAGAAGTCTGAGGCAGGTGAGGGCCGGTTTGTCCTTTGACATTTTGCTCCTGGGTGTTTGTGACAGAAACTCTCAAAGCAGCTCAGTTGCACACAAGACATTTACTGAAGAAGCACTGATTTGCTGGCAAGCCCAAGTGCTCATCAACCTGTTCTGTGAGCTTAGTGAAGTCAGCTCCTTGCCCCTCAGATGCTCTGACCACCCCTGGGCAGAATGAGCCTCGAGGCTAATGCCAAGACTGCAGAGGCAAATGCTGTCACCCTGATAGCCGGCATCAGACAAGCTAAGACCTCCAAGTTTCAGGTTCCATGGGCGTGGGGCTAAGGGCTGTTGTTATACCTCTTCCCACGAGAAAGGGTCCAGGCATCACCGGATTCATGCCCTCTCTTCCTGCAAGGGGGGGATATTTTCTTAAACATTTCAGCCACTCCACATATCTTGAATATCTTTAATGTCACCACAGAGAGCTCATTTCTAGCAGCCATCATGACAATTGATAGGACACTAATTGCACTTATAGGAACCATTTTTGATATTCTGTCAAGCCTTGCTTGATGACAACAGAAGTGCTGGCATTAGCTGCCCTGTGTCTGGGCTTCCTGAGCAGACCACCAGAGGTCCACCCTGAGCTCTGCTCTCTTGTCAAGGATACTGGCAGCACACTTCACATCGCATGGTACATCTGGAGTATTTTAAAGGGAAGTCCAGACATGGAGTTGGTCAACAGATGCCATCGGGTGAGCTGAGCCTGTGCTTCCAGCTCCCTTTGCCATTATAGGTGATACCAAAAGTAAGAGTAGCAGCTGACATGTTGGGGCATTTCACTATTCCCTATATCTTCTGTCCATCTTCTCATGTCATCCTCACGATAACCCGGCAGAGTGGTCTTATTGTCCCCATCTTTCAGGTAAGGACACTGAGGCTCCAAGAACTTCTAAATTTTCCCAAGGTCACCAGCTAGTAAGTGCAGAGATATTGACCCCAGCACCTGAGCTCAGAACACCTCTGTCACCTACTGGGTTGGACCCAAAGCAAATGGCCGATCAGCCGGTGAGAGCTGTGGCCAGCACAGCAGATTTCAGGAACTGGCTGAGGGTGTCCTGAGGGTGATGGCTAGACCTCATTAGACTGCTGGTCCCAGTGATAAGAGGTGAGTGCAGAATGTGTTGATATAGGAGCTTCAACTGCCCAGGTATCTAGAGGGTGGGTAGATGAGGGTTGGGTTTAGGTCACCTTGCAGCTGCCCCAAACTGTGGTACAGGCTTGTCCTCTAGCTGTTACCCCCAGGTGAGCCCCACCATGGACCGGCCATCCAGGAGGTGTGGGCAGGGAGCTACACTGCGTGCTGGTATCTTCCTTGCCTGCCTGGACCATAGCAGTTGATTTTGGCATGTCCTCTTGGGGGTTCTCATCCTCCCGGGGTCACTCTCATGGATCCTGAGGAAGTCTTCATTTTTTATAGGCTTCACCTTTCTTCTCTGAAACAGCCGTTTGTACCAATGAAATTCACTGATGAATTCGATGAACTTCAGTTCATTAAAAATTATCATTTAATGTGTCATTTATGAGACAAATGTCAGCACACATGGAATGATTGTATTGGTCGGGGCATGTAGCATGGTCAAACTCTGGCTTGGCCACTTCCTGGCTGTGCAACTGTGGAGCAATTGATTTGACATCTCTGTGCTTCAGTTTCTTCCTCTTAGAATGGGGATAAAGTGGTACGTGCCTCACAGGGTTTTTGGAGGATCAAACGAGTTAATCTTGTGAGGATCTGCTCCCCAGCTAACTCAATTGAATGGCTTTATGTTAAGATTTAAATAATAGTCTTCTTTTCTAGAATCCTTTCTTTTTGACAACACGATTTGCTACTTTGACATCGCAGGTGAATGTGGGAAATGTTCCTTAATAGTGGAGGATTTTGAGGGAAGGTGGATGGATGGGGGAGAACCAACTGAAAGTGTCGTGTGAAGAGATGCCTCATGAGGAAACACTAAACGCAGTTGGGAATTTTTAAGCCATTGGTGACTGGCTTAGTTCTTACCATCTTTATTTGAGTTTTACTTTGCTAAGTACTATCCAACAAGTTTTGAATATCTAAGTTATTTGAGGTGGTTCATTGAAGGCAAACTGCTGAAAGTAAAAGCAAAATCAAGGAGAACCCCGGGGCTTTGAAGGTTTTTCTCAACTCGTGGCCATTTTCCACCTTTAAAAGCACTGACTTGACTTTTATAGGAGCTGGTAGAATTATCTAACAGAAAATGGAAACCACAAGCACAGTCATTCCCTTAAATATTTTATACTGCATTCGGATGTGCATTTTTCAAGGATCATTTCCTTGACATTTTCTGGGGGTATATTTCTTGGGAAATAAAATAAATATGTTTGGTAGATGCTCATACCAATTTATTTAAAGCTATAAATAAGATAAAGATGCCTCCTGTCATTTGTGCTAGAAAATATAAGGATTAAAGGAATATCTTAGGAGGTCAGGCAAATGATTCATAATACTGTTCAGGTTATGAAGAGGTCGGTTGATGCTTTAAGCCATTTCAGCTGATCCTCAAGTGAATCACTCTTGAGAATGGACAAGAGAGATCCTATGGCCAAAGCGTGGGCCAGAGACAATGCCCAGGCCACACACTTCATTAGGGGCCACTGAGTGAAAGAATCCAACTTCCTGGTTTTCCAGTCTAGGTATGTCACACAATCTCCCCAACTGTTCACGATCTGGTAACTAGATGGCTCCGAAGGCTTCCCAGAGGCTGGGAACAACCCTTGACAGGCAAGAAATCCAGTCCTTCCATTTGGAGCCTGTCCTAGGCAATCTCCCAGCAAGGAATCTATGCACGCAATGAGTCTATTCAATCATTGTATTGCTGCTCTGAGAGATATGATGGAAATGGCATCCCTCAGGGAATGGTTGGGGAAGGGTGGAATATGCAGGAACCATGGCACAAAGTATGTGACCTTAGGGAGAGAAGAGGCACCCAAGTCTGGGTTGGCCAGGGAAGGCTGGGGGGTGGCCGAGGGGCAGAACAGGGGTCCAGAGGAAGGGAGGATGTTACCTGGGTGTGGTATCCGTGAGGGCGTGGTATCCATGGCAACAGGAGAGGCAGCAGGACAAAGGAAAGCACTTTGGGAGACGCTAGAGTGGCTCCATCTGACCCAGGGAGGAGCAGGAGGGAAGAGAAGGTTGCCAGGTGAGCTGCGCTCAGGCTGTAGCCCTTCATCCCCAGGAGTTCAGATTTGTTTTTGCTTTATTGTTTTTTTTTGCGGTACGCGGGCCTCTCACTGTTGCGGCCTCTCCCGTTGCGGAGCACAGACTCCGGATGCGCAGGCTCAGCGGCCATGGCTCATGGGCCCAGCCGCTCCGCGGCATGTGGGATCTTCCTGGCCCGGGGCACGAACCCGCATCCCCTGCATCGACAGGCGGACTCTCAACCACTGCGCCACCAGGGAAGCCCCAGGAGTTCAGATTTGAAGGCAACAGGAAGCAGTAGGTGATTTTTAAGGTAAATCAAATCAGATATGAAATACCTCAGAGGAAAACAATCTTCTAAAGAACTCTTTTGTAAATCCTTTTAAAAATGAAGTGAATCCTTCATCATGTAAATGCAGTGAAAATGGTAACTTTCAAATTCAATTACAAGTTTAAATTTTGTGTATCGCTTGTTTTCCTGAATTAAGTGAAGTACAACCTCATTTCTTTTATCCCACCACCAAAGTAATGCCATCCTGAAAGAGAAGCGTGGTGTGGAGAGAAAAGGGGGAAATAAATATTTAGTAGAAGACAGAGCAGTGCCATCAAGCGCTTATTTTGAGTTTTGTCTCAGAACTGAGAAAAAGTTTTTCATTTCTTCTTTTCATTTTTATGTCAGTATATTTAGGGTCCAAATCACTTCAGAAATTTGGGACCTTTTTAAATTAGAAACATTGATATGAAGAAAGATACAGTGGTGACGGCCTGAGGCTGAAACTCATGGGGTGGTTGTTAAGTGGCTTACTAGCTGCCGTCCCCTTCTTCTTCTTCCCGGGAGATTCCCCATTTTAAAATCAGAGCTCAGAGTGTGCTTCAGAATCCTTCTGAACACAGTGCTCTTGCACGGTCACTCCCAACTGAATTTGCAGTCAGGTGGAACCAACTTGCCTCCTGGCTTTGAATGTAGTAAGAGTGGTTCTTACACTTGAGCGGGCATCAGAAACCCCTGAAAGACTTGTTCCAACACAGGAACTGGACCCCACTCCCTCTGATTTAATAGCCCTGGTGGGGGTTGGGGGGGCATAGATGTGCTGTTGATGCTGCTTGATGGGGAGAACACTTTGAGGACCACCATCTTGGATTTTAGAACAACCATCAACAGACAGCAGCTCAGTTTTCCACTTTAATGAGGATTAGATTGGTGAAGAGAGCAACCATTTAGAATTCCCTTACATTTTCTCCCCCTTCCTTGTTCTCTGTAGTTCTTCCTTTTGATCCCTTAATTAGCGGTTTTACAAACCTATGACCTTAAGTCAAGAAAATGTCATAGTCCAGGACATTCAATTCTTGACATTCCAATGACTATAGTACCTTAGCTGGAAGGTAAGTGAATGTTTTAGAATATGAAATGGGCAGTTTCGGAATATAAGAAGAGCTGGTAGGTTGAAGAGTAAATCAAAGAAGAATGTGCTGGGAATTTAGGAAAAGTCCCAGTTTTCACTCCAGGTCAAGGGTTTCTACCAATGATGATGTGGCTGGTTATTGGAAGTTGAGATGATCGTTACGAGAATGACAAAGGGTGACTGTTTCCTGGAGCTGCCCTAACAAAGTACTACAAACTGGGTGGTTTTAAGCAATGGAAAGGTACTGTCTCACAGTTCTGGAGGCCAGAAGTAAGAAATCAAGGTGTTCCTTCTGAGGCTGTGAGGGACAATCTTTGTGTCCAAATTCCCACCCCCCCTTTTTTTTTGTGGTACGCGAGCCTCTCACTGTTGTGACCTCTCCCGTTGCGGAGCACAGGCTCCAGACACGCAGGCTCAGTGGCCATGGCTCACGGGCCCAGCTGCTCCGCGGCATGTGGGATCTTCCCGGACCGGGGCACGAACCCGTGTCCCCTGCATCGGCAGGCGGACTCTCAACCACTGCGCCACCAGGGAAGCCCCAAATTCCCCTTTTTATAAGGACACCAGTCCTATTGGATTAGCATCCGCCCTAAGGACCTCACCGTAACTATTTACATCTGCAATGATCCTATTTCCAAATAAGGTCACATTCGGAGGCATAGGGCCTGGGGGCTAGGACTTCAACACATGGATATTTGAGGGGCACATTTCAACCCCTGACAGTGACCCTGAGCTTAGTTCTTGTCCAAACTGTCTGCAGGAGACCCACCACCATGAGGAGCCTTCAGGGGCCTCAGGAGAGCCACCCAGGAGCTGTGACACCCACCCCTTTCCTCACTGGCTCTGGTGACTGGCCAAAGATGCCACAGAACGTATCTGGGTACATGGGCATGACCATAAAGTATCCTACTATGTGGACAGTCTACTTCTCTTCATGTCCAAGCATTGTCCTTTGAACTGCTGGGCTTTGAGATGATACCATCTCAGACTGGAAGATCAATTCCTAAGCTTGAAGAAGCGTTGCTTTAAAAAAGGCAGGACCTTGTTATAACTGCAATTGAGGGGTCCTATTAACCCCCGACTCCGAGACAGAGGCTCGAATCTTCTGAGATGAGATATCTGCCAAAGTCTGCCAGGGACAATAAGAGCAGTAGATCTGTCAGTAGCTGCCAGGTGTCTGAAGGGGACACAGTTACCTGAGGGGCAGCTCTGAAGCGCAACGGGACCTACCAAGGCCAGCTACCTGGCTTGTGTTTCGATCTGAGGAGCCGTTGCTTAGCTTTGTGGGATGAATCTTTCTCTGCATCCGTCAAGAGTACTACCTCGTTCATTAATGTGTCACTAAAATTTAAAATGCTACCTTTCTGCTCCTCGGGTAATTATTGCAGACAGGTTTGAGGCCTATTGTGAAAGCATGGTTCTCAGCAGAAGCAGATCCCGCAGAATGTTGGTGGGTAGTGTGCTTGGGTCTTAACACCCGCTGTTCCTTGGTTAACTAGTTCATGGGGCACCAAGGTCGGCAGTGAGCTTGCTTCTTCCTCACTTTCCCCTTGTGGGGCTTTTGTTTGTTTTGCTAATTTCTGAGTCTGAGTTTCTGTGTAGTCAAGTACATGGAATCATTCCTTCCATGAGTCACAGTTGCTGGGAGGAAATCGTTTTGCTTTTGATACTTTAGAACTTTCCCACCCTTGCTCTCGTCCATCACCATTCCCCTATTTCTGGAAGTGCTGTTACCTCTCGGCATCTACTGGGAGGAGAACTTTAAACCCCACAGTGGAGGCCTTAAGACACATGGCTTGAGCTTCAGTGAGAAATGGAGAGTTGTTGACATCTAGCTTCTGGCTTTTCTTTTTACCTCTTTCATCAGATCATTGGTTTCATATTTCTTAATAGACTCTTAAAAACTTAAGGATGTCTTGCGTACTCTTCAATTTCTAATTTTTATGATGACTTGGGAGCTCTCTATTGGCCCAGCTTTCTTTTATAAATCTTTTCATTGTATCCTTTGGAAGCCTGCCGAAAAAGTACTCTTGTTTTGACTGTGAAGTGTACATACTGTGGAAACAATGCTTTACAGAAATGGACTCATAAATGTATCCATGTGCAGGATGGATCTGGACTCAGGCCATTGTTTCAGACAAGGTGGCACAAAAAACAGCACTCAAGATTCTTGTGGGGCTTCCCTGGTGGCACAGTGGTTGAGAATCTGCCTGCCAATGCAGGGGACATGGGTGTGAGCCCTGGTCTGGGAAGATCCCACATGCCGCGGAGCAACTAGGCCCGTGAGCCACAACTACTGAGCCTGCGTGTCTGGAGCCTGTGCTCTGCAACGAGAGAGGCCGCGATAATGAGAGGCCCGTGCACCGCGATGAAGAGTGTACCCCGCTTGACATAACTGGAGAAAGCCCTCGCACAGAAACGAAGACCCAACACAGCCAAAAATAAATAAATAAATAAAGAATTATTTTTAAAAAATTGAAGAAGAAAATGGCTGAACCAGTATCAACAATAAAATCTCAGATACATCATAAAAAAAAAAAAAGATTCTTGTGCCCAGGTGCTATAATGACAGGTCACTTCACCTTTACCTTCCTTGCTTTACTGTCTTGCTTGTCTTTATCGATGTAAGAATTCTTGGGACTTCCCTGGTGGCGCAGTGGTTAAGAATCCACCTGCCAATGCAGGGGACACGGGTTCTAGCCCTGGTTCGGGAAGATCCCACATGCCGCGGAGCAACTAAGCCCGGCGCCACAACTACTGAGCCTGCGCTCTAGAGCCTGTGAGCCACAACTACTGAGCCCACGTGTCACAACTAATGAAGCCCGTGTGCCTAGAGCCTGTGCTCTGCAACAAGAGAAGCCACTGTAATGAGAAGCCCGCGCACTGCTACAAAGAGCAGACCCCCCTCGCTGCAGCTAGAGAAAGCCTGCACGCAGCAACGAAGACTCAATGCGGCCATAAACAAATAACAAACAAACAAACAAAAAGCAATTAATTAATTAAAGAAAAAGAATTCTTTTTAGAAATGGCCATAAAAATGTGGAAATTGATGAAGACCAACCAAATGAGAAGAAGCACAGGCTATTTATTCTTTACTCACCCTAGCAAGGGAGTCAACCACCTTTGCTGTGTTTTGGCAGACACTCAAAGGCAGGCAGGGGATTGGGGAAGGTTTAGAGGGGAAAAAACCGGAGGGCTTCAGGTGGGCTCTGATTGGAGGCTGTTGTTATGGGGAAGCTGGAGGTGGGCTAACTAGAAGCAGGGCATCCTGTGTGATTGGTTAGGGGTGCATATTTGGCTTTCTCTGGTTGGTCCTAGATTGGAGGTGGAGACAAAAATTAGGGAAGCTGTCAGTCCTGGCCTTTTTGGGCCAATGGTTACAGGGGCTATTGGCTGGCTTCTGGGATCAGTCACTAGAGATGTGGTCTGACTTCCTGCAAGTCTGACTTAAAGAGCAGGCTGGCTTCCTGGGCTGGTTACTGTAGAGAAGCGGCTGGTTTCCTGGGCTGGTGGTTGCAGGTTGTGGGTCAGAGCTCTGTTTCCATATATAATCTGGCCACTGCCCATCTACATATTCAGTCTCAAAAGCAATCACGAGCACTAGTTGTGTCGATTAACTTCGTTAAAATGCAGTTGAACATAATATCTTTCCTTTTCTCATCAAACCATTTTAGATCTATCTTCAGTGAAATACCAACCACAGAAATTCACATACAGTATATAAGCTGGTTGGTGAACAGTGGAAATGAGTCCCATGCCTGAAATTGCATGTTAAAGGAATGGGTATCACCATATATAAACTATAATCATCATTCTTAGAAATGGAATTTTTTTAAGGGAAAGTAGTTTAAGTTACTAATGGACAAATAATTTTGTAATGATATTTCAGTCATAGGTTAATTCCAACACCCCTTTAACTCTTTAGGTATTAATTTCAATGCCATTGAAGAGAAGAGTGACCCACTTGTGTTACTTGAAGTATTTAGGATTTTCTTGCAGGACACATGTACCCTGGAGCCTCGAAAAGACCACCCTACCCTGACGGTGACCCTGCTGGTCCTTCCCTCTTTCTTCCACTCATTGGGCCATCCTCACTCTCTTTGGGGCTTATTCAATATTCCCTCCACCTTTGAAATCTCGCCGCATTAGCTCCTGTGTTCCTCCACAGGCCCAGAAAATCTTGTCAAAAGTTATGTTCTACAGAGTGTATTATGAAAACAGCAGGTGTTACTTTTTTCGGCCGTACGTTCCAAACTCCAAGTTGCACCTTACTGTCCTTTATCAAACTGCACGTCCTCCCCAAGTCCCCTACCACTGAGCTTGTGTCTCAGGTCACTTGCCAGTCTGCTGATTGGCTATCCTTGGGCCAGGTCCTCACTGGCCTGATCGAGTTATTCACAGCGGAGGGATGCAGGAAAGTATGTTCAAGGTAATTTCTTCCCTAACTGCCTTCTCCAAAGGGAATCGATCCAGACACTTCTCCTAGAGTCTGCAACTCAGTAGGGAAGGACACTGCATCATCCTGAAGAACACGTGCTCCAGGAAGGAGAAGACAAATAAGGATGCATTTCAGGTCTGGAAATCAGCAGTGAAAATTCAGGTTCTGTGCTTGACAAGAGTTGAAAGCTGGCAAAGGAAGCAGAGCTGATGTCCTTGTGCACCAGCCTCCTGTTGCCTGTAAGGAGATCAGAGGAAAGGCCACAGCGACAGAATTCTGGATTCCAATAAACCTGGAGAGAAGGGCACAGGGGCATCTGCATAAAATAGTAAAGAACATTTAAAAGAGAAATTGCCAGCCATTTGGCCCTTAAATTCAGGGGTGTTTGGAATTTTAAGAGGTGGAAATTAAAGTTGAGGGCACTTCTCATTTGTGTAGACGATTACAGGACTAGGTTTTAGTTTGCTAGGTTCTTTATAGAACCCTTGTTTATGGAGAATGATTGATACATTCTTATCCGGTTTGTTCTTTAAACCATCCCTTCTGGGCAGAGCTAGTCCAGGTTTCAGGAGATCAAGTACCTTGCCATACTTCAGGTCTAGTTCATTCGTGGCCCCTGGTCATGGTTGAGATCCTGCAATGGAAGAGGAACACCTATATTTTTCTGAGAATTCATTCGTACTGGAATCACTTCCTGAAGTTTCCTGTGGCATAAGCCTCTCTTTGGTCATTATAACACTCAATTTACATTTAAATCCTGATGTTCTTAGTTGTTCATCCTCCTGTACCATGGAGAAGATAATTGGTTGTGAGCTGTCTTCTCATTACTTTTGGCAAATCAGAATTCCTTAGAACCAGACATAGGTGAGCATAGAAATTCCCAGACGGAGTTAAAAAGCTGTTCTCATCATGTGTGTTCTTTTCTCGCATTTCAATCATGCTGCTGGTGGCGCCAGCACTGGCAGCAGAAAGAAATACGATGTTTGGCTAATGGCTTGAGAAGGGGAGGGAAGGACTCAGGGTCACCTGTGGCAAAGCCTATTTTGAGCTGAGCCAAAGGAGATTAATGCTGTCACATGCTTGATTAGCCATTGCATGGCTCTCCACTTCAAAATGTATTAATACTGAGAGAACAGCTAGCTTGGAATTGTCTTGTTCACGTTTGCAACTAACCCTGTAAAATCCCACAGCAGTGGGCTGACTGGAGGGAGAGCCTGAGATGCTGCAGAGCTTCCCTTGTCTTTTGTTTGCGTTTATGACGAGGGCGTTCAAAATCACGCTAAACTGGTTAAGCTTGAGCCTGCAAAGTAACCGGTGTTTTGTGTCTCAAGTTAAACCTCTTTTTAGCAAAGCGTTCTAGAGCGAGCATCTTAAATCTATTCAGATGTGTACATGCATTTATTCATGTGAGTGTCAGGAAATTTCTTGTTAAGATAACCTTCTTAAGCATATCATGGTGATGTGAATTGGTAATGTGTTCCTATAGTCAGAAGTCATCTGTGCTCGGGTTTTTAAATGCTCAGTGTGCTGTCTCATTTGGCTGGGCATGATCTGGGTTTAGATGTTCTGCAGGTCAAAGTATGACTTAGAACTACTTAAACGTTTTCCATCCCATTTGCTGACAGATTGAAAGTAGCTCTGCATATAAATTCTCTGTTTCTAGTTCTGTGGACCCACTTTCCTTTATGTGGGAGGCTGAAAGCCTGGTAGGTTCCTGAGCTTTGGAGCTAGAAGACTTCAGTTCCAATCCCATCTCTGGCACTTCCCGGGAGCAAGGGTTTTTTAAGTACAGAAAGCATTGTGGGTGAATTGGAATAGATTGTAGGTGCTGTCATTGAATCATAAAATATGAATTTTAAAAACCTTTTGACATGTAATGCCAACTTTTCCTTTAGAAGGGTTATGCCAGTTTTACACTCCCACCATGCTTGTTCTGACATTCATCAGATTTATCATTTAATAATCCTACCCAGCATATAGGAAAAGTTTTTGTGATTGTTCTAATGAGTGCTTCTTTGATGACTTGTGAGGTTAAACGCACTTTTTCAAAAAACACAATGTCTATTGGCTTTTTGCTCTTTCTTCTGTTTCTTTTTTCGAATTGCCTGTTAATGTATTTTGCAAATCCCCTGTTCATTCTCTCTTCCTCAGTACAATGAAATAATCATATGAATGATAAAGACATTATGCTTTTTTGGGAAGTTATAACAATAGTACCACAGCTCTTTTTTTAAAAAAAAATAATGGGTCCAAAATATATTGTATGAACCTGGTGTCTCTATGAACCCCACACATTCAAACCTATCTTTCCGCATATAGGTTTTCTTCTCTGATCTTATCTTTCTTTCTCTTTGTCACGGGTAGTTTCATGGGTTATTCTCTTTCTCTTTTTTTCTTCTTATTTGGCTATCTTATCAAACTCTTTGACATTTCCCATTAAACCACACTGTCCTGGCCTTTAGTAGATTAGGATGGTCCAAGCTACAGTTCTCTTTCTTTCCTGGCTGAAATCCCCCACCTCTCAGGCAGACCCTACTCCCCAGTGTGAGGCTGTGTTGGCATCACGGGACAGATGGAGAGCTGTTCCTCTGGGTCTGAGCAGGAGGTCGTGGGCATTGAGAAGCATCATTTCTTCAATGGTACAGCAAGTATTCATTGAGGGACTGCCACACCGAAGCCCTGTTCTCAGGGCTACAGAGAAGGCTAGGGCCTAGCAGCCAGGGTGGGAAGGAGTGTCACGGCTCCGTGTGGAAAGGTCAGGGAAGGCCTCCATGAGAGGATGGGACCTGAGGGAGATGGGGGAAGCAGCCACGTGGATATTTGGGAGTGAATGTTCAAAGCAGAGGGAGCAACAGGTGCAAAACTCTGAGTGGGGACCATGAAGGGGATGAGGAAGAGTAAGGAATGGGCTGTGAGGTTGGAGTGGTACCTGGAGAACCAGACCATGGGATGCCTTGTCGGCCATTGGATGGACTTTGACCTTTGCTTTGGGTGAGATGGGACGTCAATAGACAGTGAGAAAAGGGGATGTGATTTCAGTTGGTTTTCAAAGAGTGACTTGGACCCCTGTGCTGAAAATAGATTGTTGGGGAAGAGAGGGGGTGACAGTGGAAGCAGGGAGACCAGGCAAGGGATGATGGAGGCTGGGGGCAGGAGGGAGCAATTGGACCAGAAACAAAAAGACATTTCAGGGTCTTAATTATCCCTTGGATACGTTGTAGTCTGCTCGTATGTGGCAATGAGCCACATACACACAGCTGCATTGACATCACTTTGAAATTCACTCTCCTTTCGCCTCCTTCTCTGTCCTCCTGTGATCACTTCTTTGATGCACCTCTTCCTTTTCTTCAATATTTTACTGTGAAGTCTTTTAACAGTTGCCTGGGATTCTGATCTGTTCTCATTGGGAGATGAAACTATCCAAGGTAGACTAGATCTCTGAGTTCACAATTTCTCCTAGAGTGTTGTACATAGGACACACACATATAGAATATACACATACACGTTTATTCTATATATGTTATACACATAGAACAGAAACAGACCTGAAAACCCCATTATGCCCAGAATGATGATTCAAGGTTCTAGTTACAATCGGAAGGGTCTGCCGAGCCTTCTAATGGCGTTCTGGAATTTTCCCATTACTGTTAACTAAATTCACACGCATCTTTTCTAAGCTCCAGAATATCTTCCAGATAAAAGCAGAGAGAACCACAGATCACATCAAACATAAAATGACCACACAGCGCTTCTTTGGCCTTTATCAAGAAGTTCGATTGCAGTTTGTCTAACAACTTTCCTCTTTTTAGCATGAATTAAATGTGCGATGTCCATGTGCCCAGTTTGTGTTTTCTGGTGCTAGTACTTAGAACTCGATCCCAAGTATATAAAATATGAAAGAAGAACTAAATTTAGTGACTTTGGGGGTGCTTATCCTAATAAAGACCCAACTCACAAGGGTGTTTGTAAAATCCAACTGTCCTAAATCCTTTATCTTGCTGGACAGTGGGAAGGAAGATTTTTGGCTTGGAAAAGCACAAGGGCTGAAACAGAGAACACGGTGTTTTGCTTAGATGCAAGTGATTTCCCACCTTCCAAAAAGAAAAGTTGCCATTAAGTCCAAATTAACCCCTTACGTACAGATGCAAACATTAATTTCATCCCTGGATGAATGGTGGTTATTCATTCTTATGAATGAACATATTCTTCTGTTAGAATCCTAAAGAGAATCGGTAAAGCCAGCTTACCCTGTCAGGCACCTTATTTTGCTATAACCAAAATTATTGTATTGTATTGTTTTGTAAATCTGCTGTAACCAAATTTATTGTAACTCGATGGTTATACAAATAAAATCTTTTTCTTATCTCTGTTACTGATTTCTAATAATTGCATAGTGGTCTGTACAACTCAAATCCTTTAAAATGTGTTCAAACTTGCTTTGTAGCCCAATATATGGTCGATTTTTGTAAATGTTTTGTATGTGCTTGAGAAGAATTTGTATTTTCTATTTTTTGGATGCAGTCTTAACTTTATAGTGCCTTAAATAAATCTTAGTGATTATAGCCAAGTTTGTTTGGCCTTAATTATATTATAGCCTTAATTAGGCTAATCATTTTTCTAATTAAGTAAATTAATTTGACCTATCAATTGCTAAAAAGGGTATGTGAAAATTTCCCATATGATTATTGATTTGAATTTCTTCCATAATTCTGTCAGTTTGGCTTTTTCTCTTTGGAGTCTATTTTATGAGTTGTGTACAAGTTACAAATTATTATATCTTCCTAGTAAATTAAAATTTTTATTTTAACTTCATGTTAAGAAATGCTTTTTGCCTTAAGGTTTATATATCTAATAATATAAATTCATGTGTGTGTGTATCTATGTATCTATGTGTCACTCTACCTATCTATCTATCCATCATCCACCTATTTCTTTATAACTTATCTATCATTTATCTACCTATCTCTCCATCTATTTATCTATCCATCCATCTATCGATCATTTACCTATTTCTTTATATCTACTGTATCTATCTATCTACATATCTATCTATAGAATACCTAGCAGAGTGACACCAACTCTCTTTTGTTACTATTTTCCTGGCCTATCTTCTCATAACCTTTATCTTTTAACCTTCATGTGTCCGTTCATTATATATTTGCCTTTTGCAAACTATATGCAGTTGGGTGTTTTAGTCCAATCTGAACATCTTTGTCTTTAAACTGAGACATTTAATCCATTTACATTATTGTCATAACATATATTTGGGTTAATATTTACCATAAGCTTTTATTCTTGCTATTTGTTTCTCCTTTTTTCTGTCTTCTTTCCCCATAATCTCACTAATAATTTAGAAGCTCTATACTCTTCCTCAATTCTTTTAGTGTCTATCTTTGAAATTTTAATTTGCACATTGAAGTTAACTTTCTGGCTCCTTCTTTTCCTTTTTTTGGCTTTGGAGAAGTCTTTACTCTTTTTCTATTTCATTAATAGATTTAAATGATGTTTTTCTATTTATTCAGGATTTTTAGTTGTGTCAGTGAGACAGTCAACCAGGGTATCTAGTCTTTTACACTGACCGAAATGGAAGTCCTGAATGGATTTTATTTTCTATTTAAACTATAATTTTCATTATTTAAAATGCAATAAATGAATATTCTAGGAAGTTAGAAAATACAGGTGAATAGAAATAACCAAATAAAAGCACCTTATTCCTCTCACTCACAGATGATCACTTTTAATACCTTAGGGTATATTGTTCCACCTGTGTATGTGTGTGACATGATATATATCTTTGTATGCTTTTAAAAGCCAACATAATATCATACTACTCATGCTAAGTAATAAGGTGCTTTTGCAGTTAGTAACGTCCACCTTTGCATGTCCATACATTTTTATTTTGTCCCATACACTGTCCCTATTCCGGTTTTTAAAACTGTGCCCAAATGTCCAGTTCGGTTGAGTTCTTCACCCTCAACCCCAACCCAGGAGCCCTCAGCGAATCTGGTTGTCGAATCCCCACATCTTCTCTACTCAGACACAACTTCCCTCTTTGTTTCCATGACCTCGACTTGTTGAGCTGGCCAGGCATCTTTCCCGCAAGCTGTCCGCTTTCTGCTTTTGTCAGTTTTGTCTCTCATGGTGCCATTGGACTTGAGCTTTCTCCCCTCTATTTCCTATAAACTAGGAGTTAGTGTTATAGGATTAATGGATTCAATTCACACATTTTTGATTAGAAACCATCGTAGGTGATGTTGCGACCTCATTTTGCATTGGGACACATCATATCTTAGGACACCATTAGTGAGTTTGGCCACTAGATTACGATGATAGTGGCTTGATTCCTCCATGGTAAAATTATTGACTTTTCTCCTTGACATAAGGAAATAATCTGTGTGTTGCTACTTGGGTGCAATATGAATATCCATCAGTCATACCCAGTAGTTTAAAAAAAAATTTTGTTTAAATTTTTTACCCATTTTTTATTTTTAAATTAATTTTTATTGGAATATAGTTGATTTACAATGTTGTGTTAGCTTCTGCTGTACAGCAAGGTGAATCACTTATACATATACATATCCACTCATACCCAATAGTTTTAACATCATCTGAATATATTTGCCTGGGTCAATGGCTTCGTAAAATTTGCAGAATGATGATTTTTGAATTCCATTATTTCTTCTCACTATTATCTGGCATTCTTCTGTAAAGCAGAGCTTTCCTTCATCAACCAGATAATTGATTTCTCTGAAATGCTATTTTTACTGGGAAGGCTTGAAAAATGCTTAATTATTTCATTTTAATTACCAACTTTCAAAGTAATTTACAGCATATTGTGACATAAGAAATTTTTCCTAATCTCTCTCTTTTTTAGTATCATTGTGGACTCACCTATTTTCACTGATTCATTGTGTTTCAATCCACTATAACTGAGATTCTTTTTGTTGCTCAAATTGTCACAGATTTGGATGTGGAAGCTTCTAGGCCATGTCAATGCTTAAAACTAGGAAGTATATTCTACATTTCATGAAAACCAAGGCTTCGTTCATTGTATGTTGCAACATTATTTTAGGTAACATTGAAAAAATAGTTCACAACCGATTTTCGTATAAGTTGTCGTTAATTGTAAGATAACTCCTGATTTCAGAGACGTTAAAATGTAACAAAAAAGGTGAATCTTAGGGCTTCCCTGGTGGCGCAGTGGTTGAGAGTCCACACGCCGATGCAGGGGACACGAGTTCGTGCCCCGGTCCGGGAAGATCCCACATGCTGCGGAGCGGCTGGGCCCGTGAGCCATGGCCGCTGAGCCTGCGCGTCCAGAGCCTGTGCTCCGCAACGGGAGAGGCCACAACAGTGAGAGGCCTGCGTACCGCAAAAAAAAAAAAAAAAAAAAAAGGTATCTTAGTTTCAATGCGATATTCTATTTTAAAACATACAGCATGGTGACTATAGTTAATAATACTGAAATAAATACAGTATTTGAAAGTTGCTAAGAAAGCAGATCTTATAAGTTTTCATCACAAGAAAAAAATTCTGTATCTATGTATGACGATGGATGTTAACTAGATCTATTGTGGTGATCATTTTTCAATGTATGCAAATAACAAATCGTTATGTTATATACCTGAAACTGATATAATGTTGTGTGTCAATGAAAACACCCCATGAGTTCGTACTGATGGTTTCAACTTATGTTAATAATAGTATGTAGACTTAGTTTCTGTGATTTTCATAATGGTACATCTTTCCTCTTACCCTAGAAATATGGATTCCTAACCTCCTTGTATGAGTTTCCTGTGGCTGCGATAACAACTTACCACAACTTGGTAACATAAAACAATAGAAACTCATTCTCTCGCAGGTCTGGAAGCCAGAGGTCCAAAGTCGTTATTGTTGGACTGAAATCCAGGTGTCAGCAGAGCTGCACCTCCGCAGGGGGTTCTAGGGGAGCGTCTGTCCCTGCTCTACAGCGCTGGGTGGCTGCAGCCTTCCTGGCTCAGGGCTGCTTCACTCCAGTCTCTGCTTCTGTGATTGCATCACCCTCCCCTCTGTGTGTCTGTGTCAAATCTCCCTCTGCCTCGCTCTTATAAGGACACATGTGATTGCATTTAGGGGCCACCTGCCTAACACAGGCTAGTCTCCCCTTCTCAAGATCCTTAACTCTATCACCTCTGCAAAGTAATTTTTTCCCTTTTAAGGTGATATTCACAGGTTCCAGGGATTAAGTTGCAGTTCTCTCTTGGAGTGTCATTATTCAACCTACAAAAATCGTTCACGTATAGTTACTTATAAACTGATCATACAATGCAAAGTGAGCAACTGTAAGATATCTGTGCACATATTACTACTAAAAATAAAAGTACTACATGAAGTTTAACTTTAATATGTCAATGTTTTTGGTCCGTAGAATTAAACCTTTAATTCTAAGGTTTAATTCTAAGGTGAATTCAAAGTGCTGTGTTGCAAACTTACTTGAGAAAAATCCTTTCTCTGTGTTTAAGTCTGTTTGTCTCAGTTTACCTTCAATTTCAAGGATTCCAACAAAAGTAGCCATTTTAAATTTAGGGGATATAGTTCATGATTCAAGGCGTCTTTCACCAGTTCCTAAATTGGGGACTGACCTCAGCAAAGTCTTGTTGAGGGCAGCTGGGCCTGGGATATGAGACAGAACCTCTCCGTCCTGGACTCAGTGGGTGTCCACCTCCGCAAGGCTGTGGGGCTTCTTTGGTCCCATCAATGTGCTCACCAAGACATTTTTGCTCTACTCTCTTTTATACAGATACCTCCCCTTTCCTTCCTTTCCAGCACTTTCCCCTTCTTTCTGAACTTTCCTGTCCAGACTCCAGGATGTACTTTCCCCCCAATCTTTCTTCCGGCTTCCTCTATACCTAACATTGTGCAATTTTTGCAAAGATGCTGAGAGTGAGATGAAGTGGGATTAGGGAGCACTTGGAACTTGGGTCTCCTACTAGGATGCGAGTGCTTTGCTTACTTTCCGGGTCATCTAGAGCTGAGCACCAGGAGGCCCTGCTTTAGTGAAGGAGGGAACAAGACCTATCTTATTTCAGGAACCTCAGAACAAAGCACCTTTGCTCTGCAAACATATGCACGCCTGTCCTTTGGTATTTTCTACTGCTTTATTTGTCCTTATTTTTCTATTAAATATCTTTTGGGGAAATATCCAACTTGAACCAGCTGAATCAAGGCAAAAGAGATCCTTCATGCTGTAGTGGTCAGGATGTTCCTAGAGACCATATGTGGTCCCAGAGGGACCACCATCTACCTGGAAATCTCAAATAGTCTGTTGGCAACGGGGTCAAAGGTAGTGAGAAGCAATTGTGAGAGTGGGACCGTTGTGACTTTTTGTGCTTTTATAACCCAGGATGATTCCTTACACGCTGCTAGTTTGCACACATGGTACTTAATCTATTTTCTGAAAAGCATAAGCAACTGAAGGTCGCCCAGAATGTCTGTGCATCTTTGTCGACTGTGCATCTTGGTAGAGCAAACTTAAGTCTTCCTGGGAGATGTAATATAATTCAAACATTTTTTCTCCCTTGGCTTGTCTTGATTGTGTGACTTGGTAAAGGAAATAAGACTACTAAAAGGAGAAGGTCATTTATGTTATAAATAACTCTGGTTATTACTGAGACATTCTTGAACTAACACTGTTACTGTTTTTAAATATTAATTCCGTTTCCTGAAACAATGAGCTGAAGAATTCAAGCAATCCTGAAGCACATGAAGGAGAAACTAAGCTCTCAAGAAAAGAAAATTGCTAGAAGGTGAAATATGCAATTTGACAGTGTGCATACATTATATTGTTACAAATGCTTCAGATTGTTTAACATCAAACTGTAGATGTGTTTTGACAGAGCACAGTAATTCTGAAGACAAGTGATTAATGTAGTACTTAGTGGGGTAGTTTCTGAGAAATGAATTAGTTTTCTTGGATATGGAAGTGGTTGAAGGCATGTATTGACTATTTTGGTTCACCGGGGTAGCATTTGTCAAATTGAAGCAATAATGGACTAAGACTCGTTCTAGGGAGTTTAGAGAATTAAAATTCCCAGGTAAGTTTCTTTTATTGGAATGATTCCAGGAATCAGTTAACCAGATTATTAGGTATGTATGATAGAAACAGATTGGGGCAGGTGCCCCCCTTACAGTCATTTTTGGTGGTCATTTCTAAGCCACCCTTCTTCTTGGCTCTTTCCCCTTGTCCCACTTTGAGGTCTGCATGGGTCCTGTATGGGTCCCAGCTGTGATCCATTAAAGGGCAGACATTTGACCTAAATTGGAGCATTGGTAACTCACCTCGATAGCTACAATAATTGGTCTGGGGGTACCATTACTAGGGTTATACTTGCTCAGACTTCCCCAATTTCAAAATTGAAAGTCCCATGTCCGGGGAACCTCTTCAGTCTCAGGCAAACTGGGACAGATGGTCATCCAACATTTAACCGAAATTGGCCAATCAGCGTTCTTCCCTGGGAGATTTGGACCTGGGAGATTTGGACTAGAAATGAAGTCTTTCTCTTTCTGGCCACAAAACTGTGAAGATGTAAGTGAAGAGTAGCTGGCAAGTTCTGCCTTCATTCCCAGGACTAAACTTGTCTGAGATAATAAAGTCTCTTTGTGAAGAATGAGATAGAAACAAAGTCCCGAAACCACTTGAGTTTTTGGTTCCATCTCTCCCCACCTTTGTCAAGGACAACATGTTTAATGTGATCCAATGGATCTCCAGCTTTTGCCCACACTTTTCTAATTGGGTTTCTGACAATTGCCAAGCAAAGAATCCTAATACAATATGTTTGCTCCTAGACAAGTCACGGGTTTCTAACTTTTAATCCTTTTAGTTATAATTTTCTCCAGTCTTACAAAACTTACAAAATAAAGAGTAGAAACATTTTTAATAGTTATTAGAGTTTCTTAGAGGATCCAAAAGCTAATCTTGCAGATGGGACAGAATTCCTTTCTACAAAATGCCTGAAAACCACTTGGTATATTTCACTCTTTCCCTCTTGTTATCAAGCCCAGTTTCATCATAGCTTGTAAGGCATCTCACATCTTGTGGTACGTAAAGGCATGCTGCCCCTGTTAACTGACTTACTGTTGAATAGATGCATGTTTAATTGAACTTAACTCAGTTGTAATGATCCTTTACATTTGGGTTTTGGAAGAGAATCTTAGGAAATTATAGAATCAGATTATTAAGCATCAGGGGAACATCTTATAGCCACAGTGTATCATGCATATTGCATAACACAGGTCAAATGCATTTTGGGCATATATGTTTTATAGTTTCTCTTTTAGATGTTTAAGAAAGTGGCTTTATTTTGATATATGATCATGGAGGATGTACAATAGTCATGTCCAAAATTGCTCTTTGGAAAAATGAAGTTTTCTGTTATAGCTTGTCTTTGGAAAAGAACTGTCTGTTCATATAGTTAATAAAAATTTACCAAGTGCCCACCTTTTGTGTAGAAGGTGTGTAGAAGCTCAAGGAGTTGGGAGCCTCTAACCACCTTACAGTGTGTCTAGGAGGTGGAAGATGTATCATTTGGACCCTTGCAGTTGCAAGTAATAAAAAATGCTACTCTAACTGGCCTAAACAAAAATGGGAAGGTTTTTGTTCATATAATGGAAAAGGTGGACCAGGCTCCAGGGCTCCCACATTGTTACCAGAACCTGGCTTCTCTCTCTAGGTATGAGCTCTACTTTCTCTGTGTGAATTCTTTCTCAGAATGGCCCCTTGCCCATCTCATGGTGGTTAGCTGGCTGCTGCAGCCTAAGCATCACTTCATCCTAGGTTCAGGTGGGGATGGAGAGGGAAAGAGTATGTGTCTCTCCAAGAACAATCCAAGGTTTCCTTATGTCCCCCTAGTTCTGATTTTCTGTGTGGATTTCTACCTCCCAGATCAATTGAAGGTTGCTGATGATTCCCTTAGGCTTGGTCATATCCTCCATCCTGGAGCCAGAGTGAGAACCCCAGAATGTGTGAGACATGGTTTCCTAAAAGGAGGAGAGAGGAGGCATCATGGCTGGTAGATGGAGAAACAGTTAGCAAGCAATTTCTACAAAGGATATCCGGCTGAACAGCGTTTGGGGGTATGAAGCCTTTTCTCATTGAGTGTAAGTGGTGCAAGGGGGAACTACATCAATGTAAAAAAGAAGTTTGCATGAGCGCCTTGCTGGCTCCTATATGTACGTACACTATTCTCATACACTGAGAATCTTGGATTTTTTAATCCATGTGTAGTTAATGCTGCAGGTCCACTGGACAGCCCTCTGCCCTCTTGTTGCAGGGGCACAGAAGAGGGGGGATGGAAGCCCTGTGCAAAAGCTGGGCCCTCCCTGCCCCAGAGCTACCGAGTTGGACTCTGGGAGGAGGAGTTTGGGGTATTTTAAACAAGTGCCCAGGTGATTGCAAAGGGCAGGAAGAGCCGATCGTGTGGTGTCGTTTTGTCCAGAGAGTCATTCCTCCTCTTCACACCCAGCCTCCGCCACGCATCCTCCACAGTCTTGGTGACTCCTCCCTGCCTCTTGCGGGAACACTGATGCGCTCTCTCCTCTACAGCTACCTTGTGCTGTCTTTGGTGTTCCAGCACTTTTCATCTTGTGTTGTTGTGACTTTTTTTAAAAAAAATGGTTTTTAATTGGAGTAGAGTTGATTTACACGGTTGTGCTAGTTTCAGGTGTACAGCAGAGTGATTCAGATATGTATACATATATATATTTATATATATGTACATTCTTTTACAGATTCTATTCTGGTTCATAAAAAATGCTTGTCTCACTCTGAACTCCCTAAATTGACTTCAACCCCTGCACTGGGGGCCACATCCTGCAGCTTGGGACACGCTGGTGTAGGTAACGAGGGGGAGGCTTGGAGGACGGCTGGATTTGGAGCCTTGAGCCATGTCTCCCGAAGAGTCTGTAAAAATGCAGCTTCCCCAGGCCTCAGTCCTGGGATGCCCTGGGGTCTGAGAACCATGGCAAACACAAGAGGGATGGGGTCTAGGAGAGGAGAGAAGAAAGAGGAAATTTGCAGAGGACAGCTGGAAGGTTGATGTTGACTAGAAGTAAAGGTCGCTACGTAGGCCTGGACCAGCTCATGCAGAACCTTGAAAGTCAGGTGAAGGACTTCTGGACAAGATGGAAGGTGTTCATTCATCCATACTATTAAGTCATATCAGCCTTACCATGGTCAGTCACCTGAGAAGTGTTAGCACAAATTCCTGCCTGCCGAACCTGCTGGCCTTGATTAACGGGGGTTCCAAACAACGCAGTGGGGAGGTGGGTCAGTCTTGCTTTACCCCGTTTTGGGGTAACAGTTGGGGAGGAATATGAAACCGCCCAGGCACTATGGGGAGTGATTCCACAGGGATGGGTTTGCCACCAAACAGCTCCAAGCCCTTAGAATTTGCTCGGGAAGGCTATGGGCCCCCATTTATTCTGAACCTTGACCTGTTCTCCTCTAACCAGGGATGAATGGCAGCTGAATGGAGACTAAAGCCTGTGTTCGATTTCCTGAAATTAATGCTTGGGTGTGACCTGCTTCTTCTTCCTTATCTACTGTTCTTCTTCTTTCCTAGTGATTGCACAAAGATGGCAGAAAGAGAAGTTTCCTTGAAAGCTCCCTGACAGCCACCCAACACCCTGCTCTACTTTTTTTTTTTTTAATGTATTTATTTATTTTTGGCTGTGTTGTGTCTTCACTGCTGTGTGCGGGCTTTCCCTAGTTGCGGCGAGTGGGGGCTACTCTTCGTTGCGGTGTGCGGGCTTCTCATTGCGGTGGCTTCCCCTGTTGCAGAGCACGGGCTGTAGCCACGTGGGCTTCAGTAGTTGTGGCACGTGGGCTCAGTAGTTGTGGCTTGCGGGCCCTAGAGCGCACACTCAGTAGTTGTGGCACACAGGCCCCGTTGCTCCATGGGCATGTTTGATCTTCCGGGACCAGGGCTCGAACTCATGTCCTCTGCATTGGCAGGCAGATTCTTAACCACTGCACCACCAGGGAAGCCCTGCTCTACTTTTAAATCACTTGGGTTGGGCTATTGTTTTATCTGATGGGAAATGCCTGGGTGCTGAGACTTTCCTCTGGAAGCAGTAATATGAAAATCATATTTTCCATTTTGGACCTAACCAGGCCTGTATGTTTTAAGCAGACTTAACATGATTTTGTAGTAAAAACTCTTGCATGGCGAACTGTGTGTGATATTGAGGCTTTCCAAAATGAAAGGCTTGATGTTGAAAACTGGATGCTATCGATAACCAGCCCGACAAGGCTGGTGAGGAGGTGGTTGAATGGGGTCTTAATGTTCTAGTTTTCATAAACTTGTCACTGTAGCAGGAGTTTATCAAATTGCAAATCGGAGTCTCGGTTAAAAGTGTCAGCTGTGATCCAATTAATATATTCATTTTTAATAGTTGGGCCCCAGGCTAGGAAAAGGCGCTAACTCAGAAATGCACGTGGGTTCTGTCTGAGTCCTAGTGCCTGCGTCTTGAGGTTAACCTGGCACCTTATTGCCCTGCTTGGCCAGCACCCTTGGATTCACCTTTGATGACTTCTCAGAGAAAGGCAGGGGGAGACAGTGTGAGTTTGGCTCTTTTTGTAGTCCTAAGGATTTCTGACGTGCCCAGGGTGGAGAGTTTCTTGCCAGTTGACCTTCTGATTAGCCAGGGGAGGTATAAAATGTAGTGTGTATTGATTGGCTTTGACTTTTGAGAAATAAGACAAAGGTGCTTTCTGCTGATGGAGAAAACTAATTACAGCTCCGGATCGCTGGGCTTTCAGCATCTTAAACAAAGCAATGCCCTAAGGTCTCCTAGGAAATCAAATAGAATCTAAGAGCAAAGGGAGAAATCAACACGGAGAGAGGTCCTTTTTATGCCCTGTGCTTATTTGACATCTGAAGTGAGAATTCTGTTGCAAGACTGTTGAATTCCTTATAATTGTCTTCCTTTGGTGACTGACACAGGACCTGTGGGGCAACTACATTCATGCCCAAGCCACCTCGAGGCGGGACTTGGTGTTTCTAAGCATCCCCCAAACACAACTGATTTGACTGTACCTGAATGAGAAAGGGATTCTTGGCTTCCTATTTTCTGCAGAAATGGCGAAGACTCATCACCGCTGCCCAGCTGAAATGGAATCAAATTCCCGATGGACAGCTCTGATCCCTGTCAACATTCTTCTTTGCCTTCTAATCCAAGCGCACCCTCGAAAGTTCCCTTCTATCTTCTGGGTCCGTTTTGGCTTTGGCTGTCAGCCTGCTGGCTCAGTCAGCAAAGCTGGCGCAGGGGACCTGAGCGGTGCCATCTGTTCCTGCCCCTCAGCTCGCCCCTGGTGTCTGCATTCATCTCCTTGCTTGGCTGAGTCTGTGTCCCGAGTGGAAGAACTCCTCCTCCCATTGTCCTGTTGGTTGTGTTTCACACTCCAACAGCATTCAGCATTTCTGAATGTGGGTTAGAACCCGGATGCCCTGGATGTTTCCTGCCAACGCTCGCCTTCTAACTTCAGGATGTGATCTGGCTTGCTACAAAGTCAGGGGACTTGCGAATCCCCTGAGAATTGGTTAAATTCTCAGACGACTCCACGTTCCATAAGCCTTGTTGGCAGGGCTGCTCTGATCCTGCCCCAGTGACTGTGAATGTACTTCCACCTTGTTCTTGAGGCCAAGTCCCCACCGGTACCCCAGTCTCACCCACCAGTCCTGGCTTCGTTCTCTAGACCTCCATTTTTGCTATGATAACACACCCGTTAAGCCCCGTCTCCCGAGTCTGACACCCTGCTTTGCTCTTGTAAAGCCATTCTAGATTCTTAAACTTCTCCCTGGTCTTTGAGGTGCTGCTACCAACTACCCCTCCTCCCTGATTCTGATTTCCCCTCTATCTCCCCATACTGCCTTCCCCAGATCATGTATGGTGAGCAACATAACCACAGCCCCCCAAAGATGTCCATGTCTGAATCCTTGGGACCTGTAAATATGTCAGGTCACATGGTAAAGGGGAATTCTGGTTGCAGATGGAATTAAGGCTGCTGATCAGCAGATGGGGAGATGATCTGGGATTCACTGGGTGGGCCCAGTGTTATCACAAGGGTCCTTAAAAGTGGGAAAGGAGGTGGAAGAGGAGGGCAGAGGGATGCTACGTGAGATTCTGGACCTGCCATTGGTTGCTGGCTTTGGGGACAGAGGAAGGGGCTACAGGTCAAGGAATGCAGGCAGCCTCAAGGCTGGAAAAGGTGAGGAATGGGCTTTCTCCTTAGAGCCTCCAGAAAGGAATGCAGCCCTGCTGACACCTTGATTTTGGCTCAGCGAGACCCACTCTAGACTCATGACCTTCAGAATTGTGAGTAAATGGGTAATTGTAAATTGCAATTATATTAAATTAATTGTAAATTACAATTGTAATAGTAAATCTGTATTGTTTTAAGCCACTCCATTCATGATAACTTGTTACAGTAGCAATTGCAAACTCATACACTTCTTCTCACTGCCCAGCTCTCTGGCCCAGCATCTTCTGTACCTGCCCACTCTGACCACCTGCCTGGATCAAACCTGCCACTCCCCACGGTGCTAGCTCATCCTAGCTCACACTGGCGAGCACTCAGCTGAGAACCTGGCACATTCCAGGTGCTGTGTGTGTAGTCACTCACCATCTTGTTTAACCTGCCTTGTGCTGATACCAGGGTCTCCCTGTGTTGTGAGCTGGCCTGAGCTAATCTGGCTAAATATGGGGAGACCCTGGAGGTTTGCAGCAGGTAACCAGGGAGGGAGGAAGGTATTGTCCATTTTTCTTTCCTCAGGCTGCAAGCCTTGCCTGGCAGGTAAGGCTCTCACTGGGGCCATGGGGGGCAGGACTTGCCTTCTTGTAGCAGCTCAGCACATGGCCATGAGTCCACGGGGCTCGGGATCAACTGCCTGCTCCTCTGGAACAGGCTGCTGGCCCTGCTTGATCCCTACCCCCCCTGCCTGCGTGTGTCCCACCAGGCTGCTGGCCCTGCTTGATCCCTACGCCCCCTGCCTGCGTGTGTCCCACCAGGCTGCTGGCCCTGCTTGATCCCTACGCCCCCTGCCTGCGTGTGTCCCACCAGGCTGCTGGCCCTGCTTGATCCCTACGCCCCCTGCCTGCCTGTGTCCCACCAGGCTGCTGGCCCTGCTTGATCCCTACGCCCCCTGCCTGCGTGTGTCCCACCAGGCTGCTGGCCCTGCTTGATCCCTACGCCCCCTGCCTGCGTGTGTCCCACCAGGCTGCTGGCCCTGCTTGATCCCTACGCCCCCTGCCTGCGTGTGTCCCACCAGGCTGCTGGCCCTGCTTGATCCCTACGCCCCCTGCCTGCGTGTGTCCCACCAGGCTGCTGGCCCTGCTTGATCCCTACGCCCCCTGCCTGCGTGTGTCCCACCAGGCTGCTGGCCCTGCTTGATCCCTACGCCCCCTGCCTGCGTGTGTCCCACCAGGCTGCTGGCCCTGCTTGATCCCTACGCCCCCTGCCTGCGTGTGTCCCACCAGGCTGCTGGCCCTGCTTGATCCCTACGCCCCCTGCCTGCGTGTGTCCCACCAGGCTGCTGGCCCTGCTTGATCCCTACGCCCCCTGCCTGCGTGTGTCCCACCAGGCTGCTGGCCCTGCTTGATCCCTACGCCCCCTGCCTGCCTGTGTCCCACCAGGCTGCTGGCCCTGCTTGATCCCTACGCCCCCTGCCTGCCTGTGTCCCACCAGGCTGCTGGCCCTGCTTGATCCCTACGCCCCCTGCCTGCGTGTGTCCCACCAGGCTGCTGGCCCTGCTTGATCCCTACGCCCCCTGCCTGCGTGTGTCCCACCAGGCTGCTGGCCCTGCTTGATCCCTACGCCCCCTGCCTGCGTGTGTCCCACCAGGCTGCTGGCCCTGCTTGATCCCTACGCCCCCTGCCTGCGTGTGTCCCACCAGGCTGCTGGCCCTGCTTGATCCCTACGCCCCCTGCCTGCGTGTGTCCCACCAGGCTGCTGGCCCTGCTTGATCCCTACGCCCCCTGCCTGCGTGTGTCCCACCAGGCTGCTGGCCCTGCTTGATCCCTACGCCCCCTGCCTGCGTGTGTCCCACCAGGCTGCTGGCCCTGCTTGATCCCTACGCCCCCTGCCTGCGTGTGTCCCACCAGGCTGCTGGCCCTGCTTGATCCCTACGCCCCCTGCCTGCGTGTGTCCCACCAGGCTGCTGGCCCTGCTTGATCCCTACGCCCCCTGCCTGCGTGTGTCCCACCAGGCTGCTGGCCCTGCTTGATCCCTACGCCCCCTGCCTGCGTGTGTCCCACCAGGCTGCTGGCCCTGCTTGATCCCTACGCCCCCTGCCTGCGTGTGTCCCACCAGGCTGCTGGCCCTGCTTGATCCCTACGCCCCCTGCCTGCGTGTGTCCCACCAGGCTGCTGGCCCTGCTTGATCCCTACGCCCCCTGCCTGCGTGTGTCCCACCAGGCTGCTGGCCCTGCTTGATCCCTACGCCCCCTGCCTGCGTGTGTCCCACCAGGCTGCTGGCCCTGCTTGATCCCTACGCCCCCTGCCTGCGTGTGTCCCACCAGGCTGCTGGCCCTGCTTGATCCCTACGCCCCCTGCCTGCGTGTGTCCCACCAGGCTGCTGGCCCTGCTTGATCCCTACGCCCCCTGCCTGCGTGTGTCCCACCAGGCTGCTGGCCCTGCTTGATCCCTACGCCCCCTGCCTGCCTGTGTCCCACCAGGCTGCTGGCCCTGCTTGATCCCTACGCCCCCTGCCTGCGTGTGTCCCACCAGGCTGCTGGCCCTGCTTGATCCCTACGCCCCCTGCCTGCGTGTGTCCCACCAGGCGGCTGGCCCTGCTTGATCCCTACGCCCCCTGCCTGCGTGTGTCCCACCAGGCGGCTGGCCCTGCTTGATCCCTACGCCCCCTGCCTGCGTGTGTCCCACCAGGCTGCTGGCCCTGCTTGATCCCTACGCCCCCTGCCTGCGTGTGTCCCACCAGGCTGCTGGCCCTGCTTGATCCCTACGCCCCCTGCCTGCGTGTGTCCCACCAGGCTGCTGGCCCTGCTTGATCCCTACGCCCCCTGCCTGCGTGTGTCCCACCAGGCTGCTGGCCCTGCTTGATCCCTACGCCCCCTGCCTGCGTGTGTCCCACCAGGCTGCTGGCCCTGCTTGATCCCTACGCCCCCTGCCTGCGTGTGTCCCACCAGGCTGCTGGCCCTGCTTGATCCCTACGCCCCCTGCCTGCGTGTGTCCCACCAGGCTGCTGGCCCTGCTTGATCCCTACGCCCCCTGCCTGCGTGTGTCCCACCAGGCTGCTGGCCCTGCTTGATCCCTACGCCCCCTGCCTGCGTGTGTCCCACCAGGCTGCTGGCCCTGCTTGATCCCTACGCCCCCTGCCTGCGTGTGTCCCACCAGGCTGCTGGCCCTGCTTGATCCCTACGCCCCCTGCCTGCGTGTGTCCCACCAGGCTGCTGGCCCTGCTTGATCCCTACGCCCCCTGCCTGCGTGTGTCCCACCAGGCTGCTGGCCCTGCTTGATCCCTACGCCCCCTGCCTGCGTGTGTCCCACCAGGCTGCTGGCCCTGCTTGATCCCTACGCCCCCTGCCTGCGTGTGTCCCACCAGGCTGCTGGCCCTGCTTGATCCCTACGCCCCCTGCCTGCGTGTGTCCCACCAGGCTGCTGGCCCTGCTTGATCCCTACGCCCCCTGCCTGCGTGTGTCCCACCAGGCTGCTGGCCCTGCTTGATCCCTACGCCCCCTGCCTGCGTGTGTCCCACCAGGCTGCTGGCCCTGCTTGATCCCTACGCCCCCTGCCTGCGTGTGTCCCACCAGGCTGCTGGCCCTGCTTGATCCCTACGCCCCCTGCCTGCGTGTGTCCCACCAGGCTGCTGGCCCTGCTTGATCCCTACGCCCCCTGCCTGCGTGTGTCCCACCAGGCTGCTGGCCCTGCTTGATCCCTACGCCCCCTGCCTGCGTGTGTCCCACCAGGCTGCTGGCCCTGCTTGATCCCTACGCCCCCTGCCTGCGTGTGTCCCACCAGGCTGCTGGCCCTGCTTGATCCCTACGCCCCCTGCCTGCGTGTGTCCCACCAGGCTGCTGGCCCTGCTTGATCCCTACGCCCCCTGCCTGCGTGTGTCCCACCAGGCTGCTGGCCCTGCTTGATCCCTACGCCCCCTGCCTGCGTGTGTCCCACCAGGCTGCTGGCCCTGCTTGATCCCTACGCCCCCTGCCTGCGTGTGTCCCACCAGGCTGCTGGCCCTGCTTGATCCCTACGCCCCCTGCCTGCGTGTGTCCCACCAGGCTGCTGGCCCTGCTTGATCCCTACGCCCCCTGCCTGCGTGTGTCCCACCAGGCTGCTGGCCCTGCTTGATCCCTACGCCCCCTGCCTGCGTGTGTCCCACCAGGCTGCTGGCCCTGCTTGATCCCTACGCCCCCTGCCTGCGTGTGTCCCACCAGGCTGCTGGCCCTGCTTGATCCCTACGCCCCCTGCCTGCGTGTGTCCCACCAGGCTGCTGGCCCTGCTTGATCCCTACGCCCCCTGCCTGCGTGTGTCCCACCAGGCTGCTGGCCCTGCTTGATCCCTACGCCCCCTGCCTGCGTGTGTCCCACCAGGCTGCTGGCCCTGCTTGATCCCTACGCCCCCTGCCTGCGTGTGTCCCACCAGGCTGCTGGCCCTGCTTGATCCCTACGCCCCCTGCCTGCGTGTGTCCCACCAGGCTGCTGGCCCTGCTTGATCCCTACGCCCCCTGCCTGCGTGTGTCCCACCAGGCTGCTGGCCCTGCTTGATCCCTACGCCCCCTGCCTGCGTGTGTCCCACCAGGCTGCTGGCCCTGCTTGATCCCTACGCCCCCTGCCTGCGTGTGTCCCACCAGGCTGCTGGCCCTGCTTGATCCCTACGCCCCCTGCCTGCGTGTGTCCCACCAGGCTGCTGGCCCTGCTTGATCCCTACGCCCCCTGCCTGCGTGTGTCCCACCAGGCTGCTGGCCCTGCTTGATCCCTACGCCCCCTGCCTGCGTGTGTCCCACCAGGCTGCTGGCCCTGCTTGATCCCTACGCCCCCTGCCTGCGTGTGTCCCACCAGGCTGCTGGCCCTGCTTGATCCCTACGCCCCCTGCCTGCGTGTGTCCCACCAGGCTGCTGGCCCTGCTTGATCCCTACGCCCCCTGCCTGCGTGTGTCCCACCAGGCTGCTGGCCCTGCTTGATCCCTACGCCCCCTGCCTGCGTGTGTCCCACCAGGCTGCTGGCCCTGCTTGATCCCTACGCCCCCTGCCTGCGTGTGTCCCACCAGGCTGCTGGCCCTGCTTGATCCCTACGCCCCCTGCCTGCGTGTGTCCCACCAGGCTGCTGGCCCTGCTTGATCCCTACGCCCCCTGCCTGCGTGTGTCCCACCAGGCTGCTGGCCCTGCTTGATCCCTACGCCCCCTGCCTGCGTGTGTCCCACCAGGCTGCTGGCCCTGCTTGATCCCTACGCCCCCTGCCTGCGTGTGTCCCACCAGGCTGCTGGCCCTGCTTGATCCCTACGCCCCCTGCCTGCGTGTGTCCCACCAGGCTGCTGGCCCTGCTTGATCCCTACGCCCCCTGCCTGCGTGTGTCCCACCAGGCTGCTGGCCCTGCTTGATCCCTACGCCCCCTGCCTGCGTGTGTCCCACCAGGCTGCTGGCCCTGCTTGATCCCTACGCCCCCTGCCTGCGTGTGTCCCACCAGGCTGCTGGCCCTGCTTGATCCCTACGCCCCCTGCCTGCGTGTGTCCCACCAGGCTGCTGGCCCTGCTTGATCCCTACGCCCCCTGCCTGCGTGTGTCCCACCAGGCTGCTGGCCCTGCTTGATCCCTACGCCCCCTGCCTGCGTGTGTCCCACCAGGCTGCTGGCCCTGCTTGATCCCTACGCCCCCTGCCTGCGTGTGTCCCACCAGGCTGCTGGCCCTGCTTGATCCCTACGCCCCCTGCCTGCGTGTGTCCCACCAGGCTGCTGGCCCTGCTTGATCCCTACGCCCCCTGCCTGCGTGTGTCCCACCAGGCTGCTGGCCCTGCTTGATCCCTACGCCCCCTGCCTGCGTGTGTCCCACCAGGCTGCTGGCCCTGCTTGATCCCTACGCCCCCTGCCTGCGTGTGTCCCACCAGGCTGCTGGCCCTGCTTGATCCCTACGCCCCCTGCCTGCGTGTGTCCCACCAGGCTGCTGGCCCTGCTTGATCCCTACGCCCCCTGCCTGCGTGTGTCCCACCAGGCTGCTGGCCCTGCTTGATCCCTACGCCCCCTGCCTGCGTGTGTCCCACCAGGCTGCTGGCCCTGCTTGATCCCTACGCCCCCTGCCTGCGTGTGTCCCACCAGGCTGCTGGCCCTGCTTGATCCCTACGCCCCCTGCCTGCGTGTGTCCCACCAGGCTGCTGGCCCTGCTTGATCCCTACGCCCCCTGCCTGCGTGTGTCCCACCAGGCTGCTGGCCCTGCTTGATCCCTACGCCCCCTGCCTGCGTGTGTCCCACCAGGCTGCTGGCCCTGCTTGATCCCTACGCCCCCTGCCTGCGTGTGTCCCACCAGGCTGCTGGCCCTGCTTGATCCCTACGCCCCCTGCCTGCGTGTGTCCCACCAGGCTGCTGGCCCTGCTTGATCCCTACGCCCCCTGCCTGCGTGTGTCCCACCAGGCTGCTGGCCCTGCTTGATCCCTACGCCCCCTGCCTGCGTGTGTCCCACCAGGCTGCTGGCCCTGCTTGATCCCTACGCCCCCTGCCTGCGTGTGTCCCACCAGGCTGCTGGCCCTGCTTGATCCCTACGCCCCCTGCCTGCGTGTGTCCCACCAGGCTGCTGGCCCTGCTTGATCCCTACGCCCCCTGCCTGCGTGTGTCCCACCAGGCTGCTGGCCCTGCTTGATCCCTACGCCCCCTGCCTGCGTGTGTCCCACCAGGCTGCTGGCCCTGCTTGATCCCTACGCCCCCTGCCTGCGTGTGTCCCACCAGGCTGCTGGCCCTGCTTGATCCCTACGCCCCCTGCCTGCGTGTGTCCCACCAGGCTGCTGGCCCTGCTTGATCCCTACGCCCCCTGCCTGCGTGTGTCCCACCAGGCTGCTGGCCCTGCTTGATCCCTACGCCCCCTGCCTGCGTGTGTCCCACCAGGCTGCTGGCCCTGCTTGATCCCTACGCCCCCTGCCTGCGTGTGTCCCACCAGGCTGCTGGCCCTGCTTGATCCCTACGCCCCCTGCCTGCGTGTGTCCCACCAGGCTGCTGGCCCTGCTTGATCCCTACGCCCCCTGCCTGCGTGTGTCCCACCAGGCTGCTGGCCCTGCTTGATCCCTACGCCCCCTGCCTGCGTGTGTCCCACCAGGCTGCTGGCCCTGCTTGATCCCTACGCCCCCTGCCTGCGTGTGTCCCACCAGGCTGCTGGCCCTGCTTGATCCCTACGCCCCCTGCCTGCGTGTGTCCCACCAGGCTGCTGGCCCTGCTTGATCCCTACGCCCCCTGCCTGCGTGTGTCCCACCAGGCTGCTGGCCCTGCTTGATCCCTACGCCCCCTGCCTGCGTGTGTCCCACCAGGCTGCTGGCCCTGCTTGATCCCTACGCCCCCTGCCTGCGTGTGTCCCACCAGGCTGCTGGCCCTGCTTGATCCCTACGCCCCCTGCCTGCGTGTGTCCCACCAGGCTGCTGGCCCTGCTTGATCCCTACGCCCCCTGCCTGCGTGTGTCCCACCAGGCTGCTGGCCCTGCTTGATCCCTACGCCCCCTGCCTGCGTGTGTCCCACCAGGCTGCTGGCCCTGCTTGATCCCTACGCCCCCTGCCTGCGTGTGTCCCACCAGGCTGCTGGCCCTGCTTGATCCCTACGCCCCCTGCCTGCGTGTGTCCCACCAGGCTGCTGGCCCTGCTTGATCCCTACGCCCCCTGCCTGCGTGTGTCCCACCAGGCTGCTGGCCCTGCTTGATCCCTACGCCCCCTGCCTGCGTGTGTCCCACCAGGCTGCTGGCCCTGCTTGATCCCTACGCCCCCTGCCTGCGTGTGTCCCACCAGGCTGCTGGCCCTGCTTGATCCCTACGCCCCCTGCCTGCGTGTGTCCCACCAGGCTGCTGGCCCTGCTTGATCCCTACGCCCCCTGCCTGCGTGTGTCCCACCAGGCTGCTGGCCCTGCTTGATCCCTACGCCCCCTGCCTGCGTGTGTCCCACCAGGCTGCTGGCCCTGCTTGATCCCTACGCCCCCTGCCTGCGTGTGTCCCACCAGGCTGCTGGCCCTGCTTGATCCCTACGCCCCCTGCCTGCGTGTGTCCCACCAGGCTGCTGGCCCTGCTTGATCCCTACGCCCCCTGCCTGCGTGTGTCCCACCAGGCTGCTGGCCCTGCTTGATCCCTACTCCCTGTTATTCATCTTGTGTAATCCCCTCCCCGAGTCACTAGATCCAGTGACTTCCTTTTAATGACTAAAAATGGCAGAAGTGATTGGATGTCACTTCCAAAACTAGAATATGAAAATACTGTAGCTTCTGTCTTAGGTTCATTCAAATTCTCTCTCTCTCTCTCTCTCACCAGTCACCCTAGGGAAAGCCAGCTTGCCAGGGACAGAGGCAGCCCTGGCCCACATAAATTAGCTTAGAAGTAGATCATCTAGGCCTGCCAACAACCACAGGAGTGAGCTTGAGAGGAAATCCTTCGACCCAACTTCAAAAGACAGCTTGAGCCAGAGGTACCCAGCTATACCACACGCACGTAAATC